>NC_067474.1:2927500-3661875 GCF_947179515.1 Apodemus sylvaticus | reverse complement strand
ACTTCTTGATAAAGCAGTAATATTTTTCCATTATTGATAAATCAAATGCATATCATTACAAGTCTAGAAGAAATGGATTTTTTAGATAAAAATTTTGGTTCATATAATTGTCTATTTTAATTTCTACATTCACTTTTTACTAAACCAAACTCTAATGTAATATCAAATATTGAACAAAATGCTATCACAATGATTGGATATTACATCATCAACATTTCAACATTGTTTTTTGACAGCACCTATAGGCATGCTACTATTTTTCATCATTGATTCACTATAATTTACAATCTGGAACTTTATTATATTAGATATTTTTAGAATGCATTAATAAACTTATAATTCCCAAGTTTTCCTTTAGTCATAGAAACAGGACATGTTTTCCTATCTCATTTTTCCTATGTTTTGCTGTACAGCCTTCGTTTCATCTTGGCTAACTGCCTTGCTTCACTGACAGTAATATTTACAATTTAAAATATGCACCTGTCCCAAGCATTCTATTGATGTTATAATTAATCACATTTTTATATGTGACATTTGGAAATCATTGGTGTATTAAAATACAAAAAAGTCATATTACTTTTTATTTATGTTTCTTTTGCTTAACTTTTTTTTGTGGATGGGGGACTACAAAGAGTATTAGAGGTCTTAAGCCAGACTCCTATGACCAAGTTGACTAGTAAATCACCTGGCCAGAACCGATATCTTCACACTTGGAAAGAAGCCCTCGATTTGTATAAAAAGTTTTTTTTGGATGCCAGCTTTGAATAAAGTCTTCACTGTTGCCAGGAAGAGTATTTTTCCATCCTTTTAACTGAGCCATAAAATGAAATATTTCCAAGTCACAAACCTCAACAATTTCAAACATGCTCCTGTAGAGGGCACTGGGGTGCTCACTATTTTACATGGCAGTGGTTGTGGGTAGGATGTAGGGGATGGGGTGTGGGGTAAGAAAAGGGACTTTTACAGAGTAAGAGCTTTCTTAGATATTCTTTACTCACCTGACACTGAGGCTGCCAGTTAGCTTGCCTCTCTTCTTCTCTTTAATAATTTACAGATTTCTCCTATGGTTCTCACAGTTCTAGCACACAGCACCCTTACAGTCGATCAAGGATATTACTTCTTTGTAGACGGAATCTTCAACACAATAGTTTCTCCTCCACAGCAGACTGGTAAGGCATTCCGCAGATACCTGTACCCATAGGAATGTGACCATCTCCCTTCTGCATAATACACATTCATCTATCTTTCAGGAAACTAACACAATTTTACAGCTAAGTTCTGTGAAAAATTAAAATTCCAAGTTAGTGGTTTATGAATTCGTTTGAGCCATAGGCCATTTTCCTAGGTTCTAATCAACCCTGTTAACAATAAGCAAAATGAAATAATCAAAAGTTCAGGGAAAAGTGAGCTTTACTTTCTCATAAAGAATTGAAAAAAATTACTGTATTTAATCAGATTCCTTTATCACACACAGTGCTTCCAGCCACAACAAATACCATCTGAATTGTAATTATCTGAAAACTCAGTGGTCTGGGGAGCCTTTCAAGTATTCCCAGGCTAGATAAACCTTGCCCCTCAGTAAAAGCAAGAAAATATATGTCCAACAACCAAACACCCACCTTTAAATCCCTGTCCTGCCAACTCAGCTTGGAGGCGTGGTTATTTCATGGGATCCTATTATAAATAATTAATAGTACAGTTGTGTTTTTGAATGTAAACCAAATAGTCACATCACCTTTTCTTTTTAATATAGATCTACCAGAAGAGGGAGCAGTCCATCTAGGCTCTGGGTGTTTGATCTGTCTGTTCTACTTCATTAACCCTTTGAACACTAGCTACAGTTTTAAGTAATTGTGCCTTTGGCATCTTTGAGTTTTATGCTTTTTTTAAATTAAAATAAAACATAAAGGAAAGTAATAATCCTAACTTACACCAATTAATGGGCAATGAGAGTTTATGGAATGACTACCTTTAATATTTTTTTTCCTGAAGAAATTAAATGAGTCTTTGTATACTTGGAGTAGAGCCCTGGAGGAAATAGAAACATTTTAGGAGGTTAATGGGCAATTAATGGGCAATGAGAGTTTATGGAATGACTACCTTTAATATTTTTTTTCCTGAAGAAATTAAATGAGTCTTTGTATACTTGGAGTAGAGCCCTGGAGGAAATAGAAACATTTTAGGAGGTGGGACTTCACATAGCAAAGATTTGCAACTGCTTTTCTCCAATTTGCCAAAACCATTTTGACTATTTACACATTAAAAAATCAAGTAATTTTTAAAAAAATCAAGTTGTGAGACTTTTTCATGTTTTATTTCTTGCTTTTACATTATATCTTCTAAATAGAGTGTATAATTTGTCAATGCCCAGTGTAAAATTATTTTAATCTGTAACTTTAAGATTGAATTGCTATGAAATTTTACTATCATTTATAGTATACAGTATATTATCTTAACTGACTGCTTCAAAAATGTGTCAACATTTACAGCCTAAACAATAAGGAAACCATTTCCATCTAGTTTGTGATGTGATTAGATTATACTTATGGATGATACTAGACAGAAGAAATTTTGTCAGAACCTTTTTAGAGGAGACATTAGCAAATGTCTACTCACTGGAAATGGGACATCCATGAGAAAAATAGGAAACAAACAACAAACACTTAGACCCAAGTGTGCTTTGGTCAACCAATGATTTTAATTGGGATTAGTTACAGTGGCATGGGCAACAAATGGCTGGCAACAATACCCGATGAATCTATTTGTCTAAATAACTATTAACTACCTAGAAATCCTAGAATGGGGTGCTTCTGTGCCCCCTCCTTGTCCAGGGCAGAAATAGATGAGCCTAAGGCTGTGTAGGTCTTCTTCAGGTAATTACAGCTGCTTATAACTCAAGAGGGCCAGGACAATGCCTAGAGTGTCACATTCTACACTATCATAATTGAGATTATTTTATTTACCCATGTCTTTTAAGTAATATTTGCCCAGTAAGGCAAGAGTGGGTGGGTGGATGGGGGAGCACCCTCATAGAGGCAGGGGAAGTTGGAATACGGGGTTCCACAGCAGAGACCAGGAAAAGAGATAACATCTGAAATGAAAATAGAGAAAATATCTAATAAAAGAAAAAAGTAAATTATTAGATAGAATTTAGAGTATATGCATAATAAGATAATACTGAATCATGAAAAGAAATAAAATCTTATCATTTGCAACAATATGGAAGAATACAGAGATTATAGCTAAGTAAAATGAAGCTGATACAAGAGAGCAAATACCACATGATCTTACCTGTGAAATCAAAATGCTCATTCATTGATATCGGCTACAGTTGCACAACAGCCAGAAAATTAGAAGAACTTATTAGAGGAAGAAAGTCTGTTAATAAAAAAACATTAGATTAAATAAAAGGAGTAAGTTTTAGTTCTTCATTGTACTAGATAATGAATATAATCAGCAACTATGCACAATAAATAAAAAGATTTGTTTGCTCTCATCACATTGAAATGATGTTTAAGATGATGAATATGCTAATTACCTTGATTTTATCATCGTATAATACATGCATGAATTAAAACATGTCATTCCTTCATGTGTATAATTTTGGATAATAAAATGATTTTTAAATAAAAAATAATTTAAATTAAAATAGTAAATATTAGACTATGGATATATATAAACTAAGAAACTGGAATGAAAATGTGCTGTACCTGTAAATATTAAATGCAGAACTAATGTTTTGCCAGGGCTATGGTGAGAGAAGGTTTGTTATGTCTATAGTGTGAGTGCCCTCTGAACATAATACCTCGGAACTAAGAAGAACTCGTATTCTTTGTAGCCTGGCTCAACTCCTTTCAAGACTCACTTAACTGAAAGTTATGCCTCATCGCTGAATGGTCTTTCTTGATGTCTCTTTTAAGCCACACATACTTCTCAGCTCACTCAGTCGCGGGAGAGAGGCTTGGACAGGGTGGACATGAGCCAAGGCTGTTACTGGAATTAGGGCTCCACACGGCCAGGTCAGTGTGAAGATGGTTGTGGTGTGGTTTTTCAGGGTGTGTATGTGTGTGTATGTGTGTGTGTGTGTATGTGTGTGTGTGTATGTGTGCCTGCCTTTGAAGCTGTCCCTATTTGAACTTCCAGTTCCTTTTCCTCATAGCCTAGATGAGAACTGCATTTCACAGTGAGCTTCACTTTCCTCTGCAGCAGATGGGGTGCCTGGTTAAGGTAACATGCATATTGAGTTGCTCCATGGTGGTAACCCAGCATGCACAGATTGATTAAGCTGCTGCAGTCCCATGCAGACCATAGAGCTATCTGGTTAAATTGATGTGATCAACGATAATATTTTGTGCATTACATTTACTTCTCTCCTTCAGCACAGTTCTAACAAAGTCAACCAGACATTTTTATCAACAGCACAGAAACATTTTCCTAGATACCTAATGCCAGAAAGGTCTTCTCAAAGTTAACAGAAGCTATTTTTCATCAGTGTATATGATTATAAATATGAATGAGAATGGCATTAGTATTTTAGCTTCTTTAACAATGAGAGTATTAACTTTGGCATGGAGGTGATATTCTGCCCAGCAGTTTCCATTGGAGAATGACTTGAAATTCCCCAGTTTTCCTCCAGCTTTCAAGTTAGCTTGACCGCTAAGAGTATTACAGGGCTAGGAGGAAAAGATAGGCTGCTGAGAGGACTACAGTTGCTCTGTGCCTGAACTTGACTTTGCCTTTTCCTCCATACAAATGAGCTGGTAAGAGGCACGCTGAGAGGACTCCTCAGAGAGGCCAGTGAGAGACTATCTATCACAGCCAGAAAGTGATGCAAAGCAGCACTAAGCACCAATGATTTACCTGATCCCCACCCAAAACCCCGACAAAAATCTAGCAACACATGCATCTGCACTTAAACTTCTTTTTACCCCTTCTTTGGAAAAAATTCAAGTCACAGTAGTTTTGGGGAAACTATTAACCCACTTTGGTTCCTTGTCGATCACTCATCTGTCCAATAATGTAGAAGCATTCAGAGATTTCTAGTTCATGGGAGGTGAGTAGGCTGTTATCTGTCACTTAGAATGGGAGGAATGTATTTATAACATTTACATTTGTACTAGGTATAAATTATTGCTGTTTATTTAGATATAGCTTCTTTAGTCAACCATACTAGAAGAAAAAAATGAAATATTTTTCTATTGTATCTTTAAAACAATTCAAATTGTTGTCATATAAAAGAGAAAGAAATATTATTTATCCCAGGAATAAATAATCAAGGAGTGTGGAAGTGTTTTATATAGTAACATAAGTTAAATATATATTTCATTATTTCTTAAAATAATAATTATTTATTAAAATAATAATCTCAGCTTAAGATTCTCCTTGCAGAGTGCATCCTCCTTGTAGTTCATCACCCTTGTACACAAAGGCTGGCACATGCTTCCTGTGAATAAGGGAGTTTATTTAGCTGACAGTTTGGAAGATTGAGGAACATGTCATATGCAGCAAATTCAGGTGTGGTGAGGGGTCCCATGGCAAGTGGCATATGGACAATGGTGGCCATGTTGCTCAGTGCAGGTGATTCTATCTTCAGCCAGGAAGTAGAGCAAAAGAGAGAACAAGTCATGGCTGACCTCTGCTTGATCCACATTCCCAAGAGAACTCAAAGGGTTCAATGGCAGCTACATTGTGAAAGCGTACACTGGAGGACCTAGGAGCTTTATCTGATCCCCTTCTTTTAAGGCCCTGCAACTTCCCAAAGCACTATCCTCTGGAGCTAACATTTAACACTTACCTTGTGGAGGTTAGAGTGTATCTGAAGCATCTCACTGGAAATGTGTTTGTTGGGAACTTTGGTAAAGGGCTCCATTGACTTAACTTCTGGTTTCCTATGTGGGCAATGAAGGCATCAATATTAGAAGAGAAATGGGGGTTTCAGTGCTACTTAAAAAAATTATTTTCTGTTCTAAAAAATTACAAGTAACCTTGAATTGATACATGATATTTTACAGCAAGTGTCTGCTAAAGTTGTTAACACGTTTATTTTTTGAGGATAATAAAATAAGATGCAGAGAGCACATAATGTTTATGACTTCCTTAATGTCAGAACACTGACAAATGACAGAGCTTGGATTAGACCTCCATCCAATTGTACACTCCTGTCTCCTGATACAACTTGCAGGAGGCCTTGCTAGAATACTATCTTGGACCACAGCAGTTTAGATGGAGGATTTCATCAATTGATGGCTTTGAACAAATCACTGGGGCCTTGTGCTGTCTCTTTCATTGTCTTTTCAAAGGAAAATGCCATTTCTTAACTTATTATGGTTATCTTCAGCAGGACTATGAGGAGAGTTCAAAAGTTCTATGAGGGCCAGTGGTAAAATGCCTGGAAATGTTTTATAAGGATTTTCTCTCCCACCCTCTCTTCTTTCTTCATGTCTCTCCTCTGTCTTTGTCTCTCTCTGTCTCTCTTTCTCTCTATCATCTCTCTCCTCTCTCCTTTAAAGATCTAATGGATAGCAATATCTTAAAATGATGTTCTGTCCCTATGCTATCGGTGTATGGACTTCATAACTTCTGTTTATAATGGTGTATACTTCCAATGTATGTTCTCTATTTTCTCACAAAAAAGTAGGTCAATAATTTAATATACTTGAGTTCTTAGAATTGGAATCCAATTTTCTGTTCTTTCTATCAGAAATTAATCTTATGCGTATGACCCTTAATTGTTTTAAAACAAAATCACCCTAATTTGTTTTAAAACCCTAAATAACATAATTAAAACAAGATATATAATTCTCCTATCTTTAGATTACTATTTTTCCTTTTGTTTCTTTTAGCATTCTTTTATAATTGAATCATTTTGTTTTACTGAATGACTTTTGAGGCTGCTTAAATATTTTGAGCACAAATCCATCAGTAATTCAAAAGTTACAGCAAATGTCTGTTTAAACTTAAATTTGCTATTTAATTTGATAGTATTTTCTTGTTTAGCCTAATATGGTTAATTTTAACTTAAATTTTTTTTGAGAATTTTACATGTGAGGACGCTGTTTATTTCATTTCTATGCTTCTATTTCTCCTTCTGCCATGTTAATATCCCTCCCAAATATACTCATCTCAAAAATATGAGCGCTTCATCATAGTCAAATATAAAAAGTTTCCTTTCTGTGTTATGATTATTCTATTTTTTTCTTTATTTAATAATGTAAATATACATCTCTTGACTGGATATGATGGGCACGTGCCTGTAATCTTAAACTATGCCAGTTGAGATAGAATGAATTTAATTTCAAGGCCTACGTGGGTTACTTATGTGAACCTGTCTCTAAAAGACAAGGCAAACAATTCTCTTATATAATCTCATTTTAAGTGTCTTCTATAGATTCGGTGTCATATTTATATTTTTTTATATTGAAGACAATTTCTTGAATGGTCTAAAGTACCATCTAGGTATCATTCCTAATCATTCCAAGCAAAGGATTGATACCTAGATGGACTTTGTGTGTATAGACAGACTTTGCCTTGTTTGATCTTCTTAATGTAAAAATTATTAATGTTATATTTGGAAAAATAAAATATTCTTATACATTATGAAAATTTACAATTTCAATTTATTAAAAATAATTACAGTATATGTGAAATTCTTATGCCTACATAAAAGAGTGGAGTGAGACTCATTAGTTATAGGTTTATAATCAGGGCACTTGCCCATTTACTCCATCAAAAGATGTGTGTTTCCCTGTACTGTTCCTTTCCTACATTGTTTGTTGTGAGCATCTGTGGTAGGTAAGCCATCTGGTCTTGGAAAGGACATGAGGAACAGCTGCCACATTGTCAGGACAAGCCTGAAACCCTCATCTGGCATAGCTTTAAGGAGTCATCTCAGATTTCATCCAAAGCAGTGAGTTTTTTTGGAAAACCCTGCCAATTGGAAGATTATTTGCTAGACTTCTAAACCCTGAACTTCAAGACACAACATGGTATAATGTTCATAGTTTGGATTTTATTTATAAACTTACTCTTCTATTTATAAAATGAATAAATTGGAATAGCTTTAGAAAGCTTCAAAAGATAATAAAGACCATAGAAAATGACCAGGTATGCTCAGTATTTTGAATTAAAGTTCTAATTATTGAAGTATAATTCTAGCAGACTTGAATCTAGAAGCAAAAGTGATTTCTTATATTGGAAATCTGGAAATAACAGTGAACTAAAGTTAAATAGTGTTGGTGAAGTTAGAAAAATAGGTGGAAATAGTTTCTCAAAATATGGTACAAAGGTTCTGTCCTCAGGAGATATTATGGCCTTTGAATGTAACTTTTAATTAAGGCAATATAATGAATTTAGTACCTTGAATACATTTGGGGTTTTGAGATAATATCTTTATTAGTTTTACTTCAAAAGTAGATTGACTTGGCTTTCATAATTTTTCATAGACATAAAAATAATGATTTCTGCATTTTACAACAAACCAAATCAAGCCAAATTTTGACATTTTCTTTGTTAACATAATTGTTAACATTGATTAGATTTTTGTGAGGCTGTCAGGTTTATGTGGAGGATGGAATTTAACTTCAGGTGCTTTTATAAACCACTCTATTATTTTTTTGAGGCTGGATATCTCAGTGGACTTTCAGCTTACTAAATTGACTAAGATGAATTAGGGGCCAGGGAACCCCAGAGACCGTCTATTGCTGTTTCTTCAGCACTGAATTATAGGCTCAGTCCTCCATGCCTGGCTTTTTCCATTGGGCATTGGAAATCTGAGCTTAGGTTCTCATGCTTAGATGCAGTAGACATTTTACTGACTGGCCCATCTCCCCAGCCCCATCTTTGCACAGTTTCAATTTTTCAATTAAATGGAAATTTAGCTTAGAGTAAATGTATATGTATAACAGCACAGGAATAGTCATTTCTTTGTCTTATACTTACCTTAAAGTAAAAAATAGCAAAAACAAAGTTAATAAAGAGAATTTCATTTCTTTACAGTTTATTATCTATAATGATAGGGAGTAGCTCAGTTTTATAATCAGCTAAAGGCCATTAACACGTTATTGTAACATAAATGACTAAGTGAAAGCTATACAATGAGAAAGACAGATTTCCCAATGGTTGCTACGAACCTTGGTTGGTATTTGATTTGTGACATTAATTACCAGTGGAAAGCACTGAGTCCCAGAACTTAAGCAGGAAGACATGATCACTGAGTATTCATGAAATGCCAAAACAGAGCTACTTCTGTCTAAGGAAATTATATTCAGCTTGGAAGGTTCCAGAAAGAGAGTGATGCCAGGTTTATGCCACAAACTGAAGATCAATTGCAGCATATGTTTTTACCAAATTAAATAGCTTTAGAAAGGTTTAGAAAACAGTTGAGACATATAAAGTTGCTAATGCTCAAAGCAGCACATAGTGTCACAAAGAAAACGTCGTCTTTGGAAAAAGACATAAGAAGAAAAGTGAAGTAGTGGGCGAAATAGTAAAAAGATGGGGAGAAAGAAAGTGGGTCTGTATTTCTTTAGATGATTTTTCTCTTGGTTTGCATCCCTTTAATTCTGACACTGTCCCTTGGATTAGTAAACTGAACCAAGGATCTACTTTAAACAAATTTTGAGAAGCCAGAAGTAGAACAGAAAATATGGTTAGATAGACCAAGGCAATTTGCTCAATATATGGGAGCAATGTTCAGTTTGTTAATAGACAGTCTGTGAGCTGAATTGTTATAAACAGAAAAGTTATTAATTTAAAGTAGAAATCAAATCCATCTTCTAGGATTTGATGAGGTGGATGATTTTTCTTATATGTCCCCTTTCAAATAATCTTTTAACAATTGTAGGCAGTCTTTATTTTTACATATTTAGAATATATAATAAAATCACAGATGCACCTCAACTTATCCTATAAAATCTTGAGTGAGCTAGAGAGAAGGCTGCCTTGGCCAGGGGAGAAATGTGTCTTGAATGTTTCTGATTCCTTGCTCAGCCATTCTGTTGGCCATCTGGATCTCAGCCACTGTTCACATCTCTAAACACACACCTACTACTTCCTTCCTGGCACATGCTTAACCTGACTCTGCAGAACATTGCTTCCTTTATATAATAACATTGAGGCCAGACAGTCTTTATAATTCATTTTATTTTTCCATATCACAAAATGTGCTTCACCTTGGATTTGACCCTGCATGCTTCCCGCCATTCACTTTCTGTTTTAACCAGTGAGTGTTCCTTTTTGCAGAATCAGCTCTTTCTAAAGTAAAAAATCCTGTTTGGTTTCAAGGTTAGTTTTCTTAAATATTTCATTTGTTAAAATGCTATGTGACAGTGGAGCATTATTGACTGTCCCTTCCCCCTCCAGCATTGAGCTAGGCTTTTTAGCCTCTTTGGTCAACCTGCGACATTCCTGGCTGCCAGCCCCCTACCCCCCTGCTGCCAGCCCCCACCCCCCCTGCTTTCCCCTTGTGTTATTCTTGGCCTTTGTTCTTCAGAGAACAATACTGCTGCTTTCACTTGGAAGTCATGGCAGCCTCAGGCCAGTCTCAACTGGAAGCCTTCTGGACCTGTTAGATGTGAAGTGCTCTGATCCTAGAAGGCAACCTGCTGAGATTGGAGCCAACGAGTTCTCAGTTCTTGGATCTCTCCTTGAAGTGTGGGGGC
The DNA here is from genome assembly GCF_947179515.1 of Apodemus sylvaticus. NCBI lineage: Eukaryota > Metazoa > Chordata > Mammalia > Rodentia > Muridae > Apodemus > Apodemus sylvaticus. Next base: position 3,651,217 of record NC_067474.1, on the reverse strand, counting down.
AGGGATTTATTCTGAAGGCTATATATTGACTAAATATTATTAAAGCTTTGGTCATGATCGGCTAATGTTGTCCTGAGTCAGTTCTCTTTTGTTGCCTCCCCGTATATCCCCAGTATTCTCTTTCAGGTCTCTGGTTCACCTGTAGCTGCTGGCAGCAATAATTGACTAAATCATACATTTTTAAATCTATAAATCCTTTAGGAAAAGCAATTCAATTCTTCCAAGTGAACAATCTCTTAGAAAGGAGAGCTGTGGAGCACAGCTTGATACAATATTTTATATACTGCTTTCCTGCTTTTCTTTAAAATTGAATCAACCTAAATACAATTATCCTTGTATTTATTTATTGTTGGTTAAGAGTCACTAACTGGATTATTGACAAGATTCATAGAAAAACAAAACAAAAACAAAACAAAACACCTGCAACATTTCAAATGGTAGGCCACCCGTGAAGTGAAAAGCAAGCAGGTGTCTGAACTTCAAAATAAAATGGTTTGTTCAGATGTCTTCTGTGATCTTGCCATGGCCTTCCACTTCTGATGCCAGTTTTTCATTGTACAAAGAAAGTAGCAGCTGGTGGACTAAGGTTTGGTTATGGGATTGCTCTGGCAAGGATTTTGGCAAGGATGATGGGTCATTCAGTTCTAGTTACCTGATCTCTCTGAACCTCAACAATACTTGTTCTACATGACCAGTTCATTACTTCTAGTGTTAAGGGCTCATCAGGAAGATACCAAAATTGGTCCTGAAATTAAGATCATTAACTGAAGCAAGTCAGAAGCAGAAACAGGCATCTCCTGTGACATTATGGATGTTTTAGATATGTTTGCAAAAGCTGGCTATTTAAACCAATAATTTAATATTTTCTATTTGTCCATATGCTTTTCTTATTGTTTATAAAATCATCTAATACTTTATTTTATAGTAATTGTCCCCACTCTGTCTGTATCTTCCCCTCTCTCTCTCCTCCTTGCTGTCCTTCTGTCTGTCTTCCCACCTTTCACTTTGTGTGTGTATTATGTGTTCATTCAGCATGCATATCCTTATGTGCATGCATGATGGGAGCTGATGTCATCTGTCTTGTATATTAGTTCTTCACCTTAGTTTTTGAGACAGGCTCTCTCACTGAACCTGGTGGTCACTGAATTAACCAAGCTGTATGGAAAATGAGTTCCGAGAATCCTGCTGTCTGTGCTTACCCAGTTCTTCTGCTGCCTGTCCAGCTTTTACAAGAGCTCTGATTCAAACTCATTTTCTTGTGCTTACAGGCCAAATGGGTTATTGACAGATCCATCTACCCAGCAACTCTTTTTAATTAGAAAGCTTGGTAAGGTCCATACTAATCTTTATGCTTATTTTCAGGAGACTAGTTGGAGGCTATATATTACAAATAAAAGGGTTGCTTAAATCCTCCCCATTTTCAGTGTTTTCTCTATAATTTGTCTAGTTATAATTAAATTTTTAATAGCTCCTCTAATATGGATTGACAAAATATTTGATCCTAAGGTACTACACACACACACACACACACACACACACACACACATACATGCACATGTGCATTCTGAACTGTAGAGCGCATCTATATGTCAGACACTAGAGTTTTTATTCACTTTAATTAAGTACGATTCTATAAAATTGTCATTTAAAGTGGAATATGGGCTTCAGTCAACTATTTCTTCATAGGCTAGCTAATGACAGCTGAAGAAGCTTTCATGCCCATTAGGCTGGAATGGAAAACTTTCTTCAGCCATTCATTCTACTGATGAACAGGTGGATATTTTCCTTCTATCAATGCTCTTCTTTCAGAAGTTCTTTCCAATGATGCTGGAAGACCTATACCCTAAACATTTAATGAATCTCATCTGTAGGTCTAGGTAGGGGGGACTCTACCCCTGAATGTGCTCTACAACTTTTTTCATTTTAAAATAGGTTTGCATTTCTCTATGCTGTGCTTTAAGAAAGTGAAAATAAACTGCTCAAACCAGATGGATGGTTTTATGTCAATGGATGTATCTTTCTATCTCTTGGACATACTTTAGATTAAAAATCTGCTCATGCTGTAATTATACATATAGGTTATATAGTGATATATAGAAACATAATCCACTAAATGAGACAACATTTATAACACCTTCCTAAAATATGTGACCTTTCTACTGTTAGGAAACATTTTCTACAGATCATTAGGAAGACAATATGAAAAAGAAAAAGTGAATTAGATATGTATTGCATTTATTTATTTAAAAGAGAGTTTATATCCACAAATTTTTATTTAAATGAATGTCTTAGGACAGTACTCCTTAACTAGAAAATACTGAAAATATATTAATGTTATTTAGTTTGGAGAGTCTTCCTATAATTGCTAGTGTTCATTTCAGTTTTTACTTTTAAAACAATTGCCCCTTTCTCAGTAGCACAATTGTCTCTGATATATTTACTTCAATCATAGATACTTCGCCCCCAAGGAAATATCTTAGGTAACAAAGATGTCAAGTATGATGAACTTTGCTTATTTTGTAGATTCCAGTTCATCTGCTATGCACACATGCCCTTAGGTTCAAAAGTATTTACACACTTAGTCCTTGGATAGTGGTATTGTATGTAGAGGCTGTACAGCCTTTGGGACATGAGGCCTAGCTGGCATATGGAGGCTCCTAGAGATGGGCCTTAAGGTTCATTGCCTCACTTTCATTCTGGCCAGAATTCTCTGCTTCCTGAACAAGATTTCTGCTTCTGGATCCCATTTGTCACCAGCCATCTCTTGCTTAAACTGTTCATCAGCCATACCTCCAGAAATGAAAGATTATATGCATCCTATACTGTAAACCCAAATAAACCCTTTCTTTTCCTTGCTTCTCTATGGTATTTTGTTAAGGCAATAGGAAAAATCAACTAACAAACATACTTTCTCAAGATCATGTTTTGTATTTTCAAAAGTCCCATTCATCTGTGTATTTAATATACATTGTAAGAGATAAAGTGGAATCCATATACACAACTTACTCTATAAGAAATTTTACCATTGTTGGGAGTAGGGCAAGTATGCAAGCTCTGACTTAAGAAAGTGGAAGAGGTCAGGGAAATGGCAGGAGGGGTGGCTGAACCATGCAAACCTGTGGCAGGGGATGGTTGGAGTTAGATCATCAGATTGAATGTTACAGATTTCCTAGGCAGAGTAGAATAGCAGCAAAGATAGAGAAGCACAAGGAAATTGCTGAATGTTTTATAAATGCATAGAGAGTGGCCCAACTGTGAGCAAAGATAACTTAAATGAGAACTCCTGAATGAGGAGCACCCAGATTGCAAAATAACAACAAAGAGTCTCATTCAAATCTTAAGTCAGGCCACCTTTTTTCTTAGACCCCAAGACACACTAAAAGACTTACTTATAATGTGAAAGTGGGTCTGAATAGTTACAGTCTCTACTAATTCAACTCAAGCATCATAATAAAGCTTGCCTCATCAATGGAATTTATTTCTGTACCTTAGTTTTGAAATCATGATGGTAACTCTATATGAAGTACCTTCTTCACATGAGAGCACAAATCCACCCTATATGGAACAAAGACATGATTGGAAAATGGCTAGCAGTACAGTTAAACCATAACATAGCAATGTTTTCTTCATGACTTTTGGGATAGGCAAGTATTTCTCCTGCAGGCTCCAGGGCTGGTAAAATGGCTCAGGAGTTAAGAAGAGGTACTGTTATTGGAGAGAACTTGGGTTTGGCTCTCAACCCTGTCTTCATGGCTCACAACCTCCTGTAATTTCTGCTCCAGAGCACATTGGTTGTCCCCTCTGGCTTCCTTGGGGACAGGGCATCTTGTGTGTGTGTGTGTGTGTGTGTGTGTATAATGCATAAATACATATACACACAAACTTGCAGGCACTTATACCATATGTACACCAAAGGCTTGCCTGGGTATCAGGCATCATGTAATGTATATATACATACATGTGCACATATATGCAGGCACTGACATACAAAGTTTTTAAAATAAATAAATACATCTATACAAGTTCTCGTTATTAAAGTACTAAACACAAGAAATGTATCATTACACATTAACAAGAGAAGAGATATAACCATGTCTTGATAGATTAGATGTGAGGTTTTGGCAGAATATGGAGTAATTGATACCTCTACAACATGTACTCACTTGGAAATTTAGAGGTAGGTTAGCACACATTTTAAGATAATTCCTTACTCTGCACATATATGTATAATTACAGTATGTGGAATATAACACTAGCAAAAAAGAATCATCTTTGCAGAAATATGTGGATTGCATTGCTTTAAGCTACAAGTAGCTAATACTCAAGCTAAACCAGTGTGGCTTAAACATGCATTTGTTATCTCATATAACAAGAAAATGGAGTGATTGGTCAGGAGCAGGGAGAGACAGATACTATTTGTTCTTTTGTTCAACAGATAAAGAGGTCATTCCTTTAGTCTGTCCCTTGTCTTTGCTCAATAGCAGCTGTATTTTTCAAATCTCACAAATTAGCCCTTAAATATATATTTTCTTTTGATCACAAAAGAAAACCATTGCAACCTGTTTCCTTAGCTCTAAATACAGCTCTGACTTCCTTGAATTATGAGCAAGTATTACTTCAACTGTCTCTTACTACACAAGTCACTACTACAGGGATCTATTTTGAAGAATTGCTTAGAATAAGCAACAGTCACTTCCTAAGATTGCTGCTGATGAGAAGGTGGTTACCTACGTATTTGAATGGAATAAAGAGGTGGGAGACCTTGTGTTGACCAAGTACACAACAGTGTGTGCCACAATAGAGGAGAAATGTTGCATCCCACCACAGCTTTACAAGGAACTGCTTCAGTCATAAACCAAAATGCCATTTTGACATGCACTTTATATAGATAAAATGTTTTCTTTTTTGACAAATAGACTTTGCAATAATAAATAAAAACATGAACTGTATCCAAAAAGCTTTTTATACTGAATTGGAAATGCAAGATTATTGAAGGTTAATGCTTAATATGATGAATTTTAGGTCATTCTTATATTAAAATGCAATAATTCCTTACCAAATTTCTTGTCATCTTTATTTAAGTTCCTTTTCAAATATTTCAAATATTTGCAATTACTTTTAACAGGTTTAACTCAATTCTCTGTATGATTTTCAATGGCACATAAAGTGTTCAGGAACTGATCCTCCAACTTTAGTCATATCACCAGTCCTTTACCACAAACTTGAATGCTTCAGATGCAAAAGCCCTGTTTCTTGAATGCCCGGCACGTGAATTATGAATTAATATTCCAAAGCTACAAATTTGCGGCCATTCAGTGGGTACAATGCTGAAGATAAAACTTGTGACTCTACCCACAGCTTCCTCTTTCTGATAGGTCGGCTCTGCATTCTTTGCTGTTTGTTCTAGGCAGCAAGGACTCCTTTCACCAGAGACTTTGAGGCCTGACTACAGAAGAGCAGCTGGATAATGGAAAGAGGCAGGTAATGGTTGGGACAATCTCAGAATCCCTAGCACAGGGTTTTTGTTTGGTCTTGTGAGATACTCCAGATAAAGAGACAGAAATTTGAGACTCTCAAAGGAGCAGATGCAAAGACAGGAGATTAGATAATCCACTTCAAAGCAAAGTGTGTTTGTACAAACTGCACTGCACTCAGTAGGGCAACACTTTTTGAATTTACAATTAGTAAATTCCTACTCTAGGATGTAAAACAAGTATCTGTCTTGGGACTGAGATTTGAGATCCTGACAGACTACCCATGATATATTGTTTAAAGGACTCTTCTCATTTTCACAAATGCCAGGTGTCAGTGATCCCTTTTCAGAAGCCAATGCAGCATGTTTCATTAAATGTCTCAACTGTCAGGCAATATCCACTTCAATGGTCTTCTGAAACTCCTTTTCCATCTGGTCCTCATTAAGCTTTAGTAGCCAAAGAAAGACTTCTCCCTTTTAGAAACTAGAGACCAATGGGGATCCATTAGAGAAATTAAAAAGCATTTCTGTCTTCATCTCACCTCCTAGATTTCCTTTTGTGTATACAAGACTGGAAGTTCTTAGCATACCTCCATACCCACCTACCTCAAGTTCTGGGGCTAGCTCCTTTGCTACCCAGACTGAAAGGAATTTCAGAGTCCAGTCAGAGGAACTAGAGGGAGGGTGTCTGATCTGAGAGAGGCAGGAGGAGTTAGGGGCGCTCTTCCCTCAGGGTCCAGAGCTTGCCTGCCCCCACTCACAGAGGCACAGAGCATATACCCATGAAAGCTCCTGGCTTGTTGCAAGCCGACTCCCGTGGGCCTCCGGCCAGGCCAGGACTGGGTGGAGGTGGAGGGGGGAGGGTGTAGGCAAGGAGGGCTTTGGCATCACGTGCCTACACAGGGACCTCAATAAACGTCCCTGAGCTCTGAGGAGCAGCGGAAGTGCCTAGCGCCAGAGTTCTGCATGCCCAGACGGCACCCAGCTGAAGCACGAGGTTCCCGCGGAGTTTCCCCTTTGTCCCACCTTATCCTCCAGTTCTGGAACAGCAGGGAGCCCACTCTGAGAGCTGCTTTCCGTGGCCACTCTGCTAAATTTGGAGTCCTTACTCGCTGTTCCTCCCAGGTTTGCGTCCCCAGGGGTCAGCCGGCTCCTCAGTCAGACTCCGGCTGTGGCTTCGCCACTGAAGAGAAGAATTAATTAAGGCTGGGAAAAGCTGCAGAGACAAGCCGTCCTGCTAGGCTCTGCTCTCAGGGGAACATCACACTGGAGAGGTAAGGAAGATGCACAAGCTGGATCTAGAGTGATCCAGCTGCCAGGTTTTCCTGGTTCCCTATTTGGAAACAGGATCTAGGAAAAGCTGACTTGTAGAGAACAGCCTGGTCCGGACAGAGTAGATGGGTGGCAGGGCAGGAACCCTTCCTTTCACCTTGTCCTGAAAGCGCCCTCCCTGAAGGGTTCAGTGAACCTTGGACTCGTGTTGTATGTGAGGGACATGCTCTGAGGTTTTCCAAGAGTGCTCTTGGTAGGGTATAATTCATATGTTGGGCACAAACTTTGCCAGAATATGGGAATATAATTGATTTCTCCTTCTGCGCGTGGGTGAAAAAAAAGTTGCTCCAGGGACTTGTGCCATTATTTGCAGTGAATCACAGGCCCTCTCCAGGTACCCAGGAACACAGGCATGAGTAGTTCATGAATAGTGATGAACCAGAGATGAAATGCTGGGATATTATGCCTTTAAAAATAAAATAAAACATAGCAAAATAAATAAAAAACTTTAAAGTGTCTACAGAAAATAAAAGCCTCTAGACAAAAATAAAACTCTATATAAATAGAACTCCTTGCAGGATATATCATTTAGAACCTTGTAATTCAGAAATTATTCTCAAGCCTTGAGCTTCCCTGGCTACTTTTGCCTTCGACTTTTGGCATAGTGGGAAGCTTGGAAAAAAGTATTTTGTGTCAAAAATATTGTACAGAAAACATTGTACATTGTAAAAGTTCTTTATGGGAAAATGGAGGTGGTAGAAAATATATTTTCAAAATCGGAGTGCTTACATATTGGGCTTTGCTATCATAAAATAATTTCATCTGAATCACGTGACATGTCTTATAGCCAAGAGGAGTGGACGAGCCTGTCTTAGAGACTTTCCCGGGGAACCCCAGAGGCCATTCATTATGATGTGTAAGGCACGGGAGTGGCTCAGAGTGACCACACTGCTATTCGTGGCTAGAGCAGTTCCAGCTATGGTGGTTCCTAATGTCACCTTGTTGGAGAAACTTTTGGAAAAGTACATGGATGAGGATGGCGAATGGTGGACAGCTAAGCAAAGAGGGAAAAGAGCCATCACAGACAACGACATGCAGAGCATCTTGGATCTCCATAATAAACTGAGAAGTCAGGTGTACCCAACAGCCTCTAATATGGAGTATATGGTAAGACATTGTTCACGTGAATATCGAAGAAATGTTCTTGATACATAGAGCAGAGGAGGAAAATTGCACGATGCTGTTCTTTAATCTTTACTCACTCATTCTGCTTTAATTTTTAACATTTTCTTTAAGTATATCCTTATCTGCACACTCTTCTGTTCACGTTTGTATTCTTAAGAACTCTTTCAATTTCAGTGTAAACTTAAGTACCTTCAGATCCACTGTTCCTAAGTATTCTAAGCTCTGCTCTGAAGGAAGCTCACTGTTCCTAAATAGCTCCTGTATCGACTTTAAATGTCTCTTTTTATATATAATTCTTTTACACAAAAGAGGGGTCACACGCCGTGATGAAAGAAGGGCAATCAGAGGCCAGCTTTCAGCAGTCAGTTTTCTTTTAGCACATGAACTCAGGTTATCAGACCTTGATTCTCAGGCTTGGCGTTTATTGCCTGAGTCATCTAGACAGCCTTGCCATATTGACTGAGTTGAACAATTTCCCCAGCCTCTCTATTGGATTTTATTTAAAATAAAGAACTTAGGAGTTCAATACTACATAAGGGATTGTGATGGTTTCTGTGTGTGATTTAATATTCAAATCATGAAAAATAAGTTTCATGATTCTTATATCTACTTGCAAAAACAAACAAACAAAGCAACAATAATTGCACAGTATGTATAATGACTAGTCTTGGATGTTTGATTTTCATTTTGATTCATTGGTTTCTTTCTATCATTGAAAGGTAGGTTCAGAAACAAGCCAAGGTTTATGTTGTTATTGCCCTTAGATATTATTAACATCAGAACTGTGTGCTGGCTTTAACTAGTTGCAGATCTCTGTGCCCCACTGTAATAGTAGGAAACAATAATTTTAGAATACTGAAGAGGTATTTAAAAATAATTATTGGGACTATTATTGATTTTATGATATTCATAAGGATGAAAGACTGATACTGATTAGTCTTTTAGAATACAGTTAGCTTGATTATTTAAAATGCTATTACTTTAAGGAATAAAGCTTAAATCTCAAAGTTGGCCAAAGAGCTATTTTCTGTGTAACTTTCAATATTCTCTTGCAGTCTATTTGCTGTTTCAGATTCATTGTTGAAACAGCAATGTCCATATTTGTAATTAGTACTAATTATAGTCCTACAGCAGCCAAGCCACACATCGGCTTATTAATGTTACATCCCTATTTCTACCCTTATCGTCACTTAATGGATAGAGTTAAATATTTCTATAGAAAAGCCAGACCTTTTTTTGAAGAGCTTATAGTTTGATTGAGGAAAAAGAATATACTTAAAATCTTTACATACATGAGGCACAAAATTCTTTGATCTGAGGGTATTGAAATGTTCCTTCTCGTGAGAGCTCTTCCAGACTACCCCTGAGATGTGTCCTGTTTCATAAAGGTAATCAGTACCATTAAAGGTAAGAGAAGAGGTTGTGGGTAAGAGGTGGAAAAGTAGAGAAATGTACATACCAGACATAGTCAGCCTACTCTGGGAGAATCAGGTTAGGTAGGTACAAGCCCAGAGCTGGGGAAGAATCTGGAACCACAGACATGATGATGGAAACTGGAAAGCCCAGGGAGAGTTTGGTTCAGGGTTAGTTAAGAAATGAGCCTTAGGACATCAAATGAAGTGACAAGAGATTACCAAGTATAAACACTGGCTTTGTATGTGTAGAACAGCAGGCTCACATCTTGTCTCTGTTGTTTATTGGAATGTGAACTCTGATAGTCTGCTACTATTCTGGGGCTAAGCTATTCAGTTGTAAATCTGGTGGAAAACTACAAAACCCAGAGGTGGCACTAAAGAGACTCTGGTGAACTAATGTGTTTTCTTTGGGCCTGCCTTCTTGTGGATTTCTGACTCTGAAGTATTGTGTGATCATCTATATCCTTCTTTTTTTCAACATTGAAAAATATTTTCTCTGCGTTTTGCTTTATCAATTCAATTGAAATATCCTCAGACTTCCATGGCTCTGTCTTCCATAACTCCATCTGGCAATCCTCTCTGCACTGTCTTCATGCATTTCCTAGTATGCATGGAGTGGCTTCCATGTGGACTCATTCTATGATAACTTCAAAGGAAAGCTAAGTAATGTCTGTTCAGTCCTTGCCAAGAAACAGGCAAATAGCTGTATTCAAGTCCACACAACTTATTTCCACACCATACATATGAATGTGCATCTGCTAATCCAGTTCTAGCATCCACCTCACAAATGTCTTTGAGCCCCACCTCTTCTATTTTGTTCTCACTTCGGTTTCTTTACTCAAATCTGCATTGGCATCACACCTTCCCATTTAGCAGACTGCATTAATTTATTCCTGTTTTATAGCCTAGTGTATCCTCATCACACCTGGTAAAGCTGACCTTTCTCTGAGCTTGTCTGTGTCAGTTACTCAGTTGAACAAAAGTTCTATTAACTTCTTCCTGATTAAGAAGCTAATGGCTCTAGAATTAACTCAGTCATGATAAACCTCAGCTACCTGTGTTCACACTGCTACATTTGCTGTTCTGAATGAAGTACATGCTTCTTCAGCTTCTTCATCCATTTACATGCCTGTGTTTCTTCTCTTCCTATCAGTCTCATGTATATCCCTCAAAACTGGGCTCAGATGTCATCCTTTCAAAGAATTTTCTAGTGGGTGCCATCATCTGTCCCATTCTAAAATATCTTATTGTACTCTAGTTATAATACAGAAGTTTCAGTGAAATATATGCATGTCTTGTTTCTTTTCTAGACTTTGAATTCAATTCTAAAATATATGTGTTAAATGAAGGCATAAGAGAAATAATAAGTAAGATAATATCTGAGATAATTCTGGAGAATAGGCATGAAAGAGAAATTAAAATAATAAACAGGATAGCTTAATTTCTCCATAGTATTTTAATTTTTCTTTAATAGTATTGCTTAGATGATGCTTGCATCTGTTGTTCCTGTTCTTTTCATTAGGTTTTCTATATCCAGGATTCCCCTAGTTTGTATTTTCTTTATTGCTTCTATTTCTCCTTTCAGGTCTTGAACAGTTTCATATATTTCCTTGACCTATTTAATTGTATTTTCCTGTATATCTTTCAGGGATTTTTTTCCTCTTTAAAGACTTCTGTCTGTTTGATTATATTTTCCTCTATTTTTTTAAAGGAATTTATTCACTTCCTTCTTCAAGGCCTCTATCACCATTTTTTTAAGATTAGGATATTTTATTTATTTACATTTCATATGTTACCCCCTTTTCAGGTTTCCTCTCTGCAAACCCCCTATGTAATCCCCCCCTTACCCTGCTTCTATGACTATGCTCCCCCACCCACCTACTCACTTCTGCCTAACTACTCTAGCATTCCTTTACACTAGGGCATCAAGCCTTCACAGGACTAAAGGCCTCCCCTCCCACTGATACCAGATAAGGCCCCTTCAGCTCAAGAGAATCTCAGGTGTAAAAGATACAATAGAAGAAACTGATACATCAGTGAAAGAAAATGTTAAGTGTAAAATATTTCTGACAAAAACAATACAGGAAATCTGGGATACTATGGAAAGACCTAACCTAAAAACAATAGAAATAGAAGAAGGCAGAGTCCCAGTTCCAAGGCCCAGAAAATATTTTCAACAAAATCATAGAGAAAACCTTTCCCAACCTAAAGAAAGAAATGTCTATAAACATAAAAATATATTATTGCTTAGAAACAATAAAGTTATATTTTAGAAGTATTTTTAGCTACAATTCATGGGAATTATATTTTTATAAAACTATCTGCACTTTAAAATTAATGTATTTTTGTCTTTGGAATTTTTTGCCACTACGATGGCAATACTGGAGAAAGAAATAATGCAGAAGTCCAGCTTTACTAAGGTTTGTATTCATGGAGTGACTTGCTGGAGTTCAGGAGAGAAATGTGGAAAGAGTTGGGAATTATGCTGGGGTTTGTTTCTCCATTCAGCATAGCTTGGGAGATTCCTTTATATGAGGAATATCTAGGGCTCAGCACCAAATGCAAGCATCCCTCCCTTGACTGTCTAGACTCAACATGTTGTTCTGTGTGGCTAAGAGTGAGTCTCGGAAGTGGTAGAGAAAATGAAGACAAAGATTTCATTGGAAGGGACAATATAGGTCCCTTTAGTCAGTATGTATGTGTATTGAATAGAGCCTGATTTTAGGATTGTTCCAAGCATCACTGCTTTAGGCTTTAAGTGGCTGGAATGCAATTTTCTACAACAATACAATGGTTGTCAAGTTGATAGTGACCAAAAGTGGATGGCAATATGAAGGTGGTGAGAAGTGGTAGTCATATAAATACTACCTCATAGTTCATGCAATCTGAAAAATTCAAAGAAGCCTTTTTAAAGCTACATAAAGTTGACCTGGCTAGCAGGCATCCAGGAGATTGAATTCTCTGTTCTCGTGAAGTCCTATCTATCCAAGTCATGGTACAGAAATTTGAAGATTAGTGATGGTTTTCACTTTGGATTAGCGGGGCCCTTGTACCTGCATAGGCATGGTGAGCACCCATGTACCTGTGGAGGGAGGCTGCTCGGCAGGAGGGGGAAATCCGGACTTGATTCTGTGGGGCAAAGGGCTGGAATACCTGCAGAGGGAAAAGAAAAGAGATAGAGAAGTAAAGAGAGAAAGAAAAGATAAAGGAGTGAGAGCTGGCCATGACCATGTGGAAAGAGGGGAGAAAATGGGACAAGAAAGGGAACAGGGGTCAAGAGAGAGAGAGAGAGAGGCAAGAGAGAAGGGGCAAGAGAGTTAGGAGGGGCCCCGCATCCCCTTTTATAGTGGGCCAGGCTACCTGGCTGTTGCCAGGTAACTGTGAGGGTGGAGCCCAGCCAGAACACTATGTGACTGATGGCCACAGGATTATGGAGTTGAGGAGTCAGGAGTATGGAGTTGGTGTCTCTGGGAGAATGGCTCACAAGTTCCGTCCTTTGAAAAATATTCCACTGGGTCTCCAGAGTAAGCCTCACTCAACCAGGCCACAGAGTGCCTTTCACAGTCCCACAATTATGCATCCTACAAAGTTAGATGGACTTTTAGAATGTTGTGAAAATTGTAGAATGCTGATTATATGGTATTCAATATAATCCCAGAAGATTAAAGGAGGAAGAATCTGCACTCTACCTCTTCCTTTCCCAGGACAGAGTAGCTTGTTGTTCCCTATCTGCTCTGACTTCTTTCCAAACCAAATTTTGTCTCACATTTCATCTACAAGGAAGTTTCCTCTATAAGGAAGATGGAAACTGTAACATGTATGCAAAACAGCACAGGGACCGGTTTCTTCCAAGGTCATCACTGTGCTATCATGGGTGGATCATTTAAGCTCATTTTTGAACTAGTATTGTTATGCTTTGCATGTGGCAAGACGATATTTGTTCTTGGGGAACTGTTTTTGTTAGAGGAAACTAGAGCTCAGTGCGGGATATTGTGTAGATATTCACATGAATTTATTAAACTGGTTAGACAAACAACAGTAGAATTCATGGTATCCAGTCTGCAGCATAAAGCTATGGCTCATGAACATTCAGACAGTATAGTCAGGATGAGAGCAAAGATCTCCATAGAGACATTTAAGACATGAGATCTTGTTAGGGTGTTGGGCAGTGGTGGAACCTGACTTTAATTCCTGCACTTGGATCTCTGTGAATTCCATGCCAGCCTAGTCTATAGAGTGAGTTCCAGGAAAGCCAGGGCTACACAGAGAAACTCTGTCTCAAAAACAAACAAACAAACAAACAAACAAACAAAAACAAAAACCAAGCTAGAAATATGGATAGAGAGAAGGAACTACAAAGGAAATGGAGGACTAGGAAGTGGGATGTGAGCGGTGATGTTGGGCTGGGCTGAATACAAAATGGAGGAAGGCTAAAAGATAAGTAACTCTTGCAAATGCTACTTTAAAATCTTAGAGCAAAAAAGATCAAGGGTGTGTTATGATACCTGACTGTGTGGGAACCACTGAATGATGAGATGGCTGGTTCAATGAAGAAGAAATTAGCATGTTTTTTATTTTATTCTTGTTCCAGACCAGTATCATTTTATTTAGCCTGGTAGTAGTCACAGTGCTGAATCTTTTCAAGACAAAAGTTTTCAATTTCAATTACAGACCACATCACGAATTTAGTGAGATTTATAAGAAAATGCAATTTCTTTGTATATTTAGTTTTCTATATTGTGTACCTTCATGAGAAATTGAAAATATCCATTTGTATAACTATAATCACAGTAAATAACAATGTTACTTAAGGACTATTCTTTCTTTACTGTTTTGTAAATTTTGTTTCTTCACACATACCTCTTAGGAATTTATATAATGAAAACATTCCATTAATTACCTAATGATACTTCATAACTATAATTTCTCTACTGATATGAATCATAATGTAGATATCTGATGTACAGTTTATCTGATATGTAATAATAATGTGAGTCTCAAAGAAATTACAACCCACAGGTTGAGAACCACTGACAAACTTTCTGTATATCTTTTGTCTTTGTAATTGTAAGAGTAGGTGACAAAGCCATAATAATTCCTTAAACAATTTATTTGTGTCAGAAAATTTGAAATTTGTTATATTCAATAGATATTGGCTGTATGTTCTTGCTTCAGACATTGTACTAGAATGTCAGAAATCAATTAATGTTTGAAAACTCAACAAGTCCACAAACATAAACTGAGTGAGGTAATAAAAATGATAGAAAACTAACCTGCCATAATCATTACAGAACATCTTTTCATTGCCACTGGATTAAAATGCTTCAGCTAATCACAGAAACAGAGGCTATTGTACCAGGCAGAAAGAAGACCATACACAAAAGTGGAATAAGTTCGGAGGTTTACAGTTCAAAATGACTGAGTGTTCTCCAGCAACTAGAGGAGTAAAAAATGATGTAGTTACATAAGCATTGACTAGAATCACTTTTTTCTCATGTAAAAAGAAAACTGGATTTTTGTATTCTGAGTAAATGCAAAACTTAGTGCACAGCGTGTTTTACCTAAAGTATTGTGAAATGTCATAAAATTACTCTGATTAGACAACCATGTGATAGAAGACAGAATTAAGTTAGAAAGATCTCTCTGTACTCTCAGGGAGATGCTTGGACCAGCATGAGACTGGTAATGATGGAGTGACACAGGGAGTTTCAGAATGTGTTTCATTGATATGGTTGACTCACTTAATATAGAATGATAAAGGATAAGGAAGAATTTGAGGTTATATTAAGAGTTCACAGATCCTTGATGATTAATTGAAGGATTTCCTGTGGCAGAAGGGGAAACAGGGCAAAGTGAAAATGGTATGACACAGTTTTTGACTGAGTATGAAGGGCCACACCATCCTTAATTGAATTTAGTGTCCAGTGAATAGGTGATGTTTGAGATAATAATAAGGGAAATGTTGTAGATATTGTCAATAGTTATCCTAGATAAACTGTAATTGCCTGAATAAAGGACAAGATTGTTATGAACTGAAGATCGGAGGCTTTGGATTGACACAGAGTATGATATATGGGTGTTAAATGAAAAGAAAAGGGCAGCAAGGCACAGAGTACAAAGGCTCAGCACGGTTGGAGGAGCAGATGCCATAGACAGCTTTCTTGTAAGGGAGGGGGAGAGATAACAAAGAGTTCAACAATTTTTCAGTGTTGTTAAAAAGCTCATAAGAGAAAAGAATGTAAATAAATGATTTGTGCCCAGAAATCCTACTGGGAGATAGGAAGAGTGAGGGCAGCAGGTGGCAACATCACCTTGACTCCCCGAGATGATCCTGGGAAACCAGAGAAGTGAGAGGATGACTTATAGATAAGACCAGAATGCTTTTGCTCTTAAGTTTAGGAGTGAATGTGTTAAGAGAGAAGGTATATCCTCCACAATGTGATTTCATTCATTTCAGCAGCAAATTTGAGGTCACAAGTGTAGAAACCATTGGATTCTATTGATAAAGAAAAGAGATATTTGTGAAAATGCTTTTGGTTTCCCCAGTGAGCTCTAGAGCAAAATTCACCAGCTGATTCTGAGCAGATAAAAATGAAGAGTGTGATGAAGAAACATTGTGAAACAGTGTCTGTGGCTCTTCTATGCAAGGGATCTTGGTGGAATTGAGTGTAAGTGGGATTTCCATTACTATAAGCCTTGTTTCACAGTGCTACAGTTTAGAAGTCAGAGGACTCCCGGGACAAGGAAGTTTCTTGGAACAGAGAATATGCACACACACACATACACACACACACACACACACACACACACACACACACACACACACACACACAGAGAGAGAGAGAGAGAGAGAGAGAGAGAGAGAGAGAGAGAGATTCTCTGACTACTAGTGTCTCCTACCAATTATATACAGCTAGAATCTAAGAGACAAATGAGCTAAAGTAACAGCTCAGTATGAGTTGAGCCTTTGAGTGCAGAATCTAGCAATAGAATCTGAGGTGGCAGTGCAGAGATAAATGAGAGCTGCTTGACAAATTTTCATCAGATGATCAAATAGAAATACTTCCCATATATATTTATATGTACTTATATGTATATATGTGTATCTATATATATATACATACTCATACATATAAATCATCATAGTCCTTGTTTAGTATCATCATTTATATTTTAACTGTTCAGAGAAAATTATTTCTCAGTAGTGTTCAAAAATATCATGGAAAATATTCTGCTAATCAAACTGATTTTACTTCTTCTAACAAGTAAGGGAAGCTGGGGGTATAGACTCTATGTATCTCTTACTGGCTGGAACATACAAATTTTTTACCTTTATGGGATAATTAATACAGACAGCATAGGATGTAAATATATGAATTTAAGTGTGTAAATAGCAGTGTAGAGAATCAAAGAGTGCAATACAGCAGTTGTGTTGAAAGCATGTAGACTTGCATTTGTTGTAAGTTTTAGGGTACATTGTGGTTTCATTTTCTTTGTTTACATAAGATTCTTTTAACTAATTCATTCAAGGAGGAGTTTTTCATTTTTACCTTTTAAAAGAATAACTGAGGCTCTTTCAAGTACAGTAAATAGAAACAGTTAGTGTTTCCTTTAACTTTAAAAGCCTAAGTTATTGCTGTTTGTTACAGATTGATTGTAAAATGCCAACCCAAATCTCATCTGTTTTAACACTTTGCCATCAGTTAATGGTACTGTTCTAGGAGGTTAGAAGTGCTTTGTCACGTGGAGGCCATTAAGGATGGGCCTTGAAGGCCATGCCCACTTCAGGTTCCCATCTGGCTCCCTCCTTTCTAGTTGCTGCTATGTAACAAGCTACTGCTTTCTGGTTACTCTGCCACAGGCCAGTTGCTCTACTATAGTTCTCCAGTTATGGTGGACTCTCAGAAACCTGATCCAAAAGTCTGTTCTTTTTGACATGTTTCTGACAAGTTCTTTGGTCCCAGTGATGAGCAAAATAACTAATACAATATGTAAATAGATACTGTAATTTATTGTGAGATTTTTTTTTTGCATCATGCATTTTCCTAGATTTGACTCTCTAAAACTTGTTGGTATATAAATATAACTAAAATTTATTAAGCTCTAAATATATGTAATGAAGACATTCATTGTCACAAATTGATCCCATATCCACTGATCAAGATGTAAAAGACCAATAAGTTATATTGCTATTTTGGCCTGTTTATTTTGTGTGTGCAACATTTGTGATTGCACATGTGTGTATGTGTTTGCACTCTCATGCATGTGCGTGCATGCATGCATGTGTGTGTGTGTGTGTGTGTGAGAGAGAGAGAGAGAGAGAGAGAGAAAGAGAGAGAGAGAGAGAGAGAGAGAGAGAGACTATGTGTGCATGTGAAGGCTAAAGGTCAACACTGAGTGTCTTTATCACTAAGCATCTTATTTTTGAGAAAAAGTATCACTGTCCCTTGTACTCACAATTTCAACTAGAATGGCTGACCAAGCTATATCCACAGTCCATACTACTCCCATCTGAAAAAATAAACATCAATATGAATAATGAAGATATTGTTTGTAGTAATGTAATAAAGGTAATGTAGACTGTGTTACC
Source organism: Apodemus sylvaticus (assembly GCF_947179515.1). Classification (NCBI taxonomy): domain Eukaryota; kingdom Metazoa; phylum Chordata; class Mammalia; order Rodentia; family Muridae; genus Apodemus; species Apodemus sylvaticus. Next base: position 3,633,282 of record NC_067474.1, on the reverse strand, counting down.
AGAAAGTCTATTAAAAGGTAATAGCACTCACAAAAAGAATTCAAGTTTGCAGAGGTTTATTTTTGTGTAACACGGGTGCATTATGGTTAGTTTACCACTTGAACCTAACTAACCAAAGTATGTTATTGCCTACTATTGGGGATCTGGTGAGATGAGGAGCAGAGAACACGCACACTTGAACAATCATATCTCCTCTGAGGCAAATTAGATATTAGGAGTCACAGAAATCTCACAAGACACAACAGGCTTCTGCTTTTTAAAGTTCTCATTTGGGAATTAAGATTCAGAACAATGGAGACAGAGGAAGAAAATATAACAACACATAAATAAATCTGCTTAAACAGATTGATAGGGTGGTATAGAAAAGAGTGTTGGGTGAACAGTCCTTTGGAGAATCTAAAAATGGAGTAATTTAAGAGAAGAAGGAAGAAAAGAAAACAATCCTATTGGAAAGAGACTAATAAATTTAGCATCCAAGAAAGATGCCTGTAAAAATGCAGACCTTGCTGCTCTGTGTTCATATGGGTCTTGGCTCCAGGTAATGAACATGCCATAACTTCTGTCCTGTACAACTGCGTCATAATTTGCATTTTGATAAGAAGCCCTTCTTCAAAGTGTGATAGTGGAAGCTGTAGAGGGCTAGCAAGGAGGAATGTTTAGCTATAAATGCCTCAACAGTCGGAAGAGATGAATAAGTACAAATTTTATAGACAAATACAGGGATGGTGTCAGGCTAGTGTGTGCTCTAGCCCCTGAGGACAGGCTCACTAAAGTCTATGATGTTGAAATAGTATTCCTGGAAAAGCAGACTACTGATACTGTTTATTGAGTCCATCTGTATTAAATTTCCATATCAGAAATTAAACTTATTAAAATGAAATGGCATTGTTCTAAATGTCTAGGTTTCTGCTTTCTTCATGATCACGGAGGCTTCATTTAAAAGTAGATTTTAATAGAAGCCCAACTCACATCTCTGTGGTTTCTAGGAAACCTTAATAATCATCCATTGCCTCAGGGTAATGCTGCTTTATCTTCAGCCTCTGAGCCTTCTGAATGTTCCCTCCCACTACAGAGTTTTTAGAACAAATGAGGCAGAGTAGTTATAACCTGAAGTCATCCCCAAATTGGAAGGAATGCATTACATACCTTTCCCATAGGTGTGTGTGTGTGTGTGTGTGTGTGTGTGTGTGTGTGTTATACATAATTCAGAAATAACTATGTTTTATTTCTGACATACCTCATGTACCCATTTTATGAAAAAATGGTACTTTTAGTGTTGGAGCTGACTTCAAATTAGTGTCGGGTGAATAGGTTAGAGGAAGAAAAAGCCTCTTAAGGCATCTTGATTTGATTTACAAGCCAAAAATTAAATAGAAATCTGTAATAGTTCAACCTCCATTTAAATAGTATGGGTATGAGTTATTGGCAGTCTAAACTTTGAAATATCCTGCATACTCAAGTACATGTGTACTAAAAACTATACATACATGCACCATGCTATCATTAAGCTTTAATAATAATTCTTCTAGGACAAGTGTATTTTTACTTCTTTATTATGGAAAGTTTTAAAAATTTTACATTGTTAGTCTTCACTTAGACACTTAGGCATAGTTAAATTTGATAATGATCACTTTAAAATTATTATTAATTAATATTGAATATGGATTTATAATTAAATTTAGTTACATGATTTTCTGCTGCAGTCCGTATAAATATATTTACTATCAATGATAAATTATAGATTCTGTTGACTTTCTTCTCTTGTTTTATGTGTGTTAAGCAAAAAAAATGGTTGTTGCTTTTTTAAAAATTATTTATTATTTTTGAGATTATAATATAATTAGATCATTTCACCCTTCACTTTCCTATCTCCTTTTCAAATTCACTCCTCTGTTTTCATTAAATGTTCTTACATTATATCCGTATATCTTCACATACATGTGCATGAATGAATATATTTTACTCCTTAACACACCTTTCTGAGTCACCTTGTATTTTATCTGACACATTTTATAGTTAAGGAAGGTTGGCCAAACTGGTTTGAGCATGTTTTCAATTTTATTTCACTTTCTGTATAACAGATATAAATACTCTTTTGGAAAACACAAATTTGTGAGTTTAGAAGCAGTTGTATTATCCTTCTCAAAAGTTACAGTTTCTATGGAAAATCCCACAGGCCAAAGTATGTAGTCAATGAAAAGCAAGAAGAAACTGGCCTTCAGTAGTCTTCAGGTCTTTTCCGTAGGCTCATCTGGGTGGTCCCTGTCAGTGGGTGGTGGGGGAGATGCTTTCATTTATTACTAGATCTGAGCCACCATCACCTGAGGGTCTATACTCTCTCCATTCTCAAGCTTGGGCCAAGAAATCTCACAGCTCCTGATCCCTCTGTGTGGTCTCTCCACAGTGTCCTCAGCCAATTTTCCTCTGTGGTTGGCTGCATAATGTGTTGGCTCAAGTTAGTTAAGATGTATCTGAAAAGAGAACCAAATAGAAGCTCTGTTTTATAACCTAGGCGCAGAATTCTTGGAGCCTCCTTGCATTTGTTAGCTGTATGTCACTGCAGCTCTGATTGAAAGGGAGAGACAAGAAATCTGCAACATCTTGTGTAAGATGAGTATTTAAAAATCAACACTATAGTCTGTAGGCATTATAATTTTTAGTCATATAAGTTTTTTTGTGTGTGTGGTTTTCCTCTTGTTTCTGGATATTCCTTAGCATGAGATTGGCCTACTGGAAAACTTATGGATTAGTGTGGTTTTGCAATGTGACTTAAAACACTGTGGGAAAGGCTGCAATCTTGTGTTTCAAATTGGGCAACAAACCTTTCATTGTTTTTTCTTAAGGATGTTTTATTCCAGGTGATTACCTGGGAACTTGATTATATTTCCAATTTTCTGGATGAAAAAGGAATACAGTATTTTGCTCATCCTCTGGGATTTCATTCAAATTCATATTTCTGGCATAAATTTTTGTTGAAAAGATAACAATAGTCACTTGAATATTTTGCATAATAAATTAAAATATGTAATTCAACTTAACTAAATAATAAAATTAACAGCATATATAGGATCAAACAAAATTCTTGCCTAATTAATATTTATTGGTAGCCTATACTTACTGTGTCTTTGGAGTATTTGATGTTAACCCAAAATAAAATAAAGTTTTTAGTTATAATCAACTATTGTATAACACTTGTTAATTTTTAGTTGAATGTAGATATGTTTCGGTACCTTGATAAATAATAAAGGTATACTATGACAAGAATATAGAAACTTAATGTAAACTTTTACTTTTTTATAGTGAAGACATTTTCCATATTTTATATTCACAACTAAAAGGGAAAAATTCTCATTATGAAAAATTATATGAAATAAAGAATTCCATACCTACATGTGTTTGTAAATGCATGTGCATGTGTATGTGTATATATGAGGGTGCTCACACACATGCATGTGTGTGAGCATGCAAGCACATCTGCCTGTGTGTGTGCTTGGGTGTGTTTGTGTATGTGTTCATGTGTATATGTGTCTGTGTAGGAAGGCTGAGTCTCATCGTGAGACTTGTGATCATATTAGGGTTCTTTCAGGTTCTGAAATCAAGGAGAGAAAACACATTTTCTTAGAGCTCACGTTTACCTTTCCTAACTTCTCCACCATATTAGCCATAAACTATCTGGAAAGTCAATATCTGTGACTCTGCTTTTTACTTGCTTTCTAACCTCTATGGTCATATTTCTCCATCACTGACCTGGAAGTGCTCTTACTCATCCAGCAGCTAATCTCCTGTCTTGCTCTCTTCACATCACTGCCCATCTTCTCCCGAAATCTCTTTGCTCTCAGTATAGTGGAATTTGCCACTAGTTTTCTTTTAGCTTTTATGATGCATTTTTCTTGGCTTAAAAATAGTATTATCTTACTGTTTTGTTTCCTTTCAATTTTTTTCTCCTTTATGCCATTTTTGATTTGCTTTTTTTTCTTGATATATTTTTAATTTACATTTCAAATGATTTCCCCTTTTCTGGCTCCCCATTCCCCGCAAGTCCCATAAGCCCTCTTCCCTCTTCCTGTTCCTCCATCTACCCCTTCCCACTTTCCTGTTCTGGAATTCCCCTATACTCTTGCACTGAGTCTTTCCAGAACCAGAGGCCACTCCTCCATTGTTTTTGGATATCATTTAATATGTGGATTATGTCTTGGGTATTCAAAGTTTCTAGGCTAATATCCACTTATCAGTGAGTGCATACCATGATTGATCTTTTGAGACTGGGTTACCTCATAGTATGATGTTCTCCAGCTCCATTCATTTGTCTAAGAATTTTATGAATTCATTGTTTCTAATGGCTGAATAGAACTCCATTGTGTAAATATACCACATTTTTTGTATCCATTCCTCCGTTGAAGGACACCTGGGTTCTTTCCAGCTTCTGGCTACTACAAATAGGGCTGCTATGAACATAGTGGAGCATGTGTCCTTATTGCATGCTGAAGAATCCTCTGGATATATGCCCAGGAGTGGTATAACTGGGTCCTCAGGAAGTGTCATGCCCAGTTTTCTGAGGACCCACCAGACTGATTTCCAAAGTGGTTGCACCATCTGGCAATCCCACCAGCAGTGGAGGAGTGTTCCTCTTTCTCCACATCCTCGCTAACACCTGCTGTCTCCTGAGTTTTTGACCTTAGCCATTCTGACTGGTGTGAGGTGAAATCTCAGGGTTGTTTTGATTTGCATTTTCCTAATGATTAATGATGTTGAACATTTCTTAAGGTGTTTCTCAGCTCTCTGAAGTTCTTCATGTGAAAATTCTTTGTTTAGCTCCATACCTCATTTTTTTTAATGGGGTTATTTGGTTCTCTGGGTTCTACCTTCTTGAGTTCTTTGTATATATTAGATATTAGCCCTCTGTCGGATTTAGGGTTGGTGAAGATCCTTTCCCAATCTGTTGGTTGACGTTTTGTCCTTTTGACAGTGTCCTTTGCCTTACAGAAACTTTGTAGTTTTATGAGGTCCCATTTGTCAGTTCTTGATCTTAGAGCATAAACTATTAGTGTTCTATTCAGGAACTTTTCCCCTGTGGCCATGTTCTCAAGGGTCTTCCCCAGTTTCTTTTCTATTAGTTTCAGTGTGTCAGGTTTTATGTGGAGGTCCTTGATCCATTTGGAGTTGAGCTTAGTACAAGGAGATAAGAATGGATCGACGTGCATTCTTCTGCATGCTGACCTCCAATTGAACCAGCACCATTTGTTGAAAAGACTTTTTTCCACTGGATGCTTTCAGCTCCTTTGTCGAAGATCAAGTGACCATAGGTGTGGGGGTTCATTTCTGGGTCTTCAATCCTCTTCCATTGATCCGCTTGCCTGACATTGTACCAATACCATGCAGTTTTTATCACTATTGCTCTGTAGTAAAGTTTAAAGTCTGGGATACTGAATCCCCCTGAAGTTCTTTTACTGTTGAGAATAGTTTTAGCTATCCTGGGTTTTTTGTTATTCCAGATGAATTTGAGAATTTCTGTTTCTAGCTCTATGAAGAACTGGGTTGGGATTTTTATGGGGATAGCATTGAATCTGTAGATTGCCTTTGGCAAGATGGCCATTTTAACTATATTAATCCTGCCAATCCACGAGCATGGAAGATTTTTCCATTTTCTGAGATCTTCTTTGATTTCCTTCTTCAGAGATCTGAAGTTCTTGTCATATAGGTCTTTCACTTGTTTGGTTAGAGTCACCCCAAGATACTTTATGCTGTTTGTAACTATTGTGAAGGGAGTCATTTCCTTAATTTCTTTCTCAGTCTGCTTATCCTTTGAATATATAAAGGCTACTGATTTGCTTGTGTTGATTTTGTAGCCAGCCACTTTGCTGAAGTTGTTTATCAGCTGTAGTTCTCTAGTAGAGTTTTTAGGGTCACTTAAGTATACTATCATATCATCTGCAAATAGTGATAGTTTGACTTCTTCCTTTCCAATTTGTATCCCTTTGACCTCCTTATGTTGTCTAATTGCTCTAGCTGGGACTTCAAGAACTATATTGAAAAGATATGGAGAGAGGGGGCAGCCTTGTCTAGTCCCTGATTTTAGTGGGATTGCTTCAAGTTTCTCTCCATTTAATTTGATGTTGGCTACCTCTTCATTCCAATTTTAATAATCCTAGACTTTTTCATTGCTCTTATTGCTCTATATCATTTTTCTGAAGTTATTTATCTCTACATAATTAATTTAAAATTATATCTTAAGAACATATCGTTTCTTTAGAACTGCTTTTGCATATTCATAAGTCTATTGGCAAACATATCACTATCATCTTGGTATACACATTACAACATTCTGCAATTCTACCAAACAAATACACAGACACATGCTTGTTATTTCCCTTATCCCCTTGTGGCAACTGTATTGCCCCATCATTTCTTCTGACAGCTTAAATTAAGTCACCCATCAACTTGTATTTACATATCTTTGTGTTATTTTGTCCTTTCTGCTCATCTACCGCTCCATTAAATTGTTCAAATGTTCTGCTCCTAGGACTGTTTTCCTGTCCTTTTATCATATGGAGTCCTGTATTGAAAGTGCCAATGTTCTCATTTGTATATAGGTTTATCAATTTAATAACCACAGCCCATGTTTTGAATGGGTAAAAACTTGAATACTAATTTTATAACTGGCAAATTTTCATTAAATTATCAATTTGTATTTTTATTTTTCTAAATTAGTTTTAAATGAGACAGACATCCTCATTGGATTTTGTAAATAAGAATAGTCTATACTTGATTGTAGTCAGAATCAATATTTATTCATATATCCAACTTGTTCTTATTTGTCATTGTATCCATATAATGAACACAGGAAATAGAACAAAAATACAGGCAGGAGTAAAACAACTACTTTCAGGCAACCCATACTCTTTTGGGAGAAGTAGATATGGAAATTAATATTGCCATGCTTGGTAATAGTGATAAACACAGAATGGAACAAAGTTTTGAGAACATCATGGAGGGTGGAGATTACTTCTGAAGGAGTTGGAGAGGTAACATAGAGACTATTTTACATAATGGAGGATAGAAAACCAAAGATAGATTCTTGGCTGGCAAATCACCAAAGGATGCTTAGACCAGGATCAAGTTCTGAAGATACTATAGGCTCTATGTGGAAACCTTGCTCTAGATACCTGTGGGATTTTGTTGACTATATTAAGGTAGAAAAGTCAGGTAAATTAAATTCGTATAACTCTGTCAATTCTGAAAGAATTTAGGCACACTAGAAGAGAAGCAGGTGTAGTCAGAAAAGTTATGTAGAAATCTGATGGAGAAAAAAATTCTAGGGAAATGATAAGGGAAATTCCAGGGATGAGAGAAAACTAGACCAATGTATTCACTTAAGAAAGAAAGGAGAAAACAAGAACCCATGATGTATATTTGAAGAAATGTCCAATGTGAACATTGTGTATCTATGTTTTATTTCTGTTAGACATGGGATGTGGAGCTGGAGAGATCTGCAGAATCCTGGGCTGAAACGTGTTTGTGGGAGCATGGTCCCGTGAGCCTGCTGCCCTCCATTGGACAGAATTTGGGGGCACACTGGGGAAGGTAGTAGAAAGCACAGCTTTTTATTTCTGGAAACACAAATGTCATGAATAAAATGTTTTCTAATGCTTGTTACCTAGATTAAAAGAGCAGACCACTAAGCAAACTCAAATAACCTACCAGAAGAGACACCTATTTTCTAGCCTGTTTTCATATCATTTGTATATTTAGGACTTGTAAATGAACTTTCTGTCAAATCTTATCAATCTTTGTTGGTTTTATATGTTTTTTCCCACTCTTCTTGTTATTTGTGTTTTTTTCCCTCTAACAGATACCGACCCCCAACCTTTCATGTACAAGCATGGTATGATGAAGTGAGAGATTTTAGCTACCCATATGAACATGAGTGTGACCCTTACTGTCCTTTCCGATGCTCTGGCCCTGTTTGTACACACTACACTCAGGTATGCTTTGTGTGAGCTACAGTTGGTTGCTCCAAATTCAGCTACTGTAACTACCAGAGAACATACAAACATGTATGTCTTTCTGCTTTACTTTATGTGATTATTTAAGAAATGTATAGCATTGCTAATCCCTTGTAATAGTCATAATGATTTCTATAAGCAATAACACTGTCACAGAACTCCAAATACTTCCCTTAAAAGGTTATTTTAATGACTTCACATATAAAATAATTTATTATGGCTTCAATAAATATTGTTAAGGAACAGTTTGCCATCTTTGAAATAATTTCATACCAAAAATATTATATTTATGCACTATATTTACATATGTGCAGAATTTATAATATGTATGGATATATTTTATATTTCAAATTCACGTTTAGGATTGAATGTATTCCTAATCAGTAAGTCAAACAAAGGAAGACAGGCTTGAGTAGACAAAGGTCACTGTTGCCCTGTTTCTAGAATGGGGGAGCTTCTGAGCATTGGACATTTACTTCTTATACAGACATCTGTTATTTTAGTTAGTAAGCTTTTTCATAGAAATGGCCATAGCATAATATGGAAATGTAACTTGAATTATTTAGTAAATTTTTAATTTGAAAATGTGGACATTGTACTGCAGAGAGATCTCTTTGCTTTTAAGTTTTATTTATAAATTGCATAAAAAGCACAAACCAAATTACAGACAAGACAAATGTTGGGCACATCTCACTTTAGCATGAATGATCTGTCTGGGTTTCTGTAGTTTGTTTTATATCCATTTCCTTTGATGCACTATTGTCTCATTCCATCTTAGCACTCCTTGAGCCTTTCTTTTCTCTAACACAGGTGGTGTGGGCTACTAGTAGCAGAATAGGCTGTGCCATCAATCTGTGCCACAACATGAACATCTGGGGACAGATATGGCCCAAAGCTGTCTATTTGGTGTGCAATTATTCTCCCAAGTAAGTAGACAGGGCATGAATTTCTAATGGAAAGTTTTCTTAATGTGAAAATAATTTTGAAATTCTCATTTTTTAAAAAAAGTTTCAAGTGATTATAGTTGTTGAAATGCAAAATCAATGTAGAAAGGGAATTGACTATTGAAATCTAAAGAAATAAAACACATTTTTTGTGTGTTTTAAGTTTCATTTGCTGTGCCATTTTAGTGTTCATATTTACTAATTTTGATGAGATGTTTTTAGCTATACATAGTTGAGAATATGTTTTACACATGTAAAGAAGATTTGAAAGATTATGTTAAAAATCTGATAACTATGCTAAGAATCACATTTAATTATTAAGATGTGTGGGATAGGTAAATGTTCTTCTGAATTCAGTTTTTGGTAAATGTTTGATTTTTAATAACATTGATATGAAGTTACTTTGAAATTTTTCAATATAATGAGACATTTAACTATATGTAAGCCTAGACCAAAAGGAATCATACTAAATACATACAGAAATCTTTATCTTAAGATGCCTGTGTCATTACTCTGGAAATGTTTATGTAGTGATGTTTACACCGTCTTAGTAATGCTGTAAGACTGTTTCTTAATGGAGTGCATCATTTCTTTAGGGGAAACTGGTGGGGCCACGCACCTTACAAACATGGAAGGCCTTGTTCTGCTTGTCCACCCAGTTTCGGAGGAGGTTGTAGGGAAAACTTGTGCTACAAAGGTCAGTGTTACATGGTTATAGCTTTCACTTTGAAACATCTGTCAGCTGTGTGGCGCTATGCATGTTCTTGCAGGTTATAGCAAAAGGCTAGGGTTTGCCACATGTCTGTGAGGCTTTTAGTGGAATCCCCAGCGCTGAGAAATTAAAAAGGAATCTAAACCCACATTAGTTGTCAAATGAACTTTGAAGAGGTGATTTTATATAATGAATAATTATTTCAATTTAATTTTAAACTATTCGTATAAGGAATCCATTTTGACAGGGGTCATGTGCCTAGAGAACAGTAGCAAGTTTTAAACAACTGCTTCTAACATTTATTCCTACCTCAGAAAGACATTCTATATCTTAGAAGGCATCTTAATATGTTGTTGGGAATTGTCTCCTTAACTGTCATGTTTAAGGATTTAGCACTTTAAGTTAATTCACTTTTAATGCTTTGAGAGTTTGGACAAAAGTACACCTCTATGTATCGTACTGACCCATGCATAGTGAGTCAAACATGTCTTTCTGTCTGTCTGTCTCTCTCCTTCTCCCTTCCCCTTTCCTTCTCCCTCTCCCTCTCCCCTCCTCCTCCCTCTCTCCCTCCCTCCCTCCCTCCCTCCCACCTCCTCCCCCTCTCTCTCCCTCCACATCTCTCACCATATCCTATGTTTCTTAAGCTGGAACAATTTTAAGAGTGTGATTATATTGTAGAACTTATAAAAGTGGTGCTCTCAAATAGATTTGAAGTCATAACATGAAAATATCAGGTAGCAGAATGCCTGCCTAGCATGCAAGAAGCCCTTGACTGAATCCCTGGCCACAGGAGTAGTCAGACTTGCATTTACTCTCAGCACTAGTAAAGTGGAGGCAGAAGAACCAGGAATGCAAACTCATCCTCAGCTGTATCAAGGCCAGCCTGAAATTCCTGAAATCATGTCTCTGAAGCACGTAATACAAATATAATGCCATGTTAATGATGCCGGAAAATATTATTTGTATGATAAGGAATTGGGTAAAACCATGATCTTAGCTGTGGCCATGTTTTACCTTATACTTTCCACTTTTGATGACAAAATGAAGGTTGTGATAGAAAGGCTAGAATCATGTTCCCTCCTTGCCCCATGCTCGTGGGAAGGCGTGTGTTGTTTGCATTTGTGTCTGAATGCTCCTTTGAGGGGATGAGCAGGGCAGGAACACCCATTCTTCCTCTCTATCCTGTGTCCCTTTTTGGTGTCCTGCTCACTTTGCAGCATGTCCTCCTGTGATGCTCTTTGTACATGTACCTTCAAGGCTGCACCTTCTCTGCCCTTCACTGGTAATCAGTGCATCCTTCTTAAAACCAGTACTCCTCTTTATCCACACCTTCCTTCTAGGTTCTGAGTTTAGGAAAACAAATGGAAATATACACTTTTTTTTTACAGCAGGACAACAATAAGCTTTTGTTATTGGCTAACCCAAGGTGGGAGAGTTCAGTGCCAAGCTTGAAAGTATTCTTTATTTAAAGTGAAGAACTTTGCAACTTGAAGTTTATTTTAAAAGTCAGAAAATTCATAGGAATTGATGCTGAAAAATATAACAAGGGCATACCTACCCTTTAGGGGATATTTTCATTTGGTGGGGGGAGATGCAGATTTCCTAAGCCCTGGTATTATTAGAGATTAGGATCAGATTCATGTGTCTTTATGAAAACAAAACACTGATGCCATTACTAGAACTAGATTAGAGATGAGTCCACTAGGCCCAAACATACACACACACACACACACACACACACACACACACACACGTATTGAAAGCTGATATGTGTGTTTCACTTCAGTTGGGTCATATAACCATGATCATGTGCCACAACCTGTGCTGTAAAGAGTACTGAATTTGTACTTTTTTTCATTATCATGTATAATAAAGAATTTGTTCAATAATTTCTACTCATGTAAGTAAAATCTTTTTACTTACATATTTTGTAATCTTTTCCCTCTGGCAGAAGGATCAGACAGGTATCATACCCCTAGAGAAGAAGAAACAAATGAAATTGAACGGCAGCAGTCTCTGGTGCATGACACACATGTGCGGACAAGATCAGACGATAGTAACAGAAATGATGTCATCAATACTCAGCAGATGTGTAAGAGCTTAATCACATATCAGATGCTTAGACTTTGCAGGGATGGTCCTAGTTTTATTTGCACATTTTCAAAATATCAAAACCATGTTTTCGCTGGGAAACACAGATATCTTTTAATCTTAGCACTCAGGAGGCAGGGATGGGTAGATCTGTAAGTTTGAGGCCAGACTGGTCTACAGAGTGAGATCCAGGACAGCCAAGGCTACAAAGAGAAACTCTTATTTCAAAAAGAAAAAAGAAAAAAAAGGGAAAAAAGGGAAAAAAGAGAAAGAAAGAAAGGAAGGGAGGGAGCAAGGGAGGGAGGGAGGGAGGGAGAGAGAGAGAGAGAGAGAGAGAGAGAGAGAGAGAGAGAGAAGATACCATGCTTTAATAGTAGTATGCAAAGCCCATTTTAGAAGCATTGGAATTATTAAAACTATCTGGGTTTTGTTTGTTTGTTTTTCTTTTAGCTCAGATTGTTTCTTGTGAAGTGAGATTACGAGACCAGTGTAAAGGGACAACCTGCAACAGGTGGGTGTCACTGCTAGTCCAGCATCAGTTGACAAAATAAAAGAAGTGTGCACATTCTGTGCTGGTATCCAAAGAAACTAAGGTTTCTTTCCCACAACTGTCACTTAGGTACGAGTGCCCTGCTGGCTGCTTGCACAGTAAAGCTAAAGTCATTGGGAGTGTACATTATGAAATGGTAAGTGGAAATGAAAATTATTTCAGGATGCAACCTTTTCATACAGTATCTATTTTTAATGTGGAAATTGCAACTTATATCAAGTGTATTATTTGTTATTTTCCTCAGAAATGTTTGTTTATGTTAGAGTAATATAAAGAGTCATTTGCTTCTTCATATAGAGCTTGAATTCTTTAATATCTTCTGTCTCTTTCTTTCCTGAAAGCAATCCAGTATCTGCCGAGCTGCCATCCACTATGGCATAATAGACAATGAAGGCGGGTGGGTAGATGTCACTCGACAAGGGAGAAAGCATTTCTTCATCAAATCCAACAGAAATGGCATTCAGACAATTGGGTAAGAGCCCAAGCAATTTTTTCTCTCCGATGAAATGAAATTGTGAGGAGCTAACATATCTTTGACCCAATAGTAGAAGAATTTATGGAAAAGAAGTTGCTAATTTTTCAAAGTTTAGCTTATTATTTACATACATAAAATGATGGTGATCATTTTGTTTAGAGGCATGATAAAATTCTTAATTTTCAGGAGATTCTGTAAGTATATGTAGATTTATAGTTAGCCTCTGGGCTGAAGAGATGACTCAGTAGTTAAAAGCACTGACTACTCTTTCAGGAGACCAGATTTGGCTCCCTGAACCCACACTGAAGGGCACATTTATCTGTAGTTTCACTTGCAGGAAACCCAACTCCCTCTTACAGAATTGACAGACATCAATCATACACATGATGGACATAAATACATGTAGACAAACTCTTCCACTTATAAAATAAAAGATATTTTAGATTATAGCTAACTTTTAAAGTTAAAGAGTAAATTTTTCAGCTATGATAGAAAATACCCTAAAGAAGACTAATTTATTGAATGTTATTTTATGCAATGAAAGATGTCTTATTTCATGCAATAGTAATTTGACTAATAGAATAAATATGGTCACTAAGTAAGAGAAGATTTTGAAGAGTTTTCTAAGCATGCAATGTACTCTTGTCTTTTTTGTTTACTTAAGTGTAATTTAAACACAGGAAAAGCATTAATTCACTTTCTGAGTGTTTCTCAAATTTAGTACGATGTGTCTCATTCTAAAATGGAACATTTTCATGTGTGCTTCAAAGAAGAACAGTGTACTCTTTCTAAATGTCTTTGAGTAGTGTCATTTCCCTTCTATGGAAAGAACAATATTGAACTTCACAGAAGAAACTTTGCTTAGGGATTGAAGCATATACTCTTTCCCTGTAAGTATACAATTGTATGAACGTTCACAGATTAAATTGGAATTCGTTTCTGGGTATAGTGGTATACTTCCTCAATTCCAGCATCTTGGAGGCAAAAGCAAGCACATTTCTGTGAGTTCAAGGCCAGCCAGTGTGTGCCAGGACAGTCAGAGTTCATGCTGAGATCCTGTCTTGAAAAAACAACAAAAATGGATTTCATAATTATAACATATAATCTTTAGAATGTTCCTTGCAAATCAGTGTCCTGAAGTTCTCTGTACAATTGTGTGGTTTTACTTATTGACAATGTCTCTTCTTAATTTATTAGTTTATTCACTTAACAAAATTTATAAATAATCATTAATAAATTATAGTCATTATTAAGCAGATATAGTTAATGATGTGCTAAGGGACACTCTTTCTATCTTAAACTTCATTTTTGATTATCTGTTATAGAAAAGCTAATGAAATATGAACTGTGATACATTTTGTAAAGAGAAAGATCTTAATTTGTAGGATCACATTATAAATGAGGAATATTAAACAAATAATATGACACCGATAAAAACAAAATATTAAGGTTTTACATCTTTAATACTAAGCAAGTAATTTAATGGGTGAATAATGTTGAAATATCACTTGCAAATTAACCATAGCTCAATAACAGATGATTTTCTTAACATTTTAGTATATGTTAACCAATTAAAAAGTTTAATATATGAACTTTTCTTTCTTTCTTTCTTTCTTTCTTTCTTTCTTTCTTTCTTTCTTTCTTTCTTTCTTTCTTTCTTTCTTTTTTTCTTTCTTTCTTTCCTTCCTTCCTTCCTTCCTTCCTTCCTTCCTTCCTTCCTTCCTTCCTTCCTTCCTTCCTTCCTTCCTTCCTTCCTTCCTTCTTTCTTTCTTTCTTTCTTTCTTTCTTTCTTTCTTTCTTTCTTTCTTTCTTTCTTTCTTTCTTTCTTTCTTTTTTGTCCTCAGAAAATATCATTCTGCTAATTCCTTCACAGTCTCCAAAGTGACAGGTTTGTACATTTTTCTTACTTGTCCTCTTACCTTGTCTGGGTTGTTTCACAAAGGAATTCACTTGCTTTCTACTTTAATCCTTCAGTTCAAGCTGTGACTTGTGAAACCACAGTGGAACATCTCTGTCCATTTCATAAACCTGCTTCACATTGCCCCAGGTAACCCTTTGCACAGCTTCTTTACCTTGTAATAAATATATCGTTTTGCATATGTGCACATGTATCTGCATAGTCACTTAATGTGTACCACTTTGATCTGTGATATCTGTTTTTATAAAATTCTGGTTTTGTGGTTTAGAATTGTTTGTGATTTAGACTTGCTTCCTAGACATTGCACACTACATGTGCTCCAGAAACCTACTGCATATTCTCTACATGTTGCCATTCCATGGGATAAGAATTTATTCATGTGATCACATGTTCATATGTGCCACACAAGGTTTGTACTAGTTCAAATAGACTATTATAATAAATGTCTCACTGGATGTTATAAACATCAGGTATTCTCATATTGCTAAAGATTGGAAATCCAAGATCAAGGTGTCACTGACTTGGTCACTGATGGTCTCTCTCTAGTTTATAAATGTTCTTACATGTGTTCTTACATGATGTGAAGAGTTCTTTCCCATCTAACCTTTTCTCAGGGGCACTAATCCAATTGGATAAGGGTTCTTCTCTTCTGACCTCATTTAGCCAAGTTCCCTCCACAAAGGCCCTGCCTATCTCCAGAGTAATGTGGGTTAGGATGCATGTGAGACTGTCAATATAATTCATTCTACAAGTTCTTCCAACAGAAATCAATGTGATTCACATTTAACATTGTTTTGAGATCCCTAATTTAGAGGAAGAAAACTGGAGCTGGTAACTGAAAACAGTGCCAATTAAGATTGAAAAAAGATTTTTCCTTTTCTGTCTATAGGAAGGCTCACACTTTCAATGATTTACGATCATAGACATGGTTATCCTGTCATCTTAAAGGAATTATCTCAAAAAGAAAGTGAAGACCCACAACTTACTGTATTTTCATGTCCTCAGAGATTCCATATCTGAAGTAAACTTTAAAATAAATAATAAATATATAATATATGATTCTTCATTATTGATGTAAACCTTAAATGTCTCACTGTGAATAATTAGAACTTTAAATGCCTATTGAAAGCTTAAATGAGTGATTAGCAATTTTATTCACAGCATATAAGCAAATGGGAGTCAAGGACTGGCTATTAGATTACCCCTTATCAGGAATATATGGAATAATAGTAAAAATAGCATAAATAAGTACCACACCACATCTTTCTTTACCTAAACTGTTTAAGTAGGAAGAGAATCAAGTTGCAGCTGTTGATGGAAGCAAGAGTAAGACACAATTTACACACAGCATGAGCATAGGGAAAGGGAGGTGGTCTGACAGCCATAGGAGGAAGATAAATTCCCAGAAGTTTTTACATTTTGTGAGATCATGTCTAGTCAATGTGGACATGTTTCAGTTTTTAGAACCTCCAGCTATATTCTTTATAAGAATCCACTCTCTAAAACTTGTTATTTATTTTTAAGTGGTTATAACTTATATATTCAATGAGGTATACACAGTACAGAGTGTTATATGGGTTTACACAAATTTTAGAAGTAACAACTGAAGCTATTTCCTGAAGAAGATATATCTGAATTGGTAAGAGTACATTCAATTTAAGTATTAATACTGTTATTATTATTATTACTGATACTATTAGAAAACTTATGAATATGATTATGTTCAAGGTTATTTCATACAGTTATAATGTTGAATCCATATACTATGTAAAATAATGTTTTCACAGTTTTAAGTGCCTATTTGTGTGTGTGTGGAGGGCAAGAACTATACACACACAGACACATAGAGAGAATATCAACTAAGAAGTAGCATCATTTTTAAAAAATATGAATTGATAGTTTCTTGAATTCTAAAACTGTATTTAATTATTATGAGCTACATGTTTCAATTTAAAAATAAGCTTTTGGAAAGTTTTTAAAATTAGCATAACCGATCAGTTATTAAAATGGCAGTAGGCTTTTAGGATAAAGAGAATTCCAAGCAGAGAATAGAAATGTAAAGGTCCTGAGATTCCAGCAATTATGGGTTTACATTGTGTTGTGATGGGAAGTGCATAGAAGAGTAGGACTTGACAGGAGATAAGTTATATTTTGGGGAGATAAGTTTGAGATATTTATTGGATGTAAGAGGAAGTGCTAGAAAAGCAGCAGACATTCAGAGTGCAAATAGATACATTCCAGCCAGAGACAAGAACTGGAAATTAACTCTTTGTAGATGAAACTAAGACTGTGACCCTAAACAAGACACCTAAGTTGTGAACACAGAGAAGAAGCATGCTATATGAAGCATAGTGAGTGACAAGCAGTCACACTGATTTGCCAAGTCACACCTTTATCAAATTCTGCCAACCCTGTGTTCCAAACTCAGTTCTACTGGGCTTTGTTTATGCTTTTTTTCTGCTTTAAATTCCCAAGTCAGAGGCTTCTGTCTAAACATAAACAAATAAAAACCCAAAGAACAACAACAACAAAACATGGACTTAAATGAAAAGGAGGCACAGTGTCAAGTGCGGGCTCATGCCACTGATCTCTCGTAGGAGAGATGAAGGCAAGCAGGCTCTACAATGCTGACTTCATTTCTAAGAAGCACTGAACATACCAGCTTACTTTGTGTGTTCTTTTCTTCAGAGTATACTGTCCTCGAAACTGTAGGCAGGCAAATCCACAATATGCTCGTGTCATCGGATCCAGAGTTTATTCTGATGTAAGTATGCTGACTTATGCAGCTCCCAATATCTGCAAGGATCTAAATATACATGCTCATTTAGATGTGCATGCATGTCCTATACAGAGTCATGGGATTGTTTCTGAATAGCTATACATATTTTCAGAATACCTAATTATAAATGAATATTTACATAAATATGCTTGTATAATTATTTATTTTTACTATTTTATTGCATGTCTTTCCTGTATATCAGACCCTTAATGAGAGAGCCTGGAGGCATTTTGTATGAGGAAGGAAAATTCAGTTTTTTCCCCCAAACTTTCTTTTGGTTCTTCTGTGTCTGAAATGTGAACTAGACATAGTTTATAATTCGCCAAATATGTGTGTGTGTGTATGTGTGTATATATATATGTATATATATGCATATATATATATATATTCATATGTTCACTGTCAAGAAGGCATTTGAGAAATAATAAAGGGTTGTAAACAGGTAATTTGTTAATGTACATACAAAAGGGAACTAAATGCCAGCACATTCTAATGTGATACTTTAGGTTGGTTGGAACACGAGCTCTAGTAGCAATGGCTTCAGAATAAATACACTCATTGCAGGTGCCTTTTAGAGTACTGATCACTAGAGGGTTTTAGGAAGATCAGTTCTAGTGGGAATTTTGGTGAGTGTAGATGCAGCAGGCAACAGTGACAGCTTTGCTGGGCTCTGAACACATAAAACTGCAGCTAACGAGAGGGGAGGAGGCAGAGCAAGTGAGGAAGAAGGAATATGACTAGCCCATGGAGATGGACATTCTGTTTTCATGATGGTGAATTCAGATTTCATGCAGTGGATATTTGGAAGGCAAATTTTAAAAGAGTTACAGAAACAAATGTAGAAAGTCTCTTGGTGATGTATGAAGTCAGTGAAATAGTCTAGATGCTTGGTTGCATAACAAAGCCTGGATTATATACTTACTTTTCTTATCAATCAGGTAAGTTCAAATTATTCTCAGCTCAGCTTAGAGGTTTTCCCTTTAATTTCCACAACTTCTCATTTTAGTCGTGTCTAATAGAGTCTTTCAAAATCCCTTTCCCACTATTCTGTCTGTAGGGGATCTCTTGCTATTTAAAGTTCTACTCTGAGATGATTTTAAGGTCCTAGCTAAAGCCTGTAGATAATATGAGCTGTTAGTGAACTGGAAGATTCTTATCGCACAGTAATTGCAGAACTGTAGACTAAGCCTCCCAGTCTTCTTCAGACCCACAAGATGTGTAGTCTCCCAGTTAGGGTTGGTATGGAAAGGTAGGAAGGAATCAACTGGCTTCCCTCCTGTTGTTTTCGCTTCCTCTGCATGTTGCTCTCTTTCTGCCTGTAGAGCTCAATGCATGTTATGTATCCTGCTACTACATCTTTTTTTTAAACCACAGATTGTATTAATTCTCACTTTGTCCAAAGTTCTACTATATTCACAAATGAAATGCATTATATTAATAATATATTCTTCTAATGTATGTGTAGGAAGAAACTTGACCTCTGAGCTTAAGGGGAATGCCTGTTGAATGCATGCTTGAGAGTATAACAGTACTCTAAATATCTACAGGATTAATGATCATCACATGGAAGCATTTCCAGGGCCTTGAGGGGAGAATCTGATTCCACTATTTTAATAAAATAAGAGGAATATTGAAATGTGCAATTTCAATATTCAATATTAATTTTGTCCATTATGAGCATTCAGTGACCAATGAGGTCTTGACTTAAACCTGCTGTGTGAGATGCCTTCTCCTCAGAGAAAGGACATGCAGTCTTTGACAGACTGCATTTTGTAATTGAGAAAAAACAGAAGAAGGATTAGACACCTTGGCCTTCAGGCTCTTGGAACTAATAAATCCTGACTGATGTCCAGGGTTCAGTACACTGTGATAGAGCAAGGTCAGGCCAGACATGCACGCAGTTTAAAACCCTTGTGAAACCATCCCCGTTGTGGCTGCAGCAGGTTGGGGAAAGACTATCCGGAGGTGAAATGGATTGTGGGTTACTGAATCAAGCCAGGTCCTTCCTGTCCAGCTTTTCCTTGATAACCAGCTGATTCATTTCCATAAAATTTTTTGATGGAAGCCAATGTTTACACTGAGGGATGATGTTCATGGTCCAAAAAAAAAAAAAAAAAAAAAAAAAAGGATTTGACTTTGGAAGAGAGTACTTTTATACATTGAAAATTTGGATCAGAAACATTAAATAAAGCTTCTCCTCTATAGGATTCCTGTTTAGCTTGGATTTTGTAGCTGAGTATGTGAGCATGGCATGAGTAAAATGGTTGTGTATAGATTGTTTTTATCAGGGGAAAAAATCTCCATTTCATATATGCCTACATTCTGGTAAATGGATCTTAGATTATGTGAAGGCTGTGGATGAATTGTTTATAAGTAATCAGAATGAAGGGAGGGCCATTTCCTCTATATTGTGACTATTTCACTGCAAATGTACCAATATCTAGCAGCAAAGGCTGAGAATTATGAATGGCAACAAATAGTGCTTGAAGAATTAAAAGAAATTAATTTTCTCTATACTTCTTTGGTATTAAAATTCTGATGGGATAGAACAAGTATTTCCAATATTGGCTATGGTAAGGTACATTATGCTTCTAAATTCAAACTTGCTGAGAACTAGTTTGATGCATTACTTCCCAAATACCCCTTTATTTTGTGGAATATTATGCAATACTTGTTCACTGGCTACACTATAGAGCAGAGGCTAGTCAAGTCTGGCATGGAATTTCTTCCTAATGGTGGCTATTGTCTTCACTTGCTCAGCTGTCTAGTATCTGCAGAGCAGCAGTGCATGCTGGGGTGGTTCGAAATCATGGTGGTTATGTGGATGTCATGCCTGTGGATGAAAGAAAAATGTACACTGCTTCTTTTCAGAATGGAATATTCTCAGAAAGGTAAAGTCCAACAAAACATATATTATTTTACATTTTACTTGGTTCTCTTACCTGTTGCTACAGTTCTACTTAGAATGCTATTTAAGTGGAAAAACTATGTGTTTCCTTTGAGCCCTTGCATGGCTGCTGTTTCTTCTGTGATGAGAGGAGCTGTAGTACCAGACGTGCCTGTCTCCTGCAGGCTTAAGAAAAAACAACATGGAAATCAGATTACCCAGAGAACCACTCCTTTGTTAACTGATCTTATAAAAAGGAAATTTTCTTCATCCTCTTTCAGATTTTCTAGATTAGTTTTTATATTTCTTTCTAGGTGTGCAAGGCACTGAGTATTTCTCTAATCCAGTTATCTGATAAAGTATTTGACCAACACAACGAGTCTTATTTTCCCTAGAAATAATTTCCTTTTTGATTTGAAGGCATATACTTAGTGTGATGTAAATGAACTCTATCTGGCTCATTAATGAGACATATATTTTTATGACTTGGAAAATTACATCTACTCAGTTTATAAACTATTAAAATATAAAAAATAAACTTTTAGCAAATTTTAAAAATCATTAGTATTCCATTTATTTATGCAGATATCTAAGTTTTAGATGTTTCCTGAAACATATTTCAAAATTATAATATAAAGGAGTCAGGCTTCTAGTAGTTTCTAAAAACACTAAGACTATCCCATGGAGCTCATGGAGAGTCCAGATTGTCATTCCCAATCAAGATTCACACATCGAGTGCCTTTTTTTTTTCACATGGGATTATATCAGGAAGTCATGGCTGAGAAGGAGACTTTCTGCATCTTGGTTCATGACCTTGAAATGACTTTAAATTAGTATTATATGTACAGGTATGACTGCTGTGTCATGTCAGTGTGTTGTGCATGCTTATTTTGGTCAGTACCCTCACTTTCTCTCTCTAAAATTCATTCCCTACTAATTGTATGAGAATAAATACAGAAAGAAATTTTATTATGTCCTTAGGAATATTTAAGTGCATCAATTAGAAAACAAAATTTTGTATAAAATATAAATAATCCATGTGCTTAAAATAAAAATACATAGTTTTACATTACTTTTACTATTTGTTTTAAAATAAAAATAACCCCCAAATGGCATTGGGTAGAGAGAAAGACATAGACACAGACACACACTCACAGAGAGACACACACAGACACACAGACACACAGACACACAAACAGAGAAAGGGGGAGGAAGGGAGGGAAGGATGGAGAGCCAGAGAGAGAGAGAGAGAGAGAGAGAGAGAGAATTTTCATATTTTAGGTCTTTCCAAATTTGATCATTAAATTACGCTGTCATTTTTCTCAAAACTATCAAGGCTATGACTTACACTGTGTGATGGTGATACAGTTTGCATTTGTATTGCATTAAAGTTAGGAAATGATATAAGCCAGTACTCTAGAGTGTTACTTAAGGCCAGGCTCTAAGTTGTAAATAACTATTAATGAGATAAACCAATTGCAAGTGCAGTCTCAGTATCCTTGCAACAGGGGTGAAAGAGCAGCTGCCTAACTCCACTGTATTAGAACTTAAGTAGGCAATTCCTGATAACATGCTGAAGATGCTGTGAAACTGTAGAGTGGATACCCTTCTTCATGAGCTTCTCAAGTTACATTAGTAATGTTCAGTCCTGCAGGCAACCACTACCTAGAGGATTATGTCCTTACCAGAGCATCCCCAGAACAGTTATTTATGGCAGTCTGAGACAGTTGGGCCATCTGGCTTCATGGAGCTACTTGCTTGAATATCCTCAAAGAGCAAGATTTATTAGGAGGATTATATGTACAGATGACCTTAATGTCACTTTTGTGCTCTTTCAGTTTACAGAACCCTACAGGAGGAAAGGCATTCCGGGTATTCGCTGTTGTTTGACTGGGGACATTTGAAAGGGGAACAGAAAGCCTGCTCCAAATGCCACATTTCTGAAGTTTGTATACAACTGTAACATTACTGTACAGAAGAGAGCAACTATTGCCAGCCCACCATCAGACTTCAAATGTGGGCCACTCTTGATAGACAAAGTCTATAAAGTAAAACATAGGACCTTAGCTTTGGGGAAAGTAATGAACATTTAATGGTTTTAGAAATCCTGTGTTAAATATTGCTATATTTTCTTAGCAGTTATTTCTGAAGTTAATTACATAGTTTTGATGTTCTATATTTCTTATATTATATTATATGGTGCTTTGTATATGCCACTGATGAAGTGTTTCTAAAGTGACTCTGTAAGACTCTTAGAAAATTATCTGTGCATTGAAAAGCAATCAGCCCTAAAACTAAATGAAACTTTTAAGTTACCTTTTTTCAGACCAGTCCAGTACTGTGTTCTCACCTATTCCAAATCTCTATCTGCCTTATCCTTAGAGCTGGGCAGTTTTTCGCTTATATTAAGTTGCATTGTGCTAAATATTAAGTCCTGATGTGATGCTTGCTATTTTGTATTAAAATAGTCTTTTGATTACCGACTGGGAATATTTGGTTCCTTGGGAGGGGCCACACTGGCATGTGGGGAAAGCCCAAGCAGTTTTGTGGAATCATGGGATCATGTAGTAGAGGGCAAGATGGCAGAAAGAGCTGACAGAGTTGTGGTTAAATCTGAGTTCATTTTTTTCCTTTTTATCCTGGCAGGTACTCCTGCAGGCCAGGAAGTATAATTTAAAAAAAAAAAAAAAAAAACTCTAACAAGGATGAACTGGTGCATTACATTATTATTACCACTGGTTTACATAATAGTAAACAACTTTATGTATAAATCTTTCATTAGCGTGATTCTATGGTAGTGATGTATTTGTTTCTGTGAAAATGTATTGTGCTTTGATACTTAAATTCTGTAAAATGCTAGGATGTTTATTCCTGCTAATGAACATAATTGTTTCCTATAAGCAAATTAAATTTAATTGGTTTCAAAAGATTATTTTTACTTTTACATGCATGCTTTGACTTAGAATTATTGTAAAATAACAAGAGTTGATTTTATTTTTCTAAAATTGACTTACTGACATCAATATAAATAAATGGTTCCTAGTAGAAATGCACAAAGGCCACCTAATCATGCAGAGATTTGTTTGTGGTACAATAGTAATTTATTTAGAAACATCATAACAAGAGAAATGTTGAATAAGAGGAGAGCTGTGAATTTTGTAAAGGACAAAAGAAATAAGAGACAATTAAGGTAATGATTATAATTATTAAAGAGTCAAATACAAAATAACTACTTCAAATGTTTTTAAATGCATAGGAATGTAGACGCCAATAAGATAGAGATAATTTACATGCAGGGTAAATCAGGGAAAGCAACTGGGTAATATAAAAGAAAAATGAAAAAACAGGGACTCAGAAATAATTTCAGAAATACTTTTCAGAAAAGTAGTTTAAGAATAAGGCAACATTATTGGTCATTTGTTGAGACAGTTAAATTGTTCAAAAGGTAATCAAGAGTTATAAGATTCTGTATGGCAAAGGACACTGTCAATCGGACAAAACGACAGCCAACAAATTGGGAAAAGATCTTCACCAACCCTACATCTGACAGAGGGCTAATATCCAATATATACAAAGAACTCAAGAAGTTAGACTCCAGAGAGCCAAATAACTCTATTAAAAATGGGGTACAGAGCTAAACAAAGAATTTTCACCTGAAGAATTTTGAATGGCTGAGAAGCTCCTTAAGAAATGCTCAGCATCATTAGTCATTAGGGAAGTGCAAATCAAAACAACCCTGAGATTTCACCTCAACCAGTCAGAATGGCTAAGATTAAAAACTCAGGAGACAGCAGGTGTTGGCCAGGATGTAGAGATAGAGGAACACTCCTCCACTGCTGGTGGGATTGCAAGCTGGTACAACCATTTTGGAAATCAGTCTGGCAGTTTCTCAGAAAACTGGGCAAGACACTTCCAGATGACCCTGTTATACTACTCCTGGGCATATACCCAGAGGTTTCTCCAGCATGCAATAAGGACACATGCTCCACTATGTTCATAGAAGCCTTATTTATAATAGCCAGAAGCTGGAAAGAACCCAGATATCCATCAATGGAGGAATGGATACAGAAAATGTGGTATATTTACACAATGGAATATTACTCAGCAATTAAAAACAATGAATTCATGAAATTCTTAGGCAAATGGTTGGAACTGGAAAATATCATCCTAAGTGAGGTAACCAATCACAAATAAATAAATAAAATAAACAACAACAACAACAAAAACAACCAAACAAAAAACCATGGAATGCAGTCACTGATAAGTGGGTATTAGCCCAGAAGCTCGGAATACCCAAGACATAATTCACATATCAAATGATTCCCAAGAAGGAAGGAGAGGGCCCTGGTCCTGGAAAGGCTTGATGCAGAAATATACCGGCATTATCAGAACAGAGAAGTGGGAGGGCGTTGATTAGGGAATGGGTGGAGGGAAGAGGGCTTATGGGACTTATGAGGAGGCAGGGACCAGGAAAGGGGAAATCATTTGGAATGTAAACAAAGAATATAAAAAAAAAGAAAAAAAGAAAAAAGTTGTAAGATATAGCTTTCTAGAATTATTTTTTCCAAAAATTCACATTACCAATTTTTTCCATTCTGAGATATTTTCATTGTATTGAGAATTAGATTACATAAGGACATTTTATACAAGTGTTTAATTGTAAATTTTCTGCCTGTGTGTGCATGTTCCCACATGTCTTTCACCCTGTTCATGTTCTGGTCACTGTTCTCTGTTTTGCTAGGCTAAGTTTCTGCAGACTGGTCTCTAGTTCAGCTTATAATGACTGAGACATATATGGTGTGGTAAAAGACAACATTAGGCGTGCAATATGCCATCAACATATCTTAACTTTTGCTATGCTCTTTTTTATTTTCATTTTCCATGGGCAAACTGTTCACCTGTCATATTATACTGCTTCTACTGGTGAGCATATTAAAAACTGATCACTTTCAAAAGATTACTTTCTCTTTCCCTTATTTACCATCTTTAGTTCACCTAAGTCCATCTGTCCTTTGATGGATACCTCACTAAATATGAAATCTTGCAGAAATTTCCCTACAGTTCTTATGATATGAATTAAATACTGTCTATTATAAAACCCTTAAATTTGTCTATATTATTATAAATTGTACTTATATATAGTTTTTAAAAAAATTAATGTTTTTTTCCTTGGCTTCCAAAGTGTCAGCTGTGGGGCCAGTTCTATACAAGCCATTTATACTATTATTGTAAGGTTCAGGACACACTGTAAGAGGAAGTAGGAAGTACTGAGCTGGAAGATAGGGTACAGAGCTAGGACACATGATTTGTTAGGCTCTTCCAACCAATGAAATCCTCAGCTACCTGAACTGGACCCACACAAGAATGCCTTACCAAAAATCAGTTCAGGAAGGAGGCACATTCATGAATCTCCACATCTACCTCCTATTAGCTAGATTTCTGTTAATGAGACCAAAAGTGGCTTAGGAAGGAAAGGATTTCTTTGGCTTATGGGTTTTTGTAGAAAGTCAGTGCAAGAGCCTGAAGTAAAGACCATGGTGGTGAACTGCTTACTAGCAGCTATTACTACACAAAATGAACTGGATTCTCCCACATCTATTGTTCACTAAAAAAGTGTCCCACAGAGTTGTATGCAAGCAAGTTTAATGAAGGGAATTCCTCAACTGAGATTCCTTTTCTCCAAATGACTCAAGTTTGTATAAAAAAAAATAAAATAAAAATGAAACAGCACAGCTCTGAGCCAGTGGACACTGATGAATTCTCAAAGAAAGGGACTCTATTTTTAGTTGTTTATCTACTGCTGAGCCCAATAAGGTGTGGATTGCTGCAACCATTTGTCATATAGATGATCCCAATTAACCTCAATGAGTCACAAAACAAGATAAATAGACTAGAACTTGGGAATTTTTTTTGCCGGGGTTGTAAGAGGGGATTGAGCATGGTTGGCATAGACAGCATATGTGTGAAAAGAAAGAACTCTTCAAGAATGGTAGATTCTGAGAATGTAGGATGTATCCAACCTAGGAACCCATATTTTCTGCCACACTATAATTATATGACTGATTTTTTTTCAAATCAAAAGTGCTTTCTAAAAGTGACTGGTCAATATTATTGAATGAACGTTAGTAGATCCTCATTTTATTTGTTATGACATAAATAAATGCTTCTTATACCATCATAATTGAAGCTACTAATGTGCCAGCTCTCTGTATTCAGATTCTTTTTAAAGACTGGTGTTTATAGAATAATATTATCACTATTGGACCTTGTAAATTATAGTAGATCTCATGTATAGTTTTTCATCTATTGAAATAATCATTGTATTTTAAACAAAAACAAATCATTATTCTAATTGTGTTAGGTAGTATATGCATATGCCAATGGCCATTTTTTCTCTTAATGTTTTATTCTATAAAAATTTCTTTTTTGTTGAATATTGTCTTCATTTAGATTGCCAAAGGTAAAACCTTTCCTGATTTCCCCCCTCCCCAAAGACCCCCCAACCCCTCCTCTCAACCCCTGGCTCCACATACATGCCCCTCCACCTGACACACTCCCACGTCCCTCCCTCAATTTCCTTTTGTTGGGGCATCTATTGAGCCTTTACCTGACCAAGGACCTCTCCTCCCACTGATGCCCAACAAGGGCATGTCTGCCACATTTTTGGCTGGAACAATGTATGTCCCTTGTTTGATGGTTTAGTCCCTGGGAGTCCTGGGGCATCTTGGTGGCCGAAATCATTGTTCTTCCCATGGGGCTATAAACTCCTTCAGCTCCTCCAGACCACCCTCCAGCTCCTCCAATGGGGACCCCATACCCAGTCCAATCATTGGCTGCTAGCATCTGCCTCTTTATTTGTAAAGCTCTGGCAGGGCCCCTCCAGAGACAGCCATGGTGTGCTCCTTTTGGTATACACTTTTTGTCACCCATAGGAGTGTAGGAGTTTGGTGACTATTTATAGGGTGAATCCCCAGGTAGGGCAGTCTCTGTGTGGCATTTACTTCAGTCTCTGCTCCACATATTGTCTCTCCCTTATTGCTCCTGTGAGTATTCTATTACCTTTCTCAGAGGAACCAAAGCACCCTCACTTAAGTCCTCCTTCTTGTGCTTCCTGTGCTGGGTAAATTGTAGCTTGTTTATTTTGAGTCTTTGGGCTAACATCCACTTATTAGTGAGTGCATAGCAAGTTTGTTCCTTTGTGATTGGGTTACCTTGCTCAGGATGAAAATTTCTAGTTCCATCCATTTGCCTAAGAATTTCATGAATTCATTATTTTTAACAGCTGAAGCTCCATTGTGTATGTATACCACAGTTTCTGTATCCATTCCTCTGTTGAGGGACATTTGGGTTCTTTCCAGCTTTCTGGCTATTATAAATAAGGCAGCTATGTACATAGTGGAGTATGTGTCCTTATTACATGTAGGAGCTCTTCTGGGTATATACCCAGGAGTGGTATAGCGGGGTCCTCAGGTCGTATTATGCCTAATTTTCTGAGGAACTGCCAAACTGATTTCCAGAGTGGTGTTACCAACTTGCAATCCCGTCAACAATGGAGAAATGTTCCTTTTCCCCCCCACATCCTCTCCAGCATCTGCTGTCCCCTGAGTTTTTCATCTTAACCATTCTGACAGGTGTGAGGTGAAATCTCAGTGTTGTTTTGATTTGTATTTCCCTGGTAGCTAAAGATGCTGAACATTTCTTTAGGTGCTTTAGAGCCATCCAAGTTTCCTCAGTTGGGAGTTCCTTGTTTAGCTCTGTACCCCATTTTTAATAGGGTTATTTGACTCTCTGGAGACAAACTTCTTGAGTTCTTTGTATACATCGGATATTAGCCCTCTATTGGATGTAGGGTTAGTAAAGATCTTTTCCCAATTTCTTGGTTGCCGTTTTATCCTATTGACTGTGTCCTTTGCCTAACAGAAGCTTTGCAGTTTTATGAGGTCCCATTTGTTGATTCTTGTTCTTAGAGCATAAGCCATTGGTGTTCTGTTCAGAAACTTTTCCCCTGTGCCCATGTGTTCAAGATTCATCCCCATTTTCTCCTCTATAAGTTTCAGTGTGTCTGGTTTTAATGTGTAGATCCTTGATCCACTTGGAATTGAGCTTTGTATAAGGTGATAAGAATGGGTCGATTTGCAGTTTTCTGCATGCAGGCCTCCAGTTGATCCAGTACCATTTGCTAAAAAATGCTGTCTTTTTTCCACTGGATGATTTTTAGCTCTTTTGTCAAATATCAAGTGACCTTACATGTGTGAGTTCTTTTCTAGGTTATCAATTCTATTCAGTTGATCTTCCTGCCTTTCTGCATACTAATACCATTTTTCTATCAGTATAACTCTGGAGTAGAGCTTGAGGTCAGGGATGGTGATTCTCCCAGAAGATCTTTTGTTGTGGAGAAGAGTTTTTGCTATCCTGGGCTTTTTGTTATTCCAGATTGTTGCTGCCTGCAGCTACAGGTGAACCGGAGACCTGAAAAAGAATTCTGGGAATATATGGGGGAGGGGTAAGGAAAGAGAACTGAGTCAGGATGACCTTTGCTGATCACCAAACGTTTAATAATTATTATTCAATATATAGCTTCGGGAAGAAATCCCTCCCCCTAGACTTCAAGGAGAGATCCGAGAATTCTTGGCTCCAATCTCAGCAGGTTGCCTGCTGAGATCAGAGCACTTCAAGTCTAGCAGGTCCAGAATGCTTCCAGGTGAGGCTTCCCTGAGGCTGCCAATGGCTTCCAAGTGAAAGCAGCAGCTATATTGTTCTCTGAAGAACAAAGGCCTGGAATAACACAGGTGGAAAGCAGGGGCTGGAGGCCAGGAATGTCGCAGGTTGAGAGAAGAGGCTAAAAAGCCTAGCTCAGTGCGGGAGGGGGAAGGGACACCAGTTGAATTTGAGAATTGTTCTTTCTAGATCTAGGAAGAATTGATTTGGAATTTTGGATGGGGATTGCATTGAATCTGTAGATTGCTTTTGGGAAGATGGCCATTTTTACTATATTGATCCTGCCAATCCATGATCATGGGAGATCTTTCCATCTTCTGAGACTTTCTTTGATTCCTTTCTTCAGAGGCTTAAAGTTCTTGCCATATCAACCCTTCACTTTCTTTGTCAAAGTTGTTGGTTTCTGCGCAAAAGGTCCTGTCTGTCTGTGGGAATGCAGTGGAGACGTGGGCCACAATGAGATACACCAGGCCAAACAGTTCCACGTGGGACTTTATTTAAGAGAGGGAAGGGGTAGCAGGCAGGAAGGAAGGAGAGAAAGAAAAGAAAAGAAAAGAGGACAGGGGAGAAATGCTGCCTGGTTATATACGGGTGATGACATAGTTACAGGTAAAGGTGGGCTATGGAATTCTGGGTAAACAGCGGCTGTTGCCTTGGCAACAGACCTATACATTGTCTTTATTGTCGCTTGTATGATGTCACTATCCTTGCGGGTCTCAGAACCTACAGAAGTCACACCTAGGTTTGAAATATTATTTGGGACTATTGTGAAGGGTGTCATTTCCCTAATTTCTTTCTCAGCTTGTTTATCCTTTGAGTAGAGGAAGGCTATTGATTTGATTGAGTTAATTTTATTTCCAGCCACTTTGATGAAGTTGTTTATCAGCTTTAGGAGTTCTCTGGTGGACGTCTTGGGGTCGCTTTAATATGCTATCATATCATCTGCAAATAATGATATTTTGATTTTCCTTTGCAATTTGTATACCTTTGATCTCCTTTTGATGCCTGATTGCTTTGGCTAGGACTTCAAGTACTATATTGAATAGATAGGGAGAGAGTGGGCAGCCTTGTCTGGTCCCTGATTTTAGTGGGTTTGCTTCAAGTTTCTCTCTGTTTAAATTATTGTTGACTACCAGTTTGCAGTATATTGCTTTCACTATGTTTAGGTATGGCCCTTGGATTCCCAATCTCTCCAAGACTTTTATCATGAAGAGATGCCGGATACTGTCAAAAGCCTTTTCAGCATCTAATGAAATGACCATGTGATGTTTTTCCTTTAGTTTGTTTGTATAGTGGATTACATTGTTGGATTTCCATATATTGAACCATCCCTACATCCCTGGGATGAAGCCTATATGTTCATGGTGAATTATAGTTTTGATGCATTCTTGGACTTAGTTGGCCAGGATATTGTTGAATATTTTTGCATCAATGTTCATGGGGGAGATTGGTCTGAAGTTCTCCTTCTTTGTTTGGTTTACGTATAAGCATTATTGAGGCTTCATAGAATGAGTAGGGTAGTGTTCCTTGAGTTTCTATTTCATGGAATAGTTTGAAGAGTATCAGTATTAACTCTTCTTTGAAGATCTAATAGAATTCCCCACTAAACCCTGGGTTTTTTGTTTTTTGTTTTTTTTTTTTGTTTTGTTTTGTTTTTTGTTTTTTGGCTTTTTGTTTCTTTTTGTTTTTAATGGGAAACTATTAATGACTGCTTCTATTTCCTCAGGACTTAGGGGACTATTTAGATGGTTTATCTGATCCTGTTTTAACACTGGCACCTGGTATGTATCTAGAAAGTTGTCCATTTCATCCAGATTTTCAAACTTTGTTGAGTGTAAACTCTTGTAGTGGGATTTTAAGATTTTTTTTTTTTAATTTCCATGGTTTCTAGAGTTATGTCTCCCCTTTCATTTCTGATATTATTAATTTAGATACTGTCTCTGTACCCTCTGGTTAGTCTGGCTAATTTTATTTAGGTCCTGTTGATTTTTTCAAAGAACCAGCTCATTGTTTTATTGATTCTTTGTATAGTTCTTTTTGCTTCTGTTTGGCTGATTTTGGCCCCGAGTTTGATTATTTCCTGCTATCTACTCCTCTTGGATGGATTTGCTTCTTTTTGTTCTAGAGTACTGTCAAGCTGTTAGTGTAAACTTTCTCCATTCTCTTTTTGGAGGCACTCAGAGCTATGAGTTTTCCTCTTAGCACTGCTTTTATTGTGTCCCGTAAATTTTGGTATGATGTGTCTTCATTTTCATTGAATTCTAAAAAGTCTTTAATTTCTTTCTTTATTTCTTCCTTGACCAAGCTATCATTGAGAAGAGCATTGTTCAAAGTCCACGTGTATGTGTGTTTTCCATTGTTTTTGTTTGATCTTAAGACCAGTCTTAGGTCCTGGTGATCTGATAAGGTACAAAAATTAATTTCAATATTTCTGTATCTGTTGAGACCGATTTTGTGACCAATTATATGGTCAATTTTGGAGAAGGTGCCATGAGGTGCTGAGAAGAAGGTATATTCTTTTGCTTTAGGGTGGAATGTTCTATAAATATCTGTTAGATCCATTTGGTTCATAACTTCAGTTAGTTTCACTGTCTCTCTGTTTAGTTTCTCATTCCATGATTTTTCCATTTTTGAGAGTGGGGTGTTGAAGTCTTCCACTATTATTGTGTGGGGTGCAATGTGTGTTTTAAGCTTTATTAAAGTTTCTTTCATGAATGCAGGTACCCTTGCGTTCAGAGCATAGATGTTCAGAATTGAGAGCTCATCTTGGTAGATTTTCCCTTTGACCAGTATGAAGTGTCCCTCCTTATCTTTTTTGACAACTTTTGGCTGAAAATCAATTTTATCCAATATAAGAATGGCCACTCCATCTTGTTTCTTGGGACCATTTGCTTGGAAAATTGTTTTCCAACCTTTGATTCTTAACTAGTAACTGTCTTTGTCACTGAGGTGGGTTTCTTGTATGCAGCAAAATGTTGGGTCCTGTTTATATATCCAGTCTGTTAGTCTATGTCTATTTATAGGGGAATTGAGACCATTCGTATAAAGGGATACTAAGGAAACATGATTGTTGCTTACTGTTATCTTCTTCGTCAAAGGCGAAATTTATATGTATAGCTATCTTCTATTGGGTTTGTTGAAAGATTAACTTATTAATTTTTCTACGGTGTGATTTCCTGATTGTGTTAATATTTTCCACCCATTATCCTTTGCAGAGCTAGATTTGTGGAAACATATTGTGTAAATTTGCTTTCGTCATGGAATGTCTTCTTTTCTCCATCTATGGTAATTGAAAGTTTTGCTGGGTTTAGTAGTCTGGACTGCCATTTATGTTCTCTTAGGGTCTGTATGACATCTGCCCAGGATCTTTTGGCTTTCATAGTCTGTGGTAAGAAGTATGGTGTAATTCTGATAGGTCTGCCTTTATATGTTACTTGACCTTTTTCTCTTACTGCTTTTAATATTCTTTCTTTGTTTAGTGTATTTGGTGTTTTGATTATTATGTGATGGGAGGAATTTCTGCTCTGGTTTAATCTGTTTGGTGTTCTGTAGGCTTCCTGTATGTTCATGGACATCTCTTTCTTTAGGTTTGGAAATTTTTCATCTATAATTTTGTTGAAGATATTTACTGGGCCTTTAAGATGTAAATCCTTGCTTTCTTCTATACTTATAATCCTTAGGTTTGGCCTTCTCATTGTATCCTGGACTCCCTGGATGTTTTGGATTACAACCTTTTTTCATTTTGCATTTTCTTTGACTGTTGAGTCAATGCTTTCTATGGAATCTTCAGCATCTGAGATTCTTTCTTCTATCTCTTGAATTCTATTATTGATGCTTGCATCTATGACTCCTGAATTTTTTCCAAGGTTTTCTATCTTCAGAGATGTCTCACTTTGTGATTTCTTTATTGTTTCTATTTCCATTTTTAGATCCTGGATAGTTTTGTTCAGTTCCTTCCCTTGTTTGCTTGTTTTTTTTTTTCCTGAAATTCTTTAAGGAATTTTGTGTTTTCTCTTTAAGGGCTTCTGCATGTTGTCCTATGTTCTCTCATAATTCCCTGTAGGATTTTTGTATTGCCTCTTTAAGGGCTTCTACCTGTTGACCCCTGCTCTCCTGTATTTCTTTAAGGGGCTTTTTGTGTTTCTTCTTTAAGGGTTTCTATCTTTTTATCTATATTCTCTTGTATTTCTTTAAGGAATATTTATGCTTCTACCTGTTGACCTATGTTCTCCTGTATTTCATTAAGGGAGTTATTTATGTCCTTCTTGAAGTCCTCCATCATCAATATGAGATATGATTTTATATCTAGTTCTTTCTTTTCTGATGAGATAGAGTATGCAGAATTTGCTGTTGTGGGAGAACTGGGTTGGGTGGGAGAACAAGATGGTATCATGTTGCCTTGATTTCTGTTGGTAATGATCTTATTTTGCCTTTGGCCATCTCATTAGCTCCAGTGTTAGCTGGCCTTGCTGTCTCTATCATTTCTGTCCTGCAGGCCTTTGTTTCTGTACTCCCTTTCTTTCCAATGCCCTGCAAACAGCTGGTTCTCCCAGAAGTATCAGGTGATGGGGTCTCCCCTGTGGCAGAGTTGGCAAGTGTTGAATGCCATGCAGGCTGTTATTTTTCAAATATTCTACTGCTGCCAGATCTCAAATGCCCTACTGGTGCCAGTTCTCAAATGACCTACTCCTGCCAGTTCTCTAGATAGTATCAGGAAGTAAGATCCTCCCAGTGTCAGAAGTGGTGTAGGTCTGCCACATCCAATGGGACAGGGCAGTGGTGGGGTAGGAGGGATGGGTAGAAGGGATGGGAGAGGGGTGGTGATCTGGAAGTTGTTGGGTAGTGGGTCCCAGAGCAGCTTTGGGACTCTAGGGGTGGGGGGATGATTCTTACCAAATGCCCTGATCCTGCTCGTTCTCTAGAGAGTATCAGGAAGTAGGATCCTCTCCTTGTCAGCAGTGGCATAGTCTACTATATCCGACATCTATGAAAATTTCATATATGTTCACAATTCATTTTGGTCATAGTCATCAGTCAATTCCTTCCTCCAACTCCCCTGAGGCCACTTTCCCCAACACAATTCCTTCCCAATTTCATAGCCAATTTCATGTTCATGGGTATCTCCTTCTTTAGGTTAGGAAAGTTTTATTCTATAATTTTGATGAAGATTTTTACTGGCCTTTTAATTTGGGAATCTTTGCTCTCTTCTATACCTATTTTCCTTAGGTTTGGTCTTCTCATTATATCCAAGATTTCCTGGATATTTTGGGTTAGGATCTTTTTGCATTTTCTTTGACTGTTGTGTCAATGTTCTTTATAGTATATTCTACACCTGAAATTCTTTCTTCTATCTCTTGTATTCTCTTGGTAATGCTTATGTCTATGACTCCTGATCTCTTTCCTAGGTTTTTGATCTGCAGGATTGTCTCCCTTCATGATTTCTTCATTGATTCTATTTCCATTTTTAAATTATGGATGGTCTTGTTTAATTCCTTCACTTGTTTGATTGTATTTTCCTATAATTCTCTATAGGAGTTTTGTGTTCCCTCTTTAAGGGCTTCTATTTAACTGTGTTCTCCTGTATTTCTTTAAGGGGATTATTTATGTCCTTCTTAAAGTCCTCTATCAGCATCATGAGATGTGTCTTTAAATCAGAAACTTGCTTTTCTGATGTGTTGGGGTATCCAGTGCTCACTGTGGTGGGAGAACTGGATTCTGATGATGCCTTGGTTTCTGTTGCTTATATTCCTACCCTTGCCTCTTGCCATCTTGATATCTGTGGTATTAGTTGGTATTGCTGTCTCTGACTGTGGCTTGTTTCTCTTGTAAACCTGTATGTCAGTACTTCTAGGAGACCAGTTCTCTCTTAGATGAATTTGGGTATGGAGAGCTATGGCACAGGGTCAACTCCAGGGTGTAGAAGGAAACTTGAAGGATTCTGTTGCTGGTTCTTCTTTGGTTCCTGTGTCCTGATGGCTCTGGGCTGGTCCCTATTGGGTCAGGAAATTGAGCAGAACTGGTGGTCTTACCTGTGCTCACAGGTGTGTCTGTACTCCTGGGAGATCAACTTTCTCCTGGCAGTATTTGGGTATGGAGTGCTGTGGCACAGGATCAGCTCTGGGTGCTAGATTTCCTCTTTCAATAGGGATTCTAAACTAGTTGTATTAGAGATCCACTCTACTCCCCCCTCTTAAGTAATTACATCTGAAATGGCCCTGTGTTCAAGTAAAGTTACATTCTAAAGTACTGGCCATTTAAACAAAGGCATGGGGGATAGGTAATATACCATCATGAAAATCAAGATGGAAAGTATTTCCATAATCTTTTACAAATTTTCCTGTGCTTTTGTGACAATGCTAAATTCCCTGATATTGTGGGAATTAACTTTTGAAGACTGATGTTGCATGAAATATTAAAAAACATCCCCAGCTATCACTGGCTAGCCACAGGCTGGTGGCCTCAGTCTGTCTCCAGCCCTGTGGACAGGAAGAGACCACATTCTTTCCATTTACCCAGGGCCTGTTTCACTCACACTGGCTCTATCTACTTGACCTGCTCTTCAAAATTCCTGTGGCTGGCTGGGGTGTACTCCTGCACTCTTGTACACTCTGCCTGTACATTTCTATCTTGAGTCACCACATGAAGAAAAACAACACACAATTTTAATTTAGAACCAACTTGAAACATAGTCAGTGGGCACAGAACCTAGCATCTTAATTTGGTAAACTAATCTATGTTAAAATTCTCTGGTGGCAAATCTGCCACATAAACCCAACAGTGTCTGGCTCCCTGCATTGAGCCTCCATGCTCTCTGCCATCCAAAAGAGGGTTATCCTATCTCCTGCCTTCCTCTTCCTCTTCCTGACCTAGAAGTCCCACCTACTTGCCCAGTTATTGGTTTCCTGTAATGTTTATTTATTAGCTGAAAGTCCTACCACACACTGATATCGATCACAATATTCTAGTGTTTTCTCTAAGTGTAATTATGTGGTATCTACTGGAAATGCTGTAAAGCTAACTTCTTATGTTATATTTTTCATACATTTTCCCTTATCATTGCTTTTGCTTTACAAATACACACCAGATTGCTTATCCTTTCACCTGCCAACTGGTACCAACATTATTATGTGTCTCATCTGTGGAGAACAAGACATCAGGACACTTCATGAACAATTCTTTACACAAACATATACTTTCATTTATTTGAGATAAATAAGTCATATGGTAGACATATGACTGGGTTTAACTTTGTTGAATTATTGTTTAAGGTGTTGTTATTCCTGCAGAAATATGAGAGGACCTTAGTCTGAAGTTAGGCAAACATGGCAATTTTACTCTGAGTGTTCAGTGCTTTTGCATTACTGTAGCAGTTGCAACTGTTAAACATCTTTTCAATTGTCATTTGTTTTTCTACCATGTAAGCTCAATGTTTGTTCAAGTCTTCTGCCCATTTTTTCATTTTATTAGGAGTTATAGTGGTGAGATTTTTCTGACCTTATATTATGCCTCCATTAGAAAATTTATTTCTGGAATTACTCTTTCAAAATGTGTCATGGTGATTTAAGATAATCCAGATATATATCATCTAAATTTTCCAACAGCTTTGTTAATAGAGGGGAAAACAATCAAGTACTCTTTAATGATATTTTATTTAATCCATATATCTAAAATAATATTATTATTCACTTAAAAATATTTGGAAATTTTGCTCTGAGATTAATTTGTTTGGTATTAATATCACTCCAGGCTTTTTATGATTGAGCATAAAAGATCCATTTGTACTCATTTATTTATGTGTTTTAGACGTCTAAATTGTATGAATTGTAGTATATACATTCTATTTGGTATACTATTTCCTAATGACTGGCAAATGCATGGCCAACTAGCGAACAACACAGTCTTTATCAGTGCAGAAGCTTCTTTGATGCTGACTTGCTGGCCTTGTCTGCATTCTAATTTGCCTGGAGCCAGCCCTAGTTGGAGGTGTTCCTTTTATTGTTTTGTCTGCTCTTCTTGAGGCAGTGGAGGGGGAAGAGCATTGGTAAGAGGTGGGGGTAAGACTTTGTCTTATGAAATTCTGGGGTAAGACTTTGTCTACAAGAGATTCAGGGTAAGACTTTGTCTTATGAGATATTTAGGCTTGCTGTATAATAAAAAGTTTACTTATCTAAGTCTAAGTTACTATGCTATTATAGCTGTCCTGCCTTCTTTGTTCCTCTGAGGTCAGAGACTGCAGTCTTAGGCACTTAGCACCTCATCCTAAAAACAGCAGGAGATTTTTTAAAATATTTTTTATTTGATATATTTTTATTTACATTTCAAATGATTTACCCTTTTCTGGCCACCCACTCTCTGAAAGTCCCATAAGCCCTCTTCTTTCCCCCTGTTCTCCCATCCACCCCTTCCCACTTCCCTGTTCTGGTTTTGCCCTATACTGCTACACTGAGTATTTCCAGAACCAGGTCACTCCTCCATTCTTCTTGTACATCATTTGATGTGTGGATTATTTTTTTGGTATTCCAATTTTCTAGGCTAATATCCACTTATTAGTGAGTGTATACCATGATTGATCTTTTGAGACTGGGTTACCTCACTTAGTATGATGTTCTCCGGCTTCATCCATTTGTCTAAGAATTTCATGAATTCATTGTTTCTAATGGCTGAAGAGTTCTCCATTGTGTATATATATACACCACATTTGTTACATCCATTCTTCTGTTGAGGGATACCTGGGTTCTTTCCAGGTTCTGGCTATTAACAGCAGGAGATTAAGTAAAGTAACTGCTAGAGCCTTTTCTTTCTTTTTTTTTTAAAATAAATATATATATTTTATTTTCTATATTTATAGTTTACATTCCAAATGATTTCCCCTTTCCCAGTTGCGCCCTCCCCATATGCCCTATAAGCCTTCTCTCCACCCATTCTCCAGTCACCTCCCTCCTTTTTCTCTGTCCTGATACTCCCCTCCAATGCTAGATCAAGCCTTTCCAGGATCAGGACCATCTCCTTGCTTCTTCATGGGAGTCATTTGTTATGCTAATTGTGCCTTAGGTATTCAGAGCTTCTGGGCTAATTAATCCACTTATCAGAGATTGCATTCCATGTGTATTCTTTTGTGATTGGGTTACTTCACTTAGGATGATATTTTGAAGTTCCACCCATTTGCCTAAAATTTTCATGAATTCATTGTTTTTAATTGCTGAGTAGTATTCCATTGTGTAAATATACCACATTTTCTGTATCCATTCCTCCATTGAGGGACATCTGGGTTCTTGCCAGCTTCTGGCTATTGTAAATAAGGCTGCTATGAACATAATGAGCATGTGCCCTTATTGCATGCTGGGGAATACTTGGTTATATGCCCAGGAGAGCTATAGCATGGTCCTCCGGAAGTGTCATGTCCAGTTTTCTGAGGAATCACCAGACTGATTTCCATCACCAGACTGGTTGTACCATCTTGCAATCCCACCAGCAGTGGAGGAGTGTTCCTCTTATTCCACATCCTTGCCAACACCTGCTGTCTCCTGAGTTTTTAACCTTAGCCATTCTGACTGGTGTGAGGTGAAATCTCAGGGTTGTTTTGATTTGCATTTCCCTAATGACTAATGATGTTGAACATTTCCTAAGGTGCTTCTCAGACATGATAGTATACTTAAGTGATCCAAAAACTCCACAAGAGAACTACAGCTGATAAACAACTTCAGCAAAGTGGCTGGTTATAAAATCAACTCAAGCAAATCAGTTGCCTTCCTATACTCAAAGGATAAGCAGGCTGAGGAAAAATTAGGGAAATGACACCTTTCACAAAAGCCACAAACAATATAAAGTAGCTGGGTGGGAATCTAACCAAACAAGTGAAAGATCTATAGGACAAAAAAATCAGGTCTCTGAAGAAAGTAATCAAAGAAGATCTCAGAAAATGGAAAAAAATCTTCCATGCTCGTGGATTGGCAGGATAAATATAGTTAAAATTGCCATCTTGCCAAATGCAATATACAGATTCAACACAATCGCCATCAAAATCCCAACTCAGCTCTTCATAGAGTTAGTAAAAGCAATTCTCAAATTCATCTGGAATAACAAAAACCCAGGATAGTGAAAACTATTCTCAACAGTAAAAGAACTTCTGGGGGAATCAGTATCCCAGACCTCAAGCAATAGTGTTTAAAACTGCATGGTATTTGCGCAGCGACCGGCAAATGGACCAATGGAATAGAATTGAAGACCCAGAAATGAATCCACATACCTATGGTCACTTGATCTTCCAAAAAGGAGCAGAAAACATTCAGTGGAAAAAAAGATAGCCTTTTCAACAAATGGTGCTGGTTCAACTGGAGGTCAGCATGCAGAAGATTGGGAATTTATCCATTCTTATCTCCTTGTACTAACCTCAACTCCAAGTAGATCAAGGACCTCCACATAAAACCAGACACACTGAAACTAATAGAAAAGAAACTGGGGAAAACCCTTGAGGACATGGGCACAGGGGAAAAGTTCCTGAACAGAACACCAATAGCTTATGCACTAAGATCAAGAATTGACAAATGGGACCTCATAAAATTACAAAGTTTCTGTAAGTAAAGGACACTGTCAAGTGGACAAAACAGCAACCAACAAATTGGGAAAAGATCTTCACCAACCCTACATCCCACAGAGGGCTAATATCCAATATATACAAAGAATTCAAGAAGTTAGACCCCAGGGAACCAAATAACCCTATTAAAAATGGGGTACAGATCTAAAAAAAGAATTTTTACCTGAGGAAATTCAGATAGCCGAAAGCCTTTTCCATATTGTCCAGATGCCTTGATTTGTGCTAGGGAGAAGTTTGAAGCAGTATGTAGTGGTAATTATTTAAAAAGAGTACCACCCTTCCAGGCCTCTGCACCACTCCTTCCAAGTATCAGGTAAAGCATGACTCTTAGACTTGAATAGTTAACCAAGTATATTTATGTATATAAGCTCCCAATTACATAATGCCAAATTACAATGATAAAATCTCATCCCAATATTTCTAACTTCTCCAAAACACCAGAAATACATCTGAAATCTAGATATCCTGTCTCCCTCTCAGCTCCATTCATGTGGTCCCCAAGCCTCTCTCTCTCTCTCTCTCTCTCTCTCTCTCTCTCTCTCTCTCTCTCTCTCTCTCTCTCTCTCTCTCTCCTCCCTTTCGTTCTCTTAGCTCTCTTCCTTCCAATCGCTGGCTGGCCTCTCAATGCCTCAGTGTGGATGGATAGAAAATATCTTGCAACACAATTAACTTCTATTGAACATGGAGAAGAGAATAACACTTGCAGAAAGAAAAACTTTTATATAAGCGGATATGCATAATCTCACATAACTTCATACACAGCTTCAAGAATGCAGAGTTCTCATTTATACATTTTTATACAAATTCAGTTGAGCCCAGCTTGCATGCATTTTTCACAATTACATTCTTACACTCACACATGCATTCATTCTCACAACTGCATACTTACACAAACATCCATACTTACATATGCATAAGGAGCAAAAGACCAAGCACCAGTGCAGGAAAAACTCACTCAATTCTGGATCAAAAATGAGCTCCAATCTTTACTTCATTGATAAAGAAAAAGATTCCACCCTTTTAATGCTAAATGAATTGAAATCATTCTTATAAGAAAAAAGTTTTGTTCCTTTTAATAAGACTAAGCTTGCCTTGTCCTTACCATGGGTTCTGTTCTGTCCCATGGTAAGAAGTCTACCTGCTCATCTGCTCTCTGTAGCATCTTTTTTCCTCTTTTCCTCTACATTCTGCAC
Organism: Apodemus sylvaticus; assembly: GCF_947179515.1. NCBI lineage: Eukaryota > Metazoa > Chordata > Mammalia > Rodentia > Muridae > Apodemus > Apodemus sylvaticus. The sequence continues at coordinate 3,592,418 of NC_067474.1, read as the reverse complement.
ATTGTTCTTTTAGGTTTTTGTTGTGTTATCTATAATTTCTAAGTTATTCCACTCTGTGTTCTTCTAATCTTGTTCTCTCTAAAACGTGTTCTGACTAAAACGCTCTCCTCAGTTCAGTTCCTCTCTCAGCTCAGTTCTTCTTACCTCAGGTCCTTAGTTCTGACTCTCCTCTTTGACCTCAGCTCTTAAACATCTTTCAGAATACGTGATCACACATTACAAAGTTCATCACATGTTCATACAAAAAACCAAATCATAAATCGAAATAGAAGTTTACTACAGAGAATGTTTACATGCATATCCATTAGGAGTAATTATGTAGCTGAACATCCAACACCTGTCTCTGCTCCTGAAGTTCATAGAAGGTTTAAAACCATAACTAAGTTATAAGTGAAGTTTTATATAGATAAACCCAGTCAATATTGTATCTTCTGTCCTAGCACCTATAATAAATTGCTAATTCCCTTTATATGACCTTTGGTTAATGGTTTTACAGTCTCTTGGAATGTGCTTTGAGTAGGAGAAAGTCTGGTTATTATCTAAAAGCAATTAACTGGTGATACTTGGGAGACTGGTGAAGTTCTCATTGCAGTTTTAACTAGAAAAAGATCTAATAGTAGTCCTGTTATAAAAGAGCTTAATAATTAGAGATATATTTTTAAGAATTTTTATGGGATCATCAAAAACTTAAGTCATTTATTTGTCTACATAGCAACACTATAAGACATTGCATCTTCATGGATCTGTTCCAAAGGGGTATACTACTACTTATTGAGTATTATATATGTTCAATAATAACAGAAAAAGCATATTAATAGCACGAATCTTTCTTGAGTCCCTTACAGCCTTGCTTAATAAGGGGTCACCTGTCACAGATTATATAATAATCCAAAGCAGGGCATTTCAAAATGACCACCTGCTAGTAAATTAGCATGTCCCATAATGGCTCCTGACAGTAATTCTGCAATCACTCCTGTGTCTTCTGCTATGATTGTGTTAGCTTCTATAGAATTTCAGACAGAAGAAATTAATCTAACTTTTTGTGTTTGGCTTGTTTCATATAACAACTTTGATGTCATGTTGTTGTATGCTCACACAGTTCCTTGTAGTGTTCTGAGTAGCACTGTGTGATGTGAAGATACTATGCTGTGTTTCATCATTAGTAATTAAAGATGTTAAATAAAGCTTTTTTAGAGAATGCCTGCAAAGTTATTGTTATGGTTTGTATATGCTCATTACAGGGAGTGGCACAATTAGAAGGTAAGGCTTTGTTGGAGTAGGTATGTCACTGGGTGTTGGCTTTAAGACCCTCATCCTAGCTGTCTGGTAGTGTGTCTTCTCCTGGCAGCCTTTATATCAAGATGTAGAACGCTTACCTCCTCCCATGACATGCCTGTCTGGATGCTGCCATGCTCTCTCCTTGATGATAATGGACTGAACCTCTAAACCTATAAGCCAGCCCCAACTAAATGTTTTCCTTTATAAGAGTTGCCTTATAAAGGTCATGATGTCTCTTCATACTAATGGAAACCCTAACTAAGAGAGTTGTGTGTGGGGGTGTGTGTGTTTGTGTGTGTATATGTGTGTGTGTACATTTCTTTTGTAAACATCTGAGCAATTTTCTAAAGTGGTTCTACAACTTTAGTATGTCCTCCAGGAATATATGGGAACTCTTTGGAAATAACCTTCCATAGTATGTGCATTGCCATGCTAATTGGTATGCAGTGAGCTTGTACTTCAATAAAGTTATTTTTAATCACTCTTTCTATTAGTTTAAAATGGTATTTTTATTGCGGGATACAACTAAGTCTTGGTTGTTTTGTGGGTTTTTCATTTTGATTTTCAAGATGAAACATTTTATTAATTTACTTATTTTATTTTACATCTCAATATCAGCCCGCCTGTCTGTTCCCAGTCCACCCATCACACAGCTACTTCCATGATTTTCCTACCTCCTTCTCCTTTGAGAAAGGAGAAGTTCCTCTGGGTATTACTCCACCCCGGCACAAAAAGTCATGTCAGGACTAGGCCACTGAGCTGAGACAAGGTAGCCCTGTTAGGGAAATAGGATCAACAAGCAGGCAACAGATTCAGGGATAGCCCATGCTCTAGTTGTTGGGGCACCCATATAAAGACCAAGATGCACATCTGCTACATATGTTTGGAGGACCTAGATCCAATCCATGCTTACTCTTTTGTTGGTGGTTCTGTCTCTGGGAACCCTTAAGCATCCAAGTTAGTTGACTCTGTTGGTCTGACTGTGGAATCACTATCCTCATCAGTTCCCTCTCTCCTTTCTCCAACTCTTCCAAAGACTCCCCAAGCTCCATCTAATATTTGGCTATTGGTCTGTGCATCTGTTTCCATTTATGCTAGGATACTGTCTGCAATCACAACAGAGTATCATTAATAGTGCCAGAGATTGATTCTTATCCATTGATTCTTACTCAATTTGGATCTGTCATTGGTTGGCCTTTCACTTTGTCACTGCATATTTCACATTTTTGGGTCAAAGGTTTTGGGAGTGGGTTGGGGTCTTTGTCCTTCCACTCAGAGTCCTGCACAGTTACAGGAGGTGGCCACTTCAGGCTCCATATTTTCCACTGTTAGGAGTCTCAGCTAAAGTCATCCCCATGGACTCCCTGGGGCCTTCCTTTGTCCCAGGATTCAAGCTGGACTTCAACAACAGAAGCAATAGGAAGTATGCACACTCATGGAAACTGAACAACTCTCTATTTGGTGATCACTGGTTCAGACAAGAAATAAAGGCATTAAATACTTTTTAGAACTCAGTGAATACAAAGACACAACATACCCAAATTTATGGGATACAAAGAGGCAAACACACCCAAGTGGTGTAAATGGTAGGACAATACAAAGAACTAATGAACCCAAGAGCTGGTTCTTTGAGAAAATCAACAAAATAGACAAACACTTAGCCAAACTAAGTAAAAGGTAGAGAGACAATATCCAAATTAACAAAATTAGAAAGGAAAAGTGAGATATAGCAGACAATGAAGAAATTCAAAGAACCATTAGATCTTACTTCAAATAACTATATTACACAAAATTGGAAAGTCTAAATGAAATAGACAGTTTTCTAAGTCTTCTTTGTTAACACAGTCTGGAAATATCATCGGTTGTATGTTGACCAAATTAGATTATTAACAAAATCTAATTATTCACATACACAGACAAATCTGTAAGCTTGCAATTTTTTTGCTAATCTTATTTCATTATTTTTCATATTTAATATTTTATATTTCTCTACTCTTAGCTCCCTTTCACATCTATGTACTCAAATTTCTTGTAGTGTTTTTAGAGATTGCCATATTGTTTCTGTTGTTATATAAAAATGGTTACTCTACTTATATATATATATATAAACCACCATTTTATCAATCCCCTTACAGTTTGGGAATATCTGCAACATCAGTTTTACTTTTCCATTATTGACAGTTCCTACAATGTCCTATTCTCACCTTCTAGAGATAGTTCAACCTCATGCTGCTATCTAGATCAACTGAAGATTCCACTACCTAGTCAATTTAATAAACAAGACATTTCTACTCTGCCTCTTTTAGAGAGTTGCTGTCACCTGTTCTGTTCGAGTATGTGGGAAATGATTATGATTTTCTTCTCTGATTATTGATTGTCAGTATTCTGGAGTTTCTTACCATATATAAAGGGATTCATAATAAGCAGAGGCTCAAGGTGCTTGATGCAAACTTTCTAGGTTAATTTATTTGGATCTAAATATCGTTTCATAATTTTGTGGTACTTTTTCTAGAAGTCAATCTCCTGTTCACTCCATTCTTCTGTACAATGAAGACAAGGTACTTTGTCTGAGAATTCTTACTTGTACTTACTATGCTTCTCAGATCATAAGGCCTAGAAATGGGGAATTGTTTGTTTGTTTTCCATGTCTCAGACACTATTAATGTTTCCTAATGACCAGTTATTAAGTGCATTTCCCAGTGCAATTGGGAAGTGAAATTTGTTTCCTGTTTTCTATCCAAGTGAGAAGCAGAAAGCCTCAGTTTTCAGGAAATGCAATCCACAAGTGAAGTTCCATTTTTTTAATGCCAATTGGATTAAAATACATAAAGAACCGGGAACTGTTTAACATCTAAAAATATTATGAATTATGGAAAAAATTAGTAGTTTTTAAGACATCTAGGTTCCTTTCTTTAAATGTTTATGATTTCTTGCCAAAATCAGGAGTATCAAATGTGACAGAAAACTGACTCTCAAAAATAGGAAGTGTTACCTTGCAAAGAAGGCAAAGGCATAAACTGAGAAGATGAGTGTTTCAAAACATTGCCATTCTAAGATGAGAAAAAGTAAAATAGGGCAAAACTAAAAAAAGCTGACATAGTCTATGAAGGTACCTGAGGCCTGTAAAGCTTGTGACACCATACAAGAGACAATTAAGACAATGTATAGGTCTGTTGCCAAGGCAACAGCTGCCGTTTACCCAGAATTCCATAGCCTACATTTACCTGTAATTATGTCACCACCGGTATATAACTGGGCAGCACTTCTTCCCCCTCCTCTTTTCTCTTTTCTCTTTTCTCTTCCCTCTTTCTCTCCTTCCTTCCCGCCTGCTGCCCCTTCCCTATCTTAAAAAAAGCCCCTCGTGGAACTGTTTGGCCTGGTGTATCTCATTGCGGCTCACGGCTCCACTGCATCCCCCATGCGGCGAGGCGTGTGCCTGAGCGAGCACGGAGAGCAGACAGGACAGTTGAGCAGAAACCAACTGTCTAGACAGACTTATTTTAACCCCTTAGATGGGAATGGTTTTCTCAGCAGGTTCTCAAAGCTCATAATTCATTAATTTTTGTAATAATAGAGCTATCACATCTTTGGTGACATACACCAACATTAATATTTATACAAGTGCCTTCAATGCTGAAAATATTTGTCTTGTATGGGCCTACATGACCATGGGCCACTTCTCTTTTATGTGAGAAGCATGCCACATATTCCAAGTCAGGAGTTGGAAAGGAAGCTGGGAGTCACTCAAGCCTCAGGTGTGCACCCACTGAGTCTCTGGTTCTTGACCTGCTCTACTTTACCAAACTTCCTGGCATGGTTTTACATCTCACACATCAAGTTTCTTAACATCAATAAACCTCTTCATTAGCAAATGTGCTTTTAGTCTCTACTAATTTGTAATTGCAAGGTAACCCATTTAATCAGACACAAACTTAAGTATTTCTGAGTTGATTTTCTTTGTTTACATTTTATCACAAAGTCATGCTGACTTTATCCAATTCATAGTCTCTCTCCCATCATCATCATTGTGGCCCTACTCCATTTATGTTCTTAGCCTTCTTGGTCTGGCTTATGTTACATACTAATCTGATTTACCTATTATTCTTGCTTCTTCAAATTCATTTTTACATGATAATTAGGTTATTTTATATGCTAATTTTACAGCCGTATTTTATGAAATTTCCATGCCAAAGTTTATTAATGGTATCTATTAGCTATAGAACAAAAATGCTAATCAGAAAACAATGTGATCTATTTGCTTGCTAAGACTGAGAACATCTCTCTAATTTCATTGTTCACTAGCCTTGTATGAGTTCTCTCTTTGGAACTTTATGTCAACCAAACTCAACAAAGTTTTAATTTACTTCATGCTTGTATATGGGCAGGGCTTTAGGCTATTATATTGTTCTCCTTTTCCAGACCTTTAAAAATTATTTCTTTTATATTTTTTTTAGATTGTAATATAGTTTTCCCATTTCCACCTTCCTTTTTTCCCCCTCTGAACCAGTGGTTCTCAACCTTCTTAATGCTGTAACCTTTAATACACTTATTGTTGTAATGACCCTCAACCATAAAATAATTTTTGTTGTTACTTCATTGTAGTAGATAGCCTTGGGCTTGTATTTTGATGCTAATTCCACCCCTTGGAGGGGCTACAGATGAGGAGTTGCCTTGTGAACATTCTCCCTACCTTAACTTTTCAAATAAAGGCTTGGGCCAATGATTGGGCAGGAGGAAGGGGGAGGAGTTGAGACTTTGGGGGAGGAGAAAATGATTGTCAGTGAAGAGGGAGGAGCTATGGAGGATTGACACAGAGGCTCCTGATAGAGAAGCTCATGGCCTGGAGAAACTGCAGGAGACTATATATATGGAAGACTATAGATGGGAATAGAGTAGTGTAGTGGGAGATCTGCCCAATCTAGTCTTATAGCTTGTATTGTTACTGATTGAGTTGAGATTTCTTTTATCGGGTAATTGGGTTGGAAAAATATAGCAGCAATTCACAACTGTAATTTTGCTACAGTTATGAATTATAATGTAAATATCTATTTTTTTCTGATGATCTTAAGTTACTCCTGTAAAAGAGTCATTCAATACACAAATTCAGAACTACTACTATTCAGAACCTATACCTATCTGTATACCCCTCTTTGTTCTTTTTCAAACTTCTCTTTTCATTAATTATTGTTACATACATATATGCATATGTATATGCATTCCTAGATACAACCTGCTAAATCTATATAAATTTGCTTGCATGTATCTTTTCAGGGATAATTATTTGGTGATATATAACCAATTGGTATCCTCTCTTTTTCCATTTACATTTTAAGATTCAGTACAGAACTTTGCTTCCATATATGATAACAAATACACTCCAAGAATTAGAATAATTATGCTAAAAATAACTGTATCTGAAAGCAGATGGGAATTGTGAGGGAAACCAAGATTTTAATAGCCAGATTCCAGATAAAAAGAACCCTGACACACTGTAAACCCAATGCCAAGTATTGGTTTTTTACAGGGACCTTGCAAATTTTAGTATTAAGTGACAATGTTGCAATGATAGAGAATGATGGTTGGTGAAGAAAATCAACAAAGGACCAGGGCCACTCAAGGAATTCCATCATAATGTTTTGAGCAGTTTGAACTTGTAGACAACCCTCCAAAAAGAGGCAGAGACTGGTGTGTGCTGAGTAATTTCCCTCTTAAATTGGGCTGTTTGCTGATTACAATGTGAAAGGCAGGATGCAGAGAAAACAAGCACACAATGAAACAGCTGTGCTTTGCTGTTGTTTCTTTTCTTCTTTCATCTTTTTTACAATCCAGTCATTATCCCCCTCCTGGTCTGCCTTCTGACTGTTCCTCATCCCATACCTCTTTCCCCATCTCCAAGAGAATGTCTCCACACCCCAACTTCACTTGACTATACTTCCCAACTCTCTAGAGCCTGAAGTCTCTCAAGGATTAGGTGCATCTTCTCTCACTGAGGCCAGACCAGGCAGTCCTCTGCTGTATATATGTCAGGGGATTCATATCAGCTAGTGTATGCTGCCTGGTTGGTGGCTCAGTGTCTGAGAGATCTTAGGGGTCTAGGTTAGTTGAGAATGCTTGTCTGTCTATGGAGTCGCTCTCCTCCTCAGCTTCTTCCAACTGTTCCCTAACTCAGCCAGAGGGGTCCCTGGCTTCTGTTCAGTCATTGGGTGTAAGTATCTGCATCTAACTCTTTCAACTGCTTTTTGGTACTCTTGGAGGGTAACCACGATAGCATAATGATAGGAGGACTGAAATCACAGGACCTATTAGCTTCCATCTTGTGACTGGAGATTAATGGAAGCCTGTGATGGTAAGTCTGTAAGGCATTCTTAAATCAGAGCAGTCCCAGACTGATTGACAGTTATTTGTCTGTGGTGGATTGAGGTATGTGTTTCAATACATGGTGATATGGAATAGTACTAATTAAGGGGTGTGGTTTTGTTGGAGGAAGTATGCCACTATGGAGGTGGGCTTGGAGGTCATATATACTCAGTTCTCCTGAGTATGAAAGGCAGACCTCTTCTGCTGCCTTTGCATCAAGATGTAGAACTCTCAGCTTCTTCTCTAGCACCATGTTTTCCTGCATACTGCCATGCTTCCTGCTATGATGATAAGGAACTAAAGCTCTGAAACTGTATGCAAGCCCAATGAAATGCTTTTTTTTTTTTTTTTTTTTTTTTTTTTTATAAAAGTTTCTATGGCCATGGTGTCTCTTCACAGCAAAGAAACCACAACTTAGATCTGGTCTTTCTGCTTTCTACTCACATGGGAAATCCTATCTGAAGGGTAATAATGACTCAGAGGCCATGCAATTTGGATGCAGAATGTCCAGCACTTACTTAGAAATAGCTAGACATGGTAAGAAAGAAAAAGGAAGGCAGAGAAAGTGCAAGAGGCCAGCGGTACTCCCAGAGGCCAGCTGAGAGCCAGCAGCATGCTCAGGTGAATCAGGCCCTGCAGAGCAGAGGATCCAACACTGAGGACTCTGGCGGGAGCCTTCAGGCCCCTGCTTCAGAATCAGGAGCAGCCTAGGCCAAGGCACCCCTTCTCCAGGAAGTGCAAGAGGCCAGCAGTATAACCAGAGGCCAGCTGGGAGCAAGGAGCATGCTCAGGTGAGTCAGGCCCTGCAGAGCAGAGGATCCAGCCCTGAGGCCTCTAGCTGGAGCCTCAGGACTCCTCTTCAGGATTAGGAACAGCCTGGGCCACTGCACCAGTCTCCAGGCAGTGTGGGAGGTCAGCTGGGTATCCAGAGACAAGCTGCAAGGAGGAAGCTTACACTGGTGAGTCCAACATTGACAACAAGTCCAACTAACACCAGTGAGAACTAGATGGCAAAAGGCAAACACAGGAACGTTACTAACAGAAATTAAGGCAATATGGCAGCATCTGAACCCAATTCTCCATTAGCAGCAAGTCCTGGATACACCAACACTCCAGAAAAACAAGATATGGATTTAAAAGCATGGGTCATGATGCTGTTACAGGATCACATGAAGGACATAAATAAATCTCTTAAAGAAATTCAGGAGTAAATGGATCAAAAGTTAGAAGCCCTTACAAGGGAAACACAAAAATCATTGAAAGAAATTCAGGAGAATTCAGAAGCCAACAAGAAGGAAATGCAAAAATCACTTAAAGAAATACAGAGAACTTTGGTCAACAGGCTGAGGTCATGAAAGAGGAAACACAAAATCTCTTAAGGAATTACAGAAAAACACAAGCAAGCAAGTGAAGGAGCTAAGCAAAATCATCCAGGATATAAAATCAGAAGTAGAAACAACTAAGAAATCTCAAAGGGAGACAACTTTGGAGATAGAAAACCTTGGGAAGAAATCAGGGGACATAGATGCAACTATCAAAAATAGAATACAAGAAATAGAAGAAAGAATCTCAGATACTGAAGATGCCATGGAGACCATGCATTCAACAGTTAAAGAAAATGCAAAATGCAAAAAGCTTGTAACCCAAAACATCCAGGAAATCCAGTACACAATGAGAAGACCAAGCCTAAGAATTATAGGCGTAGATGAGAGTGAAGATTTACAACTTAAAGGGCCCGCAAATATCTTCAATAAAATTATGGAAGAAAACTTCCCTAACCAAAAGAGAGAGATGCCCATGAATATACAAGAAGCCTACAGAACTCCAAACAGACTGGACCAGAACAGAAATACCTCCCGTCACATAATAATCAAAACCCCAAATGTACTAAACAAAGAAAGAATATTAAAGGCAGTAAGAGAAAGAGGCCAAGTAACATATAAAGGAAGACCTATCAGAATCACAGCAGACTTCTCACCAGAGACTATGAAAGCTAGAAGATCCTGGGCAGATCTCATGCAGACTCTAAGAGAACATAAATGCCAGCCAAAACTACTATAACCAGCAAAACTCTCAATCACCATAGATGGAGAAACCAAGATATTCCATGACAAAACCAAGTTCACCCAATATCTTACCACAAACCCAGCCCTACAAAGGATAATAGGAGGAAAACACCAATACAAGGAGGGAAACTTCACCCTGGAAAATGAATCCACACACCTATGGTCAATTGATCTTCAGCAAAGGAGCTGAAATCATCCAGTGGAAAAAAGATAGCCTTTTCAACAAATGGTTCTGGTTCAACTGTATGTCAGCCTGCAGGAGAATGTGAATTGATCCATTCTTATCTCCTTGTACTAAGCTCAACACAAAGTAGATCAAGGACCTCCACATAAAACCAGTCACACTGAAACTAATAGAAAAGAAACTGAGGAAAACCCTTGAGGGCATAGGCACAGGGGAAAAGTTCCTGAACAGAACACCAGTAGCCTATGCTCTAAGATCAAGAATTGATAAATGGGATTTTATAAAATTACAAAGTTTTTGTAAGGCAAAGGACACTGTCAAAAGGACAAAATGGCAACCAACAAATTGGGAAAAGTTCTTCACCAATCCTACATCTGATAGAGGGCTAATATCCAATATATACAAAGAACTCAAGAAGTTAGACCCCAGGGAACCAAATAACCCTATTAAAAAATGGGGTACAGATCTAAACAAAGAATTTTCACCTGAAGAAATCCGGATGGCTGAGAAGCACCTTAAGAAATGCTCAACATCATTAGCCATTAGGGAAATGCAAGTCAAAACAACCCTGAGATTTCACCTCACACCAGTCAGAATGGCTAAGGTTAAAAACTCAGGAGACAGCAGGTTTTGGCGAGGATGTGGAGAAAGAGGAACACTCCTTCACTGCTGGTGGGATTGTAAGATGGTACAACCACTCTGGAAATCAGTCTGGCGGTTCCTAAGAAAACTGGACATGACACTTCCAGAGGACCCTGCTATACCTCTCCTGGGCATATACCCAGAGGATTCCCCAGCATGCAGTAAGGACACATGCTCTACTATGTTCATAGCTGCCTTATTTATAATAACCAAAAGCTGGAAAGAACCCAGATATCCCTCAATGGAGGAATGGATACAGAAAATGTGGTATATATACACAATGTAGTACTATTCAGCAATTAAAAACAATGAATTCATGATTTTTTTAGGCAAATGGATGGAACTGGAAAACATCATCCTAAGCGAGGTAACACAATCACAAAAGAATACACATGGAATGCAATCATTGATAAGTGGATATTTATTAGCCCTGAAGCTCTGAATACTGAAGATACAATTAGCATATCAAATGATTCTCATGAAGAAGGGAGAAGAAAGTCCTAATCTTGGAAAGGCTTGATCCACCATTGTAGGGGAGTACCAGGACAGAGAAAACTGAGGGCGAAAGATTGGAGAATGGATGGAGAGAATAGGACTTATGGGACATATCGGGAAGGGAGAACTTGGAAAGAGGAAAGTTTTTGGATTGTAAACAAAGAATATAGAAAATAAAAATATATATTAAAAAAAGAAAAAAAGAAAAAGGAGGGTAGCAACAAGAGAAGAAACACAGGTACATGATCAGACTTAATTATGCCTATTATGCTATTAGTGGAACATCAGATATTGATTTAAAGTAGCTAACAAATAAAAAGAGGGAAGAGGGAGAGATACAAGAAAAGGTATTGAGGAACAATTAACTAAAAAATGGTCATGCATTTGAAATAAAGCAACAGGAAAGTAATAAGGGAGGGAAGGAAAGAGAGAAATGATGTAACTATTATAATTTGAAAAATAAATGAAATAATATTTCTTATTAAAATAAAATCTAAAAATAAGACTTGGAATTTGTCAAAAAAAAACATATTTTTAAACTATAATGTAACTGATGGAATGAAGATTTGTCCAATGCTGAGCAGAAGACTGACTAAATGATGTTCTAGTAGGTGACTACCTTCAATTCTAATTACCAGAAGAGATGAGATCTCTCATTGAAAATTGTTTTTTTTCATGTACAATTGACTGAAGTCCTAAAAAGGAGTGCATGCAGAGTCCTGAGATGGAAACATTAATTAGACATTTTCAAGAAAGCACAATGTGATGTATCTATATAGGAAAATAGCTATACATATTAATATGTAGTGATATACTCTGTAATTGAAATGTATATTATTTTACAATTAACCCTTTAATGTTTATTAAATGAAGTAATTTTCATTGCCCATTCCTGGAAACTTGAAAACATTTTGTGATTTTTTCCTCTTCTGAAATAATTTATAATCACTTTAAATTGCTCAGTCTAGGTTTTCATATGTATATGTTTCATCTTCTCATTCATACTAAACATTATATTGCAAAGTTAGCATGTGCCACTTAAGATAACTGAAAAGCTCTCTGAAGGGCAGAGGTCATCTGTTTTTCAGATTCCAGCATGTTTATATTAAATGCCTTTCATTAGGCCCCTGGACTTGACCACTGGTGTCTGTAAAGGAGAGAAAGAAATACTCTAGATTATTCCAGGGGTAAAAACATTTCACCCTTGAGAACAACTGGAAGATTAATCATTTCTAACAGAAGTCATTATTGCTTATGATATGAAAGTGTGTGCTGAGGGAACGAAAAGCTGAAAGCTCATTAGTAGAGAGACAGCTCCTGATTGGGAACTTTAGGAGATGTCCCGAACATGGCTTCCCTAGAGCCTTTATGCTTTGTGTTTGTAAACTCCCATTTAATAACATAAACTTTTTCCTCTCTCCCTCAGGCTACTGTAGCCATTTTTGCTGGATACTGTGCCTTACTTGATGGTTTGCTGTCTGCAGCTTTTATCTGTCTGCTATTTGCTTTTAGTTCTATTTCTTCTGTTTGCTATGTACTAATGAACTCACTCATTTTGAAACCATAAAAACAGTTTCCATTTTTGCTAGGTCATATAGAACAAAAATATTTCACCCATTTTTTAGAGCAAAAGATCAACCAAATATTTGTCAACTCAACTCAAAGTTAAATATTTTCTTCCCTCTCATCTGATATATGTATAGCCATTGAGGCTGCTTTAGCTCTAAAGGTCTTCTATTTATTTTTAGTGTACAATTTATCAAACTTAATGGCTATTTCTTCTGACTTTAGCAGTGTTCATTTTTCTATCATCTATTTATCTATCTGTCTATCATCTATCTATCATCTACCATCTATAATCTATCTATCTCTATCATCTATTTATCTATCATCTATCAATCTATCATCTTACTTTCTTCTAACCCTCCTTCCTTTCCTCCCTCCCTCCTACCTTTTCTTTCTTTCTTCCTTCCTTCCTTCCTTCCTTCCTTCCTTCCTTCCTTCCTTCCTTCCTTCCTTCCTTCCTTCCTTCCTTCCTTCCTTTCTTTCTTTCTTTCTTCCTTCCTTCCTTCCTTTCTTTCTTTCTTTCTTTCTTTCTTTCTTTCTTTCTTTCTTTCTTTCTTTCTTTCTTTCTTTCTTTCTTTCTTTCTTTCTTTCTTTCTTTCTGCCTGCCTTCTTCCTTCCTTCCTTCCTTCCTTTCTTCCTTTTTTCTTTTACTCTTTCAATTTTTATATTTAGTGATTTTTGTGTTCAACTGTCTTTACTTATTCTAGAAGTTCTCATTCCATTTCATAATCAAGATTCAAGCTAGCACGCTCTAGTTATAATATCTCCCAGCTGTTGAACAATATTTGTATACAAAGGTGAGGAATTCAAATGTTTCCATCTGGCTTACTCTTCTCTCTGAAGAATTCTTATTAGACAAATAAGAGTGTCTTATGTCAGATATTCTATTGCTGAGAAGTTCTGTAAGCAAGAGATGTCACCAATGAACATTACAGTGTAGAGTGATAACAAGTCACTCTCAAGGGATAGCGCTTAACTGAATTTGACAGTTCCTTTCTCTAATCAATATTTATAGTTTTGAACTTCATCATGAGTATCAAAGTAAAAATATCTGCATATTATTCATATGGAACACATAATAGACACTAACTTGAAAACTCACATAACATCTTTGTTGTGATCGTGAAAAGAGAAATGGGTGTAATAAAATGTTTTACAGTGGTGTGGGCAAACAGGGTGCCTCAGTTGGCCCATTGTGAGGCATCCCTTCCCTCTCTGGCACCAGACACATGGACAGTATAGTATAGAATAGAGTTTATTCAGGGCATGGGGAGGGAAGTTAAGAGGGTAGTAGAGGCAGAGATACTCAGGGTGAAGGAGAGAGTAGAGAAGTACAGGCCAGTCAGGACCACATGGAGATGGGTGGGGCAGGGGAATGGAAGTGGAAAGAAAAGAGCCTAAGAGGGCAAGAGAGAAGCTAAGAGAGTAAGAGAGGCAAGAGATGCAAGAGAGAGAGGAGGGGCAAGAAGCCACTTTCATAGTGGGCCAGACCTACCTGGATGTTGCCAGGTAACTGTGGGGTGGAGTTTAGACAGAATCCTAACAATTCTCATCATAACAGCCTGTTAATTATATGAACAACATATACACTGTGAACAATGTATATGAAACATTTGAAATTTGAGAAGTACAGTTAAAATTTACCTTATGAAATTTAATTATCTTGTATGCATTAGAAGTTTCTTACTGTCTAGGATGCTTGAGAACTACTAATTCAAAGTGACTATAGAGTTGGACAAATAGCTCATTAGGTAAAGTACTTGATAGAAAAGCATGAAAACTTGAGTTCTAATCTTGAGAGGCAACATAAAAAGCCATGTGTGGTAGGCAGCACTTGCCTGTATACTCAGTGCTGAAAGGTGGAGGCAGCAAGAACCTAAGGGTTCACTGGCCATGTAGTCTATCAGAATCAGTGAGCTCTACACTCAGTGATTAGCTTTGTCTCACAAATAAATCAGAGAGGTAATTGAGAAAGACATCACAGCATTGATCTCTGCCTCTGAATTTACACACACACACACACACACACACACACACACACACACACACACCATAGGAATACATATAGGAACCAATATGGGACAAATTGTGTAATTCCAATTTTTGAGATGTGAGTGCTCATTTACAGCAAGTAAGAAAGTTTTATTCTGAAAGAATAACAAGGAAGTTTTAAGGTAATTAAAAGAAATTATCGTGCATAAGGGATAGGAAGTATTTAAAGATGTTGCAACATCTCAATAGTAGAACTTTTCCTCTCAATTTTCTTATTACTCTTGCACTGGTGAGATGATCATCAATAGAAGCACATATAATATCACCTAGAGTATATAGACTGGAAATTGTCTCAAAGCTTCGGATAAATCTTTAATAAAAAACAAATTTTATAACACTGTCACGCACACACTATATCGGAAGGAAAAAAGGTGCTTATATGTCTTTGCACAGTGTCAGAATTCACTAAATAACAAATTTTCAAACTGTGTTATTAACTGCAATTTTTCAAATAGTACTGATCAATTTCTTTGATTACTGTAATAATTACTTTTATATCAACTCACATATTACACATCACACAATAATTATATCTCTCTCTCTCTATTTTTACAGAAAGGCTACAAAAACTTTAAAGAGACCTCATCAGGGTTCATAGCACTCACAGAGGCCTGACTACAGGCAGAGGCAGATAACTGATGTAGATATGGGGAAAGTTGTCTAAGAAAAGACACAGCTTAACAGCCAGATAGCTGTTGGACACAACAGAACCAAGCCTATAAGTACCAAGCCTTAACACTGAAGCCATCTGTGAAGATTGAGTGTTGAGTCAGGGTGGATACACAAGCAGTTTACAGAACCTTTCCATTGAATGGACGATGCAGTGAATGGACAATGTAGTGAATGGACAGAGATAATTTAAATGGGTCTTATCATCAATGGGGCCAAATTGAGGTGATGTCCCTGAAGATTGAAGAGTTCTGTGACTATGGGTCCCTTGATAAATACGTGGGGCCATATAATAGTTTTGCAAAAGTACATCACTGTCAGTCTTTGGTGGTTTCCTTTTATAGGATCCAAGTGAAATTATTGTTCCATTTCCCTAACTGCTGTACCTTGTAAGTTCCCAGATGTGAGTTCTCTGGTCTGTTTTCAATATGTCTATGTGCTTGTATGTTCCTAATCTATTTTGATAACATTATAGTCTGGTACGCTTTTACTTTTAGGCATAAGGTTTTATGAATCTGTGCCTTAGGACTGTTGTTGAGTTTACAATAGCTGAGTTTTTATGCACAATGAGGCAAGGAGTAATCCTGCATTTTATTTTCATTCAAAACAGAGCCAAATGCTGCTCACAAAATAGTCATCCAGAGAACAGAACAGCTTGAAAACTACTGCTTCATAACATACAGATTAGCATAAGGCAAACGTCAACAGAAATGTTGAATACTATAGCTGGACATCTTTGATATGTTGAAGTGTGTATGCATAAAATTCTATTTTTTGTAGAATCTATATTACATCAGTGTCTTTGTGTAACTCTAAACTGTCATGTATTCACTCAGTTGCAATGTAAAACATTGAAGATGTGTTTACTTTGCTAAATTCACATAGAATTGAGACTAATAAATTATATCCTGAAAATTTTAATCCCGTTTTAATCTTTCCAGAGGTAAAGGCAGGAATATGAGCAACAATGAAATTTTAGTATCTAAGTGCATGGCTATTTTGAATACATATTCATAATGAGTATCATGTCAGTATTTAGATTACAAACAATATAAATATGATACTAATCATACAAACAGCAAATAACCAAACTGGATACTACCCAAACATGCAAGTCCTTACCAAACACTCTATCTCTTGATACTCCCTAGCTCCTCACCCATGTAGAAAGAAGCTCCCTGTTCCTTATCCACTGCAATGTACCATTCTGTGATGGCTTCCTTGCATGCAAGCTGGAAATCTGTCCAGTATACTGTAGTACTGCGTGTGTGTGTGTGTGTGTGTGTGTGTGTGTATGTGTGTGTGCGAGAGAGAGAGTGTGTGTGTGTTTATGTGTGTGTGTGTGTGTGAGAGAGAGTGTGTGTGTGTTTATATGTGTGTGTGTGAGAGAGAGAGT
The DNA here is from genome assembly GCF_947179515.1 of Apodemus sylvaticus. Taxonomy (NCBI): domain Eukaryota; kingdom Metazoa; phylum Chordata; class Mammalia; order Rodentia; family Muridae; genus Apodemus; species Apodemus sylvaticus. Next base: position 3,575,713 of record NC_067474.1, on the reverse strand, counting down.
GTGTGTGTTTGTGTGTGTGTGTGTGTGAGATAGAGATAGAGAGAGAGAGAGAGAGAGAGAGAGAGAGAGAGAGAGAGAGAGAGAGAGAGATTCATGAACTTCTATCTTGTCCAACATTTGCCTTCATTCTATAAAGTTCTCTGTTTCCATAAGATACCATATTTCTTTGTTACTGGGAACTTTCACAATCCTTGTAGTGTTCACTTATTGTCCTACAGTTTGTTCAGCTTTTATTTAGCTTAAGCATCCATATTTTTATTTCATTAAAATTATTTATTTAGCACACATTCTCAAATTAGTGTTAACAATATCTACACTCATGTAGGGTTATCTACTTGGGCATGGAGTGCCTAACTATCATCAATACCATAGGGAAAAATGACTCTTCCTTTTCTGGCCATCATCAACTATCAATAGCTCCTCAGCTAGAAGTGGAGCCTCAATATCCATATATAAATCTTCCATATGGAATTTTGACTGTTTTGATCTTATACATGTATTATATAAATGATCTCAGCTGCTGAAAGTTGATGTGTGCTTATTCTGTCAAAAACAAAATATCTGTTGATACCCTTCCCTTATCTAGCCCTTATAATGTTTCTTTTTTTAAAGAACTTTTTTTCTCAAAATTCTAGATAAATTACTTTTCTTTCTTTTCTTGGATTACATTGTCTCCTCCTTTATAATAACTATGAACTTTGAACTGGCCCTTTTAATTTGGCTCTTCAGAAAGCAACATGTTTTTTTTCTAGATGCTCTTCATTTCAAACTAGTGACTGAAATTTCTAACATATATCTAGTTTTATGTTCCTCTTTCTCTTTTATTTTTTCTTCCATATTCTGCCTTCTTTTACTTGAGGCTTAGACATATGACCTGGAAGGCACCAAACAGGTGCTCCACCTTTGATCCAAAGAGTGGCACTCCCATCCTGACCTGTTTTTTTTTTCCCCACTCCTAACTTGTACTCTCTTCTCCCTTCTGAGCTTTGGAAAAGAGTAGAATAAGATCTCACATTAAAGGCTTCCTTTCACTCATAGTTAATATTATTCATTAGCTTGGTAGAATCAAGCATTATTGGAGAGATAAGCCTCTGGACATGTCTATGGAGAATTGGATAGATTAGGTTAATGGAGATGTAAAGACACCCTCCTCCAAAATGTGGTGAAGGGCACTCCATACCCTGGATTACCAGATTTTACAAATGTAGAAAGTGTGCTGAACATAGTGTTCATAATTTTCTGCTTCTTGATTATTGATGAAATGTTGCTGGGTCCCTTAATTTCCTGCCAACATAATTATGTGCCTTTGTTTATGCAAAAGCAAGTAAGCAAAAGTAAATATACTTTTCTTTAATTTTCTTGCATCAGGTTATTCTTATCCCTGCAAAGGAAAGTAACTCATCTACTTTCTGTCCAAGATCCTTGTACTTCATGACTTACCAGCACTGTTTTATTTACTAAACCTTAATATACATGTTTTATAATACTTTTCTGCTTTGTGTATAGTGTGTGTGTGTGTGTGTGTGTGTGTGTTTTCTGAGTTTTTTACACACTAAGCTATTTTATTATGGCTGAAATTAGAAGTAATATATTTGTAGATGTTTTTATAAGAAAATGAAATGTAATCTATGAGAACAATAAAAATATTAAGCTTCAATGAATAATACACAATGAAAAGTAACTTTTCAGATGGGCGAAACCAATTCATTCCCCTTGAGAAATGTAGCAAAGTTCTTGACATGTACTGTCACAAGTATCCATGATATTATATATTTTCATGAATTTGTGTATATGTGTGAGCTTTTATCCTACACTGACAATTTATCAATTTTATTATTTTCAAACACTTTCTCCATTCTTTGCTCATTTTGCTTTTCAAAAGTTTATATTTGATTGTTCTTTCATAATTAAAACTTTTCCTTATTTTTTAATTTCATACTTGCTCAGAAAGTAAATTATACTTTTTGAAGCATAAGCTTTAAAAAATCTTGAATATTTTCTTCAAATGCTATGAAATTTTCTTTTATTTTCCCAAAATGTTAGATCAGTCTAGAATTAATTCTAGTATAAGTATTGAGATAATGAGAAAGCCAAGTTTCCTTTTTCCATGTGATTACCTACTTTCCATAACACTGTTTTTGAATAATCTGTCTTTGCTAAATGAAGTGGAAAGTGCTACCTGATTTGAGTCAAACTTTGATGAAGATTTGGTGTGCCTATCTTTCTTCTGAGCTATTGTTCTGTTTATCAACAAATATTCAAATATTTTATTGATTGATTTTACGTTTTAATAATTGTCATGGATTATTTATGCTTTAACTTTTCCACTTAGTCTCACACTTTCATATTTCCATAGGAAATGTATCTTTTCTCAGATTAATTGTCCAATTTGAAAAATGGAAGCATACTGCGTGTTCCCAATATTTTACTTCAGTTCAGGGTATAGTTTCTGTGACCATAAATTTTAACGTTTTTACTAAAACAGATCAAAGCTATTGGTAAAACATGATTGTATTTCATATATGAGTATCCATTAGATACTCAGTATCCTCCAGAGCCACTAACCTTAAGAATAAATGTCTCTCAACATTCAAGAACTCAAATTCCAGACCTATTAGCTTTCTTTCTTTAAACAAAGGCAAATTTTCCATAAGATTTTAAATGGTGAAGTCTAAGAGTGAGCTCTGTTCATCTGGGACCTTCCTGACTCATAGGGAGGTGACTTGTGCCTGACTGTAAGATTCTTATTTAATAAGCCATGTCTTCTCAGAGCTACATTGTTAACCCATGTGGGATACGCCTGTTTAAACTTTTTTTAAAGTCTATTTTTATTAGCCTACAAACCACATGGATTGACAAAAATCTTCTTATATCCTTAGCTTTTGCTATACATCTCCTGCCTTCTTTCCACATTTCTAACCTCATCATCATATATAGCTCTATAACTCCCCACATTTTCTTATCTCATGTGTTCTTTAATATTCTTTTATTAATATTTTTGCTTGGTTTGCAAGAGCCCATGTTCCTATCCAGGTTCCCTATGAACATTTCATTTTGATTAACACTAGCCTTTAATTACCCAACTGCCTCGAAAATTTCAAATAGGATTTTATCAAATGTGCAGTAAATGCATGATATATAAAATACTATTTGCACTAAGTACGGTTATTCATTTCTAAATATGTATGATGTTAATCTTTTGTGGAAAAATGTGGACTTACTAACTTGGGTTTTAAAATTTTATGTATGTATGTATGTATGTATGTATTTTATTTATTTATTTATTATTTATTTATTTATTTATGTTTACAATTACTAGTCTCCAACACAAATAAGCTTTATTAATGTACCCAGTGCAGCATCCTTCTGTATTGGGAGCAATATATTATGTCAGAAATTATAACATACAACTTCTAAAGCTAAATAATGGAGAACAATTTTCATTTTTTACTGAGTCCGGCTTTGCCATGTAAGGGACAGTATGACATGGTTTTCTGTCCTTGGAACAGAGTCAGCAGGGCATGGACCATCATGAGGGTGGTTGGTTGATATGGGCATAAGGCTTGTTTGTATAATAGTGTACATATTTTCACATTTCTACTTTGAGAAATGTTCTTTCTGCCAAGGTTAATGACTCCCTAATAATCAGAGACTGCACACGTCTGGGAGGAGAGAGGGTGTCTATGTCTCAGCAAAATGGTAGAATGCTGCGACCTTCAGGACAGTCCCTAAGGCTGTAGGAAAGAATGCTCAAGACATGAACTTGAAAATACATAATTTATCATCTATGCAAAATGTAAGGATGCAATATAGATTATATAAGGAGCTTCATAGATCTAAAGGAGCAGAGGCTGTGGTATTATGAGCACGTTGTCAGACAGATACTAAGGAGGGAGATAAAGAGAGTCATGGCAGAGAGAATGGCAGTCATAAGGGAAGATCCCACCAGCTAAGATTTTCTGTTTATGTTTTTGATCTGCAAGAGATATGCTATCCAGAGATTTTGTAGACTAGCAAGAGAAAACTATATTGAGCAGAGCAGAACACAGAGTACAGTCTGACAAGCTCTCAAGCAGAACAGAGAAAGAAAGAAAGAAAGAAAGAAAGAAAGAAAGAAAGAAAGAAAGAAAGAAAGAAAGAAAGAAAGAAAGAAAGAAAGAAAGAAAGAAAGACAACAGTCTGGAAAGCTATCTTGAGCAAAACATAGGTTGCCAACTAAGACCCATGATTTGACTTCGAGTCACTTGTTTTGCCACTTCCAGACACCCTTTCTCTCAGAACTCCTCTCCAACCTGAGGTTGGTCCTTGGAAAGTTCCCTAGATCTTTTGAGTAAGTACAGAAGTAATATGAGACCCTCAAGCATGCATATTGAGAAAGTCCTAAAGGAGACTCCTTGCTTACAACCAACATTAAGTTGCTACCTATTTGAGTGAAATGATTTAGAAGTTTCCCTCTACTTTATCCTATTCTGGTTCTAGGCCCAGGCTTAAAGTCTTAAAGCTGAGAGAGTAGATACCATGGAGCAAAGACCAAAATTGCAGTCATGAATTTCTGAGATAAGAGATATTGATTATGTTTCTTTTAGTCATAGAAGCTTAAAGGAGGTGGTTTTAAGGGATCAGATAATATTACAATATCAGATATTACAATAATATACCATTATTGTCAGCCTGACTCTTGCTGAAGGAGAATATTTTATCACTGGTTTATTTTTGTTCACTTCATAGAAACTACAGTTTCTATGGAAAGAGGGACTCTCTGTTGAGGAACTGACACCATCAGATTGTCCTGAGAGCATACCTATGTGAATTTTTGTGATTTTTTAATGGACACAGAAAGGCCCAGCACACAGTGAGTGGTACCATCCCTGAGCAGGTGGGCATGAGCTAGGGAAGCAAGCCACAGGGAAAAAGTCAGTTATCAGCATTGCTTTGTTAGGTTTTGCTTCAAGCTCTTGCCTTGAGTTCCTGCATTGGCTTACTTTGGTGATGGACTATAACCTATAAGCTAAATAAACCATTTTCTTGCCTATATTGCTTTCAGTCCATGCATTATCACTGGATCAGAGAATTAAGTTAGAACAGTTTTGTACCTAGGAATTTTTACCTGGTTACTGAGTAGCAATCACATAATAATCACCAAGGAAACGACAGGTCAGCACTGAAAAGAGTGATTAGGTGCTTGATATTGGAGAATTCTGCTATTAATTTAACATTCCACCATATGCAGGAAAGCACTCTGAGCTTAGTGCAAAATGGAGGAGTGTCTTTTTCTGTGGGGTTTCCCTTTTTCTATCTGGCCTTGGTTAGAAAATATTTCTGAGTACAGATGCCTGATTTTATCTGAAGAATGACTCTGTGCATGACTCAGCACAGAAGTACCACTCTAGTTTTCCATCCATATGATAACTAGGTGAACTGTTATGACCAATCAACCCTTTTAATGCATAGCCTTAAGAACCCTTGCATACCCTACACAATCTTGTTCTTCACATTTTATCAGAGCAGTATCTGATATTATACTCATTGACACTCAAGGCCAAGTTCAGTTTCAAGGGTGTAAGTGACTCTTTATGAACAGGCACCAGGCTTGTTCAACACAAGCTACTTTACCATTTTAGTGACTGATTGGAACATCCTTTTAGGGACAGTGTGTTTGAATTTGAGAGTTGGTGTCTGGGTCCTATAAACTAGTAAACCAAGTTTCAGTTTTTGTGTTGAGGGGAATCCTTTACCTTGAGTTTATATTCAGTGAAGCCAAGCAAACAAAGGCAATTTCATAGATTAATATCTTAATACCTTCATTCAGATTTCTATCTTTATGTTGTGTGCTTTCCTGTAGTATGCCGTGGACACATCATCTTTCCTTTGTTTCCTTGAGTTATTTCTCTTTGCAGTGTGAGAAGTATTCTTTTGTGAACATCCCATTGTAGAATGAATTATCCAAGTTCATAACTCACTGTAGGTAGACATGTTTGTTTATGTTGATAGTTTCTTGTCTTTGGATGTAAAACTCATAGTATGATAGCATGGGATTTTTTTTGTTTACTGCTTTATTTACTGTTCATAACAAATTATATGTACTCTGTACATACACATTGAATGAAAAAGAATAATTATCCCTTTAACTGATGATCTCCTTGTATAGTTATTCAATCGACTAAATTTTACTGTTCTTAATAAAGACCATTTTTTTTATTTTAAATGAAATAAAAATCCTAAGTTACTAACTGAACATTTTGAATTTAATGTAAGTAATAATGAAAAAATATAAAAATTAAATTTAATGAAGTATGAGAATGTCCTTGTTTAGATGCCTGAATGTGAATATACAAACCATGGCAATCTGTACCCAGTCTACACATTGGCACACAAGATGTTATTAGTATGTCTGTCTCTGTTTCTACAGTGGTTATGTAAAACATTAACCACGGCAGAAGCTGTGTCATGAGTATGCTGGATCTGCTTTCTCATTTTTGAAACCTCATTTTAAAATCCTGTTAGAGTTTTGAAATAAACAAAATAATTACTGACACATCTTGTGATTTTAGGTATTTCTATACAAGGACTGGTTAGATTTGCAAGGTCTTCACTCATGATTTTTAATGTGATGAATATATTGTTCAATTTTTAATATACTTGTTATCACAAGATGATAAGGGTGGAATGCTATGCTGCCTGAATTCCCTTGTAAAACTCTACAGCAATTGTGAGTAAATAGGTAAAAGCATCTCAGGTGGGTGCAGTGGGCTGATTGACACTGGGCTGGGAAAGGTCAAAGGTCATGGACTCATTCACTTTACTTTTTATACATCTCCCTTTTTCATGATAGAGGTTTAAAAAAAGAATTTTTGATGTAGCTTATCTTTTTTTACCTGTCTTCATGAATAATCTGACAAATGATGTTACTGGGTTTACTTCATAGTTCTATATTTTACTGTACAGCAGGATTGAAGGTACTAAAAATACTCAAGGAAAATAGGCCCACTCTAGGATCCCAAAGATGGAAGCATGGGTATCTGAACTGAGCCAGGTGGTATATTTAACTCAGTTATAGGTTTGAGGGAACAAGGTAATCTGGCTATGCAAAAGATATTTAGGAAGATACACACTTGAGAGCAGAAAGGTTAACAATGACTTCGATTCATATTCTAAAAGATAGATAACAGGAATATACTGTTGTTGTGAAAAAACTCACATGTGGATAAAACAAGTTGCATTTATATTTTCATTCTGTCCAATGAAAGCATTGAGAATTTACTGTAATAAAGTTAATATATATGTTCAATATTGGAAAATGAAGATGCTAAGATGAAATTCTTAATAGTTTTTGAATGATACAATCAGGTCTAAATCTCCCTAGATCCATAGATTTTTAAAGGCTTCATTTCCCTTACCATCATTATTCATCCTCTGCTTCCTATAGGCGAGGACATCTCAGCTAAGGTACTTATACAAACATTACTGGGGCTTTATGACTAATTTGAAATGTTTTTGTTTGTTTGTTCGTTTGTTTGTTTCAAATGGTCTAAGTTTTCTAGGTTTAGACATTTTAATTCATTTGAAAATATCTAGATCCTGTGAGTCTTTTCCCATTTATTTCAGACAGCAGTTCTCTCTAATCATTTTGCTGCCTATACAGACAAAGAAATAGAAATAAAACTATGTGTTTGGCAAATCTGGGTTATTTCTGGTTTTACAACTCTTGAGCACTCCTCTTTCTTGCTGTTCTTAATATTAAATGTGATTTTTAAAAGCATCATATTTATAGGAAGTTTTAAAGTTCAGAGACCAAAGGAGTTTATGAACATACTGGACCACATTCTTTTCCCATTTTATTTTTCTGGCTTTTTCTATTTCAATCTAGAACAATATTGTTTTACAATAAAATTGGCCCTATAAATTTAGAAATCCCAAACACACAATTATTCAAATAATTATGTATATACAGTTTGAGGTGCCCCAATATGAAGGGACTTAAGGAAAGAACTTTGGCAAGAAAGCTTTATGTAAAGTGATTCTTCCTGAAAATGGAATATTAGCAATTTCTGATATTTTTACTAGTTAGACAAAAATACTAAAGTCATCGTTCTGTGGTTTTGTCTTTTTAACTTGAGTCCAAGATTCCATTTTTCTGGGCAGTAGTTTCTTGTTCCATGTTACTTTAAACTGGCAAGTTTATTGTGTTTTTACAGAAATTTCTGAATGGAAATGCTAATGTTACATAACTAAGAAATAGCCAACCCTGTTACTAAGCAACATAGTCTCTCTCATGTCCATGTTGTTTTCTATAGTGTCACATGTTTTTAGAAAATCATAACTCTGATTTCTTCCCTGAAGAGAAATCTAAGGCTCTGCTCCTTTTCAATCCAGGAAAACCTTTGCATCTTAATGACATGCCTTTTTTTTTTTTTTTTGTCTTGCTAATCTTATCAAAGTCTCTTAAGACTTTAGAATAGATAGTCAAACTCTACCAAGAGATTTGTTCATTTCAACAGTATGTGTTATGGTTTTCTCTGCTGCTTTCAGGCTCTTATTGTTGGGTGTAGGTACTTGAATAAGAATGTCCCCCATAGGTTCCTTTATTTGAATGCTTAATCATCACAGAGTGACACTATTTGACAAGTTTTGTGGTGTTGTCTTGTTGGAGGAAGTATGTCACTGGGTATGTGCTTTCATGTTCAAAAGCATCACAGTATCTTTCTGCCTGCATATGGATCAGGATGCAGCTCTCACCTACTACCCTGGCACCATGACTCTTTTAAGACTTTTAAGACTTGTCTTAGTTAGGGTTCCTATTGCTGTGACTCCAAGACCACAGCAACTCTTATAAAGTAACACATTTCATTTTATTGGGGCTGGCTTAAAGTTTTAGAGCTTTAGTTTATTATCATCAAAACAGGTTCTATGGTGGTCTGTTGGAAGGTAACTGAAAGTTCTATATCAGGCTCTGCAGGCTGCCAGAAATGACAGTCACACTAGGCCTGCTATTCAAAGCCTACCCCCAGTAACACACTTCCACCAACAAAGCCATCCTTACTCCACGGTCACATCTTCTTAATAATACCATTCCCTATGGGCCACGCATTTAAACACATGAATCTATGGGAGCTAATTTCAACCACAGTTGCCTTAGATATGGTTTTCCTTTATAACAATAGAACACTGACTAAGACACTGGGTAAGGAAGTCCCTAGTACTGGGGTACAATCTTTTTTTTTCCTTAATATCTCTTTTTTCTTCTTTTTTTCCTTTTTTAAAATTTGATATATTTTTAATTTACATTCCAAATGATTTCCCCTTTTCTAGACCCCCACTCCCCAAAAGTCCCATCAGCCCCCTTCCCTCCCCCTGTTTTTCCACCAAACCCTCCCCACTTCCCTGTTCTGGTTTTGCCCTATACTGCTTCACTGAGTCTTTCCAGAACCATGGGCCACTCCTCTGTTCTTCTTGTACCTCATTTGATGTGTGGATTATGTTTTGGATATTCCAGTTTTCTAGGTTAATATCCACTTATTAGTGAGTGCATACCATGATTCATCTTTTCAGTCTGGGTTACCTCACTTAGTATGATGTTCTCCAGCTCCATCCATTTGCCTAAGAATTTCAGGAATTCATTGTTTCTAATGGCTGAATAGTACTCCATTGTGTATATATACCACATTTTTTGCATCCACTCTTCTGTTGAGGGATACCTGGGTCCTTTCCAGCATCTGGCAATTATAAATAGGGCTGCTATGAACATAGTGGAACATGTATCCTTATTACATGCTGGGGAATCCTCTGGATATATGCTCAGGAGTGGTATAGCAGGATCTTTCAGAAGTGACATGCCCAGTTTTCGGAGGAACCACCAGACTGATTTCCAGAGTGGTTGTACCAATTTGCAATCCCACCAGCAGTGGAGGAGTGTTCCTCTTTCTCCACATCCTCGCCAACATCTGCTGTCTCCTGAATTTTTAATCTTAGCCATTCTTACTGGTGTAAGGTGAAATCTCAGGGTTGTTTTGATTTGCATTTCCCTAATGACTAATGAAGTTGAGCATTTTTTAAGATGCTTCTCCGCCATCCGAAGTTCTTCATGTGAAAATTCTTTGTTTAACTCTGTACTCCATTTTTTAATAGGGTTTTTTGATTTTCTGGAGTCTAACTTCTTGAGTTCTTTATATATATTGGATATTAGCACTCTATCTGATGTAGGGTTGGTGAAGATCTTTTCCCAATTTGAAGTTGCCGATTTGCCCTTTTGATAGTGTCCTTTGCCTTACAGAAACTTTGTAATTTTATGAGGTCCCATTTGTCAATTCTTGATCTTAGAGCATAAGCTATTGGTGTTCTGTTCAGGAACTTTCCCCCTGTACCTCTGTCCTCAAGGGTCTTCCCCAGTTTCTTTTCTTTTATCTTCAGAGTGTCTGGCTTTATGTGTAGGTCCCTGATCCATTTGGAGTTGAGCTTAGTACAAGAAGACAAGGATGGATCAATTCCCATTCTTCGGCATGCTGACCTCCAGTTGAACCAGCACCATTTGTTGAAAAGGCTATCTTTTTTCCATTGGATGTTTTCCCGCCCCTTTGTCGAGGATCAAGTGGCCATAAGTGTGTGGGTTCATTTCTGGATCTTCAATCCTGTTCCATTGATCTGCCTGCCTGTCACTGTACCAATACCATGCGGTTTTTAACACTACTGCTCTGTAGTATTGCTTGAGGTCAGAGATACTGATACCCCCAGAATTTCCTTTATTGTTGAGAATAGTTTTAGCTATCCTGGATTTTTGGTAATCCAGATGAATTTGAGGATTGCTCTTTCTGTCTCTGTGAAGAATTGAGTTGGGATTTTGATGGGTATTGCATTGAATCTGTATATTGCTTTTGGCAAAATGGCCATTTTAACTATATTAATCCTGTCGATCCATGAGCATGGGAGGTTTTTCCATTTTTTGAGGTCTTCTTCCATTTCCTTCTTCATAGTCTTGAAGTTCTTGTCATACAGATCTTTGGCATGTTTGGTAAGAGTCACCCCAAGGTACTTTATACTGTTTGTGGCTATTGTGAAGGGGGTCATTTCCCTAATTTCTTTCTCAGCCTGCTTATCCTTTGAGTATAGGAAGGCTACTGATTTGCTTGAGCTGATTTTATAACCTGCCACTTTGCTGAAGTTGTTTATCAGCTCTAGGAGTTCTCTAGTGGAGTTTTTTGGGTCACTTACGTAGACTATCATATCATCTGCAAATAATGATAGTTTGACTTCTTCCTTTCCAATTTGTATCCCTTTGACCTCCTTATGTTGTCTAATTGCCCGAGCTAGTACCTCAAGTACAATATTGAAAACATAAGGAGAAAGGGGCAGCCCTGTCTAGTCCCTGATTTTAGTGGGATTGCTTCAAGTTTCTCTCCATTTAGTTTGATGATGGCTACCAGTTTGCTGTATATTGCTTTTACTATGTTTAGGTATGGGCCTTGAATTCCTGTTCTTTCCAAGACTTTAAGCATGAAAGGATGCTGAATTTTGTCAAATGCTTTTTCAGCATCCAATGAAATGACCATGTGTTTTTTTTCTTTGAGTTTGTTTATGTAGTGGATAGCATTGATGGATTTCTATATATTGAATCAACCCTGCATCCCCTGGATAAAGCCTACTTGATCGTGGTGGATGATCATTTTGATGTGTTCTTGGATTCGGTTGGCAAGAATTTTATTGAGTATTTTTGCATCGATGTTCATAAGGGAAATTGGTCTGAAGTTCTCTTTCTTTGTTGAATCTTTGTGTGGTTTTGGTATCAGCGTAATTGTGGCTTCATAGAAGAAATTGGGTAGTGTTCCTTCTGTTTCTAATTTGTGGAATAGTTTGAAGATTATTGGTGTTAGGTCTTCTTTGAAGGTTTGATAGAATTCTGCACTGAAACCATCTGGTCCTGTGCTTTTTTTAGTTGGAAGACTTTCTATGACCCCTTCTATTTCTTTAGGGGTTATGGGACTGTTTAGATGATCTATTTGGTCCTTATTTAATTTTGGTATTTGGTATCTGTCAAGGAAATTGTCCATTTTCCTCCAGATTCTCCAGTTGTGTTGAGTATAGGCTTTTGTAGTAGGATCTGATGATTTTTTGGATTTCCTCAGTTTCTGTTGTTATATCCCCCTTTTCATTTCTAATTTTGTTAATTTGGATACTTTCTCTGTGCCCTTTGGTCAGTATGGCTAAGGGTTTACCTATCTTGTTGATTTTCTCAAAGAACCAGCTCCTGGATTATTTGATTCTTTGTACGGTTCTCTTTGTTTCCACTTGATTGATTTCAGCCCTGAGTTTGATGATTTCCTGTCTTCTACTCCTCCTTGGGGAATTTTGTTCTTTTTGTTCTTTTTGTTCCAGGGCTTTCAAGTGTGCTGCTAGTGTCTGCTCTCTCCATTTTTTTTTTTTTTTTGGAGGCACTCAGGGTTATGAGTTTTTCTCTTAGCACTGTTTTCATTGTGTCCCATAAATTTGTTTATGTTGTACCTTCATTTTCATTAACTTCTAAAAAGTCTCTGATTACTTTCTTTATTTCTTCTTTGGCCAAGGTGTCGTTGAATAGAGTATTGTTCAGCCTCCATGTGTATGTGGGCTTTCCGTTGTTTTTGTTGCTATTGAAATCCACTTTTACACCATAGTGATCTGATAGGAGGCATGGGATTAGTTCAATCTTCTTGTATTTGTTGAGGTCTGTCTTGTGACCAGTTATATGGTCAATTTTGGAGAAGGTACCATGAGGTGCTGAGAAAAAGGTATATTCTTTTGCTTTAGGGTGAAATGTTCTATGAATATCAGTCAAATCCAATTGGTGCAAAGCTTCAATAAGTTTTACTGTGTCCCTGTTTAGTTTCTGCTTTCCTGATCGGTCCATTGAGGAGAGTGGAGTGTTGAAGTCCCCCACAATTATTGTGTTAAGTGAAATGTGTGCTTTGAGCTTTAGTAAAGTTTCTTTTACGAATGAGGGTGCCCTTGCATTTGGTGCATAGATGTTCATAATTGAAAGTTCTTCTTGGTGGATTTTTCCTTTGACCAGCAAGAAGTGTCCCTCATTGTCTCTTTTGATGACTTTAGGTTGAAAGTCAATTTTATCTTATATTAGAATGGCTACTGTGGCTCATTTCCTGAGACCATTAGCTTGTAAAATTGTCTTCCAGCCTTTTACTTTAAGGTAGTGTTTGTCGTTGACATTTAGGTGTGTTTTCTGTATGCAGCAAGATGTAGAGTCCTGTTTCCTTATCCAGTCTGTTAGTCTATGTCTTTTTATTGGGGAATTTAGTCCACTGATGTTAAGAAATATTAAGGAACAGTGATTATTACTTCCTGTCATTTTTGATGTTATTTTTATATTTGAGTGGTTATCTTCTTTTGGGTTTGATGAAGGAAGGTTACTATCTTGCTTTTTCCAGGATGTAGTTTCCCTCCTTGTATTGGAGTTTTCCTCCTATTATTCTTTGCAGAGCTGGGTTTGTGGAAAGATATTGTGTAAATTTGGCTTTGTCATGGAATGCCTTGGTTTCCCCATCTATGGTGATTGAGAGTTTTGCTGGATATAGTAGTCTTGGCTGACATTTGTGTTCTCTTAGAGTCTGCATGAGATCTGCCCAGGATCTTGTAGCTTTCATGGTCTCTGGTCAGAAATCTGGTGTGATTCAGATAGGTCTTCCTTTATATGTTACTTGGTCTTTTTCTCTTACTGCCTTTAATATTCTTTCTTTGTTTAGGGCATTTGGGGTTTTAATTATTATGTGACGAGAGGTATTTCTGCTCAGGTCCAGTCTGTTTGGAGTTCTTTATGCTTCTTGTATATTCATAGGCATATCTCTCTTTAAGTTGGGAAAGTTTTCTTCCATAATTTTGTTGAAGATATTTGTTGCCCCTTTCAGTTGTAAATCTTCACTCTCATCCATACCTATAATCCTTAGGTTTGGTCTTCTCATTGTATCCTGGATTTCCTGGATGTTCTGGGATACAAGCTTTTTGCATTTTGCATTTTCTTTGACTGTTGAGTCAATAATTTCTATGGTATCTTCAGCATCTGAGATTCTTTCTTCCATCTCTTGTATTCTGTTGTTTATATTTGCATCTATGGCCCCTGATTTCTTCTCAAGGTTTTCTATCTCCAAAGGTGTCTCCCTTCGTGATTTCTTAGTTTTTTCTACTTCTGTTTTTAGATACAGGATGGTTTTGCTCAGTTCCATCATTTGTTTGTTTGTGTTTTCCTGTAATTCTTTAAGAGATTTTTGTGTTTCCTCTTTCATGACTTCTGCCTCTTGACTCAAGGTCTCCTGCATTTCTTTAAGTTTTTTTTTTTCTTTTGCCTTTCTTCTTTATTGGCTTCTATCTCTTGAGCCTTATTCTCCTTCATTTCTTTAAGTGATTTTTGTGTTTCCATTATACTGGTTTCTAGCTTATTTATGTTCCCCTGTATTTCTTTAAGAGATTCATTTATGTCCTTTTTGTGTTCTAGCAGCATCATGACCAGTGATTTTAAATCCAAATCTTGTTTCTCTGGTATGTTGGCATAACCAGGACTTGCTGATGTTGGAGAGCTTGGTTCAGATGCTGCCATATTGCCTAGATTTCTGTTAGTAGTGTTCCTGAGTTTGCCCTTTGCCATCTTGTTCTCTGGAGTTAGTTGGTCTTGTCTCTCGTTAGTGTTTGAGCCTCCTTAGGGGCTCTGGGGCTATTTCTGCAACACTGGATGGCTGGGTTTCCCCTGTAGCAGACTGCTGATGTGCTGTCCTCCTCTTGGGTGCCCTTGCAGCCCTAGTGTGCTTTGCCCCAGATTGTGTCTGTGAACCAGATGGTGCCCATTTGCTCCTTCAGGGAGTGCTGATGGGTGTATGCTGCGGGGAACCTTTTCAGTGTGCTGATCACTCTGCTGGGCAGCAGATCTCCCAACCAGTTTGGTGCACACAAGGCTAGCCTAGCTGCTCAGGCCCTGAGTCTAGGCAAAAGCCTAGGAGGCCAAGGTCCTAGCAAAATTCCCCTCGGGCTATGACTGTTAATTGGGTCTGTCAGGTGGCCAGGACGGCGGGCATGCACGCGGGCTCACTGGGATACAATCTTAAGCAAACATCTTCATCTAAGTCATCCACATGCTTTCGGTAAAATGTAGACTCAATCTCACAGTTACATATATTTTTCTTCATATGTCAGGTGGGAGGGCATGTTCAGCATTTGTAGATAATGTATATTCCTGGGGTCTGATTTTGAATGCAGATTAGATCTCAACTTCAGGTTATGCTGATACATAATCTCACTTTCTTAGGATGATGTTCCTCTCATGGCTTCACACCAAGACAGATATACAATGAATTGTCTGTAATGATGTTTCATAACATGAACTATTCTGTCTACAAATAAGTTTTGTTGACTTCAGATGCTTCATGTTTTAAATTGCTTAGGTAGAGCAAGAAATAATCAACAGAAATGCTTTATATGAAATCCCTCATTAACAATATTTCAAGTTTGGATGTGCCTTAGAGCAGACCTTGTGCCACAACCCACCCCCAAACAAAATACACCTAGAGAGAGCTTTACTGCCCCAGGTGTTCTGACACATCTAGGTTCACATGGTCATAGGCTGACAGGAGGGAGAGGCTCCAGTTTGACCCAACAAACCCAGCTAATACCGAGTTAACCAGATGGCAAGAGGCAAGCACAAGAACGTAAGTAACATAAACCAATGCTACATGTTATCATCAGAACCTAGTTTTCCTACCACAGCAAGCAATGGTTACCCCAATATACCTGAAAAGAAAGCTCCTCATCTAAAATTCCATCTTCTGTTTATGATAGAAGACTTTAAGTAGGACATAAATAACACCCTTAAAGAAATACAGGAGAACACAGGCAAACAGGTAGAAGACCTTAAAGAGTAAACACAAAAATCACTTAAGAAAATATAGGAAAACACAACCAAACAGGTGAGGGAACTGAATAAAACTATCCAGGATCTAAAAATGGAAATAGAATCAATAAAGAAATCACAAAAGGAGACAACCCTAGAGTTAAAAAACCTAGGAGAGAGATCAGGAGTAATAATCTAAAGCATTGCCAACAGAATATAAGAGATAGAAGAAAGAATCTCAGGTGCAGAAGATACCATAGAAAACATTGACACAACAGCCGGAAAAAAAAAAAAAAAGCAAAATGCTGAAGTTCCTAACACAAATATCCAGGAAATCCAGGATACAATGAAAATATCCAAGCTGAGAATAATAGGTATAGAAGAGAGTGAAGATTCTTAAAGCAAAGGGCCAATAAACATCTTCAATAAAATTATAGAAGAAAACTTCCCCAACCTAAAGAAAGAGATCCCCATAAACATACAAGAAGCCTACAGAATGCCAAATAGATGGCAACAGAAAAGAAATTCTTCTCATCACATAATAATCAAAACACCAAATGCCCAGAGCAAAGAAAAATGATTAAAAGCAGTAAGGGAAAGTGGTCAAGTAACAAATAAAGCCTATTAGAATTTATAAACCTATCAGAATTATACCAGACTTCTCAGCAGAGACTAAAAGTCAGAAGATATTGGGCAGATGTCATACAGACACCAAGAGAAAAAAATGCCAGTCCAGACTTTTACTCAACAAAACTTTCAGTCACTTTAGATGGAGAAACTGATATTCCAGGACAAAACCAAATTTAAACAATATTTTACCACTGATCCAGCTATACAAAGTATAATAGATGAAAAACTCAAACACCAGGATGGAAACTACACCCAAGAAAAAGCAAGAAATTAATCTCCTCACAATAAACCCAAAAGAAAAGAGCCACACAAGCATAATTCTACCTCTAAGCAAACAAAACAAAACAAAACAAACAAAACAGGAAGCAACAGTCATTGTTCCTAATATCTCTGAATATCAATGGATTCAATTCCCCATTAAAAAGGTATAAGCTAACAGAGTGGATATGTAAAAAGGACCTAACATTTTGCTGCACACAAAAAACACACTTCAAAAGCCAAAATAGACAATACCTCAGAGTAAAAGGCTAGAAAAAATTTCATGCAAATGGTCCCAGAGTAGCCATTCTAATATCGAACAAAATTGACTTTCAACATAAAGTTATTAAAAAAGATAAGGAAGGGCACTTCATACTCATCAATGAAAAAATCTACCAAAATGAGCTCTCAATTCTGAACATCTATTCAACAAATGCAACGGAACCCACATTGTAAAAGAAACTCTCCTGAAGCTCAAAATGCACATTGAACCTCACACAAGAATAATAGAAAACATCATCACCACACTCTCACTAATGGACAGATCATGAAAACAGAAATTAAACAGACAGCAAAACTAACAAGTTTTGAGCCAAATGCATTTAACAGATATCTACAGAACAGTTTAGCCTAAAACAAAAGCATATAACTTTTTCTCTTCACCACATGATACCTTCTCCAAAATTGACCATATAATCAGTCACAAAACAAGCCTCTACAGATATAAGAAGATTGATGTAACCCCATGAATCCTATCAGACCACCAGAGACTAAGGCTGGTCTTCAGTAAGAACCAAAGGACAGAAAGCCCACATACACATGGACAGTGAATCACTCTATTCAATGATAACTTGGTCATGGAAAAAAATAGAAATTAAGTTCTTTTTAATATTTAAAGAAAATGAAGCCACAACATACCTAAACAGATGGGATACAATGAAAGCCATGCTAAAAGGAAAACACATAGCTTTGAGTGCCACCATAAAGAAACTGGAGAAAGCATATACTAGAAGCTTAACAGCACATATGAAATTTCAAGAACAAAAAGAAGCAAATACACTCAAGAGGTGAAGAAGGCAAAAAATAATGAAACTCGGGGCTGAAATCAAGCAAGTAGAAACAAACAGAACTATACAAAGAATCAACAAAACCTGGAGCTGTTTCTTTGAGAAAATCAACAAGATAGATTAAACCTTTAGCCAGAATAAGCAGAGGGCACAGAGACAGTATCCAAATTAACAAAATCAGAAATGAAAAAGAAAGACATAAAAACAGAAACTAAGGAAATTAAAAAAAATCATCAGATCCCACTACAAAAGATTCTCAGCAAAATAGGAAAATCTAAATGAAATGGATGATTTTATAGGTAGATACTAGGTACCAAAGTTAAATCAGGATTAGCTAAATCATTTAAACAGTTCCACAACCCCTAAAGTAATAGAAGCAGTAATTAAAATATCTCCCAAGCCACAAAAGGCCAGGATCAGATTGTTTTAGTGCAGAATTCTACTGTATCTTCAAAGAAGATTTAATACCAATACTTTTCAAACTATTCCACAAAATAGAACCAGGAGGAACACTACCCAATTCATTCTATGAAGCCACAGTTACACTGATATTTAAACCACACAAAGACCCAACAAAGAAAGAGAATTTCAGACCAATTTCTCTCATGAATATTGATGCAGAAATACTCAATAAAATTCTTGCCAAACGAAATCAAGAACACATCAAAATGATCTTTCACCATGACCAAGTGGAGTTCATTCCAGGGATATAGGGATGGTTTAATATAGGGAAATCATCAAGGTAATATACTATATAAACAAACTCAAAGGAAAGAAAAACCATTATCATCTCATTAGAGGCTGAAAAAGTGTTTATACCCCTCATGTTAATAGTATTGGAGAGATCAAGGATTCAAGGTTGATACCTAAACATAATAAAAGCAATATACAGCAAACCAACATCCAACAGCAAACTAAATGGAGAGAAATTTGAGGCAATTCCACTAAAATCAGGGACTAGACAAGGCTGCCCACTCTGTCCCTATTTATTCAATATAGTACTCATTCTAGCCAGAGAAATTCAAACATAAAGGGTTGTCAAAGGAATACAAACTGGAAAGGAAGAAGTTAAGATATCACTATTTGTGAATGATATGATAGTATATGTAAGTGATTTCAAAAATTGTACTAGAGAATTCAAAGAGCTGGTAAACAGATTCAGAAAAGTGACTAGATATAAAATTAACTAAAATAAATCAACAGACTTCCATTATACAGATGATAAATGGGCTGAGATAAAAATTAGAGATATAGCATCACTCACAATAGTCAGAAATAATATAAAATATCATGGTGTGATTCTAACCAAGCAAGTGAAAGATATGTTTGACAAGTCTCTGAAGAAAGAAATTGAAAACCTCAGAAGATGGAAAGCCCTCCCATGCTCATGGATTGGCAGGATTAATATAGTAAAATTGCTCATTTTAACAAAAACAATCTACAGATTCAATGTAATTCCCATCAAAATTTCAACTCAATTCTTTGCAGAGACAGAAAGAACAATTCTCAAATTTTCAAATACCTGGAATAGCAACAGCAACAACAACAACAACAACAACAAAAATATCCCAGAATATCGAAAACAGTTCTGAACAATAAGAGGAATTCAGGGTAATCACCATCCCTGACCTCGAGCTGTACAACAGAGCAGTAGTGGTAAAAAAAAAAAATCTCACGGTATTGGTACACAGACAGACATGTTGGTCAATAGAACAGACCTGAAGACCCAAAAATATACCCACATACCTCTAGTTACCTCATACTTGATGAAGAAGTTATAAAAGAGTGTATTCAAGAAATGGTGCTGTTTTAAGTGGCATTCTGCATGTAGAAGAATGGAAATTGATCCATTCTTATCTCCTTTTACAAAGCTCACGTCTAAGTGAATCCAGGACCTCCACATAAAACTTGATACACTGAGTCTAATTGATGAGAACACGGGAAAGAGCCTCAAAAACATTGGCACAGGGGAAATTTTTCTGAACAGAACACCAGTGGCTCATGCTCTAAGATCAACTATTGAAAAATGGGATCTCATAATATTGAAAAGCTTCTGTAAGTCAAAGGACACAGTAAATAGGGCAAAACAAAAAGCTATAGATTGGAAAAAGATCTTTACCAACCCTAATCAGATAAAGAGCTATTATCAAATATATACAAAGAACTCAAAATGTGAGACTCTGGAGAACCACATAATCCTATTAAACAGTGGGGTACAGAGCTAAGCAAAGAATTCTCAACTGAGGAATCTCAAATGGTTGAGAAGCACTTAAAGAAATGTTCAACATCCTTAGTCATCAGAGAAATGCAAATCAAAATGACTCAGAGATTCCACCTCACACTAGTCAAAATAACTAAGATCAAAAATTCATATGACAGTAAATGCTCGCAAGGATGTGGAGAAAGAGGAACACTCCTCCATTTTTGGTGGGATAGCAAGCTGGCACAACCATTCTGGAAATTAGTTTGGCATTTTCTCAGAAAATTGGAAATATTTCTACCTGAGGACCTAGCTATACCACTTCTGGGCATATGCACAAAAGATGCTCCAACATATAGCAAGGACACTTGTTCTACTGTGTTCATAGCAGCAATATTTATAATAGCCAGAAACTGGAAACAATCCAGATGTTCCTCAACAGAGGAATGGAAAGAGAAAAAGTGGTACATTTACACAATAAACTACTACTCAATGATTTCATGAAATCAAAATCAATGATTTCATGAAATCCTCAGGCAAATGGATAGAACTAGAAAATATCTTCATGAGTGAGGTAACCCAGTCACAAAAGAAGCACACATGATATGCACTTACTGATAAGTGGATATTAGGATAAAAGCTAGGAACACCCACAACTCACAAATTTTATGAGCTCAAGAATAAGGAAGATCAAAGTGTGGGTGCTTCAGTCCTACTTCGAAGGAGGAAAAAAATAATCATTGAGGGTAGATAGAGGGGGGGAACCTTTGAGGGAGAGAGGAAAAGGGGGCAGAATCAGGTGTGGAAGGAAATGGGGGGAAAAGTTCAAAGGGTCAGGAAGGTGAATGGAGGTGTGTTGCAGTCAGGATTGGGGAACTGGCAGTAGACACTAAAAGTCCTAGATGCTAGGGAAGCAAGAGGTTCCCAGGACCCAGTGGAGATGATGTTAGCTGAAAATACCCAACAAAGGGGAGAGAGAACCTGTAGAGAACCAGAGGCATGGCCTCTGTTTGAGGGAATAGATCTCAAAAAAATCTAACCCAGATTGGTTCCTGTCTCTAGGAAATGTAGGAAATATGATATGTGGTTTGTGTTTTAAAGTAGTCTGTATCAAACATCCTACATTGCAAATATACAAGATTGTGTCTTGTAAAACTTGTATTTAAATCAAAAGTGGACTGGATATTGTAAAAGTAAATAACTAATATCAATAAATAAATAACCTCTTTGCAAGACCCCAATTTTATTTCTTTTTCTTTTTGTTTGTTTGGTGGGGTTTTTTTTTTTGAGTTTTTGTTTTTGCTTTGTTTTGTTGATACAGAGTTTCTTGATGTGGCCTTGGCTGCCATGCTCCTGTAGCTTGCTCTTGTAGTCCATGTTGGCCTTGAACTCAAGAAATCTGTATGTATCTACCTCCCAACTACTGAGAGTTAAGGAATTTGCTGCCAACACTTGGCAATGAAGCCACATTTTTAAGTGACTTTTGAATAATCCTTTTTAAGGACAATTACATCACATCACTGAATTATCAAAAAGGAGTTGGACACATCCATTAAACTTCTCTTAAAATATTCTATCATCTATCTATCTATCTATCTATCATCTATCTATCTATCTATCTATCTATCTATCTATCATCTATCTTTCTATCTATCTATCTATCTATCTATCTATCTATCTATCTATCTATCTATGTATGCATCTATCTATCTATCTATCTATCTATCTATCTATCTATCTATCTATCTATCTAATTTATTTATCAATTGACAGTGTTTCCATGTAACTCTGACTAGCATGGAACTCATTATATAATCAAGATTGATTTCAAACTTGCAATCCTCCTGCCTCATCTTTTCAAATAATAGAATTATTTGTAAGTATCTGCAGTTGATGTTTTTAATTTGCAATCTAGGTACATGAAAATCACAGTGGCATGTGAATTTAACTCTGTCACACAAATAGAAAAAGAGCAATTAAATATCAACAAATTACTTGCTGTTTTCTAAGATTTGTGTTTTGTTAGAATAAAGAGGATGTTTAGTATTGTCTTCAATACTTGGTCTAGAAGCTTTAAAATCTGGAAGGTTACATGAACTCTTGTATAACTCTTATATAAATTATCGCATTTGAGAAGAAAATCATACCCACTATTGATTTCTTCCTGTTTGACAGACAGTAGTTGTCTTAGGGCTTCTATTCCTGCACAGACATCGTGACCAAGAAGCAAGTTGTAGAGGAAAGGGTTTATTCTGCTTACACTTCCACACAGGTGTTCATCACCAAAGGAAGTCAGAACTGGAACTCAAGGAGGTCAGGAAGCAGAAGCTGATGCAGAAGCCATGGTGTGGGCTGTATGTTACTGGCTTGCTTCCCCTGGCTTCCTCAGTTTGCTTTCTTATAGAACCCAGGACCACCAGCCCAGGGATGGAACCACCCACAAGTGGCCCTTCCCCTTAATCACTAATTCAGAAAATGCCCACAGCTGGATCTCATGGAAGCACTTCCCCAACTGAAGCTCCTATCTCTGTGATAAATAACTCCAGGCTGTGTCAAGTTGACAAACAAAACCAGCCAGGACAGCAGTGATCAGCTGCAGCATCAAGCTGGCACTTGGTAGAAGGGAAGCCAGAGGAAAGTTGTCAATTAAAGACAAGACTGGGCTTGTACAGGTGTGTGAAGCCTGTTTTGCATTTTGTGAAAGCATTTACTGTATAACTGCCCTGTGTCACCATTATTGCAGTCCTTATAAATGGATGATGATTCCTATTCTCTGTATTCTCATCTGATATGCAGAAGACAAACAATAAGTAAATCAACAAAATGTTAAAAGAGAGAAGAAAACAATAGGAGGGGAGTTCTGAAAGTATTAAAAAACACTAGTTTCTGAAATGATAATTGGACCAACTGAAGTTTGAGAGGTAGCTACAAAACCTCTATTCGATTCAGGCTACAGTTTTGAAAACTAGATGATCAATTTTTTTGTATATACTTTGTTTTGAGGAACCAAAGTGCTAATGCTTAATTTACATACATAACAAAGTATGTTGTAGGCATTTTTCCCAACACAAAGGGAACAGCAATATTGTGTACTACCCCAGGGCTCTGCCTGACACTTCTGGAAGAGGCTGTAATAGGCCATGTAAAACTGAGTCTTCTTGTATTGACTGTGAGGAGAGCACTGGGCTCACCAGGAGTTCCTTTGAGCAGACATCATTTTGGTTCTCTAATTTAGTAGGGTACAAATACACCCTAAAATTAAAAACCCAGTCCTCTGTTTTGGAAGCAGTCAATAAGCTTCACAAAACATGAACTCTGTGCTGTTTCCAATGTCAGCTGACCCTGTGGCCAAGTTTCACTTGCTATGAAAGGATGCTATTGATGTTCAACAACTGAAAACACAGTAGGCTGACTATCCAGGAACCCCACTTTATTTTCAGCTTTGGCTTCTTCTGTTTCCATATTTAAAAACAAAAAGGCTCTTTTACCTCTGGGTTTTCTGTTGAACTGGTTGTTCAGTCAGAATTGTGTATCGGTAAAGTGTTTCAGTCCAAAGAAAACACAGTAACTTACATGTTCATGTAGAGAGCAGCTTGTCCTCTTCTCATCTTTCTATCACTTAATTCTGAGCACATAAATTCTGTCATTATGTCATCTCTAAAGAAAGACCTTGCTCGAGTGAGGTATGCTTGAGAATGAAACAGTATAGAGTGTTGAGTAGTATGACTGCCTTCATATGGTGTTGTTCAAAGAACATTGAATACCAGGAAACAAATATGAACAACAAAACCACAGAGAGAGAGAGAGAGAGAGAGAGAGAGAGAGAGAGAGAGAGAGAGAGAGAGAGAGAGAGAGAGAGAGAGAGAGAGAGAGAGAGAGAGAGAGAGAGAGAGAGAGAGAGAGAGAGAGAGAGAGAGAGAGAGAGAGAGAGAGAGAGAGAGAGAGAGAGAGAGAGAGGGACAGGGTGAAAGAGAGAGGCTAAAACATTACTTTTATATTAGGGTTAACAATACAAAATTTGAAAATACATTTTATTACAAACCATGTCTTGGAAGCTTAAAGTAGATGAATAATGACCTTGACACTATTGTAGCTGTAGAATTTGATTTTAATTATTAGAATTCTAAAAACACTAGGTAAGCAGTTAGGAATATAGATAATTGAAATGGAGTCAAACACATTTGTTTTCTTTTTTCTTTTTAAATTAATTAATTAATTTATATTTTACAGTCCATATTTTATTCTTCTCCACCGCCATCCACATCCCATACCTCCCCTCCACCCCCTATCTTCACATGGATGTCCCTGTCCTGACTCTGCACCCCCCTCTAAAATCTCTAGGGCCTCCAGTCTCCTGAGGGTTGGGTGCATCATCTTTAAGTGAACGCAGACCTGGCAGTCCTCTACTGTATATGTGTTGGGGGCCTCATATCAGCTGGTGTATGCTGCCTGTTTGGTAGTTCAGTATTTGGGAGATCTTGGGGATCCTGTTTAAATAAGACTGCTGTTTCTCCTACAGGATTGCCCTTCTCCTCAGCTTCTTTCAGCCTTCCCTAATTCAACAACAGGGGCTATCTGCTTCTGTCCATTCATTGTATGCAAATATCTGCATCTGACTCTTTCAGCTGCTTGATGGGTCTTCTGGAGTGCAGCCATTCTTGGTCCCTTTTTGTGAGTGCTCCATAGCCTCAATAATAGTGTCAGAACTTGGGCCCTCCCCTTGAGCTGGATCACACTTTGGGTCTGTCTTTGCACCTTCTTTTCCTCAGGCTCCTCTTCATTTCCATTCCTGTAATTCTTTCAGAGAGGCACAATTATGGATTAGAGTAGTGACTGTAAGACAGCCCCCCTCTCTCTCATTTGATGCTCTGTCTTCTTGCTAGGGGTGGGCTCTCTAAGTTCCCTCTCCATACTCTCAGTCACTTCATCTAAGTTCTGCTTTGAGTCCAGAGAGTCTCTCATCTTTCAAGTCTCTGGTACATTCTGGAGGGTTCCCCCCAACTTCCTATCTCCTGAGGTTGCCTGTTTCTATTCTCTCCGCTGACTTTAGTCCTTTTCCCTCACCAAATACCAGATCATGTTCCCCTCTGCCTCCACTTCCTCCCCCCTTTCACTTTCCATCCTAGGTCCCACTCTGCCTCCCCATTTGTCATTGCCTTTTTTTCTCCCTCCCAAGTGGGGCTGAGGCATCATCACTTGGGCACTTCAGTTTGTTAACCTTTCTGAATTTGGTGGATTGTATATTGGGTACTCTGTACTTTATAACATCCACTTATTAGTGAGAACATAGCATGCTTATCCTTTAGGGTATGAGTTACTTCACTCAGGATGACAATTTCTATTTTCATCCATTTGCCTGCAAAACTCAGGATGTCCCCTTTCTTAATAACTGAGTAGTATTCCATTGTGGAAATGAACCACATTTTCTGTATCCATTCTTCTGTCGTGGGACATTTGAGTTGTTTCTAGCTTCTGGATATTACAGTTAAGTCTGCTATGAACATGGTGGAACACATTTCCCTGTGGCATAGTTTTGGGTATATTCCCAAGAGTGGTGTAGCTGGGTCTTCAGGTAGATCTATTTCCAATTTACTGAGAAACCTCCAGGTTGATTTCCAGAGTAGTTGTATAAGTTTGCAATCCCACCAGCAATAGAGGAGTGTTCCTCTTTCTCCACATGCTCTCCAACATGTGTTGTCACGTGTGGTGTTGATCTTAGCCATTCTGATTGGGGTAAGGAGAAATCTCAAGCTTGTTTTGATTTGCATTTCTCTGATCACTAAGGACTTTGAACATTTCTTTAGGTGCTTCTCAGCTATTCGAGATTACTCAGTTTTGAAATCTCGGTTTAGTTTTATACCCCATTTTTTGATTGGGTTGTTTGGTTTTTTGGTCATTAATTTTTGAGTTCTTTATATATTATGGATATTAGCCCTCTATTGGATGTGGGGTTAGTGAAGATTTTTTCCCAATCTGTATGTTACCAATTTGTCTCATTGCCTATATCCTTTGCCTTACAGAAGCTTTCCAGTATCATGAGATTCCATTTATCCATTCTTGGTCTTAGAGCATGAGCCACTGGAGTTCTGTTTAGGAAATGTCCCCCTGGACCTATGAGTTCAAGGCTCTTTCCCACTTTTTCTTCTATTAGATTCAGTGTATCTGGTTTTACATTGAAGTCCTTGATCCACTTGGAAATGACAATTTTTGCAAATTTGTTCAAGGTGACAAATATTTTCATTTTTCTATCAACAGGCAGCCAGATTTCTTTTTTCCATTCTATATCTTTGGCTTCTTTGTCAAAGATCAAGTGTCCATAAGTGTGTGGTTTTATTTCTGAGTCCTCAATTCTCTTTCATTGATTAATGTCTGTCTCTGTACCAATATTATGCAGTTTTTATCACTATTGCACTGTAGTAAAGTTTGAGGTTAGGCATGGTGATTCCCTCAGCCATTCTTTTATTGTTAAGAATTCTTTTCACAGGACTTTCGGGGAGTGGAGGGCTAGAAAAGGGGAAATCATTTGAAATGTAAATAAAAAATTATGTCGAATAAAAAAAAAAAAGAATTCTTTTCACTATTCTGGATTTTTTGCCTTTCCAGATGAATTTGAGAATTGCTCTTTACATGACTTTGAAGAATTGTATTGGAATTTTGATGAAGATTGCATTTAATCTATATTTCATGGATTTAAATCTATATTTAAATTAGATTTTGATTAAGATTGCATTTAATCTATATTTCATGTAATTTAATCTATATTTCATGAATTCATTGTTTCTAATGGCTGAATAGTACGCCACTGTGTATATATACCACATTTTTTGTATCCATTCTTCCACTGAAGGACACCTGGGTTCTTTCAAGCTTCTGGCTATTATAAATAGGGCTGCTACATACTGGAGCACATATCCTTATTACATGCTGGGGAATCCTCTGGGTATATGCCCAGGAGTGGCATAGCAGGGTCCTCTGGAAGTGATGTGTCCAGTTTATGCCTTTGGTAGGATGGCCATTTTTACTATGTTATTCTGTCAATAAGTGAGCATGAAAGATTTCCCCATTTTCTGAGATCTTTGATTTCTTTCTCAAGAGACTTGAAATTATTATTTTTATTGGATATATTTTTATTTACATTTTAAATGATTTCCCCTTTCCTGGCTCCCCACTCCCCGAAAGTCCCATAAGCCCTCTTCCCACCTCCTGTTCCCCCATCCACCCCTTCCCACATCCCTGTTCTGGTTTTGCCCTATACTGCTGCACTGAGCATTTCCAGAACCAGGGGCCTCTCCTCCATTCTTCTTGGACATCATTTGACATGTGGATTATGTCTTGGGTATTCCAAGTTTCTAGGCTAATATCCGCTTATCAGTGAGTGCATACCATGATTGATCTTTTGAGACTGGGTTACCTCACTTAGTATGATGTTCTATAGCTCCAACCATTTTGTTTAAGAATTTCATGAATTCATTGTTTCTAATGGCTGAATAGTACTCCATTGTGTACATATACCAGATTTTTTTGTATCCATTCTTCCACTGAGGGACACCTGGGTTCTTTCAAGCTTCTGGCTATTATAAATAGGGCTGCTACATACTGGAGCACATATCCTTATTACATGCTGGGGAATCCTCTGGCTATATGCCCAAGAGTGGCATAGCAGGGTCCTCTGGAAGTGATGTGCCCAGTTTTCTGAGGAACTGCCAGACTGATTTCCAGAGTGGTTGTACCAATTTGCAATCCCACCAGCAGTGGAGGAGTGTTCCTCTTTCTCACCAGCACCTGTTTTCTCCTGAGCTTTTGATATTAGCCATTCTGACTGGTGTGAGGTAAAATCTGAGGGCTGTTTTGATGTGCGTTTCCCTAATGACTAATGATGTTGAACATTTTTTTTTTAAGATGCTTCTCAGCCATCTGAAGTTTTTCAGGTGAAAATTGTTTGTTTAGCTCTGTAACCCATTTTTTAATAGGATTATTTGGTGTTCTGGGGTCTAAGTTCTTGAGTTCTTTGTATCTATTGGACATTAGCCCTCTGTTGGATGTAGGGTTGGTGAAGATCTTTTCCCAGTTTGTTGGTTGCAGATTTGTCCTTTTGATGGTGTCCTTTGCCTTACAGAAACGTTGTCATTTAATGAAGTCCCATTTGTCAGTTCTTGATTTAGAGCATATTGGTGTTCTCTTCAGGAACTTTTCCCCTGTGGCCATGTCCTCAAGTGTCTTTCCCAGTTTCTTTTCTATTAGTTTCAGTGTGTCTGCTTTTATGCGGAGGTCCTTGACCCACTTGGAGTTGAGCTTAGTACAAGGAGATAAGGCTGGATCAATTCACATTCTTCTGCATGCTGACCTCCAGTTGAACCAGCATCATTTGTTGAAAAGGCTGTCTTTTTTCCACTGGATGTTTTCAGCTCCTTTGTTGAAGATCAAGTGGCCATAGATGTGTGGGTTCATTTCTGCATCTTCAATCCTATTCCACTGATCTGCCTGCCTGTCACTGTGCCAATACCATGGAATTTTTTTTTGTTCGTTTTTTTTTTATTATTATTCGATATAATTTATTTACATTTCAAATGATTTCCCCTTTTCTAGGCCCCCCACTCCCCGAAAGTCCTGCAAACCCCCTTCTCTTCCCCTGTCCTCCCACCCACCCCTTCCCACTTCCCCGTTCTGGTTTTGCTGAATACTGTTTCACTGAGTCTTTCCAGAACCAGGGGCCACTCCTCCTTTCTTCTTGTACCTCATTTGATGTGTGGATTATGTTTTGGGTATTCCAGTTTTCTAGGTTAATATCCACTTATTAGTGAGTGCATACCATGATTCACCTTTTGAGTCTGGGTTACCTCACTTAGTATGATATTCTCTAGCTCCATCCATTTGCCTAAGAATTTCATGAATTCATTGTTTCTAATGGCTGAATAGTACTCCATTGTGTAGATATACCACATTTTTTGCATCCACTCTTCTGTTGAGGGATACCTGGGTTCTTTCCAGCATCTGGCAATTACAAATAGGGCTGCTATGAACATAGTAGAACATGTATCCTTATTACATGGTGGGGAGTCTTCTGGGTATATGCCCAGGAGTGGTATAGCAGGATCTTCTGGAAGTAAGGTGCCCAGTTTTCGGAGGAACCGCCAGACTGATTTCCAGAGTGGTTGTACCAATTTGCAACCCCACCAGCAGTGGAGGAGTGTTCCTCTTTCTCCACACCCTCTCCAACACCTGCTGTCTCCTGAATTTTCAATCTTAGCCATTCTGACTGGTGTAAGATGAAATCTTAGGGTTGTTTTGATTTGCATTTCCCTAATGACTAATGAAGTTGAGCATTTTTTAAGATGCTTCTCCGCCATCCGAAGTTCTTCAGGTGAGAATTCTTTGTTTAACTCTGTACCCCATTTTTTAATAGGGTTGTTTGGTTTTCTGGAGTCTAACTTCTTGAGTTCTTTATATATATTGGATATTAGCCCTCTATCTGATGTAGGATTGGTGAAGATCTTTTCCCAATTTGTTGGTTGCCGATTTGTCCTCTTGATGGTGTCCTTTGCCTTACAGAAACTTTGTAATTTTATGAGGTCCCATTAGTCAATTCTTGCTCTTAGAGCATACGCTATTGGTGTTCTGTTCAGAAACTTTCTCCCTGTACCGATGTCCTCAAGGGTCTTCCCCAGTTTCTTTTCTATTAGCTTCAGAGTGTCTGGCTTTATGTGGAGGTCCTTGATCCATTTGGATTTGAGCTTAGTACAAGGAGACAAGGATGGATCAATTCGCATTCTTCTGCATGCTGACCTCCAGTTGAACCAGCACCATTTGTTGAAAAGGCTATCTTTTTTCCATTGGATGTTTTCAGCCTCTTTGTCGAGGATCAAGTGGCCATAGGTGTGTGTGTGGGTTCATTTCTGGATCTTCAATCCTGTTCCATTGATCCTCCTGCCTGTCACTGTACCAATACCATGCAGTTTTTAACACTATTGCTCTGTAGTATTGCTTGAGGTCAGGGATACTGATTCCCCCAGATTTCCTTTTGTTGCTGACAATAGTTTTAGCTATCCTGGGTTTTTTGTTGTTCCAGATGAATTTGATAATTGCTCTTTCTAACTCTGTGAAGAATTGAGTTGGGATTTTGATGGGTATTGCATTGAATCTGTATAGTGCTTTAGGCAAAATGGCCATTTTAACTATATTGATTCTACTGATCCATGAGCATGGGAGGTTTTCCCATTTTTTGAGGTCTTCTTCCATTTCCTTCTTCAGAGTCTTGAAGTTCTTGTCATAGAGATCTTTCACATGTTTGGTAAGAGTCACCCCAAGATACTTTATACTGTTTGTGGCTATTGTGAAGGGGGTCATTTCCCTAATTTCTTTCTCAGCCTGCTTATCCTTTGAGTATAGGAAGGCCACTGATTTGCTTGAGTTGATTTTATAACCTGCCACTTTGCTGAAGTTGTTTATCAGCTGTAGGAGCTCTCTAGTGGAGTTCTTTGGGTCACTTAGGTAGACGATCATGTCGTCTGCAAATAATGATAGTTTGACTTCTTCCTTTCCAATTTGTATCCCTTTGACCTCCTTATGTTGTCGAATTGCCCGAGCTAGTACCTCAAGTACAATATTGAAAAGATAAGGAGAAAGGGGGCAGCCTTGTCTGGTCCCTGATTTCAGTGGGATTGCTTCAAGTTTCTCTCCATTTAGTTTGATGCTGGCTACCGGTTTGCTGTATATTGCTTTTAATATGTTTAGGTATGGGCCTTGAATTCCTGTTCTCTCCAAGACTTTAAGCACGAAGTGATGCTGAATTTTGTCAAATGCTTTTTCAGCATCCAATGAAATGACCATGTGGTTTTGTTCTTTGAGTTTGTTTATGTAGTGGATTGTATTGATGGATTTCCGTATATTGAACCAATCCTGCATTCCCGGGATAAAGCCTACTTGATCAAGGTGGATGATCGTTTTGATGTGTTCTTGGATTCGGTTGGCAAGAATTTTATTGAGTATTTTTGCATCGATGTTCATAAGGGAAATTGGTCTGAAGTTCTCTTTCTTTGTTGGATCTTTTTGTGGCTTTGGTATCAGCGTAATTGTGGCTTCGTAGAAGGAATTGGGTAGTGTTCCTTCTGTTTCTATTTTGTGGAATAGTTTGAAGAGTATTGGTGTTAACTCTTCTTTGAAGGTCTGGTAGAATTCTGCACTGAAGCCATCTGGTCCTGTGCTTTTTTTGGTTGGAAGACTTTCTATGACTCCTTCTATTTCTTTAGGCATTATGGGACTGTTTAGATGGTCTAGTTGGTCCTGATTTAATTTTGGTATTTGGTATCTGTCAAGGAAATTGTCCATTTCCTCCAGATTCTCCAGTTGGGTTGAGTATAGGCTCTTGTAGTAGGATCTGATGATTTTTTGGATTTCCTCAGTTTCCGTTGTTATATCTCCCTTTTCATTTCTAAGTTTGTTAATTTGGATACTTTCTCTGTGCCCTTTGGTCATTCTGGCTAAGGGTTTATCTATCTTGTTGATTTTCTCAAAGAACCAGCTCCTGGTATTGTTGATTTTTTGTATGGTTCTCTTTGTTTCTACTTGATTGATTTCGGCCCTGAATTTGATGGTTTCCTGCCTTCTACTCCTCCTGGGCGAAATAGCTTCTTTTTGTTCTAGGGCTTTCAGGTGTGTCATTAAGCTGGTAATGTATGCTCTCTCCATTTTCTTTTTGGAGGCACTCTGGGCTATGAGTTTTCCTCTTAGCACTGCTTTCATTGTGTCCCATAGATTTGGGTATGTTGTGTTTTCATTTTCATTGTGTTCTAAAAAGTCTTTAATTTCTTTCTTTATTTCTTCCTTGACCAAGGTATCATTGAGTAGAGTATTGTTCAGTTTCCACGTGTATGTGGGCTTTCTGTTGTTTCTGTTGCTATTGAAGACCACTTTTACTCCATAGTGATCAGATAGGAGGCATGGGATTAGTTCGATCTTCTTATATTTGTTGAGGTCTGTCTTGTGACCAATTATATGGTCGATTTTGGAGAAGGTACCATGAGGTGCTGAGAAAAAGGTATATTCTTTTGTTTTAGGATAGAATGTTCTATATATATCTGTTAAATCTAATTGGTCCAAAGCTTCAATTAGTTTCATTGTGTCCCTGTTTAGTTTCTGTTTTCCTGATCGGTCCATTGAGGAAAGTGCAGTGTTGAAGTCACCCACAATTATTGTGTTAGGTGCAATGTGTGCTTTTAGTTTTAATAAAGTTTCTTTTACGAAAGAGGGTGCCCTTGCATTTGGGGCATAGATGTTCAGGATTGACAGTTATTCTTTTTGTATTTTTCCTTTGACCAGCAAGAAGTGTCCCTCAGGGTCTCTTTTGATGACTTTGGGTTGAAAGTCAATTTTATCTGATATTAAAATGGCTACTCCAGCTTGTTTCCTGAGACCATTTGCTTGTAAAATTGTCTTCCAGCCTTTTACTCTAAGGTAGTGTTTGTCTTTGACCCTGAGGTGTGTTTCCTGTAAGCAGCAAAATGTAGGGTCCTGTTTACGTATCCATTCAGTTAGTCTGTGTCTTTTTATTGGGGCATTAAGTCCATTGATGTTAAGAGATATTAAGGAATAGTGATTGTTACTTCCTATCATTTTTGACGTTATTTTTTAAATTTGAATGCTTAACTTCTTTTGGGTTTGATGAAAGATTACTATCTTGCTTTTTCCAGGGTGAAGTTTCCCTCCTTGTATTGGTGTTGTCCTCCTATTATCCTTTTTAGGGCCGGGTTTGTGGATAGATATTGGGTAAACTTGGTTTTGTCATGAAATATCTTAGTTTCTCCATCTATGGTGATTGAGAGTTTTGCTGGATATAGTAGTTTTGGTTGGCATTTGTGTTCTCTTAGAGTCTGCATGAGATCTGCCCAGGACCTTCTAGCCTTCATAGTCTCAGGTGAAAAGTCTGCTGTGATTCTGATAGGTCTTCCTTTATATGTTACTTGGCCTTTTTCTCTTACTGCCTTTAGCATTCTTTCTTTGTTTAGAACATTTGGTGTTTTGATTATTATGTGACGGGAAGTATTTCTGTTCTGGTCCAGTCTGTTTGGAGTTCTGTAGGCTTCTTGTATATTCATGGGCATCTCTCTCTTTAGGTTAGGGAAGTTTTCTTCCATAATTTTATTGAAGATGTTTGCTGGCCCTTTGAGTTGTAAATCTTCACTCTCATCTATGCCTATAATCCTTAGGTTTGGTCTTCTCATTGTGTCCTGGATTTCCTGGATATTTTGGGTTACAAGCTTTTTGCATTTTGCATTTTCTTTAACTGTTGAGTCCATGGTTTCTATGGAATCTTCAGCATCTGAGATTCTTTCTTCTATCTCTTGTATTCTGTTGTTGATATTTGCATCTCTGTCCCCTGATTTCTTCCCAAGGCTTTCTATCTCCAAAGTTGTCTCCCTTTGAGTTTTCTTAGTTGTTTCTACTTCTGATTTTAGATCCTGGATGGTTTTGCTTAGCTCCTTCACTTGCATGTTTGTGTTTTCCTGTAATTCTTTAAGAGATTTTTGTGTTTCCTCTTTCATGACCTCAGCCTGTTGACCAAAGTTCTCCTGTATTTCTTTAAGAGCTTTTTGTGTTTCGTCTTTCATGACCTCAGCCTGTTGATCAAAGTTCTCCTGTATTTCTTTAAGTGTTTTTTGCATTTCCTCCTTGTTGGCTTTTGTATTCTCCTGGATTTCTTTCAATGATTTTTGTGTTTCCCTTGCAAGGGCTTCTAACTTTTGATCCATTTTCTCCTGAATTTCTTTATGTATGTCCTTCATGTGTTCCTGTACCAGCATCATGACCAGTGATTTTAAATCCAAATCTTGTTTTACTGGTGTGATGGGGTATCCAGGACATGTTGGTAGAGGAGAATTGGGTTCCGATGTTGCCATATTGCCTTGATTTCTGTTAGTGACGTTCCTGCGTTTGCCTTTTGCCATCTAGTTCTCACTGGTGTTAGTTTATCTTGTCAGTGCTGGACTCACCAGTGCAAGCTGCCCCTTCCCAGTTGGCCTCTGGAGCACAGCCTACCTCCTGCACTGCTTGTAGACAGTGTGCTGCTGCCCAGGCTGTTCCGATCCCAAAGCAGGCACCCGAAGGCTCCCGCTGGGGCCCGCTGGATTCACTGGAGCACACTGACTTCTCCCAGCTGGCCGCCCGGAAGCCCAGCTAGCCACTTGCAGGACTTGGAGATGTAATGCTGCCGCCCAGACTGATCTGGATCCGGAAGCGGAGAGAGTAGAGCTAAGGGTTCTGCCTGAGGCCTTGCCCCAGATTGTGTCTGTGGACCAGATGGAGCCTGTGTGCACCCCCAGGGAGTGCCGACGGTGTATGCTACTGTGACCTCCCCTGTGTTCCGCTCACTCCGCTGGGCAGCCGATCCGCCAACCGGGCTGTTGCACACAAGGTTAGCCTGGCCGCCCAGTCCCTGAGTCCAGGCAAAAGCCTGGGAGGCCAAGGTCCGAGCAAAGTTCCCCTAGGGCTATGACTGTTAATTGGGTCTGCCAGGTGACTAAGATGGCGGGCGTGCGCGCCCGCGCTCCCTGAAAGCGCCAGGAGAGTCTGCTTTGCTAACAATCACCTGGGCGGGTTGACTCACAGATGGCCCACCAAGCCGCCCAGTTCTTGGGGTCAGTCCTGTGCCTTTTGGGGCCTGGACCCCCCTTTGTTAGCCTTAGGTTATGCCTGTTACAGGTCTGCCCGCCTGTGCTCTCTGTCGTCCTGCAGGCAAAATGGCGGCGGCGCGCTCGCAGGCCTGGGCAAAAAACCTCCTGGCTGGGTTGGCACCCCGATGGTCCCCCGACCCACCCAGGGCCTGGGTGCAGGCCAACGCCCTTCGGGCTCAGACCACCGCGGTGTTGGCCTCGGATTATGTTTGTGTACCTCAGTCTGTCCGATCCCTGGAGTACGGAACCAAGATGGATGCACCTCTCCTGACTGGTGGGAGACCGAGTTCTGAAGTCTACCATGGAATTTTTAACACTATTGCTCTGTAGTATTGATTGAGGTCTGGGATACTGATTCCACCAGAATTTCTTTTGTTGTTGAGAATAGGTTTAGCTATCCTGGATTTTTTGTTATTCCAGATGAATTTGAGAATTGCTCTTTCTAACTCTATGAAGAACTGAGTTGGGATTTTGATGGGTATTGTTTTGAATCTGTACATTGCTTTCGGCAAGATGGCCATTTTAACTATATTAATCCTGCCAATCCATGAGCATGGCAGATTTTTCCATTATCTGAGATCTTCTTCCATTCCCTTCTTCAGAGACTTGAAGTTCTTGTCATACAGATCTTTCACTTGTTTGGTCAGAGTCACACAAAGGTACTTTATATTATTTGTGGTTATTTTGAAGGGTGTCATTCCCTAATTTCTTTCTCAGCCTGCTTATCCTTTGAGTATAGGAAGGCTACTGATTCGCTTGAGTTGATTTTATAACCAGCCACTTTGCTGAAGTTGTTTATCAGCTGTCGTAATTCTCTTGTGGAGTTTTTTTGTGTCATTTAAGTAGACTATCATATCATCTGCAAATAGAGATAGTTTGATTTCTTCCTTTCCAATTTGTATCCCTTTGACCTCCTTATGTTTTCTAATTGTCCTAGCTAGTACCTCATGTACAATATTGAAAAGAAAAGGAGAGAGGGGGCAGCCTTGTCTAGTCCCTAATTTTTGTGGGATTGCTTCAAGTTTCTCTCCATTTAGTTTGATGTTGGCTGCCAGCTTGCTGTATATTGCTTTTACTATGTTTAGGTATGGGCCTTGAATTCCTGTTCTTTCCAAGACTTTAAGCATGAAAGATGCTGAATTTTGTCAAATGCTTTTTCAGCATCTAATGAAATGATCATGTGGTTTTTTTCTTTGAGTTTGTTTATGTAGTGGATTGAATTGATGGATTTCCATATATTGAAGCATCCCTGCATCCATGGGATGAAGCCTACTTGATCATGAATGATCATTTTGATGGCTTCTTGAATTCGGATGGGAAGATTTTTATTGAGTATTTTTGCATCAATGTTCATAATGGAAATTGGTCTGAAGTTCTCTTTCTTTGTTGGATCTTTGTTGGGTTTTGATATCAGCATAATTGTGGCTTCATAGAAGGAGCTGGGTAGTGTTCCTCCTGTTTCTATTTTGTGGAATAGTTTGAAGAGAGTATTGGTGTTAGGTCTTTTTTGAAGGTCTGCACTGATTTCTGCACTGACACCATCTGGTCCTGTGCCTTTTTTGGTTGGAAGACTTTCTATGACGCCTTCTATTTCTTTAGGGATTTTGGGACTGTATGGATGATCTAATTGATCCTGATTTAATTTTGGTATTTGGTATCTGTCTAGGAAATTGTCCATTCCCTCCAGATTCTCCAGTTGTTTTGATCATAGGCTTTTGTAGTAGGATCTGATGTTTTTTTTTTTTTTTAATTTCCTGAGTTTCTGTTGTTATATCCCCCTTTTCATTTCTAAGTTTGTTAATTTGGGTACTGTCTCTGTGCCCTTTGTTTACTCTGGCTAAGGGTTTATCTATCTTGTTGATTTTCTCAAAGCACCAGCTCCTGGTTTTGCTGATTCTTTGTATGGGTCTCTTTGTTTCCACTTGATTGATTTATGCCTTGAATTTGATGATTTCCTGTCTTCTACTCCTTCTGGGTGAATTAGCTTCCTTTTGTTCCAGAGCTTTCATGTGTGCTGTTAAGCTGCTAGTGTATGCTCTCTACCGTTTCTTTTTGGAGGCCCTCAGTGCTATGAGGTTTCCTCTTAGCATTGCTTTCATTTTGTCCCATAGATTGGGTATGTTGTGCCTTCATTTTCATTAAATTCTAAACAGTCTTCGATTTCTTTCTTCATTTCTTCTTTGGCCAAGGTATCATTGTGTAGAGTATTGTTCAGCCTCCATGTATGTATGCTTTCTGTTGTTTTTGTTGCTATTGAAGAACACTCTTACTCCATAGTGATCTGATATGAGGCATGGGATTAGTTCAATTGTGACCAATTATATCGTTGATTTTAGAGAAGGTACCATGAGGTGCTGAGAAAAAGGTATATTCTTTTGCCTTTGGATGAAATGTTCTTTAAATATCTGTTAAATCCAATTGGTCCAAAGCTTCAATTAGTTTTTCTGTGTCCCTGTTTAGTTTCTGTTTTCATCATCGGTCCACTGAGGAGAGTGGAGAGTTGGAGTCACCCACAATTATTGTGTTAGGTGCAATGTTTGCTTTGAGCTTTAGTAAAGTTTCTTTTATGAATGAGGGTGCCCTTAGATTTGGAGCATAGATGTTCAGAATTGAGAGTTCTTGGTGGATTTTTCCTTTGACCAGCAAGAAGTGTCCTTCCAAGTCTCTTTTGATTACTTTAGGTTTAAAGCCAATTTTATCTGATATTAGAATGTCTACTCCAGCTCATTTCCTGAGACCATTTGCTTGTAAAATTGTCTTCCAGCCTTTTACTCTAAGGTAGCTTTTGTCTTTGACACTGAGGTGTGTTTCCTGTATGCAGCAAAATGTAGGGTCCTACTTTCTTATCCAGTCTGTTACCTTATATCTTTTTATTGGGGAATTGAGTCCATTAATGTTAAGAGATATTAAGGAATAGTGATTATTACTTCATGTCATTTTTGATGTTATTTTTATATTTGAGTGGTTATCTTTTTGTGGGTTTGATGAAAGAAGGTTACTATCTTGCCTTTTCCAGGGTATAGTTTCCCTCCTTGTATTGGAGTTTTCTTTCTGTTATTCTTTGTAGAGCTGGGTTTGTGGAAAGATATTGTGTATATTTGGTTTTGTCATGAAATATCTTGGTTTCTCCATCTATGGTGATTGAGAATTTTGCTGGGTATAGTAGTCTTGGCTGACATTTGTGTTCTCTTAAAGTCTGCATGAGATCCTCCTAGGATCTTCTAGCTTTCATGGTCTCTGGTGAGAAGTCTGGTGTAATTCTGATAGATCTTCCTTTATATGTTACTTGGCCTTTTTCTCTTACTGCCTTTAATATTCTTTCTTTCTTTCTTTCTTTTTTTTTTTTTAGTACATTTGGGGTTTTGATTATTATGTGACGGGAAGTATTTCTGTTTTGGTCCAGTCTGTTTAGAATTATGTAGGCTTCTTGTATATTCATTGGCATCTCTCTCTTTAGGTTAGGGAGGTTTTCTTCCATAATTTTGTTGAAGATATTTGCTGGCCCTTTCAGTTGTAAATCATCACTCTCATCTATACCTATAATTCTTAGGTTTGGTCTTCTCATTGTGTCCTGAATTTCGTGGCTGTTTTGGGCTGCAAGTTTTTGCATTTTGCATTTTCTTTGACTGTTGAGTCAATGGTTTCTATGCTATCTTTGGCATCTGAGATTCTTTCTTCCATCTCTTGTATTCTGTTGTTGATATTTGCATCTATGGCCCCTGATTTCTTCCCAAGGTTTTCAACCTCCAAAGTTGTCTCCCTTTGTGATTTCTTAGTTTTTTCTACTTCTGTTTTTAGATCCAGGATGGTTTTGCTGAGTTCCTTCATTTGCTTGTGTGTGTTTTCCTTTAATTCTTTAAGAGATTTTTTTTTGTTTCCTCTTTCATAACTTCTGCCTGTTGACTCAATTTCTCCTGCATTTCTTTAAGTGATTTTTGCATTTCCTCTTTATTTGCTGCTATCTGTTGACCTATATTCTCCTGAATTTCTTTAAGCAATTTTTGTGTTTCCATTGTAAAGGCTTCTAACTTATTCATGTTCCCCTGTATTTCTGTAAGAGATTTATTTATGTCCTTTTTGTGTTCTTCTAGCAGCATCATGACCAGTGAAGTTAAATCTAAATCTTGTTTTACTGGTGTTTGGGGGTATCCAGGACTTGCTGTTTTTGGAGAATTGGGTTCAGATACTGCCATATTGCCTAGATTTCTGTTAGTAATGATGCTATGTTTGCCTTTTGCCATCTTGTTACCTCTGATGTTATCTTGTTGCCAGTGGCTGGTGTTTGAACCTCCTGTGAGCATATAAGGCTATTTCAGCACCTCTGGATGACTGGGTTTTCCCTGGCACAGATTGCTGATGTGCTGCCCTCCTCTTGGGTGCCCTTGGAGCCCTTGTGTGACCTGCCCCAAGTTGTCTCTGTGAACCTGGTGTTGCCCGTTTCCTCCTTCAGGGAGTGATGATGAAGGATGCTGCAAGGACCCTTTCTGAGTGCTGATCTCTCTGCAGGGCAAAAGATCCCCCAACCAAGTTGGTGCATAAATGGCCTGCCTAGCTGCCCAGGCTCTGAGTCCAGGTAAAAATCTGACAAGCAGAGAAAAAGGTATATTCTTTTGCTTTGGTATTAAAAGTTCTATATATATCTGTTAAATACAATTGGTCCAAAGCTTAAATTAGTTTCACTGTCTCCCTGTTTAGTTTCTGTTTTCCTGATCAGTCCATTGATGAGAGTGGAGTGTTGAAGTCACCCACAATTATTGTGTTAGGTGCAATGTGTGCTTTGAGCTTTAGTAAAGTTTCTTTTATGAATGAGGGTGCCCTTGTATTTGGAGCATAGATGTTCAGGATTGAGATTTCTTGTTGGATTTTTCCTTTGACCAGCACAAAGTGACCTTCCATGTCTCTTTTGATGACATTAGGTTGAAAGTCAATTTTATCTGATATTAGAATTGCAACTCTGGCTTGTTTCCTGAGACCATTTGCTTGTAGAGTTGTCTTCCAGCCTTTTACTCTAAGGTAGTTTTTGTCTTTGACACTGAGGTGTGTTTCCTGTGTGCAGCAAAATGTAGGGTCCTGCTTAAGTAACCAGTCTGTTAGTCTATGTCTTTTTATTGGGGAATTGAGTCCATTGATGTTAAGAGATATTAAGGAGTAGTGGTTATTGCTTCCTGTCATTTTTGATGTTAATTTTATACTTGTGTGGTTATCTTCTTCTGGGTTTGATGAAAGAAGTGTAATATCCTGCTTTTTCCAGGGTATAGTTTCCCTTGTTGTAATGGTGTTTTCCTCCTATTATCCTTTGTAGGGCTGGGTTTGTGGAAATATATTGTATAAATTTGGTTTTGTCATGGAATATCTTGGTTTCTCCATCTATAGTGATTGAGAGTTTCACTGGGTATAGTAGTCTTGGCTGGCATTTGTACTCTCTTAGAGTCTGCATGAGCTCCACCCAGGATCTTCTAGCTTTCATGGTCTCTGGTGAGAAGTCTGGTGTAATTCTGATAGGTCTTCCTTTATATGTTACTTGCCCCTTTTCTCTTACTGCCCTAAGCATTCTCTCTTTGTTTAGTACATTTGGGGTTTTGATTATTATGTGAAAGTAGGTAGTTTTGTTCTGGTCTAGTCTGTTTGGAGTTGTGTGCTTCTTGTATATTCATGGGCATCTCTCTCTTTAGGTTAGGGAAGTTTTCTCCCATAATTTTGTTGAAGATATTTTCTGGCCCTTTAAGTTGTAAATCTTCACTCTCACCTATGCCTATAATCCTTAGATTTGGCTTTCTCATTGTGTCCTAGATTTCCTGGATGTTTTGGGTTACAAGCTTTTTGCATTTTGAAAATATTAAATGATATCCAAATAGAACAGAGGAGTGGGCCCTGGTTCTGGAAAGACTCGGTGCAACAGTATAGGGGAATACCTACTGAACAGGGAAGTGGGAAGGAATAGATGGAGGAACAGGGGGAGGGAAGAGGGCTAATGGGACTTGCGGGGAGTGGGAACCCAGAAAAGGGGAAATCATTTGAAATGTAAATAAAGAGTACATCAAATAAAAAAAAAAACCTGACAGGCTTAGGCCGAGTGATGTTTGCCTCGACTGTCTGCTAACTTGTTCTGCCAAGTAGCCAAGACGGCATTGTGCGCCACTGCAAGTGCTGTGCAGTCTGCAGGGCAAATGACTCCCAGACTGGGTTGGAGCATAGATGGCCCACCGAGCTGCCCATGGCCTGGGTGCAGGTAAAAGCCTGACAGGTTTATACCTAAGTGATGTTAGCATCAGGCTATATCTGCCTAGCTGGCTCTGTCCCTTAGATCACTCTGGTGTCCATTAGCCAAGATGGTGGTGTGCCTCTGAAAGTGCTGGACAGTCTGCAGGGCAAACAACCCTTTGGCCAGGTTGGCACACAGATGGCTCACCGAGCTGCCCAGGGCCTTGGTGTAGGCAAAAGCCTGCCAGGCTTAGACCCAAGCGATGTTAGCCTTGGGCTATGTCTGCTAGCTGGCTTTGTCTGTTAGCTGTCTCTGGCATCCAGTAACCAAGATGGTGGCGTGCACCCCTGGAAGTGCTGGGCAGTCTGCAGGGCAAACATCTTCCTGGCTGGGTTGGCACACAGATGGCCCACTGAGCTGCCCAGGGCCTGGGTGCAGGCAAAAGCCTGAAAGGCTTAGACCCAAGCGATGTTAGCCTTGGATTGTGTCTGCGTACCTGGCACGGTCAGATCTCTCAGGCATCCAGGATCCAAGTTGGCGGGAGACTTGAAATTACTGTAATGCAGGTCTTTCCCTTTTTGCTTAGAGTTATCCCAAGATATTTTATAATTTTTGTGGTTATTGTGAAGGAAGTTGTTTCCCTAATTTCTTTTTCAGCCTGCTTATTAATTGTATAAAGGGAGGCTGTGATTTATTTGAGTTAATTTTATGTTCGGTCTCTTTGCTGAAGCTGTTTATCAGCTGGAGAAGTTCTCTGGTAGAATTTTTGGGGTTGCTTATGTATACTATCATATCATCTGCAAAAATGGATACTTTTATTTCTTCTTTGCCAATTTGTATCCCCTTGACCTCATTTTGCTGTCTTATTGTTCTAGCTAGCACTTCAAGTACTATACTGAATAGTTATGGGGAGAGTGGGCAACCTTGTCTCCGATTTTGGTTGGATTGTTTCAAATATGTCTCCATTTAATTTGATATTAGCTGTTGGTTTGTGGTAAATTAATTTTATTGTGTTTAGGTGTGGGCCTTTAATTCCTGTTCTCTCCAATACTTATAACATGAAGAGATGTTGTATTTTGTCAAGTGCTTTTTCTCCATCTAAGGAAATGATCATATGACTTTTTTTTATTTATATAGTGGATTACATTAATGGATTTTCATATATTGAACTAACTTTGCATCCCTAGGATGAAGCCTACTTGATCATGGTGAATTGTGTTCCTGTATTTGGTTTGCAACAAATTTATTGAGTATTTTTGCATCAATATTCATAAATGATTAATATAAAGTTCTCTTTTTTGGTTAGGTCCTTGTTTGGTTTAGGTATCAGAGTAATTGTGGCTTCATAGAACTAGTTAAGTAGTGTTCTTTCTCTTTCTATTTTATGGAACACTTTGAGAAAAATTGGTATCAGATCTTTTTTGATGGTTTGGTAGAATTCTGCACTAAATCTATCTGGCCCTAGGCTTTTTTTTGGTTGGGAGGTTTTTTAATGACTTCTATTTCCTTGTGCAATATGGGACTGTTTAGATAGTTTACCTGCTCTTGATTTAACTTTGGTATGTGGTATCTGACTAGAAAACCATCCATTTCATCTAGATTTTCCAGTTCTGTTGAGAACAGGCTTTTATAGTAAGAGCTGATGATTTTTTTTTTTTTTTGAATTTCCTCTGTTTCTGTTGTTATGTCTCCCTTTTTATTTCTGATTTTGTTAATTTAGATACTGCTTCTTGGCCCTTTAGTTAGTTTGGATAGGGTTTATCTGTTTTGTTGATTCTCTCAAAGAACCAGCTTCTGGTTTTGCTGATTCTTTTTTTTGTTTGTTTGTTTCACAGAATTTTGAGAAATTGAGCCATGCAATATACATGTGGCTTCTTTTAGTTAGCCCAGTGATTTTGAGATTTAGTCATGTTGATGTGTCTATCTATCAATGGGTGTTTTTTCCTTACTGTTTAGAATTAATTCTGTTGCAAAGATGAATTACAATTTGCTTACTCCTTCAGCTGCTTGGGTTGTTTCTGATAGGAGATATTTTGAATAAAACTGCAAATAAATACCCTCTTTATCATTGTCAACATAAATCTTCATTTCTTTTGAACAAAGATTTGGAAGCAGAAGGTAGGTGTAAGCTTAATGCCTGAAGAAACTGCCAGGTTGATTTTGTGTGTGTGTGTGTGAAAAGCACGTTCTTTTATTGAAAAAGGAAGTAAAAACATGTTATTATAAAATTGAAGATTTACATGGAAACATTTCTGATAAAATAGAAGAGATATAGAAAAATATGTTAAAATTTACAATTTTCATGGAAAACTTAAAGAGTTAAGTGATAGACATAAAAAATTGCTAAATTAATTGAAAAAGAAAATAGAAACATTTTATGATAGAACTGAAAATTTACTTGGAAAATATTTCTGATAAATTGCAGAAAAATGTAGAAAACATGTTAAAATTGAAGATTGTCATGGAAAATTTCTTATAGATATAATTATGGTAGAGATGAAAGTATTACTAAGTTGATTGAAAGTGATATTATAAACATTTACTGATAAATCTGAAGATTTACATGGAAATATTTCTGATAAAATTGAAGAAATATATAAAAACATGCTAAAATGGACTATTTCATGGAAAATTATACAGATAAAATGGTAGGCAAAAATAATTCTAAGTTGATTGAAAGTGGAATTATAAACATTTTCGGGTAATATTGAAAATTTACATGGAAAATATTTCTGAAAAAAATTCAAGAAATATATAAGCAAACAAGTTAAAATGGACTATTACATGGAAATTATACTGATAATGGTAGACATATAAAAACCTTTATAAATTAATTGAAGGTCAAATTAAAAACATTTTGTCATAAAATCAAAGATTTACATGGAAATATTTTTTGATAAAATAGAAGAAATATGGAGACCATGCAGCCGTCTTAGCCAGGTACGCACAGAACACTAGAGAGAAAGATCACTCTGGACACAGCCTGCCTGGGTTCCTTCTGAACTTAGGAGCTGGGCAGCCTTACAGCTGTCTGGGCATGTATCCTGCAAGGGAGCATCTGACCTGCGGGGGGGGGGGGGGTCCCGTGGTTT
Source organism: Apodemus sylvaticus (assembly GCF_947179515.1). NCBI lineage: Eukaryota > Metazoa > Chordata > Mammalia > Rodentia > Muridae > Apodemus > Apodemus sylvaticus. Next base: position 3,531,739 of record NC_067474.1, on the reverse strand, counting down.
GAGCAAGCCCCTTAGTCTTAGGTCACCACCATCTTTGCTCCTGAGATCAAGAAGTCAGCTTAGCCAGGTACACAAGGAACACCAGAGTGAAAGATCACTTGGGAGACAGTCCACCTGGGTTCTACCTGCACCTAGCTGTAGGAGCTGGGCAGCCCCACAGCTGTCTGGGAATGTATCCTGCAAGGAAGCATCTGACCTGCAGGGAGTCCTGAGGTTAGAGGGAGTCCTGTTTCAGAGGTAAGGCCACCACCATCGTTGTTCCTGTGACAGTGGGGAGGGGCAGACTGGTAGGCAGGGATCACCAGAGTAGAGGATCCCTAGGGACACACGCCCACCAGGACTCTGCCTGCATCCAGGAGCTCAGCAGGACCACAGCAATCTGTGCCAGGGGAAAACAGGTCACCCAGGGTTGCTCAGATAGGCTTGCAGGCAAACAGGAGGGACAAGCACCAGCCAGTAACAACAGGACCAACTAACACCAGAGATAATGAGATGGCAAAAGGCAAACATAGGAACATTGCTAACAGAAATCGAGGCAATATGGCACCACCTGAACTTGTAATTCTCCCACTATTGCAAGTCCTGGATACCACAACACACTAGGAAAGCAAGATTTGGACTTAAAATCACAGATCATGATGCTGATGGAGGGCTTCATGGACGGCTTCAGAAAGGACATAAATAGCTCCCTAAAAGAAATTCAGAACACAAGTAAACACAAGTAAACAAGAAGCCCTTGAAGAACTAAAGGAAAACACAACAAAACAGGTGAAGGAATTGAACAAAGACATCCAGGATACAAAGAAGGAAGTAGAAACAATAATGAAATCACAAAGCAAGACAACTCAAGACAGAAAACCTAGGAAAGAAGACAGGAATCATGGATCCAAGCATCAACAACAGAATACAAGAGATAGAAAAGAGAATCTCAGATGCAGAAGATACCATAGGAAGCATTGATACAGCAGTCAAAGAAAATGAAAAATCCAAAAAGGTCATGATCGAAAATATCCAGGAAATTCAGGACAAAATGAAAAGACCAAAACCTAAGGATTATAGGTATAGAAGAGAGTGAAGATTTCCAACTTAAAGGGACAGCAAATGTCTTCAACAAAATTATAGAAGAAAACTTCCCTAACCTAATGAAAGAGATGCCCATGAACATACAAGAAACCTACAGATCTCCAAATAGATTTGACCAGAAAAGAAATTCCTCCCATCACATAATAATTAAAACATCAAATGTACTAAACAAAGAGATAATATTAAAAGCAGTAAGGGGAAAAGGTCAACTAGCGTATAAAGGTAGATCTATCAGAATTACACTAGACTTCTCACCAGAGACTATGAAATCCAGAAGAGCCTGAGCAGATGTCATACATCTCCCATCACATAATAATTAAAACATCAAATGTACTAAACAAAGAGAGAATATTAAAAGCAGTAAGGGGAAAAGTTCAACTAGCGTATAAATGTAGATCTATCACAATTACACTAGACTTCTCATCAGAGACTATGAAATCCAGAAGAGCCTGGGCAGATGTCGTACAGGTCCTAAGGGAACACAAATGCCAACCCAGATTGGAAAATCCAGCAAATCTCTCAATTACCATGAATGGAGAAACCAAGGTATTTCATGACAAAAACAAATTTACACAGTATCTTTCCACAAACCCAGCCCTTCAAAGGATTATGAATGGAAAACACCAACAAAAGGAGGGAATCTATACACTAGGAAAAGCAAGAAATTAATCTTCTTTCAACAAGCCCGAAAGAAGATAACCACACAAATATAAAAATTCCATCAAAAATAACAGGAATCAACAATCACTAATCCTTAATATCTCTTAACATCAATCAACTCAATTCCCCAATAAAAAGACATAAACTAACAGACTGGATACATAAACAAGACCCAACATTTTGTCGCATACAGGAAGCACATCTCAGTGTGAAAGACAAACACTTCCTCAGAATAAAAGGCTGGAAAACAGTTTTCCAAGCAAATGGTCCCAGGAAAAATGCTGGAGTAGCCATTCTAATATCCAATAAGATAAACTTTCAACCAAAAGTCATCAAAAAGACACATAAGGAGACTTATACTCATCAAATGAAAAATCTACAAAGAAGAACTCACAATTCTGCACATCTATGCTTCAAATACGAGGGCACCCACATTCATAAAGGAAACTTTACTAAAGCTTAAAGCACACATCGCACCCCACACAATAATTGTGGGAGACTTAGACACCCTGCTCTTATTAATGGACAGATCAGAGAAACACAAACTAAACAGAGACACAGTGAAACTAACTGTGACGTTTTGGAGCAAATGGATTTAATAGATATCTACAGAATATTTCATCCTAAATCATAAGAATATACCTTCTCATCACTTCATGGTACCTTCACTAAAATTGACCATATAATGGGTCACAAAACAGACCTCAATAGATATAAGAAGATGGAACTAATTCCATGCCTCCTATCAGATCACTATGGAGTAAAGGTGGTCTTCAATTACAACAAAAACAAGAGAATGCCCTTGTCCTGACCCGCAGGACCTAGTTATTCAGGGAGTCGAGGGGGGGAACCCAAGCCTGAAAGAGAGAAATGGGTGGGGAAAGGGAGAGAGGCCAGGCAAAAGGCGGTCTTGTCAAAGCCTCTTTAATGAAAAGCAAAACGCCTGGTTTTGAACACTCTGTAAGAGAAAGTAGGGAGGGGCTGAGGGGAATGTTAAAAGCACAGAAAGAGGAAAGGTCATCAGGGCCAGATGTTGACTGTGGCATCCAGCAGCATTTCTGGAATGCTGGTTCCACCTAGACAACCCCAGGTGTTCGGCCAGGATGAGAACCAGTTGACCAGCTTTGTCTGAAGAAGAGGGTGGTTCAGCTGTAAATCTAAAGGTTAGTGGAATCGCACAGTGAGAGCTGTTGAGGGTCCAATTTTCCACAGTTTGGTCTCCGACATGCCCATATACACACAGAAGCTGAACGATGCTCTACTCAATGATACCTTGGTCAAGGAAGAAATAAGGAAAGAAATCAAATCAGTTTTAGAATTGAATAAAAATGAAGGCACAGCATACCCAAATTTATGGAACACAATGACAGCAGTGCTAAGAGGAAAACTCATAGCTCTGAGTGCCTCCAAAAACAAGCTGGAGAGAGCATACACTAGCAGCTTAAAGCACACCTGAGAGCTTTAGAACAGAAAGAAGCAAATATATCCAAGAGGAGTAGAAGGCAGGAAATCATCAAAATCAGGGCTTAGATTAACGAAGTTGAAACAGAAAGAACTATGCAAAGAATCAGCAAAATCAGGAGCTGGTTCTTGGAGAAAATCAACAATAAAGATAAATCTTTTGTCAGACTAACCAAAGGGCACAGTGACAGTATCCAAATTAACAAAATCAGAAATGAAAGGGGAGAAATAACAACACAAACTGAAGAAATTAAAAAAATTATCAAATCCTACTACAAAAGCCTATACTCAACACAACTGGAAAATTTGGATGACTTGGACAATTTCCTAGACAGATACCAACTACCAAAGTTTAATCAGGATCAGATAGACCATCTAAATGGTCCAATAACCCCTAAAGAAATAGAAGTGGTCATTGACAGTCTCCCAACCCAAAAAGGACAGGACCAGATGGTTTTAGTACAGAATTCTATCAAACCTTCAAAGAAGACCTAACACTAATACTCTTCAAACTCTTCCACAAAATAGAAACAGAACGAACCCTACCCAGTTTATTCAATGAAACCACACTTTTGCAGATACCAAAACCACACAAAGATCCAACAAGGAAAGAGAACTTTAGATCAATTTCCCTTATGAATATCGATGCAAAAATACTGAATAAAATTCTTGCAATCCAAGAACAGATTGAAATAATCGTTTGACATAATCAAGTAGGCCTCATCCCAGGGACACAGGATGGTTTAGTATATGGAAATCCATAAATGTATTCCACTACATTAACAAACTCAAAGAAAAAAAAAACACCACATGGTCATTTCATGGGATGATGAAAAAGCATTTGATAAAATTTTGATAAAATTCAGCATCCTTTCATGGATATTTATTTAATATAGTACTTAAAGTTCTAGCTAGAGCAATTAGACAACAAAAAGAGGTAAAAGGGAAAAAATTGGGAAGGAAGAAATCAAATTATCACTATTTGCAGATGATATGATAGTGTACTTAAGAGACCCAAAAAACTCCACCAAAGTACATCTACAGCTGATAAACAACTTCAGCAAAGTGTGTGCATATAAAATCATCTCAAGCAAATCAGTAGCCTTCTTATACTCAAAGGATAAACTGGCTGAGAAAGAAATTAGGGAAATGACACCCTCCACAATAGTCACAAACAATATAAAGTATCTTGTTGTGACTCTAACCAAACAAGTGAAAGTGCTGTAAGACAGCAACTTTAAGCCTATGAAGAAAGAAATCCAAGAAGACCTCAGAAGATGGAAAAATCTTCCATGCTCTTGAATTGGCAGGATAAATATTTTTAAAATGGCCATCTTGTTGCCAAAAGCAATCCCCATCAAATCCCAGCTCAATTCTTCAAAGAGTTAGAAACAGCAATTCTCAAATTCATCTGGAATAATAAAAATCCTACGATAGATAAAACTATACTCAACAGTAAAAGTACTTCTGGGGGAGTCAGTATCCCCAACCTCAAGCAGCACTACAGAGCAATAGTGTTAAAAACTGCATGATATTGGTACAGTGACAGGCAGGGAGATCAATGGAATAGAATTGAAGACTCAGAAATGAACCCATACACCTGTGGTCACTTGATCTTTGACAAAGGAGATACAACCACCAAGTGAAAAAAAGATAGCCTTTTCAACAAATGGTGCTGGTTCAACTGGAGGTCAGCATGAAGAAGAATGCAAATTGATCAATTCTTATCTCCTTGTACTAAGCTCAACCCCAAGTGGATCAAGGACCTGCACATAAAACCACACACACTGAAAGTAATAGAAAAGAAGCTAGGGGAGACCCTTCATGACATGGGCACAGGGGAAAAGTTCCTGAACAGAACACTAATAGTGTATGCTCTAAGATCAAGAATTGACAAATGGGACCTCATTAAAATTACAAAGTTTTTGTAAGGTAAAGTACACTGGCAAAAGTACAGAACTGCAACCAACAAATTGGGAAAAGATCTTTACCAACCCTACATCTGACCGAGGGATAATATCCAAGATATACAAAGACCTCAAGAAGATAGACTCCAGAGAGCCAAATAACCCTATTAAAAATTGGGTACAGAGCTAAGCAAAGCATTTTTACTGGAGGAATATCAATTGGTGGAGAAACACCTAAAGAAATCTTCATCATCCTTAGTCATCAGGGAAATGCAAATCAAAAAACCTCACACTAGTCAGAATGGCTAAGATCAAAAACTCAGGAAAAAACAGCTGCTGGCAAGGATGTGGAGAAAATGGAACACTCCTCTACTGCTGGTGGCATTGCAAGCTGGCACAGCTACTCTGGAAATCAGTCTGGCAGTTCCTCGGATAACTGGGCATAATACTACTGGAGGACCCAGATATACCACTTCTGGGTATATACCCAGAGGATTCCCCATCATGTAATAAGGATATATGCTCCACTATGTTCATAGCAACCCTATTTATTATAGCTAGAAGCTGGAAAGAACCCAGCTATCCCTCAGCAGAGGAATGGATACTGAAAATGTGGTACATTTACACTATGGAATGCAATTTAGCTATTAAAAACAATAAATTCATGAAATTCTTTGGCAAATGGGTGGAACTGGAGAATGTCATCCTGAGTGAGGTGACCCAATCACAAAAGAACACACATGGTATGCACTCACTGATCAATGGATATTAGTCCAGAAGTTTGGAATACCCAGGAAACAATTCACATATCAAATGATGCCCAAGAAGAAGGAAGGAGAGGCCCCTGATCCTAGAAAGGCTCAGTGCAACAGTGTAGGGGAATACCAGGATAGGGAAGCAGGAAGGTGTTGATTGGAGAACAGAGGGAAGAAAGAGGGCTTATGGGACTTTTGGAGAGGGGGCATCCTGGCAAGGGGGAATTCATTTGAAATGTAAATACCAAATATATCGAATAAAAAATTTTTAAAAAATAGAAGAAATATATAGAAAATCATGTTAACAAATAAAAAATTAAAAAATAGAAGAAATATATAGAAAATCATGTTAAAATTGAAGATTATCATAAAAATAATGCAGATAAAGTGGTAGACATAAAATACTAAATTAATTGAAAGTTACAAACATTTTCTGACAAAATTGAAGATTTACATGAAAAATATTTCTGTTAGTTTAGGCCTTTTTATTGGGGGAATTTAGTCCATTAATATTAAGAGATATTAAGGAATAGTGATTGTTGCTTCCTGTTATTTTTGGTGTTATTTTTATGTTTGTGTGATTACTTTCTTTTGGGTTTGTTGAAAGATTACTTTCTTGCTTTTTTTCTAGGGGATAGTTTCCTTCCCTGTGTTGGCATTTTCCATCAATTATTCTTTGTAGGGCTGGATTTGTGGGAATAAATTGTGCAAATTTGGTTTATCATGAAATATCTTGGTTTTTCCACCTCTGGTGATTGAGAATTTTGCTGGGTATTAGTAGTCTGGGCTGGCATTTGTGTTTTCTTAGGATCTGTATAAGATCTGCCCAGAATCTTCTAGCTTTTGTTATCTCTGGTGAGAAGTCTGATGTAATTCTGATAGGTCTGCCTTTATAAGTTACTTGTCCTTTTCCCCTTATTGCTTTTAATATTCTTTCTTTGTTTTATGCATTTGGTACTTAGATTATTATGAGCTGGGAGAACTTTCAGCTCTGGTCCAGTCTGTTTGGAGTTCTGTAGGCTTCTTGTATGTTCATTGGTATCTCTTTCATTAGGTTAGGGAAGTTTTCTTCTTTAAATTTGTTGAAGATACTATTGGCCCTATACGTTGGAAATCTTCACTCTGTCCTATACCTATAATTCTTCAGTTTCGTCTTCTCATTATGTCCTTGATTTCCTGGATGTTGCGGGATATAAGCTGTGTACATTTTGCATTTTCTTTGACTGTTGAATCAATGTTTTCTATGATAATTTTAGCATCTGAGATTCTTTCTTCTATCTCTTGTATTCCGTTGTTGATGCTTGCATCTATGACTCCTGAATTCTTTTCAAGGTTTTTTATCTCCAGAGATGTCTCCCTTTGTGATTTCTTTATTGTTTCTACTTCCATTTTTAGATTCTAGATGGTTTTATTCAGTTCCTTTACTTGATTGTTTATATTTTTCTGTAATTCTTTAAGTGACTTTTGTCTTTCCGTTTTAAGGACTTCTGCCTTTTGACCCTGTATTTCTTTAAGGGAGCTATTTAAGTTATTCTTCAAGCCCTCTATGAGCATCATGAGATAAGATTTTAAATCCAACTCTTGCTTTTCTAGTGTATTGGGGTATCTGGAATTTGCTGTGGTGGGGGAACTGTGTTCTGAGGTTGCCAAGTAGTCTTGATTTCTGTTGGTAGGGTCCTTGTGCTTGCCTTTCCCTTCTGGTTATTGCTGGTACTGGTTGATCTTGCTGTCTCTGGCTGAAGCTTGTCCCTCCTGTGGGCATGCAAGCCTGTGTTCATAATTCTGGGAGACCAACTCTCTTCTGGCAGGGTCTGTGCAAAGAAGGCTATGGAGCCACCAGGCTCTCTGGTGCAAATGGAGATGGGAAGAATTCTGTCCCAGCTGCTGCACTGATCCTATGCCCTCCAGAGAGAAACTGTTCCCCTCCAGAGATTAGGTGGAGATCTCACCTTTGAGCTCAGAAGCAAAAGTATGCCTGGTAGATCAGTGTTTCCAGGCAGGCTGTGTACAGAAGACTGTGGAGTTGCCTGGCTCCCTGGTGCAAATGGTTTTGTTGATTCTTTGTGTTGGTTTTTGTTTCTATTTGTTTGATTTTGGCTCTGAGTTTGAATATTTCCTGCCTTCTACTACTCTTGGGTGAGTTTGCTTCTTTTTGTTCTAGAGCTCTCGGGTGTACTGTTAAGTTGTTAGTGTAAGATCTTTCCAGTTTCTTTACCTGGGCACTAAGTACTATGATCTTTCCTCTTAGCCCTGTTTTCATTGTGTCCCATAAATTTGTGTATGATGTGTCATAATTTTCATTTAAGTCCAGGAAGTCTTTAATTTCTTCCTTTACTCCTTCCCTGACTAAGTTATCATTTACTAAAGAGTTGTTTAGTTTCCATGTGTATGTGGGCTTTCTATAGTTTTTGCTGTTCTTGAATACCACCCTTAAGCCATGGTGATCTGATAGGATATATAGGATTATTTCAATCTTCTTGTATCAGTTAAGGGTTGTTTTGTGACCAATTATATATCAGCTTTGGAGAAGTTAAAATGAGGTACAGAGTAGAAGGTGTATTCTTTGTTTTAGGGTGAAATGTTCTATAGATAGCTGTAAAATCCATTTGGTTCATAACTTCTAATAGTATCACTGTATCTCTGTTTAGTTTCTCTTTCAATGACCTGTCCATTGGTGAAAGTGGCTTGTTGAAGTCTCCTACTATTATTGTGTAGGTTTCAATGTGTCTTTTGAGCTTTAGTAAAGTTCCTTTTTTATTTCTTTTTTTTTAATTATATATTTTCTTTGTTTACATTTCGAATGGTGTGCCCTTTCTTCTTTTTTTATTTGATATATTCTTTATTTGCCTTTCAACTGATTTTCCCTTTCCTGTATCCCCCCTCCCTGAAAGTCCCATAAGCCCTCTTCCCTCCCCCTGTTCCCCAATCCACCCCTTCCTGATATTCCCCTATACTGCTATACTGAGCTTTTCCCGGACTAGGGGCCACTCTTCCTTCTTCTTGATGCCTCTTTCTTCTTTACCCCTTTGAAAACCCCCTATCCTATGCCTCTTCCCTCTGCTCATCAACCACTTCCCCAGTTTTCTGACTGGCATTCTCCTACTTTAGGGCATTGAGCCTTCCCAGGATTAATGGCCTCTCCTCTTATTGATGTCTGAAATGGTCATCTTCTGTTATGTATGTGGAACCATGGGTCCGTCCATGTATACTCCTTGGTTTATGGTTTAGTTCCTGGGAACTCTGGGGGTACTGTTTGGTACATATTATTGTTCCTTCTTTGGGGTTGCAAACCTCTTCAGCTCCTTGGCTCCTTTCTCTAGCTGTGCCATTGGGGACCCTATGCTCATTCTATTGGTTGGCTGTGAGCCATGGGTATTTTGATCTACCTTCCAATAAGATTCAAAATATCCACACTTTGGTATTACTTCTTCTTGAGCTTCATATGGTCTGTGAGTTAGTTGCATTTTGGGTATTCTGATGTTTTGGGCTAACATCCACTTATCAGCAAGTGCATACCAAGTATGTTCTTTTTGTGATTGGGATACCTCACTCAGGATAATATTTTCTAGTTCCATCCATTTGCTTCAGAATTCCGTGAATTCATTGTTTTTTAATAGCTGAGTAGTACTACATTGTGTAATTGTACCAGATTTTCTGTATCCATTCCACTGTTGAGGGACATCTGGGCTCTTTCCAGCATTTGGCTACTATAAATAAGACAGCAATGAACGTGTAGAGCATGTCTCCTTATTACCTGTTGGAGTAGCTTCTGGGTGTATGGCCAAGAATGGTATAGCTGGGTCCTCAGGTAGTGCTATATTTAATTTTCTGAGGATCAGCCAAACTAATTTCCAGAGTGGTTTTACCAGCTTGTAATCCCACCAGCAATGGAGGAGTGTTCTTTTTTCTCTACATCCTCCTCAGCATCTGCTGTCCCCCTGAGTTTTAAACTTGTTCATTCTGACTGGTGTGTGGTGGAATTTCAGGGTTGTTTTGATTTGCATTTCCCTGATTATTTAGGATGTTAAATATTTCTTTAGGTTTTTCTTAACCATCTGGTATTCCTCAGTTGAGAATTCTTTGTTTAGCTCTGTGTCCCACTTTTTAATAGGGTTATTTGGTTCTCTGGAGTCTAACTTCTTGAGTTCTTTGTATATATTGGATATTAGGCTTCTATCAGATGTAGGGTTGGTAAAGATCTTTTCCCAAGCTGTTGGTTGCTGTTTTGTCCTATTGACAGTGTCCTTTGTCTTACAGAATCATTGCAATTTTATGAGGTTCCATTTGTCAATTCTTGATCTTAGAGCATAAGCTGTTGGTGTTCATCTTCCCCACTTTCTCTTCTATTAGGTTTAGTGTACATGGTTTTATGTAGAGGTCATTGATCCACTTGAACTTGAGCTTTAAACAGTGAGACAAAAATGGATCAATTTGTATCCTTCTACATGTGGAGTGCCAGTTGACCCAGAACCATTTATTGAAAATTCTGTCTTTTTTGCACTGGATGGTTTTAGCTCTTTTTTCAAAGAACAAGTGACCATAGGTGTGCGAGTTCATTTCTGGGTCGCCACTTCTATTTCATTGATATACCTACCTGCCATTGTACCAATACCATGCAGTTCCATGCATTTTTTTTTTTATCACTATTGCTCTGTAGTAGAGCTTGAGGTCAGGAATGGTGATTTCACCAGAAGTTCCTTTATTGTTGAAAATAGTTTTCACTATCCTGGGTTATTTGTTATTTCAGATAAATTTGGAAATTACTCTTTCTAACTCTATGAAGAATTGAGTTGGAATTTTGATGGGGATTGCACTGAGTATGTAGATTCCTTTAGGCAAGATGGCCATTTTTACTATACCAACCCTGCCAATCCATGAGCATGGGAGATCTTTCCATCTTCTGAGATCTTTTTCAATTTATTTCTTCAGAGACTTGAAGTTCTTATCATACATAACTTTCACTTGCTTGGTTAGAATCACACCAAAGTATTTTTATATGATTTATGATTATTGTAAAGGGTGTCATTTCCCTAATTTCTTTCTCAACCTCTTTATCCTTTGAGTGTAGTTAGGCTACTGATTTGCTTGAGTTAATTGTATATCCAGGGCACTTGGTGAAGTTGTTTAACAGGGTTAGGAGTTCTCTGGTGGAATTTTTGGGGTCACTTAAGTATGCTATCATATCATCTGCAAGTAGTGAAACATTTATTTGAAAATCAGTTTTACCGGATATTAGGTTGGCAACTCCAATTTTTCCCTGGGACAATTTTCTTGGAAGACCTTGTCTTGGAAGACCTTTTTCCATCCTTTTACTCTGAAACATTATATGTATTTGTTATTGAGGTGTGTTTTTGTATTCAGCAAAATGCTGATCTTGTTTGCATATCCAGTCTGTTAGCTTAGGTCTTTTAATAGGTGAGTTGAGTCCATTAATATTCAGAGATATTAAAGAGAGATAATTGTCAGTTCCTGATATGTTTGTTTTCATAGGTGGATTTATGTATTTCTGGTTCTATCCTTTTGACTTTCTTGTAAGATGCTTAACATCTTGTCCTTTCTTTGGTGCAGGTACCTTCCTTGTGTTGGAGTTTTCCTTCTAGGATCCTCTGTAGGGCTGGATAAGTAGATAGATACTGTCTGAATATGTTTTTTTCCTGGAATATTTTGGTTTCTCCATCTATGTTGATTGAGAGTTTTGCTGGGTATAGTAGCCTGGGATGGCATTTGTGTTCTCTTAGAGTCTTCATGACCTCTGACCAGGCTCTTCTGGCTTTCATAGTCTCTGTTGAGAAGTCTGGTGTAATCCTGATAGATCTACCTTTGTATGTTATTTGGCCTTTCCCCCTTGCATCTTTAATATTCTTTCTTTGTTCTGTGCATTTATTGTTTTGATTATTATGTGTGAAGAGGATTTTCTTTTCTGGTTCCATTTATTTTGTGTTCTCTAGGCTTTTTGTGCCTTTGTGGCCATCTCTTTCTTTAGGCTGGGGCAGTTTTCTTCTATGATTTTTGTTGAAGACATTTTTAGGTCCTTTGAGCTGGTAATCTTCATTCTCCTCTATTCCAATTATTCTTAGATTTGGTCTTTTCATTGTCTGAATTTCATGAATGTTTTGTGTTAGTAGTTTTTTATATTTTGAATTTTCTTTGATAGTTGTGTCACTCAATCTCTTCTATGGTATCTTCTACCCCTGAGATTCTTTCTTCTATCTCTTGTATTCTGTTGGTGATATTTGCATCTGTAGTTACTGACCTCTTTCCTAGGTTTTCCATTTCCATATTCACTTCTATTTGTGTCTTCTGTATTATTTCTACTTGCTGTTTTATGTCTTAGATCATTTTATTCACTTCCTTCACCTCTTTACCTGTCTTTTACTATATTTCTTTCAGTGAGTTTTTGATATCTTCCTTAAAGGACTCTTATCTTCATGAGATAGGATTTTAAGTCAGCTTTCTGATTTCCAGGTGTGTTGTTGTATTCACGGCTTGCTGTCATTGGAGAACGGGGTTCTGATGATGTCCGAGTATATTGGCTTTTGTTGCTTAAGGTCTTCTGCTTGCCTTTTGCCATCTGGACATACCTGGTATTTGTTGTTCTGGATGACTGTCTGGAGTCTGCCTCTTTTGTCCCTAGGTTGCTTCAGGTTTCCTGGTAGGCCTGCATTCCTGGCTGTAGCAGACCACCTGTGGGGCCTTCCAACTGGGGGGCTCTTCATAGGGTCAGGGAGGCTCCTGATCTGTTGCCCTGGCTGCAGTAGATCTCCTGGGAGGTCTTTAGACTATTGGATCTTCATTGGAGAAGTCAAGATGTTGTCCAACTGCTCTGTGTGCATCTGATCCTCAATTATTCTGAGCACAGTATATCCTCAACTGCTCTGAGTGCAGTGGGTCCTTAATTTCTGTGAGTTCAGAGGGTTCTCTAGGATTGATCAACATATGTTGTCTTCACTGAAGAAGACCAACCAAAAGTCTGCCACAGCAGAAAGGACCAGGAGGCAGAAGGCAAACACATTTTAATGATAACTAAGGACCATATCAGATTCATAATTACAGCACTGATCCCAGCTTCCTGTAACAAAAAAAGAAAAATAAGCACAGTACAGCCACCAAAATTGAAAATAGTAGTTTTTTGCAAGGCCCAACTGTTTGACAGCTTACAACTGCCTGCAACTTCAGTTCCAGGGTATTTGCTGCTTTCTTTTGACCTCTGAAATTCCTCACACAAATCATTCACAAACAGAAACAAAGGCACACACATATACACAAATAAAAATAAAATAACTAATTTTTTAAAAGTTGTATTTTGAGCTAGAAGAGTCTATTTGAGGAGTTTTAGAAATAAAATCATATTGAATATTTATTGTTCTAGATAAAACTAGCATTTATACTGTTCTAATACTGAACATATATTTGTACATATTAACTTATTAAATCTTATCAGTTGTCCTGAGAGTTAATTAACATTATTCTTACTACATATGCAAGGGAATTGGTTCATCACTGTCATGAATCTATCTTACCTTGTGTTCAGAATGCCCTCCAAGTTCTTCTGGATCTAAGATAGCATCATAGTAAAATTCGTCTTTTTAGATATGTCTTCTTTAGCTAATATACTTATTAGCTATATTTATTTTTTGGCCATGCATACTAACTCATCAATACCCCTCCTCACATATCCTAGAAGTCCCAGAAATATGTACATGAATAAGTTTGTGCACATATACCACTATTCTTCTTCAAAGGGACAAAGTCATCCTGTGTTCTGTACAAAAATAAAGGCAATGCCTTGCCTGCCATCCTTATAGTCTCAGAGTAGGCTCAGCCTGCACCCACCTGCTATGCTGTTTTGTGATTTGGTACATCTGCACAGTATCCCTGATACTTTCCTTTTTGGTATTCTGGAGTAGTATCACACTTAAGAACATTTAGGCAAATTGCACATTGTCTTTGTAAGTCACCCCCTTTATTAAAAACAGACTTTTTTGTTCAGATATTATATCCTAATTACAGTTTCCCCTTCCTCTACTCCAAGGTTCTCCCTGCCTCATCTCTGATTCAGATCTACTTCCTATTGTCTCTCCATAGAAAAGATCAGGTTTCTAAGAGATAATATCAAAAATGTAATAAAATAAAATATAATACAATAAAACAAAAATCATCACATGGAAGTTCCCATATGCTGTAGTATGAAACTTCTCTGATGATGGCTAAACAAGGTACTGATTGTTTTTGTTTTGTTTTTAGACCAGTAATATTTGGTTTCACTCTAGGTCTCTTAGTATTTTAGCCTCTGGTTCTTGGTCACCTAAGCAATGTTGGGTGTGTGTTCTGATTTGTGGAGTAGAGCTTAAGTCAAATTAGACTTCGGTTGGTTACTCCCACAAGTTTTGTGACAATATTGCCCTAATGTATTGCAGAACGGACAAATTGTAGATCAAAGGCTTTGTGACTGGGTTGGTATTTTTGGTACAGCAGAGTATCTTCCTGTACAAAAAACAGCAGTGTATAGGGGTAGATCCTATATAGGAGCCAGGTTGCCCTCCATATATTCAATGTGTTGTGTGAATGTTGTCTTCAACAATGTTGCCTTAATTTCAGTTTAAGCAAAGTACTTTTATCTTGACTTCAATTTTGTCCTCTTTAAAATTTGAATTATTATATTAACAATAGCAAGGAGTAAATTGAGGACTCAAAACAGACTGAAAACTAAATTGAGGACTAAAAATGTAGTTGTACATTTAATGTAGAATATGTTTGCTTTGCTTCATTTGATGGACTATATTTTCATCTATCTTTAAAATAGCAAAATGTGTGTAGCAATACAAACATAGTATGTCAGAAACTGACACTGGGTGTCTCTTTGTTTCTGAATGTATACAGCTTAATTATTTTACTCGTATTCTCTTAATTCAAATTCATGTTTTTCATCCAATTCATAAAACATCTCTCCACACAAAGGATTTAGCTGGATCTAACAGGTCCATAGTATGTGATGCTAAAAGAACAAGTCTTGACAAAAAAAAAAAAAACATGTTGCAACTTAGATATAATTTTGGTGCGCCTACTGAAGTTTCAAGTGTTGAAAACCTGTCATAGAATGTTGCTATGAGGACAGCAATGACTCTTAAGATGTTGGCCTCACCAGAGGTAAATAAAACAATTGTACTCCTGCTTGTGGATGAAATTTAAGGAGTTTTGAGGGAACCCCCTTTTCATTCTCACACAAGTCATTTGTTACTAAGGAGCATGCCTGTCTGGCTCCATGTCTAGACAGGGAACTGCTGTCACATGCACTTCAGTCATTTTGGTGTTATCTAAAATATCCTAAGAACCATTCTTAGAACTGAGAATATGAGGAGTACCATGATATTAAACCTCCAAAACAGTGATCTAAATCAACCTCTTTTCTTTGTAACCTAGCCTTGGGTATTTCATCATGTCAATGAAATATCAAGCCATCCCCAATCTGTCTCTATGTTACATATTTCAAAATGTTTCTGATTGCAGTGTTTATGTATCTAGTTCTTTCACTGATGTTTAAATACAGCTGGGCACATGTTCTGGACAACCATTAGTGGGTCAGTTTGTATGAGAGAAAATTTAAGTCTTAGAAGTGTAGTGTTGAGCAGAAAGGGACCACATTTATCTGCCTTGTCAGTGGTAAATTTCTGATGGATTTTCTATTTCCTTATGATCCTTATTCTCCTTCCTTAATGATGCCACTCAGTGACTGTCTTTTGCTGAGTCCCTACTCATTGCCTAGCAATACAATGCATGGAGGAAACAAAGATGAAATGATATGACCCTCAAAAGCTCATTGGCAAGTTGGGGAAGTAGTGAAACATTATTTACTCTCCATACTAGAAATGGGCACAGAATATAGAGGCATACCAACCATGCAGTATAAGCTGGGCAAACCTGATCCACTGAGCATGTCTCTCAATGAAACCAATGAGATAACTCTTGAAAGAGAAATAGAAGGCAGTCAGTCACACAAAGATGGTAAGAAAGAATCTTCATGTATAGTTTGATATAACAAGTTATCTTACAGTCATCATCAGTTTGAATATAAATTTCTTGTTGATGTCCACTTATTGCCTGTCCAATTAATTGACACTAACTTTATTTCTAATGTCTCTATTTTTTTTTAATCACTGGACATTTCCTTCAGGAAAATGTGCTAGCCAGCCATAGTGATAGAATCACTTATGAAACTGAGTGTCTGTTTTCCAGGAAAGATTTTCACCAGCAATAATATTTTTTATTTTATTGAAAATATTTTTCATATTTTATTCATATTATTTCAATGATTTTGGTTTCTCTTCTTTCCTCTCCTCCCAGCTCCTCTGCATCTCTCTTCAAATCTGGATCCACCCCTTTCTCTTATCAGAAAATGAGCAGGATTCTAAGAGAATAATATGATATAATGTAATATAGAAATACATCATAATAGGATAAAACATGTAAACAAGGAAAAGAACCCAAGAAAAGGCACAAGGAACAGAACAGATGACAATTATTCCTACATTCTCATAAAAACACTAAAGCAGAAGCTATAATATATACTCAGAGGATCTTTAGTGAAAAACAGAAAAGAAAGTAAATGAAATAAAATAAAAGTTAGACAAATAATAAGAAAATCAACAAAACAAGCCTGAATTTTAAATGCTACTCTATTAGCACTATTTTAGCACATTAATGACATACAACCATTCATGTATGACACCCCAGACCTATGCCTCTTTAAACCTTCTCATTGACAAAACAAAGTATAAAGTTTGCCAAGTGATTTTTGTCAAACTTTTGTTTAAAAACTATGCTAAAGTAGGAAAATAAGATCATAGAACTATGCCATGCCAATAAAAATAATACCTTGCCGCCCCCCTCCCCAAAACCACTCTTTGGGTAGCTTGATTTCCCTACAATACTTAAATAAAATTTTGCCTCCCTTCCCCAATGACAAATTCATTAACAATTGATTGGTTGCTCATCTTTCATGCACCTCCAAAATGACTGATTTCCGGTCTGATTTATGAATAATACCTGGATACAAAAACCCTGAACTGTCTTTGAGTGTATGAAGAGTCATTATTTTGCTTTGTGTTTGTTTATTAAACTCATATACTAATAATTTCCTGAGATATATGTACACATAAAGTGCCCAGAACATTTAATTTTATTTACATGTAAAGAATATTTTTGAATTTAAATATATCAGTTGTCTGAACTTTATAAGTGGTTGGGGAAGAGAATTCTTTTTCCTTTGAGTATGAAGTAATTCTCAGTTATGGCTTTTTTGACATAAGAAAGGAATGAAACTCAGTGATAAATGCTCTATGGAAACTGTCTGGCAGTACCAGCATTTTCCAGGCCTGCTATTCTATTCAATTCTAGACCTGATAATTTTGTTTTAGGTGTTTATTTATCATATAATGAAATATAAACACTAGTATAATCACTGGCTCTCAGAAATCAGAGAAGGACATCTTTTAAAATCCCATTCAGTTCAGTTTCTTTGAAGGTATTTAAGGAAATGTTAATTAAGGTTTTCCTTTTAAATTTAAATGTTTCCATTCTTTGTGACAACCAGCAAAGGAGTTTGTATTTGACTAGATATATTCTCCTGTTTGATATGAGCAAAGGAAAGCTGAAAAGACAGAGGAAAACAAAAGAAAACAATATAAACAAAAGGCCTGTGTTCCTTATTACAAGTAACCAAATTTTGATACTCAAATTGACATGGCTGAATTCCTGCCTTCGCCAATGT
This sequence comes from Apodemus sylvaticus, assembly GCF_947179515.1. Lineage (NCBI taxonomy): Eukaryota > Metazoa > Chordata > Mammalia > Rodentia > Muridae > Apodemus > Apodemus sylvaticus. The sequence goes on along the minus strand of NC_067474.1, from coordinate 3,514,106 downwards.
TCTGGATTCCCCCAAATGAAAGACACACACACACACACACACACACACACACACACACACACAGAGAGAGAGAAAGAGAGAGAGAGAGAGAGAGAGAGAGAGAGAGAGAGAGAGAGAGAGAGGAGGGAGAGGAAGAGGGAGGGGGAGAGGGAGAGGGAGAGGGAGGGAGAGAGAGAGAGAGAGAGAGAGAGAGAGAGAGAGAGAGAGAGAGAGAGAGAGAGAGAGATTGACACTATACCTTAAACAACTCAATGTCTGGGCCACTTCCAAATCTCCTCATGGCTAAAACACTCCTCTCAGATACTCTTGAGTTATTGTTTACTAAAATCTATATCCCACCTTTGTTTCCTTAGACCCAGTCAGGGACCCCCTGGGGCATGCTCTTCCATGGCTCTTACATGTTGGCTGTTTTTCTGTCATGTACTTCTTCTCAGTCACAGCAAATACTCCTCTCCTGGAATGGCAGCTGTCTCCCTTCCTCCCTTTCTCCATACAGTGCCTGGGAATCCTAAAAGTTTCACCTTTATCTCCCTGTCCACCCACTGGGACTTGTGGATTCTTGTACAAATTTGGGAATCCAATTATCATAAAATAAGTAGCATTGGACCAAATACACAACAGTTCCTGACACTGGAGCTACAGAGAACTCAATAAGAAGGCAAACATCAAGGTAATGAGCAGCACAAGGTTAGGGCAGACAGTGCCGAGGTTCTGGGATTCTAATAAGCAGTGACAGGATTCTATTTCCTAGGCTACTTCAGAGCATTTTGATATGGAAGAAAATTCCTAAGAAAATTCTGGCAGTTGAGAAATTGTTTCATGAATTATGTGGAGTTAGCTTTCACTGAATTGATGAGTGCTTCCAATATACATGATACAATTTTCAGAATATGAGGCCAGTGGTGGGAGCTACATTTCTATGTCAGTTACTGTCCTGGGGCTAGTAGACAGTCTTAGGATAACAGTTTATTTTCGCAGTGCTTCCTTCAGTTTAACATGTAGGAAAGATTGCTGTCTTTTAGAGTGAAGAAGAGAATCTCTGGAGACTTGAAACATCCAGGAGTCCTTTGGATGAGGTTTCAGGGATATAATATGGAGAATGGACACCATCACAGTAAAAAAGCTTGTCAGCGTCCACCTAGCTTTCCACTGGTCATACGTTACTGAATTAAAAAGGGGTTAGGTGAAACCTTGTACCTTGATATCTTCTTACAAAACTGATGATAATATTCTTGTCTACTAGCACTTGCCACTATTCCGTGGATTTTAAAAAGAAATTTTGAGTGCCTTATATATTTTGAGTTTTGATTGGCTGCTGTTGTTATAGGGCTCATGGTTTAGACTTACTGAGTAATAGCACTAGTACTACTAGATTGGGGGATGTTATAGATGGAGAAGACAAGTGTGTCATGGATAAAAAGATGACAGGTTAGTGTCATTCATAAGATATGTGCTTTCAGCACGGTGGTGGAATTCTATGTTTAGAACTGTTTCGGTGAATTATGAGCAGTGGAAAGTGCACATGGACTGGGAACATATGACCTTCTTCTAAATCCAGGAGACTACTGAATTGTTGGAGAGTCTGACTCCAGACTGGTTCATGTCCCAGATTGAGACTATGGGTTCAGTCTTCTCAGAAGGGGTGGCTCCTAAGCATCCACTTGACTCTGTGACTTGGCTTCCAGCTTGGAAAGGAAAAGTGTATGCTTGGGGAGTATGCAAGCACCAAGCTGTTAGGAGCAATTTAACTACAGTCTTCCTCATACAAACATAATAGCTCTTGGCACACACATGTTTATTGGATGCTATTAAAGTTAAGTTGAAACCAAGACATTTTACTCTATACTGTATGCTTATTTTAGCAACGAATCTAGCAAATCAAGTGATGCTTTAATTTTTCTTTCCATTAATGTCTCACATTTACTTGCCTATGAAATCCTTTATAAATTTCAGATTTTTTAAAATTCTGTTATACTTGTAGAATGTTAATGAACTACACTAACCTCATGCCTTATAACATTTTCATAAATTGAAATGGAGCCTTTTATGTTACATCTAACAGAAAATTTCTCAGAGGTTACCACATAGAAATAAAGACTATTTCTGAGCAAGAATAACTAGATTGGCTATTACTTTTCCAAGTTGATATTCCCATGTTTCTAGTATGTGTAGGGCATGTTGTTGTAGCTGAAACCTTTATGTAAACTATATGGACTGGATTTATTTTAATAAAAATCAACTTACATTTCAGATGGAACACCTTTCTCTATTTATTTAATGTTTCTAAATTTCTTCTTCAGAATCATCCAGAATATAGGACTGAACCATTCTGGAAAAGGTTATTATTCTCAGTTAAACAAAGTAACTGGACATTATAGATAGATATAAAAATGCCATTATAATCTACTACAGATGCATTATCTTTTAAAACAGAAATAGAGAATTATGTACATATATAAAAATATGCATATGTATATGAAACATTTTGTAATGTTGCATATTTTACCACAATCATTGTGGGCATTGACCATCAAAATGTTTCTGTGAGATATATAGAGACTTGAAAGAGAGAAGATAAAATTCAGGTCAAGGGAAAACTATGAGAAAGTGAACCTAATGTCAAAAATTTGATAGCTAATTGGATATCAAACTCACTTTTATAGTTTGATCACACTCAGACCTAAATCCTCACATACAAAAGTTACAAGCACAGACAGGAATCAGGAAACAATACTGGTGGTAGAGAACATTATTTTGAAGACAGGAAAAAACACTTAACAACTCTGAGTTCAAAACTGCATGGGATTCAACTGTCATTTTCTTTGACCATAATAGTGGATGTAGAGTTGTTATTAATCTCCTGCCTTTTACTTTGTCCCTGCCTACTCACCATGTCATCTCAACCACTCCAATTTCATAAAATTCTTAAAAGATGAAAGTATTGCCTACAGTCAAGAAATATAAGTGTTTTTCCCTGGAGACAGACTCTATGGCATATCTGAGAGAATGCCAGATCAGTAGAACTTGGCATTGAAGCCTTTTTGTGGTAGGCAGATAACATTTCTCAGTATCTCAAAGGTAGTAGCATGATCAATAATGAAGCAAATGAGACTATTTATAGAAAACAGTAAAATGAGCATATTGAAAGAGGCATCAGAACATGTCAGGTTTCATAGATGGCAAAGACAACTCTTGATGCTTTTAAAATGACCCTAGTTAGCGTGGAAAGAATGGGTTTCCTTATGGCGTTTTTATACATGTATATCACTGTACTTTGCTCATGTTTACTTCCTAATTACATTCTTTGTATTTCACTGGTTTTCTACCTCTCCATAATAGTCCTCCTGAGTGTTCAAATGTGTGTGTATGTGTCAGTGTACATACACATATGTATATATTTAGATTTTGATTCCACATTAAAATATAGCATGCAATATTTGATATGATCTATTTGTTTCTCTTATTACTCTTTCCTTTTCTACCATTCTCTTCACTTTCAACTTGTATTTCCTCCCATTTAAGCCATTTCTACCTTCCAGAAATTCATATATACATATATATTTATATGTATATATATATGGCTTATATTAATAATATATATAATTTTAAAATATGGGTTTCTGCATATACATTATTTCATATAAAAAGATAATTTCTAAATCCATTCACTTCACTGAAATGATATAACTCATTCTATTTGCATCCAAATAAAACTTTGTTGTTTAAAATTATTATACCATACTTTTAAAATCTATTCATCTGTTTATGTACATGAAGGCTGTCTGTGTATGACACATAGTTTTGCTAAAACATATATTCACAAGTATCAATATGCTGCTTAGGTTCTCTTGAACATATACCCAAGGTTAGTACTTCTGGGTCATGATAGTATTTTTGGTTTTAAAGGATCTTTCATTTATGGCTTGAATGTAAAATGCCCTACCTAGGCTCATGCGTTTGAATACTTGATTTTAAATTGATGATGCTATTTGTAAAACTTTAAAATGTTTAGGAGATGGCTGCTAGCTGAAAGAAATGCTCACTGAGGCATTGGCATGGAGTGTTTTAGCTTATGCCTACTTTCTTACCTGAGTCCTCTGCTTCCTTTCTGTCCCTATGATGTAACCGGTCTCTTGATGCTCCTGACACTACAAGTTCAAGCCATCTCTGTTGCCATACTGTACTGGCTGCTTTTGTGTGTCAACTTGATAAAGGCTGAAGTTATCACAGAGAAAGGAGCTTCAGTTGAGGAAGTGCTTCCATGAGATCCAACTATGGGGCATTTTCTCAATTAGTGATCAAGTGGAGAGGGCCCCTTTTGGGTGGTACCATCTCTGGGCTGGTAGGGCAGGTATTCTTGGGTTCTATAAGAAAGCAGGCTGATCCAGCATAGTAGGGGAGTATCAGCACAGAGAAAAGGGAGGGGAAAAGACAGGAGAATGGATGGAGAGAAGAGGACTTATGGAACATATGGGGGGGGGGGACTGGGAAAGGGGAAGGCTTCTAGAATGTAAACAAAGAATATAGAATATAAATTAAAAAAAAAAAGCAGGCTGAGCAAGCCAGGGGAAGCAAGCCAGTAAGTAACATGCCCGCCCCCCGCTTCTGCATCAGATCCTGCTTCCTGACCTGCTTTAGTTCCAGTCCTGACTCCCTTTGGTGATGAACAGCAACATGGAAGTATAAGCTCAATAAACCCTTTCCTCCCATACTTGCTTCATGGTCATGATGTTTGTGCAGGAATAGAAACCCTGACTAAGACACATACTTTTGCCAACATGATACATACTCTGGCCCATGAGTCAACATATTTCCTTTTCCCCATAAATTACTTCTGGTAAGTTTTTCATCCTAACTATTAGTAAAGAAACTAATACAGAAATCTGGGCCAAGAAGTTGTGCTCTAGTGAAGACAAATCTGGTGTTGTTTGTTTATTTGTTTGTTCATTTTATGGGCCTTTATGACTTATCTGTGAGGGAGATGTGAAAGAACTTCACATTGTAAGCTAAAGAAATCATATAATGCTATAATCAGAGTTTAATAGACCATTCAAGAGTGAGCACAGAATTTCAGAATGCTTATAGAATTATGTACAAATAAAACTGCACATAAGAGTTCAGAAGGCAACAAGTAATATAGCTAGAGACAATCCATGGTGTATTATGGACCAAATGAACCTTCCAGAATCTTAAAGTAATTCTCCTGAATTTCTTTTAGGGAGTTATTTATGTCCTTTCTGAAGCTGTCCATGAAGCCCTCCATCAGCATCATGATCTGTGATTTTAAATACAAATCTTGCTTTCCTAGTGTGTTGTGGTATCCAGGACTTGCAGTAGTGGGAGAACTGCAAGTTCAGGTGGTGGCATATTGTCTCAATTTCTGTTAGCAATGTTCCTATGTTTGCCTTTTGCCATCTCATTATCTCTGCTGTTAGTTGGTCCTGCTGTCACTGGCTGGTGCTTGCCCTTCGTGTTTGCCTGCAAGCCTATCTCAGCAACCCTGGGTGACCTGCTTTCCCCGGCACAGATTGCTGTGGTGCTGCTGAGCTCCTGGATGCAGACAGAGTCCTGGTGGGAGTGTGTCCCAAGTGATCCTCTACTCTGGTGATCCCTGCCTACCAGTCTGCCCCTCTACTCTGTCACAGGAGTAAAGATGGTGGCACCCCACATCCAGGTGTGGGGCTCCCTCCTACCACCTCCTTGCAGGGAAGATTCTCCCTTGCAGGATAAGTGCTGAGATGACTGTGGGGCTGCATAGCTCCTAGGTGCAGGTATAGGCCTGGTGGGCTGTGTTGAGAACAATCTTTCACTCTGGTTTTCCCTGCATATCTGTCTCATTTTGAAACTTTCAATGACTGACATATTAGAAATGTAAAAACAATGAATTCATGAAATTCTTATGCTAATGGCTGGAACAAGAAAATATTATCCTGAGTGAAGTAACCCAATCACAAAAGTGCAAACATGTTTTCTACTCACTGATAGGTAGATATTAGCCCAAATGCTCAGAATACCCAAGATGCAAATCATAGTGCACAGAAAGTTCAAGAAGAAGGAAGACCAAACTGTGGGTCCTTTGATCCTTAGAAGGAGTAACAATATTATATAAAGAAATTAGCTAATAAAAAAAAGTTAAAAAACAAAAAACAAAAAACAAGGTAACTAAATGCTCACAGGAGCAAATAAGGAGGCAAAGTATGGAGCAAAGACTAAAGGAAAGGCCATTCATAGACTGCCCCACCTGGGGATCCATCCCATATACAGTCAGCAAACCCAGATACTACTGTGAATACCAAGAAGTACATGCTGAAAGGAGCCTGATATGCCTGTCTCTTGGTAGACTCTGCCAGAACCTGACATATACAGAGGTGGATGCTCACTGCCAACCATTGAACTGATCATGGGCTCCCCCAATGCAGGAGTTAGAGAAAAGACTGAAGGAGCTGAAGGGGTTTGCATCCACATAGGAAAAACAACAATATCAATCAACCAGAGCTCCCAGGGTCTAAACCACCAACCAAGGAGTTCACATGAAGGGACCCATGGCTCCAGCTGTATATGTAGCAGAGGATGGTCTTGTTGGGAATCAATGGGAGAAGAGGCCCTTGGTCCTGTGAAGGTTCAATGCCCCAGTGCAGAAGCATGCAAGGGCAGGAAGTTAGGAGTAGGTGTGTAAGTGGGGGTACACCCTCAGAGAAGCAGTAGAAAGGGAAATGGAATAGGGGGCTTCTGGGCAGAAATTGGGAATGGGAATAACATTTGAAATGTAAATAGATAAAATAATCCAATTAAAAAACTAAAACAAAATTTAAAATTTCAGCATTTATTTACTGTAGTTGGACAATGTACATCCTTGAAATTAAGATAATAAATATCACAGAATCAAAGTTTATTCTCCCTTAAAACATTCCTAAGAATCATCCATTTTTATTTGTTTATTTGTGTTTTTAAAATTAAAGTGTAATGACTCTCATTTGAATTTTTCACCCTGGTTCATGGTATTGTACTGTTTTATTTTTTTAAGGTTGAATAAAATTCATTCATGCATATATATTCATAATTTCATTGTCCATTCATCTGTTGATAGAAATCTAGGCTGATTTGATTTGCTTCCTAAGTTCTTGTGAAAAAGCAATAATTAATATGAATATTTAAGCATTTCTGTGATAGGGTATAGAGTCATTTGTGCATGTCTAGCAAGAGTTTGTGGTCTTTACTTGAACTTTATGTTCAATGAGAAACCTTAAGTTTATTTGTTAATTGATTTTGAATGGGATATTTTTCACTATATAAATAAATGTACCGATTAATGCCTTTACATTATAAATTATAAAATACATTTCATATCATCCAAACTTTACATCATTAAAATTGTGTATGTTTACCCAGTCCTGTAAGTTTGTAGATCAGCAGATATATAGACAGACAGAAATTTAGATAATAGGTAGTAGATAGGTAGTTAGGGAAATAGACAGAAGAGATATATGCATATGAACATACATACATACACACCTAGAGACAGAGAGACTATATATGTATGTATGTGTTTGTTTTTACATATATATGTATATATATATATGTGTGTGTGTGTGTGTGTGTGTGTGTTTGTGTGTGTGTGTGTGTAGGTAGGCAGGTAGATACATGTATACATATATAAACACACACACACATATATACAAGAAAACAGAGAGAGTATTTAAATGTGTGTGTGTGTTTGTGATTTATAAATCACATAAATGAAATAATATGATATCTTTGGAGGAGAGGATCAGTTCTCAGTCCAAAAATAGGCAAAATTACTAGTACAAACAGAATCTAAAGAAGCCCATGTTTCTGTATTACTTAGTTACAAAGAATTTCTTACAGATGATTTCCAACAAAATCTGAAGCTTCATGAACAATTATTATTGATGAGTTCTATGTATTTGTATTGAGTTGGTAGATGTGGAATGAAGTATTCTTTTATGAAGTGTGGAAAATCTTGCATGCAATATTATGCTAAGTTGTTGCCAGGGAAACATGATTTTAGGCAAGAAACCGAATCAGAACATTTCAAAACAGGACTCAGTTTTTTAACTCACATATATTCAGAATATATTTGCCATACAAGCCAACAAGCCAAGTGCTTATCCAATCCACCCACTGAACTTAATATGCCTCATATGTGAAAATAAATCATTTGTTCATATGAGGAAAACAAGCAAAGCAGCTTAATATGATATTATAGAATGGAAACCTTGTAAGAACTCAGTTTAGTACTCTAGCACCTTGGCAAGAGTCACTTTTGCTTATTATTATTATTGGCTCAGAATTTAGGCTATCAAGGCAGCCCCTGAGATTAGAGTAAATCTTGCTATTTACATCACCAACTTTGAATGATGACTTCTATTCTGTTAACTGTACCTTTGCTAAATCTCAGGATCAATAATTTGTTAGCTGTGACAATCCGAAATGAATCTAGTGAAAGTAATTCCATATTACTTATTTTGTACCACAGATTCAAGATCTCAGAGGGAGGATTGGGTTATGTGTGTGTCTTGAAACAGAAACTAAATACAATGACTTTCCATTGATTGCTGAACTCACGCCAAAGGCAATATAAAGGTTCCCATTGGTTGCAACTCTATTACTCTAATAGATTTTCTCTTCAAAAGATGACTTTCATTCAGAAGTCATCTTTGGCTAAGGTAAGGTTAATTTAAAACATAATCAAAATATAAATACCATTCAAAAGGCAATTAAAATATAAATAGCTTCTCATGCTTCAAAATCTCTCTATAAAACAATTAGTCCTATAGTAATTGTGGATTTACCTAATATCTGAAAGTCAATCTTACAAAAGAAGAAAAGGCTCAACCATCACACTCAAAAAAACTTTGGTTGCAACTTTTGATAAATAGAGGATTGAATAATAGCTCTGATACATTTCAAATCTATTATTTTAGGCAAATTACTTTTTCTGCTGTGCGTCATATAAATAAATGTTATGAATATAAATAAAATAAAAAAGAATTTACTTAATAAAGAACATGGTAATTGTAGGTATTTTATTTTATTTTTTACTATCTGTTGTTCATCAAAGATTTGAAGAAACTGAATTTTATATTTTGTATTAAATGTGAGAAAATACTGTGAATAATTAATTGGTCATACAGGGATTATTCATATATATTGAAAAGAATAATCTTGGTTTCTTCATTTATAAATTAGGAAGGAACATTTATATATATTCTAATTTAAAACTATATGAATAACTGAAGCTTGAAATAAGATCTGGCTGACAAAAATATTCACTGTTGATGGGGCTTCTTTAAAGAATACAGCAAGGATGAAATTTATGAAAGACTTAAGTGATAGATTACATATGTTATTATTACTTCATAAACAATGATGACAAGCAATAATACTTCATTATTATGAAGACTTTAACATTTAGGGTTTTCTAAAGCTGTCCCAGACAACAGCACACACAGTTGTACAACATATTGTACAGAATGGGAACATGGAATGTATGGGAGAGACGCTGCACAGAAGATGCACTGAAGTGACTTTCATTGCCTTTTTGGTTTCAGTGCAAGCCTGCAATGCTCTTACTCTTCTGGACCATCTGTTTTCATTTCCCATCCTTTCAACCCAACTTGGAAAATTTGATCACATGTTTTCTTGGTTTCTTTCTCATTCTTAAATACATTCTCACTCCAGTTAGTTTACAAAACAAAATTTATCAAGGTTCTGATCTTCACTAATCTCCACATAGCTAAAATCAATACATTTTCCATGGGACTTCTTGCCTGTAATCCAGATGTTACAACTGTATCCTTCTTTCCTTCCTTCCTTATTTCCTTCGTTCCTTCATTCCTTCATTCCTTCCTTCCTTCCTTCCTTCCTTCCTTCTTTTCCTCCCTCCTTCCTCATTTCCTTTGACTTCCATGATGCAGTGTGTCGTGGGTCCCTTCTTTGAGATTTGCTTTGTCTCACATCATTGTGATAAAATCAATGTGCTTTCAGAATACTTAGATGATGATATCAGGTGATGAGTAACAGTAAAGCATAAAATTCTTCTGCAGCTTGCAGACATTATGTGATGACACCTTTCCTTTTACATTGCTGGAAGTAAAACGTTGGTTAAGGATGTATTTTAAGGCTTTGATGCTCATACAGCTATTAGATCATATAAAGTTGGGTGTAATGAATGGTTTTCAAAAAGACTAAAAGTAGTTTAAGATGATTTGGCTTTGTATTAGCAACATTCTAACTCTCCATAATTATGAAAAGTCTAACCTTGTTGAACTTTTGTTCATGTGTTCTTTGTTCCAAGAACTTAGTTTCACAGGACCTATAAAGATCTGTTGATACTACTTTTACACAGATACACTTAACTGTTGGAATAAATGGGAATGGTTATTTCAGTAGCTCAAGCAAAACAGCAACACGTTAGAATTAAATATGCTAAATGGAGATAAAGGGATATGAAATAACTGGAAATTTGTTTTCAAAATCATAGATACTTTCACCAAATTTTAATGTGCTTTTAAAAATAAACTTGTGAAGTTGTGGAAATGGTTCAGCACTTAAAAATGGCTTACTGCTTTTATGGAGGCTCTGGGTTTGGTTTTTAACATCTACATCTATATCTATATATGTATATCTATATCTATATCTATATCTATATCTATATCTATACCTATACCTATACCTATACCTATACCTATACCTATACCTATACCTATACCTATACCTATACCTCTGCCTCTGCATCTGCATCTATATCTATCTTTATATCTATATATCTATACCTATACATCTCTACCTCTACCTCTACCTCCACCTCCACCTCCACATCCACATCCACATCCACATCCACATCTATATCCATACATCTATATCTATACATCTATATCTATATCTATATCTATATCTATATCTATATCTATCCATATCCAGATCCATATCTATATTTATATCTTTATCTATATCTATACATCTATATCTCTATACTCATCTGTAACTCAAGTTCCAGAAGACATGATGGCCCCTTTTTGGTCTCTGTAGGCAGGAGGCCACATGTCAAGCACCTACATAGAGTCAAGAAAAATACCCATGCACATAAATTAAAAATTATTATGTTTTGAACAAAGGAACTCTAAAAAAAATGAGCACATAACATTTATAAATTGCCTTTCACTGGATCTCTCACATTGACCAGCAAATTTTACCTATTTTGCTTATTTGAAAACTTTGCAATTAGAAGCATTTTAAGCTACATAAATCTTTGCCATAAATGAACCAAAATTTTTCTGTAGTTATCTTGAACAAAAGATGGTCATGGTGACAGAATTCCTTGGTCCTGTGAGCTTTAAAATTTATTCATGGGTATAAATGTACCAGGAAAATTATTCTGTCTTTTGTATATATATAGTGTTTTAGAATGTCAAAGTGTAAAAAGAATAAAGATAAAGCTACAGTTAATCTCTCATCACTTACAGAAGGAATGCTATGGCATACCAAAGGATTAGTCATTATTTATCACTTTAAAATATTTCATCTCTACATTTGTGTTACTTATTTATTGTAATAACTATTGTGTTTGCTCCCCATACCATTTTAGTGTTATTTATTTTGTTTCTTCAACCATACTTTCTTCATTTACATGGCAACATAAAACAGAGGATACTGGAGTTGACACTCTCACTGTAGCTGTAAGAATATTTAATAAGCAGTATACAAATGGTTTATTTTTATATCACATTTCTATAAAGAATATTTTGTATTTGTAGCTAAATTAGGGTACAAAAATGACTTTCTAAAAACTTTTATAATTCCTAACAAATTATAGAAATTTCTAGTACACCTTTACTTTCTCTGCTTTATTATACATTTTAATATTCAAAATGTTTTAAAACATTAAATAAAAGATATTTTGATCATAGTTTTCCCCTCCCCCAAGTCATTTTAAATCCTTTCCCTCTTCATATCACCCAACTTAACATACCTTTTCAAAGAAACAAAACCACAATATAACAACAGCTTCCCAAATCAAGAAAAATAAAATAAAATTATACTGCAAAATGAAAACAAAACAAAGCACCAAACTGTGACTAAATAAAAGCATACGCACACACATACATATATGCACACACACACACACACACACACACATGCACACACCCACACACACACACACATACTCACCACCACCACCACTACCACCACCATAAGAAACAACAAAAATAACAAACCTATTGAATCCTTTATATGTTGCTATGTTGGTTAATTACTCCTGAACAAGGGGCTTGCCATGGAGTGGTTGATATGTCCAGGGTTCCTTTAGTTTGACAATATAAAACTGTTTTTTCTCTCCCAGTAGCTTCACATATATATGAATATATATATATAAGGTAAAACAACAGCTATCACATTAATGTTGGGCAGGACAAATTAACAGAAGGAAAAGAGTCCAAGAGAAAACACAAAACTCAGAAATCCACTGGTTCACATGCTTAGAATTCTCCTAGAAATACTAAACTGGCTGGCATAATTTATACACTGAGGACCTGGTGTATACCCATGCATTCCTCTATGCAAGCTCCTTCAGTCTCTGTGAGCTCATATGATCTTTGTTCATGCCTATTTATAGGTCTTTGTATCCCTCTGGCTCATACACCCTTTCTTCTTCCTTTCCAAGGGTTTTTTCTTAAGCTCTGAGGGGAAGTATATGATGGAGACCATTTATGCCTGAGTATTCCAAAGTCTCTTGTTCTCTGTGAATTGTCTGGTGTGGGTCTCAGTATTTGTTTCCATTTCCTGCAGGAGGACATTTCTCTGACGATGGATGAGCAAGGTACTAAATTTTGAGTATGACAAAATATCATTAGGAATAATTTTGTTTCTACAGTGTAGTTGTTGTTATTTTAGACCAAGACTGTTTGGTCCTACTTTGGGTCTCTGGGTAGCTAATCTCTCAGCCTTGGTAACCCAAGAAATATCTGCAAGGAGTTCATTTCTATTGTCTTCAGCACTGGGACCTTGTGTCAATTAGGGGTAGATTCTTTGTGGATTCCCTTTGATCAACAACTCAATTTAATACTACCCAATTCTAGAACTAGACACTTTGTTTGATAGTAAGACATGTTCAGTTGGGACTCTATCTTTTCTATTCTTATCATTTAATAGTATCATTTAGATCACATTCATATATATCTATATTTTACAAAGTTTTTAGTATGTTATGTTTCCAAACTATCCTCAAAGTTTTCTTCATTTTTATTGTCTCTTTTCATATTGCTTCTCACAATCCCATCTCCCATCTCTCTCCATACTTTAACCTTCCATTCTAGCCTACCACTGACCCATAATTATCTATTGTATATCCCTTCAAACTTTGATATAAGAAGTTCTTTAAATCCTGGTAGGTATTTAGTGCATAAAACTTATGTAAGAAATTCCTATCCTGCTGTGTGAAACTAATAACATTTTAACCTGTTTATTCTGTGTATCCTGTCAATGAAGAGTTTTATACATTCAATTGTCTATGTAACTGAAAGTTCAAAAATAAGGTGGAAAATTTTCTACAACTTATTAATTTTAGTGAAATTATTTTAAGCAAGTTCACTGTGTATGGCTGTATAAACATAACAGCAGGATGTGTGCTGTTGTACAAAAACACATTTTGCTAGCTTGTAGAGTGGCCACACAAGCTAGCCTTACATGACCAGGAAAGAAAGCCCTCTTGTTTTGAACTGATCTTGGTTTAGAGAGAAAACAAATTATGAGTAATGCTAAAAACTGAATAAATATTTCAATTTATCACCTAGCCTGATTTAGTTTTAATTGCTTTTAGGTTTACTTCTGGTAGAATACCTTTCTTCTGGCAAATATTTCTTTCAAATGTAAGTAGATAAAAATCCTTCTGACTACCTTTTGTGTATGGACTTCTTGCAGTCTCGTGGTGAGTGCTCCCAGACCCTTTTCACAGCACCAAAGAGGCAACCAAGAGGAGAGGATGACCACCAAGAACAGCAGCAGCAGTGGAGTACAGGCCGTTGGAGCCTAGAAGACAAGCTGTGTGCTACAGAGGGCAGAGCTGGAGAAGTGACCCATGCCCTTTGAGGAGCCTGGAAGATTGTGAGTTGGATCCCAGACATTGAACCATTGGAGTTTGAGTTTTGCTTTTGGTTGTGACTGTGCCCTGATATGTTTCCCTCTTGAAGGAAGAAAGTATTTTAGTGGAGCCAACAGTTAAGAGACTTTGAATTTTAAAGATACTGGACATTTTAAAGTGATTGAACTTTTAATATGTAAAGACTGTGGGACTTTTAAAGTAATTTAGATCTTGGGGATGAATAAGAAAGTAAGGGTCAAGGCTTAATAGTGATGTTTGTGTGTCAAGTTGACAAGGGGTCAATTGTACTAGCTGGTTTTGTGTGTCAACTTGACACAGGCAGGAGTTATCACAGAGAAAGGAGCTTCAGTTGGAGAAGTGCCTCCATGAGACCCAGCTGTGGGGCATTTTCTCAATTAGTGATCAAGTGGGGAGGGTCCCTTGTGGGTGGTACCATCCCTGGGCTGGTATTCTTGGGTTCTATAAGAGAGAAGGCTAAGCAAGCCAGGGGAAGCAAGACAGTAAGAAACATCCCTCCATGGCCTCTGCATCAGCTCCTACTTCCTGACCTGCTTGAGTTCCAGTCCTGACTTCCTTTAGTGATGAACTGCAACGTGGAAGTGTAAGCTCAATAAACCCTTTCCTCCCCCCCCCCTAAAAAAAGAAAGGAAATTTAGCATGTTGGAGTGAGAATGCTGGAGGTTCTTTCTCAAATCCTTGTTACACTGCAGTGTCTAATCATTCTGATGGTGAGAGAGTAAGCAAGACCAGCACCACCCTTCAGTCTTCATTTATTCTGCTTACTTAAGATAAAAACTGTGTCAAGGATTTAATTGCTTTGGGTAGGAAGAAGGGTCTAGAGGAGGTGCATTAAACATCCATTTCTGTCTCTTCATCCGGATGAAGTAATATGTGGTATGACATTAGTTTAAAGGATAAGAGGATGATGTAGGGATGATGGCTGCTGAATTGATGTTATTTACTCCCACCAATAATACTAACATGTGCCCTTGCCACACTGATTCTGCCTCAGGAATTGCATCGAAACTAGAAACTTAACTTCAATATTGTCCCCATCACTGAAGAGCTGATAGTCTAGGAAGAGAGTTAGCTTAACATGGATAATATTCCAGTAGAAAGTTTTCTTCAAGAAAAATACCTTACACTACTGTCTTAGTTAGGATTTTACTGTTGTAAACAGACACCATGACCAAGGCAAGTCTTATAAAGGACATTTAATTGAGAATGGCTTACAGGTTCAAGGTTCAATCCATTATCATCAAGGTGGGAACATGGTACCATCTAGGCGGGCATGGTACAGGCACAGCTGAGTTCAATATCTACATCTGAATGTTCACAGTGGAATACTGACTTCCAGGCAAGTAGGACTAGGGTATTATAGCCCATGCCTACTATGACATACCTACTCCAATAAGGCCACACCTTCTAATAGTGCTACTCCCTGGCTCAAGCATATATAAACAATCACATTCCACTCACTGGCCCCTATAGGCTAGTTCAAACATAGGAGTCTATGAGAGCCATACCTAAAACATAGCATAATGCAAAAACACATGTAGTCCAACTTCAAAAGTCTCCATAGTCTATATCAGTCTCAATGATGTTAAAAGTCCAAAATTCAAAGCCTCTTCTGAGATTCATCCTAAAGCTTAACTGTAATCCCCAAAGTAAGACAGGAAAACAGTTGGGCAAACTGTAAAGTCTGTATCTCCAGTTCTGACATTTAAGTTGTCTTCAGATCTTCAACATCTTTTTCTTTTTTTTAAATATTTTTATTTTCTATAATCTTTGTTTACATTCTAAATGATTTCCCCTCTCCCAGATCCCTCCTCCCTATATGTCCCATAAACCTTCTTCTCTCCATCCATTCTCCAATCACCTCCCTCCTTTTTCTCTGTCCTATTCCCCTCCAATGCTAGATCAATCCTTTCCAGGATCAGGACCCTCTCCATACTTCTTCATGGGAGTCATTTGTTATGCGATTTGTGCCTGGGGTATTCAGAGCTTCTTAGCTAATTAATATCCACTTATCAGAGATTGCATTCCATGCGTATTCTTTTGTGATTGGGTTACCTCACTTAGGATGATATTTTCCAGATCAAACCATTTGCCTAAAAGTTTTGTGAATTCATTGTTTCTAATTGCTGAGTAGTATTCCATTGTGTAAATATACCACATTTTCTGTATCCATTCCTCCTTTGAGGGACATCTGGGTTCTTTCCAGCTTCTGGCTATTATAAATAAGGCTGCTATAAACATAATGGAGCATGTGTCTTTATTGCATGCCAGGGACTCCTTTGGGTATATGCCCAGGAGAGGTATAGTAGGATGCTCCGGAAGTGTCATGTCCAGTTTTCTGAGGAACAGCCAGACTGATTTCCAAAGTGGTTGTACCATCTTACAGCCCCACCAGCAGCAGAGGAGAGTTCCTCTTTCTCCACATCCTTGCCAACACCTGCTGTCTCCTGAGTTTTTGACCTTAGCCATTCTGACTGGTGTAAGGTGAAATCTCAGGGTTGTTTTGATTTGCATTTCCCTAATGACTAATGATGTTGAGCACTTCTCAAGGTGCCTCCCGGCCATCCGAATTTCGTCAGGTGAAAATTTTGTTGACTGCCATAAATGTCATTCTCCTGGGATAGTTCCACTCCCCATTAGCAGATTTTCTCAGCAGATGGTACAAAGATCTGGCATCTTCAATGTCTGGGATTCATACATAATCTAAATTTCAATTTTCCAGGCTGCAGTTGTACATTGAAGTTTGAGAACCATTGTATATTTCATCTCTTGTGGTTATACATCTGTGGAGGTTTTAAATGTTCCTCATATATATATATATATATTATGTTTTGGTTTTGAAGCATAGCTGAAAACTTTATGACTAAGACTACCTTAGTGAAGAGAGTAAGAGTAGTTATAAATAGAACTCCACAAAAGTAAAAGTTTTCTACATATCTAGCAAAATTGTGAATGGAGTGAAGAGACAATGCAGAATAAAATCTTTGCCATCTATGTATCCTACAAAGAAGTAGTGCCTAGAATATTTTAAAAGTTCTTACCAAACTATATAAAAGTCAGGAAAGAAACAATGAGCCCTGTGTTTGTACGAAAGTTCTCAAAAGAAAAATAATGAGTCAAGGAAATAAGAATAACACTAGTTTCAGTTTCCACAAAATCCAAGTCAGATTTTTCATCATCAGAAATACAAATGCTGATCTGGATGTAGTAAAAGAGAAGCCCATACACACTGTGGGAATACAAATTATGTGCTATGGTTACTGTGGAAATCAGTCTGGATATTTCTTAAAAAACAGAAACAAAACAAATTAAGAACAGTAATATAATACTATATGATCCAACTAAATCATTCCTGGGCATATACCCAAAGGTCATTATATCACTGTACATCCATATATATTGCATCTTTGTCTATAATAGCTAGGAAATGGAGCTAACCACTGTCTCCACCAACTAATGATATGATAAAGGTAGTACAGGTATAAAGGGATGTTTTTAGTCAGGTATGTAAAAGATGAAGTCATAAAATATAAAACTAAACAGATGAAAAATTACACCAAGTAAGGTCATTCAGACCAGAAAAACTAACACCTTCTATTTTCTCTCCCATGTACACCCTAGCTTCAAATTTTTTATTTTTTGCGTTTAACCTAGAGTAATGTGTGGAATGTAGAAATGGGACACTCAGGGCACATGGCTTAAGGGAAGAAATAACAAAATAACAAGTCAAATGAAAGAATGGGTTGTAGGAGGACTATGAACACAAAGGTTCAGGCACAGTGGAGTATAGGGAAATGAAGTGCTGTGGAAGAAAGCCAAAATGAAGGGTACATGAAAAAGCCCCACTGAGCCTATAACTGGACAACCCAAGAAAAATTCAATTGTAGGAAATAGTAGAACTCACATAGCATGAAAGGAGTTAAGACAATATATTGATTTTAAAACTGATTTTAAAGTTTCTGTGAAAATAGGAGGAATAAAGAAAGGAGAGGCCAGGACAACTTAGCTAGTATGTGAGGAAGTCTTATGTCCTGTGTGTGTGTGTGTGTGTGTGTGTGTGTGTGTGTGTGTGTGTGTGTGCTTCATGGGAGTTTCCTGGAAAATATAGATTGCTAAATAACAATCTCAGTTTCAGATATGGGATATTGTCTGTCTTGTAAAACTAAATTTTATTTGTCAGGTGTAATTGTTATCTTGGAGGCTTACTGCTTAATCAATTCACTCTTTTTAGCTCTTTCTGAACTCTGGATCAACTCACCTGTTTTGGCTTAAAATCTTATCAAAGCTGACTTATTCAAATTGACTTCTCTCTACTTCTCACTGAATTGTTCTGAAAAAAATCAAAAAAACAAAAAAACAAGCAAACAAACAAAAAAACACACACACCCCAAAAACCAAAAAACCCTCTGCATTCCTCATCCTGACTGCACAAACTAACTGAACTCAACTGATTTCAAATGAACATCACCAAACTGCACTGAACTCAACTGAAATCCACTGCACTCAACTGAACATCACTTACTGAGTTGTCTTCCACCTCTGACTCAATTTTCACTGTTCTTAAATAGCCTTTCTGTCCTGTATGTTCTTGTGAGAATTGGGCATATCCTATCTTTGACTCATTCAGTCGAATCTTTTCTGATTCATCACTTTGTCTTTTAATTAGATATCACTTTCCAACATGGTTACTTCCTTCTACAAAGTAACTTTATCTTTATTATTTGATATTAAAGGTGTGTACCAAGGACATATCTGTATTCCAGCCAGATAGAATAAAGGTGTATCATTTCAGCCATATCACACATACTTGGAGGAATAAGGAAAGGAGGATGATCCCTTTCCAGAGCAGCCATGTTTCTGGATTGAAACTATTGTATAATGTCTAATTATTTTTCTATTGCTGTGACAAAATATCTTGATGAGAGCACTTATGGAAGAAAGTGTTTGTTGTGAGCTTACAGTCTCACATGGCCAACAGGATGGGAATCATAGCAGCTGGTAGGCAAGCATGGCTCCAAAGCAGTAGCTGAAAGCTTACATCATGATCTATAAGCATGAAGCAGAATAAGATAACTAGAAAAACCATGGGCTTTTGAAATCTCATAGCCTGCCCCCAGTGACACATCTTCTGCAACAAAATCTCATTTTGTAAATCTTCCTGAATAGTTCCACTGACTGTGGCCCAAGCATTCAAATATGCTTTTTGGTTGTTTGGGGGGGGGGTGTCATTTTCATTCAAACCACTATGCTATCCTACAAGGTTTTGGTCAGGAAGGTCCCAGAAGCACGTATAACAACTGCTGCTCAAGAAGATTGATGTCTGTGTTTGAGCTTCTAAATTTGTTACATGGGAAAATGTTTTACCTGGTTGATTTTATATTTCCTTGTCCCAAATGTTTATGCTAATTGTTCCTTGTGCCTACTTTACTCAACACATCTTTTGATATGTAAATGTCAATCCCTCATGCTTACCCTCAGATCCAAAAACAACCTCTGCATCTGGAGTCTGTGAGTCATTTCGCCAAATCCATGCCTTCCTGGACCAAAAGAATCCTGGTTATCCTGCGGCTGTGTTTGGTCTGCTGCAGTGTGTTCATCAAGTTCAAGAAAGAAACAAATAATGATAGTTATATTGTGCATTGTTTGGGTCTTATGTTCATGTCCTGGGTATATTTAATGATGTTTGTATATGGGAAAAGTTAGGAATAAAGTTTCACTATTCTACAAAACAAAATAAAACAAAACAAACAAACAAACAAACAAACAAACAAACAAACAACCCTGCTGCTACCATTGCTCTTAGTTGTTAAATGCAGGGCATAGAGAACACAATGTCAAATGGACTAGAAAATTCTCTTCATGTTGACTAGATTATATAGTGCCATAAGGTATTATGTTCTTACCTGTCCCTGGACATCTTACAATATTGCATGCTACAATACTGACCCAATGGCAAGTTGTGCACAATGGGAGGACAGAGCGATGGCAATTATGAGAGTAACTATATACTTTGTGGCTGAATATAAAGACTGCATCACAGAAGGGATCTGATGCCCACTACTGTAAACCGAGTCAAAAGGTTAGGAGATTACAGGTCCTAAGGATGAATCCATAGTCTTCATGATAATGCTGTCAAATTTCATTTATTTCAATGTGTAAAGTATAAACAAATTTGTTTGCTTACCTGTGGGTGGGTCATCTATATACCAGCCAAACAGTCAAGGCTCAAGCAACTTTACAAAAAGAGGTTGATGGAAAGAGAGGGGAAATGATAACATCTGAGCTCTTCTGTGCATCAGTTCACAGTGGTTGTGGTTACCAAACAATACTTTCACAAGATCACACCAGCCAAAATTTCAACATAGATGAGGGAGGGACCCTCAATTGTGCAACCCATCAGAGAAAATATTGACAGTTGATGAATGCTAAAGAGGAAGAGCCACACTCTTTTGGGATGTGGCCTCTGCTTCTTGTGGTTGCACATGCCCTGATAACTGGTCCCAACAATGTTCATTAGGCAGAGTTTAAAGTTGGGGCCTTACTTATTACAAGAACTAAAATAAAAGAAGAACATGAATGGGGGGGTGGTACGATGCAGCATACTAGGAGGAGTGGGAAGGGGTTGTTGGAAATAATGAATGGAAATAATGATTACTTCAATATACACAGTGAAACTGTATGGCACTTTCAAATGAAAACATTCTATGTTTTTGCTGTATTTTAGCGTTTTGGATTTTGTCATTTGCTTGTTTGTTTTTGTAGATCTACACTTCTTAGAAACAGAGGTGTGTTGCTCTTTGTGATTTTGAGACTATTCTGGACTATATAGTAAGTTTCAGTCTGCAAATGGCTGAATAGTGAAACCTGTCTGAAAAACTATATATATATATATATTTGGAGATAATTTGTTTAACTTATTTGCCATTGTTATACTCATATGAAAACCAGTAAACTAGGAGCTTTGTAATTAATAATACAGAGGACCCAAGTTCAATTCCCAGCATGTACAAAGATCAGCTCCCAATTGCCTATAATTGTAGATCCAGGAAATTCAGTAGCCATTTCTAGATCTTGATGTCACCTGTACGCATATGAAAACATATGTACACATTTTTAAAGTAAATTAATCTTTTAAAAAGAGAAAGTACAAGCTGTTGTTAGCTAGACTATTCTCCTGAAGACAATATATCCAGAAGCATCCCAGAAGATTTTCTTCATTCAGAGCATTGAGTAAGAACACTCCTGCAGTCCCACAGCTGCCACTGGGATCCCAGTGTGGACTTGGAACACATCACTCCTCCAAACCACTGCCTGCCGAATACCACTCTCTTTCTGAACAGTTTTTTTTTTTTTTTTTTCTGGAACAGACTGCAACCTAGTCTGCTACCCTGAAGGTACTATATCCTAAGGCATCCCAGGAGATCTGTTGCCCTTAGGGCATCTGACACCACAGGCTGAGATATCCCAGAAAACCCACTGCAATAAGAATAACTGACACCAGAGCCTGAGACATCCCAGGATATCTGCTACACATTGGGAAACTGAAAAACTGAACTCCAGCTTGAGTGCTCCCACCGAAGACACCACAGCTTGAAGGAATCCCAGGAGTTCCTCTGTACACAGGGCAACTGGGCAACTGCCACCACAGTCTGAAGACCTCTGGGGGCTTTGTAACATGCAGGGAAATGGGCCCAACACACTGAAAACCTCCCTGGATATCTGCTGCACACAAGGAAAGAGAAACCAAAGTCCATAGTCCTCCCCTGGAGAACAGCTTCACACAGGACAACAGCTTGACTGCTCTTCTGAAGACCCAACACTCAGAAGGCTTCACACAAGATCAGATACAGCCAGGGCAACAGATCAGTACCTTCTCTGCCTTTCTGAAGACCCTGCAGTTGAAAAAATCCAAATGTCCCATGACAGAAGAATGGATACAGAAAATGTGTTTCATTTACACAATGGAATACTATTCAGCTATTTAGAACAAGGAACATCCTGAGTTTTTCAGGCAAATGGATAGAACTAGAAAATAGCTTCCTGAGTGAGGTAACTCAGACCCAAAAGGACATGCATAGTATGTACTCACAAATAAGTGGATATTGACCAAAGCCAAAAAGCACAGAATACCCAAGACACAGTCCAAAGAACTAAAAAATAATCAACAATCTGAAGGACCCAAGGTAGAACAACTCAGTCCCACTTGTGAGGTAGGAGAAAGCAACCACAAGGGGCAGAGGAAGGCAGGAGAGACCTTGGAGGGAAAGGGGATGGGGTAAAGAGGGGAACATGATCTGTTATTGGGTGGGGGAAGATGACTAAAGCCCTGAGGGTCAGCAGAAAGTATGGAAACAGGGAACCTTGACTAGTAGGAGTTTAGGGGGACACTCCAGAATATAACAGAGACTTGGAGGTGAGAGACTTGCAAGACTTAAAGGGAGGGATCTTAGATCAATTGCTCTACAGCAGGGAGAGGGAACTTGTAGAGCCCACCACCAGCAGAAAGACAGGGCATCAAGTGAGAGATGGGGTTGTCATCCCACAGTCAAAACTCTGACCCAAAATTGTTCCTGTCTGAAAGAACTACAGGGGTGCAAATGGAGAGGAGCCTGATATGCACTAAGTGGGGTCCAGATCAAGGGGGGCCCAAGGCCTGACCCTATTACTGAGGCTATGGAGTGCTCACATAAAGGGATTTATCAACCATTTTCTCTCTGGTGACTGAGAGGGCAGGTATAGCCATGAGCACAGCGAACACAGGAGCTGCAGAGCAGCATGGCCAGTGTCCATTCGGGCTCCACCTGCACCCAGGAGCTAGGCAACACTACAGATGTCTGTGCACTGATCCTGCAGGGGAGAAACTCTCTGCAGGGAGTGATTTGACTACCAGCTTTTGAGGTGAGGCCTCCATCTTCTCTTCAACAACTGAGCTGGCAGGTACAGCCAGGAGCACAGGGAACACAGCAGCAGCAAAGCAGATGGGATAGGGTCTGTCCAGGATCCACCTGCACCCAGGAGTTTGGCAGCACCACAACATTCTATGCCAGGGGAGGGGCAGTCACCCATGGGTGCTGAGACAGGCTTGCAGGCCCACAGGAGGGACAAGAACCCGGCAGATACAGAAGGACGAACTAACACCAGAGATAACCAGATGGCAAAAGGCAAACTCAGGAATGTTACCAAGAGAAATCAAGGCAACATGGTACCATCTGAACTCAATTCTTCACAAGTAAAACAAGACTTGGATTTAAAAATCACAGCTCGAAACACTGGGCGGCGGTGGCAGCGGCGGCGGCAGCAGCAGTGACTGGTCCAGCTGAAGGGCCATCAGCAGTGGAACCAAGGCGACACAGGGACCAGTTAGGCCCTTCGCCCACGACCACTGACCTTCGCTGACCAGCCGGGCGGCAAGCAACTGCAGTTGTGCTGCGCCTTTCCTGCACGGAAGCCACTTCAGAACTCGGCCTCCCACCAGACAGAAGAGGTGCATCCATCTTGGTTCCATACTCCAGGGATCGGACAGATTGAGGTACACAAACATAATCCGAGGCCAACACCGCGGTGGTCTGAGCCGGATGGGCGTTGGCCTGTACCCAGGCCCTGGGCGGGTCGGGGGGCCATCGGGGTGCCAACCCAGCCAGGAGGTTTTTTTGCCCAGGCCTGCGTGCGCGCCGCCGCCATTTTGCCTGCAGGACGACAGAGAGCTCTGGCGGGCAGACCTGTAACAGGCATAGCCTGAGGCTAACAAAGCGAGGGTCTAGGCCCCAAAAGGCACAGGACTGACCCCAAGAACTGGGCGGCTTGGTGGGCCATCTGTGAATCAACCCGCCCAGGTGATTGTTAGCAAGCAGACTCTCCTGGCGCTTTCAGGGAGCGCAGGCGCGCACGCCCGCCATCCTAGTCACCTGGCGGACCCAATTAACAGTCATAGCCCTAGGGGAACTTTGCTCGGACCTTGGCCTCCCAGGCTTTTGCCTGGACTCAGGGACTGGGCGGCCAGGCTAACCTTGTGTGCGACAGCCCGGTTGGCGAATCGGCTGCCCAGTGGAGTGAGCAGAACACAGGGGAGGTCACAGCAGCATACACCATCGGCACTCCCTGGGGGTGCACACGGGCTCCATCTGCTCCACAGACACAATCTGGGGCAAGGCTTCAGGCAGAAGCCCTCAGCTCTGCTCTCTCCGCTTCCGGATCCAGATCAGCCTGGGCAGCAGCACCACATCTCCAAGTCCTGCAAGTGGCTAGCTGGGCTTCCGGGCGGCCAGCTGGGAGAAGTCAGTGTGCTCCAGTGAATCCAGCAGGCCCCAGCGGGAGCCTTCGGGTGCCTGCTTTGGGATCTGAACAGCCTGGGCAGCAGCACCCTGTCTACAAGCAGTGCAGGAGGTAAGCTGTGCACCAGAGGCCAACTGGGAAGGGGCAGCTTGCACTGGTGAGTCCAGCACTGACAAGACAAACTAACACCAGTGAGAACTAGATGGCAAAAGGCAAACGCAGGAACGTCACTAACAGAAATCAAGGCAATATGGCAACATCTGAACCCAATTCTCCTCTACCAACATGTCCAGGATACCCCATCACACCAGTAAAACAAGATTTGGATTTAAAATCACTGGTCATGATGCTGGTACAGGAACACATGAAGGACACACTTAAAGAAATTCAGGAGAAAATGGATCAAAAGTTAGAAGCCCTTGCAAGGGAAACACAAAAATCATTGAAAGAAATCCAGGAGAATACAAAAGCCAACAAGGAGGAAATGCAAAAAACACTTAAAGAAATACAGGAGAACTTTGGTCAACAGGCTGAGGTCATGAAAGAGGAAACACAAAAATCTCTTAAAGAAATACAGGAGAACTTTGGTCAACAGGCTGAGGTCATGAAAGAGGAAACACAAAAATCTCTTAAAGAATTACAGGAAAACACAAACATGCAAGTGAAGGAGCTAAGCAAAACCATCCAGGATCTAAAATCAGAAGTAGAAACAACTAAGAAAACTCAAAGGGAGACAACTTTGGAGATAGAAAGCCTTGGGAAGAAATCAGGAGACAGAGATGCAAATATCAACAACAGAATACAAGAGATAGAAGAAAGAATCTCAGATGCTGAAGATTCCATAGAAACCATGGACTCAACAGTTAAAGAAAATGCAAAATGCAAAAAGCTTGTAACCCAAAATATCCAGGAAATCCAGGACACAATGAGAAGACCAAATCTAAGGATTATAGGCATAGATGAGAGTGAAGATTTACAACTTAAAGGGCCAGCAAACATCTTCAATAAAATTATGGAAGAAAACTTCCCTAACCTAAAGAGAGAGATGCCCATGAATATACAAGAAGCCTACAGAACTCCAAACAGACTGGACCAGAACAGAAATACTTCCCGTCACATAATAATCAAAACACCAAATGTTCTAAACAAAGAAAGAATGCTAAAGGCAGTAATAGAAAAAGGCCAAGTAACATATAAAGGAAGACCTATCAGAATCACAGCAGACTTTTCACCTGAGACTATGAAGGCTAGAAGGTCCTGGGCAGATCTCATGCAGACTCTAAGAGAACACAAATGCCAACCAAAACTACTATATCCAGCAAAACTCTCAATCACCATAGATGGAGAAACTAAGATATTTCATGACAAAACCAAGTTTACCCAATATCTATCCACAAACCCGGCCCTAAAAAGGATAATAGGAGGACAACACCAATACAAGGAGGGAAACTTCACCCTGGAAAATGCAAGATAGTAACCTTTCATCAAACCCAAAAGAAGTTAAGGATTCAAATTTAAAAAATAACGTCAAAAATGATAGGAAGTAACAATCACTATTCCTTAATATCTCTTAACATCAATGGACTTAATGCCCCAATAAAAAGACACAGACTAACTGAATGGATACGTAAACAGGACCCTACATTTTGCTGCTTACAGGAAACACACCTCAGGGTCAAAGACAAACACTACCTTAGAGT
Source organism: Apodemus sylvaticus (assembly GCF_947179515.1). Classification (NCBI taxonomy): domain Eukaryota; kingdom Metazoa; phylum Chordata; class Mammalia; order Rodentia; family Muridae; genus Apodemus; species Apodemus sylvaticus. The sequence continues at coordinate 3,487,994 of NC_067474.1, read as the reverse complement.
AAAAGGCTGGAAGACAATTTTACAAGCAAATGGTCTCAGGAAACAAGCTGGAGTAGCCATTTTAATATCAGATAAAATTGACTTTCAACCCAAAGTCATCAAAAGAGACCCTGAGGGACACTTCTTGCTGGTCAAAGGAAAAATACAAAAAGAAGAACTGTCAATCCTGAACATCTATGCCCCAAATGCAAGGGCACCCTCTTTCGTAAAAGAAACTTTATTAAAACTAAAAGCACACATTGCACCTAACACAATAATTGTGGGTGACTTCAACACTGCACTTTCCTCAATGGACCGATCAGGAAAACAGAAACTAAACAGGGACACAATGAAACTAATTGAAGCTTTGGACCAATTAGATTTAACAGATATATATAGAACATTATATCCTAAAACAAAAGAATATACCTTTTTCTCAGCACCTCATGGTACCTTCTCCAAAATCGACCATATAATTGTCACAAGACAGACCTCAACAAATATAAGAAGATAGAACTAATCCCATGTCTCCTATCTGATCACTATGGAGTAAAAGTGGTCTTCAATAGCAAAAGAAACAACAGAAAACCCACATACACGTGGAAACTGAACAATACTCTACTCAATGATACCTTGGTCAAGGAGAAATAAAGAAAGAAATTAAAGACTTTTTAGAACACAATGAAAATGAAAACACAACATACCCAAATCTATGGGACACAATGAAAGCAGTGCTAAGAGGAAAACTCATAGCCCTGAGTGCCTCCAAAAAGAAAATGGAGAGAGCATACATTACCAGCTTAATGACACACCTGAAAGCCCTAGAAGAAAAAGAAGCTATTTCGCCCAGGAGGAGTAGAAGGCAGGAAATCATCAAACTCAGGGCCGAAATCAATCAAGTAGAAACAAAAAGAACCATACAAAAAATCAACAATACCAGGAGCTGGTTCTTTGAGAAAATCAACAAGATAGATAAACCCTTAGCCAGACTGACCAAAGGGCACAGAGAAAGTATCCAAATTAACAAACTTAGAAATGAAAAGGGAGATATAACAACGGAAACTGAGGAAATCCAAAAAATCATCAGATCCTACTACAAGAGCCTGTACTCAACACAACTGGAGAATCTGGAGGAAATGGACAATTTCCTTGACAGATACCAAATACCAAAATTAAATCAGGACCAACTAGACCATCTAAACAGTCCCATAATGCCTAAAGAAATAGAAGGAGTCATAGAAAGTCTTCCAACCAAAAAAAGCACAGGACCAGATGGCTTCAGTGCAGAATTCTACCAGACCTTCAAAGAAGAGTTAACACCAATACTCTTCAAACTATTCCACAAAATAGAAACAGAAGGAACACTACCCAATTCCTTCTACGAAGCCACAATTACGCTGATACCAAAGCCACAAAAAGATCCAACAAAGAAAGAGAACTTCAGACCAATTTCCCTTATGAACATCGATGCAAAAATACTCAATAAAATTCTTGCCAACCGAATCCAAGAACACATCAAAACGATCATCCACCATGATCAAGTAGGCTTTATCCCAGGAATGCAGGGTTGGTTCAATATACGGAAATCCATCAATACAATCCACTACATAAACAAACTCAAAGAACAAAACCACATGGTCATTTCATTGGATGCTGAAAAAGCATTTGACAAAATTCAGCATCCCTTCATGCCTAAAGTCTTGGAGAGAACAGGAATTCAAGGCCCATACCGAAACATAGTAAAAGCAATATACAGCAAACCGGTAGCCAGCATCAAACTAAATGGAGAGAAACTTGAAGCAATCCCACTGAAATCAGGGACCAAACAAGGCTGCCCCCTTTCTCCTTATCTTTTCAATATTGTACTTGAGGTACTAGCTCGGGCAATTCGACAACATAAGGAGGTCAAAGGGATACAAATTGGAAAGGAAGAAGTCAAACTATCATTATTTGCAGACGACATGATCGTCTACCTAAGTGACCCAAAGAACTCCACTAGAGAGCTCCTACAGCTGATAAACAACTTCAGCAAAGTGGCAGGTTATAAAATCAACTCAAGCAAATCAGTGGCCTTCCTATACTCAAAGGATAAGCAGGCTGAGAAAGAAATTAGGGAAATGACCCCCTTCACAATAGCCACAAACAATATAAAGTATCTTGGGGTGACTCTTACCAAACATGTGAAAGATCTGTATGACAAGAATTTCAAGACTCTGAAGAAGGAAATGTTAGAAGACCTCAAAAAATGGGAAAACCTCCCATGCTCATGGATCGGTAAAATCAATATAGTTAAAATGGCCATTTTGCCTAAAGCACTATACAGATTCAATGCAATACCCATCAAAATCCCAACTCAATTCTTTACAGAGTTAGAAAGAGCAATTATCAAATTCATCTGGAACAACAAAAAACCCAGGATAGCTAAAACTATTCTCAGCAACAAAAGAAAATCTGGGGGAATCAATATCCCTGACCTGAAGCAATACTACAGAGCAATAGTGTTAAAAACTGCATGGTATTGGTACAGTGACAGGCAGGAGGATCAATGGAACAGGATTGAAGATCCAGAAATGAACCCACACACCTATGGCCACTTGATCCTCGACAAAGAGGCTGAAAACATCCAATGGAAAAAAGATAGCCTTTTCAACAAATGGTGCTGGTTCAACTGGAGGTCAGCATGCAGAAGAATGCGAATTGATCCATCCTTGTCTCCTTGTACTAAGCTCAAATCCAAATGGATCAAGGACCTCCACATAAAGCCAGACACTCTGAAGCTAATAGAAAAGAAACTGGGGAAGACCCTTGAGGACATTGGTACAGGGAGAAAGTTTCTGAACAGAACACCAATAGCGTATGCTCTAAGAGCAAAAATTGACAAATGGGACCTCATAAAATTGCAAAGTTTCTGTAAGGCAAAGGACACCATCAAGAGGACAAATCGGCAACCAACAAATTGGGAAAAGATCTTCACCAATCCTACATCAGATAGAGGGCTAATATCCAATATATATAAAGAACTCAAGAAGTTAGACTCCAGAAAACCAAACAACCCTATTATAAAATGGGGTACAGAGTTAAACAAAGAATTCTCACCTGAAGAACTTCGGATGGCGGAGAAGCATCTTAAAAAATGCTCAACTTCATTAGTCATTAGGGAAATGCAAATCAAAACAACCCTAAGATTTCATCTTACACCAGTCAGAATGACTAAGATTAAAAATTCAGGAGACAGCAGGTGTTGGAGAGGGTGTGGAGAAAGAGGAACACTCCTCCACTGCTGGTGGGGTTGCAAATTGGTACAACCACTCTGGAAATCAGTCTGGCGGTTCCTCCGAAAACTGGGCACCTCACTTCCAGAAGATCCTGCTATACCACTCCTGGGCATATACCCAGAAGACTCCCCACCATGTAATAAGGATACATGTTCTACTATGTTCATAGCAGCCCTATTTATAATTGCCAGAAGCTGGAAAGAACCCAGGTATCCCTCAACAGAAGAGTGGATGCAAAAAATGTGGTATATCTACACAATGGAGTACTATTCAGCCATTAGAAACAATGAATTCATGAAATTCTTAGGCAAATGGATGGAGCTAGAGAATATCATACTAAGTGAGGTAACCCAGACTCAAAAGGTGAATCGTGGTATGCACTCACTACTAAGTGGATATTAACCTAGAAAACTGGAATACCCAAAACATAATCCACACATCAAATGAGGTACAAGAAGAAAGGAGGGGTGGCCCCTAGTTCTGGAAAGACTTAGTGAAACAGTATTCAGCAAAACCAGAACGGGGAAGTGGGAAGGGGTGGGTGGGAGGACAGGGGAAGAGAAGGGGGCTTGCGGGACTTTCGGGGAGTGGGGGGGCTAGAAAAGGGGAAAACATTTGAAATGTAAATAAATTATATCGAATAAAAAAAAAGAACTGAGAAAAAAAAATCACAGCTCATGATGCTGATAGAGGGCTTCAAGAAGGACATAAATAACTCTCTTAAAAAAAGAACACAGGTAAACAGGTAGAAGCCCTTAAATAACTATAGGAAAGCACAACAAACAGATGAAGGAATTGAACAAAACCATCCAGGGTCTAAAAACGGAGGAAAAAACAATAAATAAATCACAAAGGGAAACAACTTTGGACATAAAAAACATAGGAAAGAATTCAGGAGTCTTGGATACAAGCATCAACAAAAGAATACAAGAGATAGAAGAGAGAATATCAGATGCAGAAGATACCATAGAAAGCATTGAAACAACAATCAAAGAAAAGGAAAAATGCAAAAAGCTACTAACCCAAAACATCCATGAAATCCAGGACAAAATGAGAATACCAAACCTAAGGATTATAGATATAAAAGAGAGTGAAGATTTCCAACTTTAAGGGCCAGTAAATGTCTTCAACAAAATTATAGAAAGCTTCCCTACCTAAAGAAGGAGATGCCCATGAACATACAAGAAGCCTTCAGAACTCCAAATAGTGTGGAACAGAGAAGAAATTCCTCCCATCACATAATAATTAAAATACCAAATGCACTAAACAAAGAAGGAATATTAAAAGCAGTAAGGGAAAAAGGTTAAGTAACATATAACAGTAGACCTATCAGAATTTCACCATACTACTCTCCAGAGACTATAAAAGCTGAAAATCCTGAGCAGATGTCATACAGACCCTAAAAGAACACAAATGCCAATCCAGGCTACTATGCTCAGCAAAACTCTCAATTACCATTGATGGAGAAACCAAGGTATTCCGTGACAAAAACAAATTTATACAATATCTTTCCACAAATCCAGCCTTTCGAGGGATAATGAATGAAAAACACAGCAAAAGGAGGGAAAATACACACAAGAAAGAACAAGAAATTAATCTTCTTTTAACAAACCAAAAAGAAGAAAGACACACAAACATAATTCCACTGCTAATAACAAAAATTACAGGAAGCAACAATCACTTCTTCTTAATATCTCTCAATATCAGTGAACTCAATTTTCCAATAAAAAGATATAGACTAACAGACTGGATACATAAGCAGGACCCAGCATTTTCCTGCATACAGGAACCTCACCTCAGGCACAAAGATAGACACTACCTCAGAGTAAAAGGCTAGAAAACAATTTCCACGCAAATGGTCCCAAGAAACAAGTTGGTGTAGTCATCCTAATATCGAATAAAATCGACTTTCAACCTAAAGTTATCAAAATAAAAAATAAGGAAGGACACTTCATTCTCATCAAAGGAAAAAATCTACCAAGATGAACTCTCAATTATGAACATGTATGCTCCAAATATAAGGGCACCCGCACTCATAAAAGAAACTACTAAAGTTCAAAGCACATATTGCATCTCACACAATAATTGGGAGAGACTTCAACACCCTACTCTTATCAGTGGAAAAATCAGGGAAATACAAACTAAACCAAGAGACAGTGAAAATAACAGAGGTTATGAACCAAATGGATTTAATAGATATTTATAGAACATTTTATTCTAAAACAAAAGAATATAACTTCTTCTCACCTCACTGGACCTGCTCCAAAACTGACCATATTATCAGTCACAAAACAGACCTCAGCAGATATAATAAAATTAAGATAATCCATTCACCCTATCAGATCACCACGGATTAAGGCTGGTCTTCAATAAAAACAAACAAACAAACAAAAAAACAATAGAAAGCTCACATACATATGGAAACTAAACAACATTTTACTCAATGATAACTTGGTCAAGGAAGAAAAAAGAAAGAAATTAAAGACTTTAGAATTTAATGAAAACAAAGGAACAACACACTGAAAGTCGCGGGACACAATGAAAGCAGTGCTAAGAGGAAAACTCATAGCTCTGAGTGCCTCCAAAAAGAAACTTGAATGAGCATACACTAACAGGTTAATGGCACATCTGAAGGCTCTAGAACAAAAAGAAGCAAATGTACCCAATAGAAATAGATGGCAGGAACCGCCAGACTGATTTCCAGAGTGATTGTACCAATTTGCAACCCCACCAGCAGTGGAGGAGTGTTCCTCTTTCTCCACATCCTCGCCAACACCTGCTGTCTCCTGAATTTTTAATCTTAGACATTCTGACTGGTATAAGGTGAAATCTCAGGGTTGTTTTGATTTGCATTTCCCTAATGACTAATCAAGTTGAGCATTTTTTAAGATGCTTCTCTGCCATCCGAAGTTCTTCAGGTGAGAATTCTTTGTTTAACTCTGTACCCCATTTTTTAATAGGGTTGTTTGGTTTTCTGGAGTCTAACTTCTTGAGTTCTTTATATATATTGGATATTAGCCCTCTGTAAATTGGTACAACCACTCTGGAAATCAGTCTGGCGGTTCCTCTGAAAACTGGGCACCTCACTTCCAGAAGATCCTGCTATACCACTCCTGGGCATATACCCAGAGGATTCCCCACCATGTAATAAGGATACATACTCTACTATGTTCATAGCAGCCCTATTTATAATTGCCAGATGCTGGAAAGAACCCAGGTATCCCTCAACAGAAGAGTGGATGCAAAAAATGTGGTATATCTACACAATGGAGTAGTATTCAGCCATTAGAAACAATGAATTCATGAAATTCTTAGGCAAATGGATGGAGCTAGACAACATCATACTAAGTGAGGTAACCCAGACTCAAAAGGTGAATCGTGGTATGCACTCACTAATAAGTGGATATTAACCTAGAAAACTGGAATACCCAAAACATAATCCACATATCAAATGAGGCACAAGAAGAAAGGAGGAGTGGCCCCTTGTTCTGGAAAGACTCAGAGAAGCAGTATTTGGCAAAACCAGAACGGGGAAGTGGGAAGGGGTGGGTGGGAGGACAGGGGGAAAGAAGGGGGCTTATGGGACTTTCGGGGAGTGGGGGGCTAGAAAAGGGGAAATCATTTGAAATATAAATAAAAAATATATCAAATAAAAAAAAGTTAAAAAAAAAAAGAAATAGATGGAAGAAAGCAATCAAACTCAGGTGTGAAATCAACCAAGTAGAAACAAAAAGAACTATACAAAAAAAAAATTAACCAAACAAGGAGTCTTTGAAAAAAACAAGATAGAAAAACCTTTAGCCAAACTAACAAAGGGCTCAGAGACAGTATCTAAGTCAAAATCAGAAATGAAAAGGAAGACATAACACAAATACTGAGGAAATCCAAAATATCATCAGATCCTACTACAAAAGCCTATAATTAACAAAAGTGGAAAATCTAGATGAAATGGATACTTTTCTAGACAGAAACCAACTACCAAAATTAAATCAGATTCTTATAAATGACTTAAACAATCCCATAACCCCTGAAGAAATAGAGCAGTCATTAATAGTCTCCCAACCAGAAAAAGTCCAGGACCAAGAAAGAAAGAGAACTTTAGACCAAATTCCCCTATGAATACTGATACAAAAAATACTCAATAAAATTGTAACCAACAGCATCCAAGAACACATCAAAAAGATTATCCACAGTGATGAAGTAGGCTTCATTCCAGGGATGCAGGGATGGTTCAAAATATGAAAATCCATCAATGTAATTCTTGATATAAACAAACTCAAAGAAGTAAACCACATCATTTCTTTTCTTTTTAGTATTTTTATTTTCTATATTCTTTGTTTACATTCCAAATGATTTCCCCTTTCCCGGATCCCCCCTCCCCATATGTCCCATAAACCTTCTTCTCTCCATCCATTCTCCAATCACCTCCCTCCTTTTTTTCTCTGTCCTTATATAGATTCTGAGAAAGCATTTGACAAAATCCAGCATCTGTTCATGATAAAAGTCTTAGAAAGCTCAAGAAATCAAGGCCCATACCTAAATATAGTAAAAGTAATGTACAACAAGACAATAGCCAACATCAAACTAAATGGGGAGAAACTCGAAGCAATCACACTGAAATCAGTGACTAGACAAGGCTGTCCACTCTCTCCCAACCTGTTCAGTATAGTACTTGAACTCCTAGCCAGAGCAATTATACAACAAAAGGAGATCAAAGGAATTCAAATTGGAAAAGAAAAAGTAAAAGTATCACTATTTGCAGATGATATGATAGTATACTTCAGCAACCCCCAAAATTCCACCAGAATGTTCCCAAATCTAATAAACAACATCAGCAAAGTGGCTGGATATAAAATTAACTCAAACAAATCATTGGCCTTCCTATACTCAAAGGATAAAGAAGCTGAGAAAGAAATTAGGGAAATGACATCTTTCACCATAGCCATGAGTAATATAAAATACTTATAATTTACATACATATTATCTTCAGCCATACAGCCTTAGGTTGTAGAGGGTGATCAATAGCCTTGGCCATAACCTACATTCTTTGTGTGGGTATATGTGTGTGGGTATATGTGTATGGGGTGTTACATGAAATCTCTTTTGACCAATGACTCATTACATATGGAATCTGACTACTATATAGTTTTTCCCAAACATTTCCAAACTTTAAAAAAATATGCTTTTGTGCTTTGATTGCCTTTATCATTTGTGTACATGCTAAATATTCTTGCAGTTAACATGACAACTTATATAAACTTTTACACTGCATAATAGTCCCAGTTAAACTTGGTTTCAATTTCATACAATTATACTTATCTTCCAGTTATATACTTTATATCATGATGTTATATATGAGTCTGTCTATGCTGTATATATGTTATACATTAAAAAATAATATTGTGCCTTTGACACAAACTCCACAGTCAGTACCACAACACCTAGAGGAAGCTCCACACCCACACACTCTATCATGTCCAGGATCATAGGCTCAGAGGTGAGGAGGTCACAAAATCTGTCCCTAAACCAGTAGTAATTTGGACCAACAGGACCAAGACACACAGGAACACAGCCCAACCAGTGGCAAGAGACTGATCCTTCCTGTTTGTGTCAGTGACCTGAGCATACCATGGGCTCAAATTCAGCAGCCAGTCTCACAAAACCTAGACAAAGCTCCACTCCCAGGAACTTTCACATGTCTAGGATCCAGGAAGACAGGATCTCAGGATCCCAGGGGCTTGGTCACACCAAGATCTCAGAATCACAGGATCACAGACACAGCGTGACTCTGAGGAGCTCTGATACAAACAGGATCACAGGAAGGACAGTCTCCTGTCAAATATAGTAAGGGCAGGCAACACTAGGGTTAACCAGATGATGGGAGGCAATCATAAGAACATAAGCAACAGAAAGCAAGGTTACTTGGTTACATCAGAACCCAATTCTTCTACCATAGCAAGTCCTGGATATACCACCACACCACAAAAGCAAGATTCAGATCTGAAATCACATATCATTAAGTGATAGAGGACACTAAGAACATAAATAACTTCCTTACACAAATATAGGAGCAAACAGGTTAACAGTTTCCTTAAAGAAGAAACACAAAAATCACCTTAAAGCACTACAGGAAAACACAATCAAAAGGGTAAAGGAAATGAAAAAACCATCCAAGATTTAAAAATAGAAATGTAAATCATAAAGAAATCACATAGGGAAACAATCCTGGAGTTAGAAAACCTAGGAAAGAGATCAGGAGTCATAGGTGCAAGTATCACCAACATAATACAGGAGATAGAAGAAAGAATTTCAAGGTCAAAGATATAGAAAACCTTGGCACAACAGTGAAATAAAATGCTAAAAGCAAAAAACTCCTAACCCAAAACTTCCAGAAAATCAAGGACACAAAGAAAAGACCAAACCTAAGGATAATATGTATAAAAGATAGTGAAGATTCTGAACTTAAAGGGCCCATAAATATCTTCAACAAAATAATAGAAGAAAACTTCCCTAACCTAAACATAGAGATGACCATGAACATACAAGAAACCTACAGAACTCCAAATAGATTGGACCAGAAAAGAAATTCCTCCCATCACATAATAATCAAAACAACAAATGCTCTCAACAAAGAGGGAATATTAAAAGCAGTAAGGGAAAAGGGTCAAGTAACATATAAAGGCAGACATATCAGAATTACACCAGCCATCTCACCAGAGACTATGAAAACAAAAAATACATACAGACCCTGAGAGAACACATATGCAAGCCCAGGCTCCTATATCCAGCAAAACTCTCAATCACCATAGATGGAGAAACCAAGATATTCCATGACAAAAACAAATTTACACAATATCTTTCCACAAATCTAGCCCTTCAAAGGAAAAAAAAAGAAAAAGAAAAACCTCCAACTAAAAGATGGATACTATCCACAAGAAAAAGCAAGAAAATAATCTTCCTTTTAACAAACCAAAAAGAAGATAGACACATAAACATAGTTCCACCTCTACCATAAAAATTACAGAAAACAACACTCATATTTCCTTAATATCTCCTAATATCAATGGACACAATTTCCCAATAAAAAGACATAGACTAACAGACTGGACACAAAAAGAGGACCCAACATTTGCTGCATACAGAAAACTCACCTCATTGACACAGACAGTACCTCAGAGTAAAAGGCTAGAATTTTCCAAGCAAATGGTTCCTAGAAACAAGATAAAGTAGGCATTCAAATATCAAATAAAATCGACTTTCAAACTAAAGTTATCAAAAAAGGAAGGACACTTTATACTCATCAAAGAAAAAATTTTCCAAAAACAACCTCTCAATTCTGAACATCTATGCTTCAAATGCAAGGGCACCCACAATTATAAAAGAAACTTTACTAAGATCAAAATGCACATTGCACCTCACAAAGTAACACTGGGAGACAACACCTCACTCTCATCAATGGACAAATCATGGCAACACAAATCAAACAGAGACACAGTAAAACTAACAGAAGCTATGAAAAAAATTGGCTTAACAGATATCTATAGAACATTTTTTCCTAAAACAAAGGAATATACCTTTTTCTCAACACCTCATGGTACCTTCTCCAAAACTAACCACATTATCAGTCACAAAACAGGCCTCAACCAATACAAGATTGAAGTAATCCCATGTACCCTATCAGATCAACAAAGATGAGGCTGGTCTTTGATTCCCAAAAAAACAACAAAAAGCCTACATAAATGTGGATGCTGAACAACACTCTACTCAATGATAACTTGGTCAAGCAAAAAATTAAAGAAATAAATTAAAGATTTTTTTGAATTTAAGGAAAATGATTCCACAACATACCCAAACTTATGGGAGACAATGAAAACAGTGGTAAGAGGAAAACTCATAGCTCTTAGTGTTTCCAAAAAGAAAGTGTAGAGAGTATACACTAGCAGCTTGATGGCACTTCTGTGTGCTCGAGAACAAAAAGAGGCAATTGCTAGCAAGAGGAGTAGACAGCAGGAAATAATCAAACTCAGGGCAGAAATCAAGCAAATAGAAAAAAAAGAACTATACAAAGAATCAACCATACCAGGAGCTGGTTTTGTTGTGGTTGTTGTTGTTGTTGTTTTTGTTTTTGTTTTTTTTTTTGTTTTTTTTTTTGTCACCAGCCCGAAGACGACCCGCTGAGACCTGGAGCCAGAGAATTCACAGGACTGCCTTTGAAGCCACCGACTTGCGGGGGGTTGGTCGATCCCCCAAAAGACTATTTAACCTGTCTTAAAATTATTAAAACCAGTCTTGACTGGAATTCCCGCCTTGACTCAAATCTCTTGTCATCTCCTCTGTCCCTGTAACCTCAAAATTCTCTCAACAGGTAACCCGGTTTACATGTGGCTGCTGGCAGCTACATTTTTTGTTTTTTATTCTTTTAGAAAATCAAGAAGATAAATAAACCCTTAGCAAGACTAACCCTAGAGCACAGAGACAGTATCCAAATCAACAAAATCAGAATTGAAAAGGGAGACATAACAACAGAAATTATGGAAATCCCAAAGAAAATCATTGGATCCTACTACAAAAGCCTACACTCCACAAAAATGGATAATCTGGATGGAACTGACAAATTTCTAGACAGATACCAGGTAGCAAAACAGTGTCATAACCCTTAAAGTATTAGAAGCAGTCAATAATAGACTCCCAACCAAAAAAATCCCAAGACAAGATGAGTTCAATGCAGAGTTCTATCAGACCTTCAAAGAATACCTAATATCAATCAATACTCTTCAAAGTATTCTACAAAACTGAAACAGAAATAAAAATACCTGATTTGTTCTATGAAGCCACAAGTACTCTGATACCTATACCACACAAAGATCAACTATGAGAGCTTCAGAACAATTTCCATTATGAATATCAATGCAAAAATACTCAATAAAATTCTCCCAAACCAAATCCAAGGACACATTGAAATGATCATTAATCATGATCAAGTAGGCTTCATCCCAGGGATGCAGAGAGGGTTCAATATAGGGAAATCCATCAAGGTAATCTACTACATAAACAAACTCAAAGAAAAAAAAAGACCCACATGAGCAATTCATTAGATGCTGAGAAAGCATTTAATAAAATAAAACACCCCTTCATGATGAAAGCCTTGGTAAGATCAAGAAACTCAAGGCCCATACATAAACATAGTAAAAGCAATATACAGCAAACCAGTAACCAACATCAAACGAAATGGAAAGAATCTTGAAGCAATCACATTAAAATCAGGGACAAGACAAGGCTGCCCACTCTCTCTCCCTGTTCAATATAGTACTCAAAGTCCTAGACACAGCAATTAAACTACAAAAGGAGGTCAAAGTGATACAAATTGGAAAGGAAAAAGTTAAAATATCACTATTTGCAGATGATATGATTGTATACTTAAGTGACCCCAAAAATCCCACCAGAGAACTCCCAAACCTGATAACAACTTCAGCAAAGTGGCTGGATATAAAATTAACTCAAACAAATCACTGGCCTTCCTCTACTCAAAGGATAAACAGGCTGAGAAAGAAATTAGAGATACAATACCCTTCATAATAGCCACAAATAATATAAAATACTGTGGTGTGTCTCTAACTAAGCAAGTGAAATATTTATATGTCAAGAACTTCAAGTTTCTGAAGAAAGAAATCAAAGAAGATCTTAGAAGATGGAAAGATCACCCATGCTCATGGATTGGCAGAATTAATAAAGTAAAAATGGCCATCTTGCCAAAAGCAGTCTACAGATTCAATGCAATCACCATCAAAATTCCAACTCAATTCTTCATAGAGGTAGAAAGAGCAATTTGCAAAATCATCTGGAATAACAAAAGACACAAAAAGCTATTCTCAACAATAAAAGAACTTCTGGCAGAATCACGATCCATGAGATCAAGCTCTTCTACAGAACAATCATGATAAAAACTGCCAATGTAAAGTTACAGGCAGGTAGATCAATAGAATAGAATTTATGTTCTAGAAATGACCTCACTCACCTATGTTTACTTGAGTTTTGACAAAGAATCTAAACCATCTACTGGGAAAAAAGACAGCATTTTCAACAAATGGTGCTGGTTCAACTGGCTGTAAGAATGCAAATTGATACATTCTTATCTCCTCATACAAAGCTCAAGTCCAAGTAGATCAAGGTCTTCCACATAAAACCTGATACACTGAAAGTAGTAGAAAAGAAAGTGTTGGCCAGGCAGTGGTGGCGCACGCCTTTAATCTCAGTACTTGGGAGGCAGAGGCAGGCAGATTCCTGAGATCGAGGCCAGCCTGATCTACAGAGTGAGTTCAGGACAGCCAGGGCTACACAGAGACACCCTGTCTTGAAAAAACCAAAAGAAGAAAGAAAGAAAGAAAGAAAGAAAGAAAGAAAGAAAGAAAGAAAGAAAGAAAGAAAGAAAGAAAGAAAGAAAGAAAGAAAGAAAATGAAGTGTGGAAGATCTTCCAGCACATGAGCTAAGGGGAAATTTTTCTCAACAGAATACCAATAGCTCATGCTCTAACATCATGACATGGCAAATGAGACTTCATAAAATAGCAAAGTTTCTATCATGCAAAGGACACTGTCAGTAGGACAAATGGATTGGGAAAAGATCTTTACCAATCCTACATCTGACAGAGGGCTAATATCCAATACATACAAAGAACTCAAGAAGTTAGACTCCAGAGAACCAATTAACCCTATTAAAATGGGGTACAAAACTAAGCAGAAAATTCTCAACTGAGGAATACTGAATGACTGAGAAGCATATAAAGAAATGTTCAACATCCTTACTCATCAGGAAAATGCAAATCAAAACAACCATGAGATTCTACCTCTATACCAGCCAAAATGGCTAAGATAAACTACTCTGGTGACATCAGATGTTGGTGAGAAGGTAGAGAAAGAGGAAGACTCCTCCATTTCTCATGGAACTGCAAGCTGGTACAACGACTCTGGAAATCAGTTTGTCAATTCCTCAGAAAATTGGACATAATACTACCTGAAGACCCAGCTATTCCATTCCTGGGCATATACCCAGAAGATGTTCCAATATGTAATAAGGACACATGGCCCTCTGTATTCACAGCAGTCTTATAAGAGCCAGAAGGTAGAAAGATCTCAGATGTCCCTCCACAGAAGAATGGATACTGAAAATGTGGTACATTTACATAATGGAGTACTATTCCTCTATTAAAACAATAAATTAATGAAATTCTTATTCAAATGGATGGAACTAGAAAAATATCCTGAGTGAGGTAACCAAATCACAAAAGAACATACATGGTATGTACTCCCTGATAAGTGGATATTAACCCAGAAGCTTCGAATACCAAAGATACAATTCACAGATCACGTAAAGCTCCTGAAGAAGGAAGACCAAAGTGTGGATACTTCAGTCCTTCTTAGAATGGGGAACAAAATACCCTTGGGAGGAGATACAGAAACAAAGTGTAGAGCAGAGACTGAAAGAAAGGCCATCCAAAGACTGCCCCATCTGGGAATCCATCTTACGTGTAGTTAGCAAATCCAGACACTATTCTGGATGCAAACAAGTGCTTGCTGACAGGATCATGATATAGCTCTTTCCTGAGAGGCTCTGCCAGGGCCTGACAAAGTGGTGGATGCTCTCAACCAACCATTGGACTGAGCACAGGGTCCCCAATGGAAGAGCTAATGAAAGGACCCAAGGTACTGAAGGGGATCACAGTTCCATATGAGGAACAGCAATATGAACCAATCAATACCCCTAGAGCTCCCAGGGACTAAACCACCAACCAAAGAATACACATGGAGGAACCCATGGCTCCAGCAGCATATGTAGCAAAGAATAGCCTTGTTGGACATCAGTGAGAAGAGAGGCCCTGTGAAAGTTCAATGCTCCAGTGGAGGGGAATGGCAGGATAGGGAAGCAGATGAGGGGAGGTTGGTGAGCAGGTGTGGGGGGATGGGATGGGTGTTTTAAGAGGCAAAATGAGAAAACGTGATAACATTTGAAATGGAAATAAAGAAAATATCTAATAAAATAAATATTATAAGTATAGTTATTTTGACACTTTTAATTTTACCTGTTATACTTTAAATGAATGTAATTTACATACTTTCATAAAATATTCTATATTCTGCTATACATTTATCTTTATTAATAAGTTTGTACTTTCATGCATATGTGTTTAATGCTCTTATTTTTCTTCTTCCATTAAAGTTTAGCAACTTCATTTAGAATTTCTTATAAGGAAGCTCTTGTAGATTTTATTTATTCACTTTTTCACTCCTTTCACATCTACAAGGCTTCTAATTGGAACATTCTTGCGCATACCAACTTTATTTTTGCTTTGTCCCTTTAAATTTAATTAGAGTACTCATTTTCATTTGATCCTTCTCAACATCATTTAAGTTTCACAGACTTGGATGTTCATATTTTTCCAAAATTTGGGAAGCATACATTATGATTTCCTTAAATGAACTGTGAATTTCATTCTGTCTCCTTTCCACCTAATAATTGTGTTTATTATTTATAGGCTTACATCCCATAGGTCCTGCATTATTTTATTTTTTAAGATTTTTTTCCAGCTAGATGATGTCAAATCACTTATGTTTAGATTCATGGCATTAGTTATTTTATTTTTATTTGATTGAACATAATCAAACTTATATTTGAAGCACTTTATTAAAATTTTTGTCATACTTTTAAGACTTGAGATTTGTATTTGTGTCTTTTATTTTTTAATAATGTCAACTCTTTTCTTTTTTTTTTGGACAGGGTTTCTCTGTGTAGCTCTGGCTGTCCTGGAACTCACTATATAGACCAGGCTGGCCTTGAACTCAGAAATCTTCCTGCCTCTGCCTCCCAAGTGCTGGGATTAAAGACATGTGCCAGCACTGCCTGGGTTGTTTGTTTGTTTGTTTTGTTTTAAAGTCTTTGATAAATTTCACATTGGGTTCTTCTATTAAATTTCTCATTTTATTTATAGGTATATATGCTTTCTCTTTGAATCTCCTTGAGTTTTTTCCTTTGAGAGTGCAGGGGAAATAGAGTGCAACATGATGGCATTGGCTACCAAGCCTAATGTCCTGAGTTCAGTCTTAAAGACAGACACAGTAAGAGAATTAACTCCTTTAAATTTTACTTTAATTTACAGGCCCATGTATTGGTATGGAAATACATATGAACACAAATACAGATGCTAAAGAAACAAAGAAACAAAGTTTTTTTAAAATTTTTGTATTATATTTTACTTATTTAGTATGACTGGAATTATTATTTGAAATATTTACCAGGCAATTTAAAGATCTCAATTTATTCTGGAGTCTGTGGGAACTCTATCCTGTGTTTGTCAGTACATGTACAGTGACATGTGTCTGCTGGAATTCTTATCAGGTACTTGAACTGGTGAGATTGTGTATGGTCTGGGAACCATGACACTGAACTTGGTGCTATGGTATTGGGACAAGGATTAGGCGCTGAAGGTGGGCATATGGAACACAAACCCCTTGAAGTATTGGTCTGGTTGGAGCTTTATTGGTTCTCTACAAATGTGTCAACAAGGTTAAAAGCTTGCTAATTTTTAAATGGTAATGAATTTATGTTTTTTAAAACACATTTGAGCAAACTTTTAATTTATCAAGCAATTTAAAAGGTCAGCCCAAGCTTATATTGGAACAAATATTATGTATTATATTGGAACAAATAAAAAATTATTATTTATTCATTTGTGAAATTTTTCCTTAAAATGTCTTCTATCTTTCTATTTATTTCTATTCAGTTAGAATTCTATCATGCATCTTTGTTTCCTCTCATTTCTTAAGACAAGTGTGAAAACCAGTTAAATTGTGTATAGAGCTCAGTGTTGTAAAAGACAAAGAAAAGAAAGGGAGAAAAGAGAGGCGAGTAATGGAGGAAAATAGAGTGTATTCTGTGTTGTTACTGGGAAACATTTATTTTAGGCAGCTTAGACAATACCTACTCATCTCCCCACTACTATTTTGACAGCCTTTTCAATCTAAGCATTTTTCAATTCATCCTGTCACTAGGCTTGTGTCATTAAGGATTTTAAAACCATTAATTTAATTCTTCTCTAGACTCTGAAAATCCTGTGCTTTCCTGTCATGAATTCAGGGTTGAGCAATATCTTTGAGGTTTGCAACTTCACTCAGTTTAAAATAAAAATTGCATATTTTAGTGCAATTCTGTAATTATTAAAATAAAAACAACTTTCCTAATATTATTTTTAAGCTAGTATTTGATTAGCATTTTAGTTAATAGGATTTATGATTTCAACAAATTGGAGCTTTACACTCCATGACTAAGATCCATGATTTTATACAGATAGGTAGACCTAAATTATTAGTTTTTTTTCTTACTTTTAAACTCCAAATTTTATACCCCTCCCAGTTCACCCTCCAACTGATCCACATCCTATAATTCCTCCCCACACTCTGGTTTCCACAAGAATGTCCCTACAATCCACCTCCACCCCACCAGACCTCTAAACGTTCTGGGGCCTCCAGTCTCTTGAGCATTAGGTGCATTTTCTCTGACTAAACCCAGACCCAGCAGTCCTCTGATGTATAAGCATCGAGGGCCTCATACCAGCTGGTATATGCTACCTAATTGGTGTTCCAGTATCTGAGAGATCTTGAATGTCCAGGTTAAAGACTGCTAGTCCTCCTAGAGAGTCGCCCACCTCCTCAGCTTCTTACAGCCTACCCCTAATTCAACCAAAGGGATCAGCAGCTTCTGTCCATTGGTTGAGTGCAAATGTCTGCATTTCGGTCTTCAGTTCCTTGTTGGGTCTTTTGAGGACAATAATGTCCCTTTTTTGTGGGTGCTCCATAGCCTTAGTAATAGTGTCAGGTCTTGGGGCATCCCCTAGAGCTGGATCTTACTTTGGATCTGTTGCTGACCCTTCTTTTCCTTGGGTTCCTCTCCATTTCCATCCCTGCAGTTCTTTCACACAGGAACAATTATGGGTCAGAGTTTTGACTTTGGGATGGCAACCCATCCCTCATTTGATACCCTGACTTTCTGCTGGAGGTGGATTCTACATGTCGCTTCTACCCACTCTAGGGCATCTCATCTAAGGTCCCTCCTTTTGATACCTGAGAGTTTCTTACTTCCCAGGTCTCTGGGATATTTGTAAGGGTCCTCCACAACCCTCTACCTCCAGAGGTGCCTGTTTCCATTCTTTCCCCTGGCCATCAGGGTTTCAGTCATTTTCTGTGTCCAACACCACATCATGTTCCCCTCTTCTCCCCCCATCCACTTTCTCTCCCAGATCCCTTCTTCCCTCCAGCCTTGTGATTGTTTCTTCACCCACCCAAGTGGGACTGAAGTATCCTAACTTGGGCCCTTCAGCTTCTTGATCACTTTGAGTTCTGTGAACTTTATCCTGTGTATTATGTATTTTTTTTATATCCACTTATTAGTGAGGACATACCATGCATGTCCTTTTGGGTCCTAGTTACCTCACTCAGGATGATATTTTCTAGTTCGATCCATTTGCCTGCAAAACTCAGGACGACCTCTTTCTTAATAGCTGAGTAGTATTTCATTGTGTAAATGAACCACCTTTTCTGTACCCATTCTTCTGTCATGGGACATTTGGATTTTTTCCAGTTTCTGGTTATCACAAACAAGGCTGCTATGAATATAGTGGAACGCATGCACCTGTGGCATGGTGGGGCATCTTTTGGGCATATTCTCAAGAGTGGTATTGCTGGGTCTTCAGGTAGATATATTTCCAGTTTTCTGAGAAACCTCAAGATTGATTTCCAGAGTGGTTGTATCAGTTTGCCATTCCATCAGCAATGGAGAAGCATTCCTCTTTTTCCACATCTTTGCCAGAGGTGCTGTCTCTTTAGGTTTTGATCTTAGCCATTCTAATTGGTGTAAGGTGAAATCTTAGAGTCACTTTGATTTACATTTCTCTGTTCTCTAAGGACTTTGAACATTTCAGGTATTCCTTAAGCATTGGAGATTTTTTTGTTGTGAATTTTGTGTTTAGTATTATGTCCCCCCCCCCTTTTTTTTGATTGGGATGTTTGGTTTTTTGGTGGTTAGCTTCTTCAGTTCTTTATATATGTTGAATATTAGTCATCTATTAGATCAATTATTGATCTTAGAGCATGAGACATTGGAGTTCTGCTTAGGAAATTTCTCTATGTGCCAATGAGTACAAAGCTCTTTCCCATGTTTTATTCTATTAGATTCAGTGTATATGGTTTTATACACAAAAATATAGTGAGAGCCTGACCCACTTGGACTTGAGCTTTTTACAAGGTGACAAATATGGTTCTATTTTCATTTTTCTTCATACTGATATGCAGTTAGACCAGCACCATTTGTTGAACATGGTTTAATTTTTCCATTGTATATATTTGGCTTCTTTGTCAAAGATCAAGTGTCTGAAAATATGTGTTTTTATTTCTAGGTCTTCAATTCTATTCCATTGATCAACGTGTCTGTCACTGTACTAATACCATGCAGTTTGTTTGTTTGTTTGTTTTTTATCACAATTGCTCTGAGGTCAGAGATGGTGAATCCACCAGCCATTCTTTTATTGTTTAGAATTGTTTTCATTATTCTGGGTTTTTTGCCTTTCCATATGAATTTTAGAATCATCCTTTGCATGTCTTAGAAGAATTGTGTTGGGATTTTGATGGGGATTGTATTGAAGTTCTAGATTGCTTTTCGTAGGATGGCCATTTTTACTATGATAATCCTGCCAATACCTGAATATGGAAGATCTCTCCATTTTCTGATGTCTTTGTTTTTTTTTTTCTTGAGAGACTTGAAATTAATGTTAAACAGCTCTTTCACTTTTTGGTTAGAGTTATCCCAAGATATTTTTATAAAATCTGTGGCTATTGTGAAGGGAGTTATTTCCCTAATTTCTTTCTCAGTTTGTTTATCATTTGTATAAAGGAAGGCTACTTAGCTAATTTTACATGCAGTCACTTTCCTGAAGCTGGAGAAGGTTTCTGGAAGAGCTTTGGGGGGTTACTTATACATCAGCAAATAGTGATATTTTTTGTCTTCTTTTCCAATTTGATCCCCTTGATGTCTTTTTGTTTTCTTATTGTTCTAGACAGCATTTTGATTACTATATTGAATAGATATTACTCTTGATCTTAGCCAAAAGGCCAAGAAACAATGAGTAGATATTACAAGAGTGGGCATCATTGTCTTCTCTCCAATTTTTGTGGGATTGTTCTATGTTTCTCTCCATTTGACTTGATATTGACTGTTGCTGTATTTATTGCATTTAAGTATGGACCTTAAATTCCTGATGTCTCCTACACTTTTAGCATGAAGGGGTGTTGTTGTATTTTGTCACATGCATTTTCTGCATCTAACGAGATGGTTATGTGATTTTTTTCTTTGAGTTTATTTATTTAGTGAATTACATTCATGGATTTTCATATATTGAATGAACATTGCACCCCTGGGATGAAGCTTACTTGATTGTCATGAATGATGGTTTTGATATGTTTTTGGACTCGGTTTGCAAGAATGAGTATTTTTGCCTTGATATTCATAAGTGAGATTAGTCTGAAGTTCCAAGAAAATGGTTCCAGGAAAAAAGCTGGTGATCTGATAGGATGCATGAAATTATTTCAGTCATCTTGTATTAATTGAGGCTTGTTCTGTGATCAAATATATGGTCAGTCTTTGAGAAGGTACCATGAGGTGCTGAGAAGAAGGTATATTCTTTTGTTTTAGGGCAAAATGTTCTCTAGAAATCTGTTAAGTCTGTTGAGTTCATAACCTCTAATAGTTTCACTATATTTTTGTTTAGTTTTTGTTTTAGTGACCTGTCCATTGGTTAAAATGGGGTGTTGAAGTCTTCTACAATTATTGTGTGAGTTTCAATGTATATTTTGAGCTTAGTAAAGTCTCTTTTATGAAAATAGGTGCCCTTGCATTTGGCACATAGATGTTCAGAATTGAGACTTTCTCTTGGCAGATTTTTTTCTTTGATCAATATGAAGTGTCCTTCCTCATCAAGCTTGAAAACTTTTAGTTGAAAGTTTATTTTATTGGATATTAGGATGACAATATTATTGGATATTAGGACGCCTTCTCTTTTCCTGTGACCAGGAACAAAGTGTTGATTATGCTCTCTTGGCAGAGATTATCAGTCAACTCTTTCACATAGTGTGTCCTTTTTCTGGACAGACAGAATATTTTTCTGTAGATGAAATGAAGCTATTCTTGCCTAGTGGCTGCCTCTCCACAGCTGGAGCAACTCCATTGATGCTCAATTTTTTCTTTGAATTCAAGAAACAGGTGCTGTCAGGAGCAGACAGGTCTCTAGTCAAATTATGTGTAATAAAGAGATGTCCATAAACATCATATTCTTTGGACTTCTGAAGCCTTTGAAGACTATTGATCTACCCAAAGGATTTGACTATTCTCAGCCATTTCTAATTGAAATATCTCAGAAACACACTTTCAATTAACTCAGGACCATAAAGTTGCTATCTGGCTTTTAAATTGAATTGCTTAATCATCTAAAAACAGTTTATAATAGCAGTTATAGAGGGATTGGCCTAAGCCTTGTACTATTAAATGTGTTACATAGGCACAATGCCTATGTGAAGGTAACAGTATTAATCCCAATTTTATATCAGTAATTAATTCATATCAATGAAAAATTTAAATTTGCACCAAATAAATTCTGTACCAATAACATATAGCTATGTAATGTTTTACTTAAGAGTAAATTTGCTAACCTATCCCTATTTGTCTATTAGTATTAATTTTTATGATATTACTATATCCCCCCTTTGTTTCCCACCCCCTTCCCTATTACCAAAGAAGGAAGCATAGAGAAGAGGAAAGAAAAGATAGAAATCCCCAAGTTTAAGCTCTCTAGTTACCTCCCTGTCCCTGTACATTGAAACTCACACAATAATTGTAGAAGACTTCAACACCCCATTTTAACTAATGGACAGGTCACTGAAACAAAAACTAAACAAGCTGTTACAAGCTATACTTGTAAAGTATCCCTTAAATGACAACATATCCATAATTCACTAAATAACCAGAACCATCCACTCCAACATAAGGAACAGGGATGGTGATCTTCTTTTGTCTGCTTTTAGCTGAATTGGGGTGAAGAAATCCCTTGGGGGGGGGGGAAGGGAAATAGGAAAGTTTTCATTGTCAAAGGTGAGCTAGCTGGCATTATTTGTCTTTCAGTCGCAATGTGCTGAGAAAACTCATTGCTGAGCTGCCATCTTGACTCTGACATTCTGAAAGGCTGAAAAGGCAAGCTAGCTAGTCTAGAAAAGTACTGGAAGCAAGTCTTTAAAAGAAGAAGTAGTTGAAATAGAGATAAGTACAAAGCTGCAATGGAAGGTCCCAGAATTTCAGCATCCCTGAATGTGAATCTTTTCAGGGCTGTCTTTCTCTTCTTTTATTTTGCCTTATACAAAACATAAAAGCAAAATATAGTTCTATATAGATATTCACGCTGGGTGGTGGTGGTGCATGCCTGTAATCCTAGCACTTGGGAGGCAGTTGCAGGTGGATTTTTGTATTCGAGGCCAGCCTGGTCTACAGAGTGAGTTGCAGGACAGCCAGGGCTACATAGAGAAACCCTATCTCAACACCACCCACCCAAACAAAACAGAACAAAAAAAAGACATACCCAAGGAGCATTCAGGATGCTGATTGGCCAAAGAAGATCAATATAGAAAGGCAACTGTCTTTCCTCAGGTTAGTTTGGTCACATAATCAAACTGCGATATAACTTTGGATACTTGCTCTTGTAATGGACAGTATATAATAACAAGTTGTGAGAAATTTGTCCCCAATAAGTGTTATTTGGTGTGTATAGACATTCTAGCCTTAGCTGGTTTCATAGCTGTGTCCATATATGGAGACATAAATCATCACCACATATGTATCACCTATTTTGTTGATTGTGTTAATCTCCCTTTTCTTCTTTGTCACTAATGTCTTCAGGAGGTCTCCTTTTGTCATGTCTGATTTTTATCAACTTGGAAGGAACCCACAGCTTTTCTTTTTCTGTGGAAACAGTTATATCCCCTCCTCCAGTGTAACACATTTCCCATCTTTCATTCTGATGTCAGAATATCCTTAATATAAACAGGCTGGTTTAGTTCAATAGTTCTTTGCACAATCTAATGTCTTTCAGCAGCTGTGGTGTTTTGTTCACTGGTATTTAAAAAATTGAAGGTTAATAAACCACTACGTAATCTACTTTGCTGGTTCTTGCTGATCCCCTTTGCCTACTAAGCATCTCCTTTAGAGTTCAGTTAGATCTCTCCACAATCACTTGTCCTATAGGATGGTGTGATATGTCTGTAACATGATTTATATTATAATATTTAAAAAACTGCCTCAAAAAAACTGCCTCATCTTATTAGAGACATATGCCAAACCTTTGTTCATTTTAAATTGTGTAGATATTCCCATAATGGCCATAACTTCTACCACATGTGTGATTACAGAATCACCTTTTTCTGATGCTAATGCAGTTGCCATTGAAATCCTGAATTTGTGTCTACAGTATGATGCACAAATTTCACTTTACCAAACTCTATAAAATGGAAGACATTCATTTGCCAAATGTCATTTATTTGGGTACTCTTACAGTTAGTTACTGTGGGTAATGATGTTTGGTTTCATAGTGAACAAGTAGGACATAGCCTCACATTTTCCTTGGCTTGTTGACAGGTGATAGAGACTTCTTTCTTTAAATATTTGCTGTTAACACGGTGGTTTCTTATGGAATTCTCTAGTATACTTCCTCTCAGTAGCTGGTCAATTTCATTATTACCTTTCACCAAAGGGCATGGCAGACCCGTTTGGAATCTTACTGTTATATATATTGGATAACTCCTATTTCTGATCATTTGTTGTAGCTGAATAGTGAAGTCAACTCAGAATCATCCTAAGTTCAGCAGTCTCTATGTATAAACCATACTTTTTGCATATTGAGTGGTCAAGGCAATCACAGGCTGCAGAGAGTTGATAACTCCCAATAGCTTCTGAAAATCATTAAGGGTCTTTAATTGATTTCTTTTGTACCTTTTGTGGCCTAACCCTTTTCAGACTTATTTTATATCCTTGATAATTAATAGAATCTCCTCTTTGTATTTTTTCAGGGGCGATTTTCAGTCCACAACAAGGCCAGTTTTTGTTTTTGTTTTGTTTTTGTTTACTTCGTCATACAAACTTTATAGGATATTTATATCTGTATCAGCCAATAAGAAGTTATCCATATAATGATAAATAATAAATTGGGGAAATTGTTTGTGAATCATCTCCAATGGCTGTTGTACAAAATATTGACACATTGTAGGGCTATTTAACAGTCCATATGGGAGGACTTTCCAATGGTATCTCTTTATTGGACATCTGTTGAAGATAGGTTTTGAGAAAACAAACCTTTCCTTATTGCATTCATGTAGAGGAATTGTGAAAATGTCTTTCAGATCAATCACTATGGTAGGCTGTTCCTTAGTCAATAAGGAAGGCAATGGGATCACAGGCTGCAAGGAACCCCTTGACTGAATAATCTTATTAACCACCCTGAGATCTGTCGACATCCTCCATTTGTCAGATTTTTTTAATGACAAATACTGGAGAATCCATGTGCTGGTAGACTCCTCTATATGATGAGACTCCAGCTGTTCCTGGATCAGCTGTTCTAACACCTATAATTTTTCTTTTGTCATAGATCATTGATCAATCCAAATGGGTTGGTCAGTCAACCACCATAGTGGTAAGGTTCTGGGTATCTTGGTAGCAGTGGCTCCTTGGGATAGAGCTAAATTATCAGCCCTGCTGTATCTTATTTATGGATAGCTTGGATGGTTTGTAACTGCCTTTGATAATTTTTCATAACTAATTTAGAATTTTAATTAGGATCCTGATGGGTTTCCTGACTAGACATTCAAACTGAGGGATATTAATTTGGGTTTTCCATTCCTGTAGTAGATATTTTCTCCATAAGGTAATGGCTATATCTGCTACATATAGACTCAATTTTCCTACCTAAACATGTGGTTCTATACCTTTAAGTCCCATACATCTTTGCCATATTTGTGATAAAGCCCCAACTCCTTGAAATTGGATATCTACATCTTGGCCAACTTGCTGGCCAAGATTTTAGAGAGATAATGGTGACATCTGCTCCAGTGTCAACCATTCCTTCAATCTCAATATCTTTTACTAGTATTTTTAGTTTTGGACTTTGATCCTCTATAGAAGTTGGCCAAAATTTTCCTTTTTGGGCCCCCTTTGAGGCCTTTTGCTTTGTCTATAGAACTTGCCTCAGACTTGTCTGGTCTCAGAGCATCTGTTTTTGAAGCACTGATGTTTAATTTTCCTGAGGAAAAGAACTCTCCCTGCCTGGCACTGGGGACTCTGAGAGGCTCTCCTGGGAGATTTTTGTCAGGGTCTTGCCCTATTTGTCTGTTGTTGTTCTATATTCCCTAGTCAAATGTTGGCCTCTGCCACATCTTTGACATATTCTAGAAGGCATAGGTACCTTTTGGTCTTACTTTGTTTTATTCTGAAGTCATGACCCTGCTTACCACAATGAAAACATTTGAAATCTTTGGTCAAGTCTTGATATCTAGTGGCAGCTTCTCCTATCATAGTCATATTGTGTGAGCAAGATCCAACTTAAGCTTTATATCTAATCCACTCATCTATTGATGCTGACCTTGCTGTCACTGATCTGATTACTTCTTTGCATTCAGCATATGCATTTTCAAAGTCAATATCAATTATTGTCTTTCTAGCCACTGAATCTTATATAATCCTTTCCACAGCTGAGGTTAGCATTTGTAAAAAGTGAGGGAAGGTTTCTTTTGGATCTTGTATAATGAGTAAATGGTTCAAGTCTTTTACCTGATTCTGCAACTTTGTCCCAAGCCTTTAAGGCTGACAATTTACATAGTTCCAGACTTTCTTCATTATATACAGCCTGCACCTCTAACTCAGCAAAGCAACCTTCACTGAGAAGATGGTCTGTGGAAATCTTTTTTGTTGTTGTTGTTGTATTATCTCCCTCACCTTGTGTCTCCACCATGAGAACCATTGTAAATATGCAGCAAGTTCTAGGATTGCTCTTGCCATATCTTTTCAGTCTTGGGGGATTATTCTATTTTTAATAGCCCAAGAAGTCAGGATTTATTTTACAAATTGCAAATACAAAGGAGTTAAAACCATCCAGTGAAAAAAAAGACAGCATATTCAACAAATGGTGACAGTTCAACTGGCAGTTAGCATGTAGAAGATTGCAAATCAATCCATTCTATTCTCCTTGTACAAAGCTCAAGTGCAAGTGCATCAAGGACCTCCAGATAAAGCCAGATACACTGAAACTAATGGAAAATAAAGTGGGGAAGAGACTCAAGCATATGGGCATGGAGGAAATTTTCCTGATTAGAATACTAATAGCTTATGCTCTAAGAACAAGAATTGACAAATGGGATCACATAAAAACCGAGACAGGATTCAATCCACCCCACTGCAGCTGCCTAAGCTGCTTAAATTGCTGCCTAAGCAATATTCAGGGGTTGGAAAGCAGTGAAGTTTTATCTCAGGTTGAAGCTGAGTTCAAATCAAAAAGCTGGGCAAAAATTTTTTGACATAAATCTCCAACCCAAATAAGCCCAGGTAAAGAAAACACAACACAATTAATATGAGCACAAGCTGCATGCCTAGATTGGGCAGATCTACCACTACGCTGCCATTTTTCCATCTGTGGAAACCCCATATAACTTGCAGTTTCTCCAGGCCATGTACTTCTGCATTACTTTCCTTTCACCCTCTCCTCCACAGTCCTCTCTTCTCTCCATCCCTCTTCTCTCCCTAACTTTTAGCTCCACCTTCCTTTCTCCTGCTCAATCCTGTAAAAAGTCCCTTGTTTTACAAATTAAGATGGGGTGAAGGTTTATAGGAACCTGGTTTATTCATTCCTTGTTAGAAGTTCCTCTCAGAAGAGCAGAATTATCATTAAAATACAAGCAGCCCCAGGGCTATCCACAACATATTCTTTCTTTGTTCTGTGCATTTCATGTTTTTATTATTAGGAAGAACAAATTTTCTTTTCTAGCCCCATTTATTTAGTGTTCTTTAGGCTTCTTGTACTTTTATGTCCATCTTTTTCTTTAGGTTGGGGAAGTTTTCTTCTATGATTTTGTTGAAGACATTTTCAGGTCCTTTTAGCTGGGAATCTTCATTCTCCTTTATTTCAATTATTCTTAGATTTGGTCTTTTTATTGTGTCCTGTGGATGCTTTAGGAGTTTTTATGTTTTGAATTTTCTTTTTCTTTTTTTATTCAATGTATATTTTTATTTACATTTCAAATGATTTCCCCTTTTCTCGCTTCCCACTCCCCGAAAGTTCCATAAGCCCTCTTCCCTTCCCTTGTTTCCTCATCCACCCCTTCCCACTTCCTTCTTCTGGTATTGCCCTATACTGCTACACTGAGTCTTTCCATAACCAGGGGCCACTCTTCCATTCTTCTTGGACATCATTTGATGTGTGGATTATGTTTTGGGTATTCCAATTTTCTAGGCTAATATCCACTTAGTAGTGAGTGTATGCCATGATTGATCTTTTGAGACTGGGTTACCTCACTTATGATGTTCTCCAGCTCCATCCATTTGTCTAAGAATTTCATGAATTCATTGTTTCTAATGGCTGAATAGTACTCCATTGTGTATGGAATTTTCTTCGACAGTTGTTTCAGTTTTTTCTAGGGTATCTTCTACACCTGAGATTCTTTCTTCTATCACTCCTCCTCTGTTAATGAGGCTTACATGTGTAATTTCTGACCTCTTTCCTAGGTTTTCCATTTCCAGGTTTTCCTGCATTTGTGTTTTCTTCATTGTTTCTACTTCCACACTTAGGTCTTTGACTGCTTTATTCAATTCCTTCACCTATTTGTGCTTTCCTGTATTTCTTTAAGGGATTTATTTGCTTCCTCTTTAAGGGCTTCCACCTGTTTACCTGTGTTTTCCTCTATTTCTTTCAATGAGTTGTTTACATCCTCCTTAAAGGACTCTATTATCTTCATGAGCTATGATTTTAAATGAACTTCTTGATTTTCAGATGTGTTGGTATATTCAGGGCTTGCTGTGGCGGGAGAATTGGGTTCTGATGATACTCATTTATATTGGCCTTTGTTGCTTATGGTCTTGTGCTTGCCTCTTGCCATCTAGTTTTCCCCAGTGTTTGCTGGTCTTGGTGACTCTCTGGAGTCTGCCTCTTTTGTTCCTGAGTTGCTTCAGGTCTCTTGGTAGGCCCGTGGCTCTGGTTGCAGCAGACCACCTGTTGGGCCTTCCAACTGGGTGGGGGCACTCTTCTGAGAAGCAGTGAAGCTGCTGATCTGTTGCCTTGTCTGTAGTAGATCTCCTTGGAGGCCTTAAGACTGATGGGTCTTTAGAGGAGTGTAAAGTTCTTATCCTGTGTGAGGTTGTTCACCTGGGGTGGGGGTGCGATGGACTGTGGTTCTGTTTGCTTCTGTGTAGCAGAATTCTAGGGGACTTTCAGTCTGTTGGCTTAGTTTCCCTGCATGGCACAGAGCCCCCATGATGTCTTCAGACTGTGGTGTCTGTTGCCCAGTTGCCCTGAATACAGAAGAGCTCCTGGGATGCCTTCAAATTACGGTGTCTTCAGGGGAGCAGACAAGCTGGCAATCAGTTGCTCAGTTTTCTTGTGTATAGCAGATTTTGTAGGATGCTAGTTGCTCTGTTTGTGGTATAAATTCTTGGATGCCTCAGGCTGTGGTGTCCAGTTACTCTGAGTGCAGTAGACTTTCTGGGTTTGTTCAGGATATGCTATCTCCAGGGGAGCAGACTAGATAGCAGTCTAGAAGGGACAAAATGGAAGGGGGGGTATTCAGTGTGAGGGGGGTGTTGGGTAGTGATGGGTCTCGAGGCTCCCAAAAACAGCTGTGGGACTTCTTGAGGGTTCTTACCAAAATGCGCTGAGTGCAGTGCATCATTTGGGATGTCTCAGGAAATGGTGTCCCCAGGGAAGCAGATTTTCTTTAGTGTGGCTATAAGCTTTCAGATTACTTTTGAATGCTTATCAAAGTTGATCAGGCCCTGAAATTTTGGTTTTAATAACTTTTAAAAATGTTTTGTAATTCCTGGGAATTTCTTCACCTGGGCAACATAACAATTAAGCTAAACATCTATTCAACCCGAATTCTTGTTAAGGTGAAAATGTTCCCAGCCACTGGATCAGGCTCTGACAGAAGAGGCAGTGAGATAGAGAACTAGGACCCCAAAACAAGTGTTCTTTAACAATTATACTTAAAATAAATGTTATTTAATTTATCACATGAAGTAGTGAGTTTCATTATGGTATTTTCATTGTCTATGCCATTATATCTTTCTCTTGTTTGTTATGGTTTCCTATTGTCTTATCCATCCCTACTACCTACTCTTGACTATCCCTTTCCTCTTACTAACTGGGGATTTCTGTTCACATGAAATATATATTCTATTACGCTCCTCCCCAACCATACTTTATTTCCCCTCCTTATCCATTCCTACTACCTACTCTTGACTATCCCTTTCCTCTTACTAACTGGGGATTTCTGTTCACATGAAATATATATTCTATTACTCTCCTCCCCAACCAAACTTTATTTCCCCTTCTTTAAGATCTATTCCTTCTGTTTTATTGTCTCCTTACTACTATGATGAAATTCACACACACACACACACACACACACACACACACACACACTGACATATACACACACACAAACGTGCATATTCAAACATGAATACAATGTAAAATAGGTGTTTGAAAGATTGTGATATCATCATATGTAAACTACTTGTCTGTTGTGTCTGATTTTATTTTTCCTCATTATTTCCAGTCTTGAAGTTAATGGGCAACAAAAATAATTTCTAAACAATTTTTTATATTTCCTAGATTTAGTTCGTTTATGTATATGTATGTGCCTATCCTCATTCCAGGGTGTAAGTGTAGAGGCCAGAGGACAACTTGTATGAGTCTGTTTTCTTCATCCACCATGTGTGTTCCAGGGACTGATCCTAGGTTGGTAGGGTTGGTGGAAACCACTCTAACTTGCCAAGCCATCTCATGAGCCCCAACATTGATTCTTTAAGAAATTAATATGAAGTTGAACATGAATATTTTGCTGGGAATTCCTTACAGACTTATAACATATAATAAAAAAGACTGTCTTATTAAGTTAATTTATTTATTGTAATAAGGAGGTTTACTTTTTAGAGTGTGTTTTTTTAGTAATACATTCACTTATGTGGTGTCTTTATTTTATCAGTGTAGGAGTATATATACTATTAAATTTTGATATCCTAAGTTGGTAATAAATATTGCTTGAAACATAATCTTTATATTTTTTGAGTTGCGTTTCTCCCATGCGTTTCTCCCATTTCTTTGTTTCTTGTGTGTGGGGGCAGTGTGTGTGTGTGTGTGTGAGAGAGAGAGAGAGAGAGAGAGAGAGAGAGAGAGAGAGAGAGAGAGAGAGAGAGAGAGGAGTCTGTGGTGATGGGGGAATGGAGCAGAAAGGGGAAAGGGAGAAAGATATAAATTTAATGCAGTGAGGTGTACAACCACTGAGCTCTATCTGAGATCAAGTTATTTTATTTTCTTTAGGGATTTTCTGTATGTTCACATCTTGTTTTTATTTATTTATTTTTGGACCAAAGAACATATTTCTTTCTTTTGATGCTGTGGATGAGTCTGTGAATTATGCTGTAAGTTTTTCAAGTAGTTGATAGAGATGGAAAACCATGTAAGTCTGGAAAGTTATACATATTTCTTTATAGAAAAATGCTTTTTTCAATTTTTATTCATTATATTCTTTATTTATATTTCAAATGATTTCCCCTTTCATGGACTCCCCTCCCTGAAAGTCCCATAAGCCCTCTTCCCTCCCCCTTTTCCCCAATCCTCCCTTTCCCACTTTCCTGTTCTGATATTCCCCTATAGTGCTGCACTGAGCCTTTCCAAAACCAGGGGGCACTCCTTCCTTCCTCTTGGGCATCATTTGATATGTGAATTGTGTCTTGGGTATTCCAAGCTTCTAGGCTAATATCTGCTTGTCAGTGAGTTCATACCATGAGTGCTCTTTTGAGACTGGGTTACTTCACTTAGGATGATGTTCTCTAGCTCCATTTATTTGTCTAAGAATTTCATGAATTCATTGTTTCTAATGGCTGAATAGTACTCCATTGTGTATATATACCACATTTACTGTATCCACTTTTTCTCCATTGAGGGACATCTGGGTTCTTTCCAACTTCTGCCTAGTATAAATATGGCTGCTATGAACATAGTGGGACATGTATCCTTATTACATGCTGGGGAATCCTCTGGGTGATATAGCTGGGTATAGCCCAGAAGTGTTATAGTGGATTCCTCCAGACATATCATTCCCAGTTTTCTGAGGAACCACCAGATTGATATCCAGAGTGGTAGTACCATCTTGCAACACCACCAGCAGTGGAGGAGTGTTCCTCTTTCTCCACATCCTCGCCAGCACCTGTTTTCTCCTGACTTTTTGATCTTAGCCATTCTGACTGGTGTGAGGTGAAATCTCAGGATTGTTTGGATTTGCATTTCCCTGATGACTAAGGATGTTGAACATTTCTTTAGGTGTTTCTCAGCCATTCAATATTCCTCAGGTGAAAATTCTTTGTTTAGCTCTGTACCCCATTTTTAAGGGAGTTATTTGGCTCTCTGGAGTCTACCTTCTTGAGTTGTTTGTATATCTTGGATATAAGCCCTCTATTGGATGTAGTGTTGGTGAAGATCTTTCCCCAATTTGTTGGTTGCCTTTTTGTCCTTTTGACAATGTCCTTTGCCTTACAGAAACTTTGTAATTTTATGAGGTCCCATTTGTCAATTCTTGATCTTAGAGCATAAGCTACTGGTGTTCTGTTCAGGAACTTTTCCCCTGTGCACATGTCATCAAGGGTCTTCCCCAATTACTTTTCTATTAGTTCCAGTTGGTCTGCTTTTATGTGGAGGTCCTTGATCCACTTGGACTTGAGCTTAGTACAAGGAGATAAGAATGGATCCATTTGCATTCTTTTGCATGTTGACCTTCAGTTGAACTAGCACCAAATGTTGAAAAGGCTATCTTTTTTCCACTGGATAGTTGTAGCTCCCTTGTCAAAGATCAAGTGACCATAATCCTGTGGGTTCCTTTCCAGGTCTTCGATTCTATTCCATTGATCTACTTGCTTGACACTGTACCAATACCACAATTGCTCTGTAGTATCGCTTAAGGTTGGGGATACTTATTCCCCTAGAAGTTCTATTACCATTGAAGATAGTTTTAGCTATCCTGTGTTTTTTGTTATTCCAGATGAATTTGAGAATTGTTCTTTCTAAGTCTATGAAGAATTGAGTTGGATTTTGATGGTGATTGCATTGAATCTGTAGATTGCTTTTGGCAAGATGGCCATTTTTACTATATTAATCCTGCCAATCCAAGAGCATGGAAGATTTTTCCATCTTCAGAGATCTTTGATTTCTTTCTTCAAAGGTTTGAAGCTCCTGTCATACAGATCTTTCACTTGCTTGGTTAGGATCACACCATGATACTGTATTTGTTTGTGGCTATTTTGAAGGGTGTCATTTTCTAATTTCTTTCTCAGCCTGTTTATCCTTTGAGTATAGGAAGGCTACTGATTTGATTGAGTTAATTTTATATCCAGACACTTTGCTGAAGTTGTTTATCAGCTATGGGAGTTCTCTGGTGAAGATTTTTGGGTCACTTAAGTATACTATTATATCATCAGCAAATAGTGATAGTTTGACTTCTTCCTTTCCATTTTGTATCCCTTTAACCTCCTTTTGTCGTCTGACTAGAACTTCAAGTACTATATTGGATAAATATGGAGAGAGGGGATAGCCTTGCCTAGTCCCTAGTTTTAGTGGGATTGCTTCAAGTTTTTCTCCATTTAGTTTGATGTTGGCTCCTGCTTTTCTGTATATTGCTTTTATTACATTTAGGTATGGGCCTTGAATTCCTGTTCTTTCTAAGACCTTTAACATGATAGTATGATGAATATTATTAAATGCTTTTTCATCATCTACTGAAATGACCATGTGGGTTTTTTCTCTGAGTTTGTTTATGTAATGGATTACATTGATGGATTTTCATATATTGAACCATCCCTGCATCCCTGGGATGAATCCTGCTTGATCATGGTGAATGATTGTTTTGATGTGTTCTTGGGTTCAGTTGGCAAGAATTTTATTGAGTATTTTTGCATCTATATTCATAAGGGAAATTGGTCTAAGCTTTTTTTGTTGGATCTTTGTGTGGTTTTGGTATTAGATAAATTGTGGCTTCATAGAAATTGTTGGCTAATGTTTCTTCTGTTTCTCTTTTGTGTAAGAATTTCAAGAGTATTGGCATTAGGTCTCCTGTGAATGTCTGATAGAGTTGTGCACTAAAACCATCTGGTCCTGTGCTTTTTTGGGTTGGGAGCTGGTCAATGACCACTTCTATTTCTTTAGGGGTTTAGGGACAGTTTAAATGGTCTACCTGATCCTGATTAAATTTTGGTGGTTGGTATCTATCTTGGAAATTGTCCATTTCATCCAGATTTTCCAGTTGTGTTGAGTATATAGGCTTTTGTAGTAGGATATGATAATTTTTTGAATTTCCTCAGTTTGTGTTGCTATTTCACCCTTTTCATTTCTGAATTTGTTAATTTGGATACTGTCTCTGTGACCTCTGGTTAGTCTGGCTAAATGTTGATCTATCATGTTGATTTTCTCAAAGAACCAGCAGCAGTGGAGGAGTGTTGCTCTTTCTCCACATCCTCGCCAGCACCTGTTTTCTCCTGAATTTTTGATCTTAGCCATTCTAACTGGTGTGAGGTGAAATCTCAGGGTTGTTTGGATTTGCATTTCCCTGATGACTAAGGATGTTGAACATTTCTTTAGGTGTTTCTCAGCCATTCAATATTCCTCAGGTGAAAATTCTTTTTTTTTTTTGTTGATTTTGTTGATTCTTTGTATAGTTCTTTTTGTTTCAACATGTTTGATTTCAGCCCTGAGTTTGATGATTTCCTGTCTTCTACTCCTCTTGGGTGTATTAGCTTCTTTTTGTTCTAAAGTTTTCAGGTGTTCTGTTAAACTGGTAGTTTATGCTCTCTCCAGCTTCTTCTTGTAGGCTTCAGAGCTATGAGTTTTCTTCTTAGAACTGCTTTCATTGTGTGCCAGAAATTTGGGTTTGTTGTGCCTTCATTTTCATTAAATTCTAAAAAGTCTTTGATTTCTTTCCTTATTTCTACCTTGACCTAGGTATCATTGAGTAGAGCATTGTTCAGCTTCCATGTGTATGTGGGCTTTTTATTGTTTTTGTTGCTATTGAAGACCACCCTTATTTCATCTGATTGGAGGCATGGAATTATTTTGTTAGTCTTATATATGTTGAGGTCTGTTTTGTGACCAATTATATGATCAATTGTGGAGAAGGTACCATGAGGTGCTGTGAAGAAGGTATACTATTTTGAGTTAGGGTGAAATGTTCTATAGATATCTATTAAATCCATTTGCTCCAAAACTTCTGTTAGTTTCTCTGTGACTCTGCTTAGTTTGTGATTCCCTGATCAGTCCATTTAAGAGTGGGGTGTTTAGATCCCCCACAATTATTGTGTAGGGTGTAATGTATGCTTTAAGCTTTAGTAAGATTTCCTTTATAAATACCAGTGCTCTTGTATTTGGGGCATAGATGTTCAAAATTGAGAGTTCTTCCTGGTAGATTTTTCCTTTGATGAGTATAAAGTGTCCTTCTGTGTCTTTTTTGGTGACTTTTGGTTGAAAGTCTATTTTATTGGATATTAGAATGGCTACTCCAGCTTGTTTCCTGGGACCATTTGCTTGGAGAACTGTTTTCCAGCCACTACTCTTAGGTAGTGTTGTCTTTGACACTGAGATATATTTCCTGTATGCAGAAAAATGTTGGGTCTTGTTTACAAATCCAGTCTGTTAGTCTAAGTCTTTTTTTTTTTTTATTTTATTTTATTTTGGTGAATTGATTCCATCGATGTTAAGAGATATTAAGGATTAGTGATTGCTGCTACCTGCTGTTTTTGATGTAAGTTTTATGTTTGTGTGGTTAACTTCTTTTGGGTTTGTTGAAAGATTACTTTATTGCTTTTTCTTGTGTGTAGTTTCCCTCACTTTGTTAGTGTTTTCTATTCATTATCCTTTGAAGGGCTGGGTTTGTGGAAAGATACTATGTAAATTTGATTTTTTCATGAAAAACCTTGGTTTCTCCATTCATGGTAATTGAGAGATTTGCTGGATATAGCAGTTTGGGTTGGCATTTGTGTTCCCTTAGTGTCTGCATGAAGTCTGCCCAGGATCTTCTGGCTTTCATAGTCTCTGGTGAGAAATCCAGTGTAATTCTGATAGGTTTATCTTAATATGTTAACTTTTTCCCTTACTTCTTTTAATATTGTTTGTTTGTTTAGTACATTTGGTGTTATAATTATTATGTGACAGGATGAATTTTTTTCTGGTCAAATCTATTTGGAGTTCTGTGGGCTTCTTGTATGTTCATGGGTTTTCTTTAGGTTAGGGAAGTTTTCTTCTGTAATTTTGTTGAAGACATTTACTGTCTCTTTAAGTTGGAAATCTTCACTCTCTTCTGTACCTGTAATCCTTAGGTTTGGTCTTCTTCTTTTTTTATTATCTTCATTTACATTGCCAATGGTAAAACTTTCCCAATTTCCCCCCTCCCAAAAGCCCCCCTCCCCAAAAATTCCCTACCCCTCCTTCCACCCCCTGCCTCCATGTATATACCTTTCTACCCGACAAACTCCAACTTTCCCCCTATGCCCCATCCCCTGTCCATTTCCCTTTGTTGGGGGCCTCTATTGAGCCTTTACCTGGCCAAAGAACGCCCCTCCCACTGATACCCAACAAGGCATTCCTCTGCCACATTTTTGTCTGGAACCATGTGTCCCCCTTGGTTGATGGTTCAGTCCCTGGGTATCCGAAGACATTGTTCTTCCCATGGGACTATAAACCCCTTCAGCACCTCCAGACCACCCTTGAGATCCTACACTGGGGACCCCAAGCCCAGTCCAATAGTTGGTTGCTAGTTTCTGCCTCTATATTTGTATGGCTCTGGCAGGGCCCCTTTGGAGATAGCCATGGCATGCTCCTTTTCGTACAGGCTGTTTGTAGTAGTGTCGGGGCTTGTTGACTGTTTATAGGATGAATCTCTAAGTAGGGCAGTCTCTGGGTGGCCTTTACTTCAAACTTTCCTCCACATATTGCCTCCCTTATTGCTCCTGTGAGTATTATGTTACCTTTTTCAGAGGAACCATAACACCCTCACTTATGTCCTCCTTCTTCTTGAGCTTCCTGTGCTGGGTGAATTGTAAATTGTTTATTTTGAGCTTTTGGACTAGCATCCACTTATTAGTGAGTGCATACCATGTGTGTTCTTTTGTGACTGGGTTACCTCACTCAGGATGACACTTTTAGTTCCATCCATTTGCCTAAAAATGTCATGAATTCATTGTTTTTAATAGCTGAATAGTACTCCATTGTGTATATATACCAAAATTTCTGTATCCATTCCTCTGCTGAGGGACATCTGTTTTCTTTCCAACTTCTGACTATTATAAATAAGGCAGCTATGAATATAGTGGAGCATGTGTCCTTATTACATGTAGGAGCACCTACTGGATATATGCCCAGGAGTGGTATAGTTGTTTCCACAGGTAGTACTATGTCTAATTTTCTGAGGAATCGCCAAATGGATTTCCAGAGTGGTTTTACTATCTTGCAATCTCACCAACAATGGAGAAGTGTTCCTCTTTCCCCACATCCTCTCTAGCATCTGCTGTCCCCTGAGTTCCCCTGAGTTTTTCATCTTAGCCATTCTGACAGGTATAAGGTGGAATCTCAGTGTTGTCTTGATTTGCATTTCCCTGATAATTAAGAATGTTGAACATTTCTTTAGGTGCTTTAGAGCCATTTGAGTTTCCTCAGTTGAGAATTCCCTGTTTAGCCCTGTATCCCATTTTTTAAATAAAGTTATTTGATTCTCTGTAGACTAACTTCTTTAGTTCTTTGTATATGTTGGATATTAGCCCTCTATTGGGTGTAGGGTTAGTAAAGATCTTTTCCCAATTTGTTGGTTGCCATTTTGTCCTATTGAGTATGTCTTTTGGCTTACCAAAGGTTTGTAGGTTTATGAGGTCCCATTTGTCGATTCTTGTTCTTAGAGCATAAGCCATTGGTGTTCTGTTCAGAAACTTTTACCCTGTGCCCATGTGTTCAAGGTTTGTCCCCACTTTCTCCTCTATAAGCTTCAGTGTGTTTGATTTTATGTGTACATCTTTGATCCACTTGGACTTGAGCTTTGTACAAGAAGATAAGAAAGGGTCATTTTGCAGTTTTCTACATGCAGCGCTCCAGTTGATCCAGCACCATTTGTGAAAAATGCTGTCTTTTTTCCACTGGATGTTTTTATCTCCTTTGTCAAATATCAAGTGACCATACATGTGTGGGTTCTATTCTAGGTCTTCAATTCTATTCCATTGATCTTCCTTCCAATCTGCATACCAATACCAAACAGTTTTTATCACTATCCCGCTGTAGTAGAGCTTGAGGTCAGGGATAGTGATTTCCCCAGAATATCATTTGTTGTGGAGAATAGTTTTTGCTATCCTGGGTTTTTTGTTATTCCAGATGAATTTGAGAATTGCTCTTTCTAGATCTATCAAGAATTGATTTGGAATTTTGATGGGGATTGCATTGACTCTGTAGATTGCTTTTGGCAAGATGGCCATTTTTACTATTTTGATCCTGCCAATCCATGAACATGGGAGATCTTTCCATCTTCTGAGACTTTCTTTGAATTCTTTCTTCTGAGGCTTAAAGTTCTTGTCATATAGACCCTTCACTTTCTTCATCAGGGTCACACCTAGGTAATAAATAGTATTTGGGACTATTGTGAAGGGTGTCATTTCCCTAATTTCTTTCTTACCTTGCTGATCCTTTGAGTAGAGGAAGGCTACTGATTCGTTTGAGTTAATTTTATATCCAGCCTCTCTGAGGAAGTTGTTTATGAACTTTAGGAGTTCTCTGGTAGAAGTCTTGGGGTCGCTTAAGTATACTTTCATATCATCTGCAAATAGTGATAGTTTGACTTCTTCCTTTCCAATTTGTATACGTTGACCTCTTTTTGCTGCCTGATTGCTCTGGCTAGGTCTTCAAGTACTAAATTGAATAGA
The DNA here is from genome assembly GCF_947179515.1 of Apodemus sylvaticus. Lineage (NCBI taxonomy): Eukaryota > Metazoa > Chordata > Mammalia > Rodentia > Muridae > Apodemus > Apodemus sylvaticus. The sequence continues at coordinate 3,449,456 of NC_067474.1, read as the reverse complement.
TGGGTAGAGAGTGGGCAGCCTTGTCTGGTCCCCAATTTTAGAGGGATTGCCTCACATTTCTCTCCATTTATGTTGATGTTAGCTACTGGTTTGCAGTATATTACTTTACTATGTTTTGGTATGGGCCTTGGATCCCCTATCTCTCTAAGACTTTTATCATGAAGGAATACAGAATTTTGCCAAAAGCCTTTTCAGAATCTAATGAAATGACCATGTCCTTCTTTTCCCTTTAGTTTGGTTATGTAGTGAATTACATTGACAAATTTCCATGTATTGAACCATCCCTGCATCCCTGGGATGAAGCCTACCTGATTGTGGTGAATTATAGTTCTGATGAATTCTTGGATTCGGTGGGCCAGGATTTTGTTAAGTATTTTTGCCTCAATGTTCATGGGGTAGATTAGTCTGAAGTTCTCCTTCCTTGTTTGGTCTTGTTTGGTTTAGGTATAAGCATGATTGTGGATTCATAAAATGAGTTGGGTAGTATTCCTTGAGTTTCTATTTCATGGAAAAGTTTGAAGAGTATTGGTATTAACTCTTCTTTGAGGATCTGATAGAATTCCCCACTAAACCCATCTGGGCCTGGGTCTTTTTTTTTTCTTTTTTTTTTTTTTTTTGAAGGGAGACTATTAATGACTGCTTCTATTTCCTCAGGGCTTATGGGACTATTTAGATGGTTTAGATGATCCTGTTTTAACATTGGCACCTGGTATACATCTAGAAAGTTGTCCAATCCATTCAGGTTTTCAAACTTAGTTGAGTATAAACTCTTGTAGTAGTATCTGATGATTTTTTGAATTTCCACAGTTTCCAAGTTTGATTATTTCCTGCTGTTGTTATATATCCCTTTTCATTTCTGATTTTATTAATTTGGATACAGTCTCTTTGCCCCTTGGTTAGTCTGGATAAGGGTTTATCTATCTATCTTGTTTATATTTTGAAAGAAGCAGCTCCTTGTTTTGTTGATTCTTTGTATAGCTCTTTTTTTTTCTGCTTGGTTTATTTCGGCTCTAAGTTTGATTATTTCCTGCTGTCTGCTCCTCTTGGAGGGTATTTGTTTCCTTTTTTCCTAGAGCCTTCAAGTGCACTGTCAAGCGGTTAGTGTAAGCTCTCTCCATTCTCTTTTTGGAGGAACACAGAACTATGAGTTTTCCTCTTAGCACTGCTTTCATTGTGCCCCATACATTTTCTTATGGTGTGTCTTCATTTTTTTAAATTCATTGAATTTTAAAATGTCTTTAATTTCTTTCTTTATTTCTTCCTTGACCAAACTATCATTGAGAAGAGTGTGCATTTTCCATTGCTTTTATTTGAGCTTAAGACCAGTCTTAGGCCATGGTGATCTGATATGATACATGGAATAATTTCAATATTTCTATATCTGTTGAGGCCTGTTTTGTGACCAAATATCTGGTCAGTATTGGAGAAGATACCATGAGGTGCTGAGAAGAAGGTATATTCTTTAGCTTTAGGATAGAATGTTCTATAAATATCTGTTAGATCCACTTGGTCCATAACTTCAGTTAGTTTCACTGTATCTCTGTTTAGTTTTTGGTTCCATGACTTGTCCATTTTTGACACGGGGTGTTGAATTCTCACACTAATATTGTGTGGGGTGTAATGTGTGCTTTGAACTTTGGTAAAGTTTTTTTAATGAATGTGGGTGCCCTTGTGTTCGAAGCATAGATGTTCAAAATTGAGAGTTCATCATGGTAGACTTTTCTTTTGGCCAGTATGAAGTATCTCTCCTTATCTTTTTTTGACAACTTTTGATTGAAAGTCAATTTTATCTGATATAAGAATGGCCATTCCAGCTTGTTTTTTGGGACCATTTGCTTGGAAAATTGTTTTCCATCCTTTGACTTTTAAATAGTGCCTGTCTTTTTCACTGAGGTGGGTTTCTTGTATGCAGCAAAATGTTGGGTCCTGTTTATATATCCAGTTCGTTAGTCTATGTCATTTTATAGGGGAATCGAGACCATTGATATTAAGAGATGTTAAGGAAAAGTGATTGTTGCTTACTGTTATCTTCTTAATTAAAGGTGACATTCTGGTTGTGTAGCTATTTTCTATTGGGTTTGAGGAAAGATTACCTTATTGATTTTTCTACAGTGTGGTTCGCTTACTTGTGTTGGTATTTTCCACCCATTATCCTTTGCAGAGCTGGATTTGGGGAAAGATACTGTGTAAATTTGCTTTTGTCATGGAATTTCTTATTTTCACCATCTATGGTAATTGAAAATTTTGCTGGGTATAGTAGTCTGGGCTGACATTTATGTTCTCTTAGGGTCTGTATCATATCTGCCTAGGCTCTTCTGGCTTTCATGGTCTCTGAGGAGAAGTCTGGTATAATTCTGGTAGGTCAGCCTTTATATGTTACTTGACCTATTTCTCTCACTGCTTTTAATATTCTTTCTTTGTTTAGTGCATTTTTTGTTTTGATTATAATGTAACGGGAGGAATTTCTGCTCTGGCCCAATCTGTTTGGAGTTCTGTAGGCTTCCTGTATGTTCATGAGCATCTCTTTCTTTAGATGAGGGAAGTTGTCTTCTATAATTTTTTGAAGATATTTATTGGGCCTTTAAGATGTAAGTCCTCACTTTCTTCTATTCCTATAATCGTTAGGTTTGGTCTTCTCATTGTGTCCTGGATTTCCTGGATGTTTTTGCATTTTGCATTTTCTTTGACTGTAGAGTCAATGATTTCTATGGATCTTCAGCATCTGAGATTCTTTCTTCCATCTCTTCTATTTCTGTTGTTGATGCTTCCATCTATGACTCCTGAATTCTTTCTAAGATTTTCTATTTTCAGAGATGTCTCACTTTGTGATTTCTTTGTTGATTCTATTTCCAGGTTTAGATCCTGAATAGTTTTGTTCAGTTCCTTCACTTGTTTGATTGTTTTTTCCTGAATTTCTTTAAGGAATTTTTGTGTTTCCTCTTCAAGGGCTTCTATCTGTTGATCCATGTTCTCCTGTGTTTCTTTTAGGGCTTTTTGTTATTCCCCTTTAAGAGTTTCTGCATGTTGACCCATGTTCTCCCATAAGTCCCAATGGGATTTTCATATTGCCTCTTTAAATACTTCAACCTATTGACCCATATTCTCCCATATTTCTTTAAGAGATTTTTGTGTTTCCTCTTTAAGGGCTTCTACCTTTTGAACCATATTCTCTTGTCTTTCTTTAATGGACTTGTGTTTTTCTACCTGCTGACCCATGTTCTCTTGTATTTCTTTAAGGGAGTTATTTATGTCCATCTTGAAGTCCTCCATAAGCAATATGAGATGTGATTTTAAATCTGGTTCTTGTTTTCTGATGTGATGGAATATGCAGGCTTTGCTTTTGTGAGAGCTGGGTTCTACTGGTGCCATGTTGCCTTGGTTTCTGTTGGTAATGATCTTGTGTTTGCCTTTGGCCATCTCGTTATCTCTGGTGTTAGCTGGTCTTGCTGACACTATCTTCTCTATCGTGCAGGCTTGTGTTTCTGTACTCCTGGGATTCTCTTTCTCTCCAATGCCCTGCACACAGCTGGTTCTCCAGGAAGTATCAGGCACTGGGGTCTCCCCTGTAGCAGATTTGGCTAGGGTCAAATGCCCTGCTCCTGCCAACTCTTGAATGCCCTGTTCCTGTCAGTTCTCTAGAGGAAGTGATGTCCTCTCCATGCCAGTTGTGGTGCAGGTCCCCCACATCCGACAGAAAGGAGCAATGACAGGGGAGTAAGGAGGTTTGATGTTCTTGTTTTGTTCTGGATTTCCTGGATGTTCTTCGGCAGGAGCTTTTTGCATTTTTTCATTTTCTTTGACTGTTGTATCAATGCTTTCTATGGTTTCTTCTGTATCTGAGATTCTCTCTTCTATCTCTTGTATCTGTTGTTGATGCTTAGATCCATGACTCCTGACTTCTTTCCTAGGTTTTCTATGTCCTGTTATGTGATTTCATTATTGTTTTTACCTCCTTTGGATCCTGTATAGCTTTGTTTAACTCCTTTACCTGCTTTCCTGTGTTTTTCTTTAGTTCTTCAAGTGCTTCTGCTTGTTTACTTGTCTTCTCCTGTATTTCTTTAGGGGAGTTATTTTTGTCCTTCTTGAAGCCCTCCATGATGCCCTCTATCAGCATCATGACCTGTGATTTTAAATCCAAATCTTGCTTTTCTGGTGTGTTGGGGTATCCAGGACTTGCTGTTGTGGGAGAATTGTGTTTGGATGGTGTCATATTGCCTTGATTTCTGTTAGCAATGTTCCCACGTTTGGCTTTTGCCATATGGTTTTCTCTGGTGTGAGTTGGGCCTGCTGTCACTGGCTGGTGCTTGCCCCTCCTGTGTGCCTGCAGGCCCATCTCAGCAACCCTGGGTGAGCTGCCTTCCCCTGGCACAAATTGCTGTGTACTGCCAAGTTCCTGGGTGTAGGTGGAGTCCTGGTGGGGTGTGTCCCAAGCAATACTCTACTCTGGTGAAACCTACCTACCAATCTGTTGCACAGTCACAGAAGCAAATGTGGCAGCCTAGACCCACTCTCTTGCAGTTGTAGTTGGGTATGTAGCTCTGTGGCCTTGATCAGCTTTGGATACAGACTTTGTTGGTTGTCTCCTCCTTGCTGGCTACTGGGTATATCAAAAAATATTGTTGAATACTAATTCAATTATATCCCCTAAAGTGGATATTTGATCACACTTTGAACTCAAAGACTGTGATATTTACTGGAAAAATATGTTTCTAGTTGTGGTGTGGCTCAGCCCTAACACACATTCCATCAAAGGGTTTTCTATTTATTGTAAATAGGATTAAATAAAGCCAGCCATAGGCCAAGAAGCAGAGCAAGCAACCAGTTGGCAGGGAGTGAACATTAGTATAAACATAGAGAGTAAGAGGATGTCAGGAAGACAGAAAAATGCTCAGGAAAAGGAAAGTATATTCAACTGAGACAGCCTGGAGAAATGGTTCCATTTTGTATTGGCATGTCAGCTGAGGAAGAAGTGCAGCTGGGTGCTTCCTCTCCCTCTCTGAACTAGCAGGCTTTCATCCCTGCTTCCATCCTTATTGGCAAAATTGAATGATATTTTGTTTAAAAAAAAAAGAACATCACTCTTTTAGATATAGGGAAACTATGTCTTTTAACGCTACTCTTGGTCATTTGTTTCTCTGAGTGGGGGTACTCATGTTATTTAAATACAAATCCTAATATTTCTTTTTAGAGGTTTCTTGGTCCTGAAATTTCAGAAAATTAATCCTGTCTTTTATTCCAAGATTGATGTCACTTTTTTCTTGGTTTGACCAGATAAAAATTAATAATGTTTCCTGATCATTCAAAAGAATTAAACTTTGGTACATTGATTTATCTCTGTCATTTACTTGTACTTGTTTAGACTAAAACTGTTATTTCTACTTTTCTCTGTTTCCGTTTCTGTTTTCTAAAGAAGAACATTTGGCTATTGTTTTAAAGTTTTTCTCTTTATTTAATGGAGAAATTTCTATGTATACATTATTTTCTGTTGCTCTAGGATTGTGATTCATATCTTCATCTAGTTCATATTTAATCATAACTTGATATTATAGAAATATTAAGAACTTTATTCATCAACACTGCATCTTCACTACTCCCCCAAAATTTAGAAAGCAAATATTAGGAAAAATTTCCATTGCTTCTCTCTATTACAATGATAATAACATCAAAATTACATCTTCATCCATGATAAGCCAGTAGGCATAACTTTCTAATTATTGTTTCTTGCAGCTCTCTTAGAAATCACATAGAAAAAAATAATTATAATATTGCATGCCTTTCCCTGCGATTTACATTAACTATAGGTAACTTACTAGGTTTGTTTCATCTTCACATAGATTTAATTACTGTGAATACTGATTTTATATAAGTCTAAAAAATAATCTGTTATATGTATAGTAGAGGAAATTTGGTAGAGATAAATATGTTAAGTTTTATCTTTCTGCAAATGTCTTATTATAAATTCCATATTTTATATATAAAGTGGCTATACACACAAAATTGTTGGGTTGTATTTGTTATTAGTATTTTCAGTATGCGATTTTATGGGCTCGTGGTTCATAGTTTAGAAAACAAATTCAACTTTGAGTTTTCTTGAGCCACCATTGCACATTATGGACTGTTTCCACCAGACTCACTATGATGACAGACTTCCCCATGTTTACCCATGGGAGTGACATTATAGTCTTTTTTGTATCTTTCTTCTGCATGTTACAAGAAATGAGAGATGTGCACAGCCATGAATATGCCTTCCTCTATTTAGGATCCTGGAACTGTGCCAGATATTTCCAAATCTCTAGTATGCCTTTCTTTCATCTGCTTGACTCTCAGTTGGGTGCTCAGTGCCTTTCTTTCCTCCATTGACAAAGGCTGATCAGCAAAGTGAGAAAGGCTTAGGAGCAAAGTCGCTTTCTCAGCAAATGTCCTGTGAATTTGACCATTTGAATAGCTTAAGTTCTGAGTCACTGTAAATGTAATCCCAAGAACAAGCTCTCCTAACAGGATGCCAGATATAGCCAATAGTGGCAATTTTCTGATGATTTTTGAATTAATGTAAAAACTTCAAAATAGAATATAGTCTTAGAAAAATCAGTTCTGCTAAAAAATCTTAAAGATCATCTGTGTGATAGTTACAAGTTAAATTCTTAGTTTGAAGATAAGCTGAAAGATATTTTTCATTTGGGAATAAGAATAAATTTATCTTGTAGAGTGAAGGATTTTTTGGAAGAATAGTGTGTGATGTTGCAGCATGCAAAATATTTTCCAAAGAGGGCAATTTATTGTATTTATGTTATTTGTTGTTTTTATTATGCTATAGATTCTTATTTGGTTCCATTCAATCTTCATTCCCTATAAAATTTCATTGCCATTTGGTTTTAGTATATTGTTCTGACTTATGCCTTCTCCTGTTTTGCATTCTTACCTGTATTGTGATTTTATTAAAAACTTACACTATATGTCTTTTTTCACTTATCATTTTTGGGCATATAAAGAAATCTTACTGCCAGCATTCCAGATAAAATACAACACAACAATTATTTTCATAGCATTTAAAGAGTAATAAAAATTATTTGTAATCTAGAAATAACTTAAAGAATACAAAAGGATATATTTGGTTCTTTACAACAATTATGTCATTTTATTTACAAGACCTGAAAATCTACAGACATAGCAATGATTCCCAAAGATAGAACATGCTAATTTAAGAAAGACCAACAATATAGAAAATATTTTAAAAGGAAAATAAATAATACATGATATATAGATTACAATCACATGGCTTAGAATTTGTTCTTTACATATGTACACATTAACATATATTTATAAACAGAATTATACTGCATACAGTTTTCTCCTGATTTTTAACTTTATTGTATCATATTTGTTATTCATACTGCTTAACACCTTTACTATACCAATAAACATATTCTATTTTGGTTTTATAATTAGATTGAATTTCATTCTGTATTGCAAATGTCTAAGAAAAACATGAGTATTTACTCTTAAATGTTGAATTAGAATTGTAATTTTTATCTTTCTCCATACTTTTCACATTTATTATGGACATAGCTTTTGATTTTGTTTTGTTTTCTTTCATGAATTTGTCTGTCTTTACTCCTATAATACTTCATTCTAGCCTTGATAATCAAGTATAACACTTTTATATTCATTTCCTTAGTTTTCTACCTATAGACTTTTCTTTTTTAGGTTTACTTTTTAGAAAAAGTCAGTTGTGAACCACTGGTTATTGAGATTGTTTAAAAACTGTTCATCATAATTAATAGTTTACACACCTGACACACCATAAAACTAGTCATCAAAATTAAAACCCCAATGTCTACTTCACTGACTTTTGGTTCAAAAAATCTAGAGTACAAATTTAAAATGAAAAAAAAAATTCCCCCAACCAAGATCTGCTGAACCATATAACTTTATAGTTGTGGGATTTAGGAGTCTGTCTTTTAAAATGAGTAGCATTGTGACCGACATAAAACTTAAAGTTTGTATAATATTGCTGTAAGAAGAACTAAACTTGGGTTTTGTTTTTTACCTTACTAGAGTTGTACTCCATATAGAAGAGAAGATTAACAAATATTCATAGAAATAATGAGAAATAAGGGAGGAAATTCAAGGAAATGACTAAAAAGTACACATTTTCAAACATGTGGAATTTCTCTCCAAAGAGCTCTACATTTTTGCCAGTAAATGTTCAAAATCACTTGGATTGCTTACGTTTGATTCCTTGGTTCTGATATGGGCCTGAAGGTAAGCGTATCTGCCTGATGTAGTCTTATCCTCAACATATTTTGAAATATACCATTCCTTTCGACAAGTAACTATCTAAAGTAGTTACATGAAAATTGGTTATCTGATGTTATGTGTTATGGAAAAGCAGTAACATTATTTGAGAGAAATGGGAGAAGTAAATTTAAATATAATCTAGTGATGAAATTTAGGTGACATTTGATGATCTTATACATATTTTTAGTTCTCTAAATAAGAAAATTAAGGGAATATTTCCTGAAGATTTACTATAGAAAGTAAATTTAAAACAATAATTTCATTTATTTTAGAAAGTAGATTTAGCACAATAATTTCTGACTAAGTCAGTTAAAGTTTACCAATTTATATTTAACTTCTTAAGAAGTTGTTTAAGTTTACAAAAACAATTATGCCACTTTAAAAGACAAAAAACAACAACTTTAGCTCTACTTTTTAAATGATTTTGGGGTTGGATCACAATAAAAAATATTCCAATTTACAAGGCTTTTTCAAGTCAAATTCTTTACAAGTTAGTATTAAATGGCTTTTCTGTCATAGGTCTAGAAGCAGATCTTATTTCTTATTCCTCCTAGCTGAAGCCCATCTAATTTTCCTTTTCTCTTCTCTTACTTATTACTTGCATTACTAATTTTATCAAATTCTTTACAAGTTAGTATTAAATGGCTTTTCTGTCATAGGTCTAGAAGCAGATCTTATTTCTTATTCCTCCTAGCTGAAGCCCATCTAATTTTCCTTTTCTCTTCTCTTACTTATTACTTGCATTACTAATTTTATTAAACAACTGATACTATATGATACTCAGGAATCTCTTGTTCTAATTAGTCACCAGTGGGGTGTCCATGTACAGAACAAGAACTTGTATAACTTAATGAGCAGGTGTTGACCTAAGGAGAATAAGATTAGGCACTGATTTACTGTTCTGTTTGCTAGTTATAAGTACAGCTTCCATGTAAAGTCTGTTTGTAAATATGCCTACTACTGTTGGATTTGGTTGTGTTCAGTTTGGTCCAGTATGAAAAACACTTTCAAACATTTATTTTCAAGATGCCGTGAGAGCCTTTTTCCCTTCTTTTAAGTAATTATGTAGTTGTAAAGTACTTACTATGGGCTGATCTTTGATACTTTTCTACTGATGTGGTAAAACACATGACTGAGGAACTTACAAAAAAAGCATTTAAATTGGCTTATTTTTGCAGACAGTTAGAGTTCATGATGGTAGAGCAAAAGCTGAGATCTCACATCTCTAACCCAAGCAGGAGGCTGGAAAAGCATAGGGAATTACAAGACTGCTTGAAATCTCAATGCTCACCCTCTGTGACACATCTCCTCCAACAAGGTCACAACTCTTAGCACTCCCCAAGATGATTTACCACCTGGAAATTAAGTACTCATACATGAGTCTATGGTGGCCATTCTCCTATTTACCACCACAGTGTGTTACCATCTTGAATGATTTGACAATTTTGCATTCCTATCACCTGCTTATAAGAATGTCACTGAACTGGGTCTGGCCCCACAGAGCATAGGATCCAGTCCTGAGGCCTCTGGCGGGGGGCCTTCAGATCCCCTCTTTGGGATCCAGTACAGCCTGGGCTACAACACCACAACTCCAGGCCCTTCAAGAGGCCAGAGGGGCACCCAGGAGTCTGGCCGGGAGGAGTCAGTGTGCTCTGGTGAGTCCAGCAGGCCCTGGGTAGGAGCCTTCAGGTCTCTGTTTTGGGATCTGAACAGCCTGGGCCATGGCACTCATTCTCCAGGAAGTGTAAGAGGCCTGCTGTGCACCTGGAGGTAGGCTAGGAGGACACAGCGTGCTCTGGGGGGTCCAGCCACACAGAGCTTAGGTTCCAGTCCTGAGGCCTCTGGTGGGAGCCTTCAGGTCTCAGCTTTGGGATAGAGAACAGCTTGGGCTACAACACCATATCTCCAGGTCCTGCAAGAGACCAGCTGTGCACCCTGGAGGCTGGCTGGGAGGAGTCAGTGTGCTCTGGTGAGTCCGGGCCTGCAGAACAGAGGATTCAGTCCTGAGGCCTCTGGCATGAGCCTTCAGGTCTCTGCCTCTGGTTCTGGAACAGCCTGGACCACAGCACCCTGTGTGCAGGCAGTGCAGGAGGTCAGCTGTACACCAGAGGGTAGCTGGGAAGAGGCAACTTGCACTGGTGAGTCCAGCATTGACAACAAGACCAACTAACACCAGTGAGAACTAGATGGCAAAAGGTAAATGCAGGAACGTCACTAACAGAAATCAAGACAATATGGCAGCATCTGAATCCAATTCTCCATTAACAGCATACCCTGGATACCCTATCACACCAGAAAAAAACAAGATTTGGATTTAAAATCACTGGCCATGATGCTGGTACAGTAACACATGAAGGACATACATAAAGAAATTCAGGAGAAAATGGATCAAAAGTTAGAAGCCCTTACAAGGGAAACACAAAAAATCATTGAAAGAAATTCAGGAGAATACAAAAGCCAATAAGGAGGAAACACAAAAATCACTTAAAGAAATACAGGAGAACATTGGTCAACAGGCTGAGGTCATGAAAGAGGAAACACAAAAATCTCTTAAAGAATTACAGGAAAACACAAACAAGCAAGTGAAAGAGCTAAGCAAAACCATACAGGATCTAAAATTAGAAGTATAAACAACTAAGAAAACTCAAAAGGAGACAACTTTGGAAATAGAAAACCTTGGGAAGAAATCAGGGGAAATAGATGCAAATATCAACAACAGAATACAAGAGATAGAAGAAAGAATCTCAGATGCTGAAGATACCATAGAAACCATGGACTCAACGGTTAAAGAAAATGCAAAGTACAAAAAGCTTGTAACCCAAAACATCCAGGAAATCCAGGACACAATGAGAAGACCAAACCTAAGGATTATAGGAATAGATGAGAGTGAAGATTTACAACTTAAAGAGCCAGCAAATATCTTCAATAAAATTATGGTAGAAAACTTTCCTAACCTAAAAAGAGAGATGCCCATGAATATAAAAGAAGCCTACAGAACTCCAAACAGACTGGACCAGAACAGAAATACCTCCCGTCACATAATAATCAAAACCCCAAATGTACTAAACAAAGAAAGAATACTAAAGGCAGTAAGATAAAAAAGGGCAAGTAACATATAAAGAATCACACCAGACTTCTCACCTGAGACTATGAAAGCTAGAAGATCCTCGGCAGATCTCATGCAGACTCTAAGAGAACACAAATGCCAGCCAAAACTACTATAGCCAGAAAAACTCTCAATCACCATAGATGGAGAAACTAAGATATTCCATGACAAAACCAAGTTTACCCAATATCTTTCCACAAACCCAGCCCTACAAAGGATAATAGGAGGAAAACACCAATACTAGGAAGGAAACTTTACCCTGGAAAAAGCAAGATAGTAACCTTCGTTCATCGAACCCAAAAGAAGATAATCAATCAAATTTAAAAAAATAATATCAAAATTGACAGGAAGTAATAATCACTATTCCTTAATATCTCTTAATATCAATGGGTTCAATGCCCCAATAAAAACACATAGACTAACTGAAAGGATACGTAAACAGGACCCTACATTTTGCTGCATACAGGAGACACACTTCAGTGTCAAAGACAAACAGTACCTTAGAGTAAAAGGCTGGAAGATAATTTTACAAGCAAATGGTCTCAGGAAACAAGCTGGCATAGCCATTCTAATATCAGATAAAATTGACTTTCAACCCAAAGTCATCAAAAGAGACTCTGAGGGACACTTCTTGCTGGTCAAAGAAAAAATAAACCAAGAAGAACTGTCAATCCTGAACATCTATGCTCCAAATGCAAGGGCACCCTCATTCATAAAAGAAACTTTACTAAAGCTCAAAGCACACATTGCACCTAACACAATAATTGTGGGTGACTTCAACACTGCCCTTTCCTCAATGGACCGATCAGGAAAACAGAAAGTGAACAGGGACACAGTGAAACTAATTGAAGCTTTGGACCAATTAGATTTAACAGATATATATATATATATATATATATATATATATATATATATATATATATATATATATATATATAGAACATTTTATCCTAAAGCACAAGAATATACCTTTTTCTCAGCACCTCATGGTACCTTCTCCAAAATCAATCATATAATTGATCACAAGACAGACCTCAGCAGATATAAGAAGATCAAAGTAATCCCATGCCTCCTATCAGATCACTATGGAGTAAAAGTGGTCTTCAATAGCAACAAAAACAACAGAAAACCCACATACATGTGGAAACTGAACAATATTCTACTCAATGATATCTTGGTCAAGGAAGAAATAAAGAAATAAATTAAAGACTTTTTAGAATTTAATGAAAATGAAGACACAACATACCCAAATCTTTGGGACACAATGAAAGCAGTGCTAAGAGGAAAACTCATAGCCCTGAGTGCCTCCAAAAAGAAAATGGAGAGAGAGCATACACTAACAGCTTAATGACACACCTGAAAGCCCTGGAACAAAAAGAAGCTATTTCACCCAGGAGGAGCAGAAGTCAGGAAATCATCAAACTCAAGGCTGAAATCAACCAAGTAGAAACAAAGAAATCCATACAAAGAATCAACAAAACCAGGAGCTGTTTTTTTGAGAAAATCAACAAGATGGATAAACCCTTAGCCAGATTAACAAAGGGCACAGAGACAGTATACAGTTTAACAAACTTAGAAATGAAAAGGGAGATATAACAACAGAAACTGTGGAAACTCAAAAAATCATTATATTCTACTACTCAATACAACTAGAGAATCTGGAGGAAATGGACAGTTTCCTAGACAGTATCAGACACCAAAACTAAATCAGGATCAAATAGATAATCTAAAAAGTCCCATAACACCTGAAGAAATAAAAAGGGTCATAGAAAGTCTCCCAAGCAAAAAAAGCACAGGACCAGATGACTTCAGTGCAGAATTCTGTCAGGCCTTCATAGAAGACCTAACACCAATACTCTTCAAACTATTCCACAAAATGGAAACAGAAGGAACTCTACCCAACTCATTCTATGAAGCCACAATTTTGCTGATACAAAAACCACACAAAGATCCAAAAAAGAAAGAACTTCAAGCCAATTTCCCTTATGAATATTCATGCAAAAAATACTTAATAAAATTCTTGCCAACCGAATCCAAGAACACATCAAAACGATCATCCACCATGAGCAAGTAGGCTTCATCCCAGAGATGCAGGGATGGTTCAATACAAGGAAATCCATCAATGCAATCCACTACATAAAAAAAACTCAAAGAAAAAAATCATAGGATCATCTCCTTACGTGCAGAAAACCATTTGACATAATTCAGCATCCTTTCATGCTAAAAGTCTTAGAAAGAACAGGAATTCAAGGCCCGTACATAAACATAGTAAAAGAAATATACAGCAAACCGGTAGCCAACATCAAACTAAATGGAGAGAAACTTGAAGCAATCCCACTAAAATCAGGGACTAGAAAAAGCTGCCCTCTCTCTCCATACCTTTTCAATATAGTACTTGAAGTTCTAGCTAGAGCAATTAGACAACATAAGGAGGTTAAGGGGATAAAAATTGGAAAGGAAGAAGTCAAATTATCCCTATTTGCAGATGACATGATAGTCTATTTATGTGACCCCAAAACCTCCACCAGAAAACTCCTACAGCTGATAAACAACTTCAGCAAAGTGGCTGGTTATAAAAACAACTCAAGCAAATCAGTTGTCTTCCGATACTCAAAGGATAAGCAGTCTGAGAAAGAAATTAGGGAAATGACACCTTTCACAATAGCCACAAACAATATAAAGTATCTTGGTGTGACTCTAACCAAACAAGTGAAAGATCTATATGACAAGAACTTCAGGTCTCTGAAGAAGGAAATCAAAGAAGACCTCAGAAAATGGAAAAATCTGCCATGCTCATGGATTGGCAGGATTAATATAGTTAAAATGGCCATCTTGCCAAAAGCAATATACAGATTCAATGCAATTCCCATCAAAATCCCAACTCAGTTCTTCAGAGTTAGAAAAAGCAATTCTCAATTCATCTGCAATAACAAAAAACCCAGGATAGCTAAAACTATTCTCAATAACAAAAGAAATTCTGGGGGAATCAGTATCCCTGACTTCAAGCAATACTACAGAGCAATAGTGTTAAAAAACTGCATGGTTTTGGCACAGTGACAGACAAGTGGACCAATGGAATAGAATTGAAGACCCAGAAATGAATCCACACACCTATGGTCACTTGATCTTCGACAAAGGAGCCAAAAACTTCCAGTGGCAAAAAGATAGCATTTTCAACACATGGTGCTGGTTCAATTGGAGGTCAGCATGCAGAAGAATGTGAATTGATCCATTCTTATCTCCATGTACTAAACTCCACTCCAAGTGGATCAAGGACCTCAATGTAAAACCAGACACAATGAACCTAATAGAAAAGAAACTGGGGAAAACCCTTGAGGAGATGGGCACAGGGGAAAAGTTCCTAAACAGAACACCAATAGCTTATGCTCTAAGATCAAGAATTGACAAATGGGATCTCATAAAATTACAAAGTTTCTATAAGGCAAAGGACACTGTTAAAAGGACAAAATGGCAACCAACAAATTGGGAAAGGATAGTCACCGACCCTACATCTGATAGAGGGCTCTTATCCAATAAATACAAAGAACTCAAGAAGTTAGACCCCAGGGAAGCAAGTAACCCTATTAAAAAATGGGTTAGAGATCTAAACAAAGAATTTTCACCTGAAGAAATTCGGATGGCACCTTAATAAGTGCTCAACATAATTAATCATTAGGGGAATGCAAATCAAAACAATCCTGAGATTTCACCTTACACCAGTCAGAATGGCTAAGGTCAAAAACTCAGGAGACAGCAGTTGTTAGCGAGGATGTGGAGAAAGGGGAACACTCCTCTACTGCTGTAAGATGTAAGATTTTGCTGCTGTAAGATGGTACAGCTACTTTGGAAATCAGTCTGGCTGTTCCTCAGAAAACTGGACATGACACTTTCGGAGGACCCTGCTATACCTCTCCTGGGCATATACTCAAAGGATTCCCCGGCATGCAATAAAGACACATGCTCCATTATGTTCATAGTAGCCTTATTTATAATAGCCAGAAGCTGTACAGACCTCCCTCAAAGGAGGAATGGATACAGAAAATGTGGTATATTTACACAATGGACTACTACTCAGCAATTAGAAACAATGAATTCACAAAATTTTTAGGCAAATTGTTTGATCTGGAAAATATCATCCTAAGTGAGTTAACCCAATCACAAAAGAATACACATGGAATGCAATCTCTGATAAGTAGATATTAATTAGCCCAGAAGCTCTGAATACCCAAGGCACAAATAACATAACAAATGACTCCCATGAAGAAGTATGGAGAGGGTGCTGATCCTGGAAAGGATTGATCTAGCATTGGAGGAGAGTACAGGACAGAGAAAAAGGAGAGAGGTGATTGGAGAATGGGTGGAGAGAAGAAGGTTTATGGGATATATGGGGAGGGGGGATCTGGGAAAGGGGAAATAATTGGAATGGAAACAAAGAATATAGAAAATAAAAATATTAAAAAAAAGAATGTCTCTGAACTTCATCTATAATCACCATCAAATATTTTCATGATCTCCATTAGCTATATAAAATGCTATGGAAGGAAGGAATGGTGTTTAGCCATGAAGAGTTTTATGTGTTATAGAAATCATTACTGTACAGGACTCTTTCTTGGTGGAACAATCATTTTACAGGTGTAATTTTGTTCTCACTTGGTTTGTAATTTTAAACTTGAAAGGATTTTGTTGGATCACTACAAGTAGATTATTTTCTTACTATGCTTCAGAGAGCTTGGTACTTAGCACTTTACTAATAATAGTTACAGTTTCCTGATAACATAGTGATAGGGAAAGTTAGATATACCAAACTGACTAAAAATGAACGTGGTTGCAGAATTAACAGAAATTGAAGACTAGTAAAGCAGTAGAATTCAAAATCAACAACATCTAGGCATTATCTATTGAGCAAAAATGTTGAATTATGAGCAAAATGGTGAATTATCGTATCATAATTTGAAAAAATCACTTGACCTAGATACAAGGCCAATGCCTACCAATTAGCTGATGTAGCAACCAAAGAATCATGGCACTTTGAAGTTATGGTGACATGCTTATTTTATAGTATTTGGTGTAGAGGGTAAGCAATTTTAAAGTTTGAATAACAACCTACTTTTTAAAAAAAACTTTCTAATTGTTACTTTAAATTAGACAAATTTTAATTTCATTAAGTTACAAATGATTCAGAATATATTATGCCTACATAAAACTCAGGATTCCTTGGAGATGACAAATGAATGTGTCTTTACAATAGTTTCTCCTGCTAGCACTGACCCCTGAGTTTGAATACACTGGACAAAACACCATGCCTCCTTTATCCATTGTCCTAATGAAAGTCTTTTGCGTTGCTTTGAGTTTGACACAGTAGAAAAAAATCTCTTGTTTTTAATAGATATATTATTTATTTACATTTCAAATGTTGTCCCCTTTCTTGGTTCCTGCCTTCCATGAAAATCCCATAAGTCATCTCCCCTTCCTCAATCAACCTTCCCCTGCTTCCCTGTCCTAGTATTCCTCTACACTATGGCATCAAGTCTTTCCAAAACCAAGAGCCTCTCCTCCCTTTGGTGTCTAACAAGAGCATCCTCTGCTGTCTATATTTCTGGAGCCATGAGTAACTTTGTGTGTACTTTTTGTTTGATGGTTTTATCCCTGGGAGCTCTGGGAGTACTGGTGACTCATATTATTTTTCCACCTGTGGTCCTGCAAACCCCTTCAGCTTCTTGGGTTCTTTTTCAAGCTTCTCCATTGGAGACCCTGTGCTTACTTCAATGACTGTTTAAGAGTGGACCCCTGTGTATTTCACATGTACTAGCAGAGCCTCCTAGGTGACAGGTATATCTGGCTCCAGTCTGCAAGCACTTGTGGGCATCGATAATAGTGTCTGGGTTTTGTAACTGTATATGGGATAGATACCTGTATGGGCTAGTCTCTGAGTAGTCTTTCCCTCAGACTCTGCTCCACACTTTGTTTCTGTAACTTCTTCTTTAGGAATTTTGTTCCCCTTTCTACAAAGTATCCAAGTATCCATACTTTGTTCTTCCTCCTTCTTGGGCATCATTTGATATGTGAAATGTGTTTTGGTTATTCCAAACTTCTGAGCTAATATCCACTTATCAGTGAGTGCATACCATGTGTGTTCTTTTGTGATTGGGATACTTCACTCAGAACGATATTTTCCAGTTCCATCCATTTGTCTAAGAATTTCATGAATTCATTGTTTATAATGGCTGAATAGTACTCCATTGTGTATATATACCACATTATCTGTATCTATTCCTCCATTGAGGGACATCTGGGTTCTTCCCAGCTTCTGGCTATTATAAATAAGGCTGCTCCAAACAGAGTGGAGCATGTGTTCTTATTGCATTCGGGATAATCCTCTGTCTATATGTCCAGGAGTGGTATAGCAGGGTCCTCTGATAGCATTTGCCCAGTTTTCTGAGGAACCGGCAAACTGATTTTCAGAGAATTTGTGCTAGCTAGCAATACCACCAGCAGTGGAGAAGTGCTCCTCTTTCTCCACAACCTCTCTAGGACCTATCTCCTGAGTTTTTTTGTTTTTTTTGTTTTGTTTTTTTGTTTGTTTGTTTTTTGTTTTTTTATCTTAGCCATTCTGACTGGTGTGAGGTGAAATCTCAGGGTTGTTTTGTTTCGCATTTCCCTGATGTCTAAGGATGCTGAACATTTCTTTAGGTGCTTCTCAGACATTTGATATTCCTCGGGTGAAAATTCTTTGTTTGGCTCTGTACCCCATTTTTAATAGGGTTATTTGGTTCTCTGGGTTCTAACTTACTGATTTAATTGTATATATTGGATACTAGTTCTCTGTTCTATGTAAGTTTGGTAAAGATCTTTTCCAAAATCCCACCTCATTTTTTTCACAGACTTAGAAAGAGCAATTCTCAAAATCATCTAGAATAACCAAAAAACCTTGGATAGTGAAAACTCTTCTCAAATAGTAAAAGAACTTCTGGATGAATCAATATCCCAGACATCAAGAAGTACTACAGAGCAATAATTTTAAAAACTGCAGGATATTGGCACAGTGACAGGCAGACAGATCAATGGAATAGAATTGAAGGCCCAGAAATGAACCCACACACCTACAGTCACTTGATCTTTGACAAAGGAGTAAAAACCATCCAGTGGAAAAAAAAGATAGCCTTTTCAACAAATGATGCTGGTTTAACTGGAGGTCAGCATGAAGAAGAATGCAAATTGATCATTCTTATCTCCTTGTACTAAGATCAAGTCCAAGTGGATGAAGAACCAGACACACTGAATTTAATAGAAAAGAAACTGGGGAAGAGCCTTGAGCACATGGGCACAGAGGAAAATTTCCTTAACAGAACACCAAAAGCCTATGTCCTAATATCAAGAATTAACAAATTGGACCTCATAAAATTACATAGTTTCTGTAAGGCAAAGGACACTGTCAATAAGAGAAAATGGCAACCAACAAATTGGAAAAAGATGTTTACCAACCCTATATCTGCCAGGAAGAAACCTCTTAACTTTTGTATTCAAGTTCCTGAGGTCTATCCTCGACTCTTTGTATAATGCCTAGGAATAGAGTAATTCAGTTTTTTGTCAAGTGCTGTTTAACAGCTAATGAAATTGCAGAGATGTTTAAGTCTAGTTTGTCATACTTAGTATTTCTGACAATCATGAATAAATGTTGTAGTATCTCAAACTACTCTGTAACAATAATCTGATTGTTAAAAATATTTTTAAAATGTTGGTTATTTAAAAGTTAACTCCTTTTAGTAATTATAGAGTAACATTGCACTGTGCCTTTGTTTGCATTCCATTTGTATTTAGTTATCGTTTTTGAGCATTTTTCATGTGTATACTGGCTGTTCACATATTTTTTGTCAAATGCCTTTTCAAACCTTTTGAAAATTTTCCTGTTTTTTCCCCTATTATTCAGTTGTATGTTGGAAGAAAACATTTTTATCATGGATACAAGGCATGAATAAACATGAATTTCATAGAATTTCCTTTTTTAAGTGTTTGCCTTTCTTTTTTAAAAAGATATATTTATTTATTATATGTAAGTACACTGTAGCAGCCTTCAGACACACTAGAAGAGGGTGTCAGATTTCATTACAGATTGTTGTGAGCCACCATGTGGTTGCTGGAATTTGAACTGAAGACCTTTTAGAAGGGCAGTCAGTGCTCTTAACCGCTGAGCCATCTCTCCAACCCCAGAATTTTCTTCTAAGTTATGTGCTGTCTTTTTACTCACATATTCCAAAAATGAAAATATCCTAATTTTCTAAATTTGAACTTATATTTATATTTTTGTTCATTGTAAATAAAGAAGTTTCATCACACAGCAAGCAAATGCTCCATTTTAAGAAAGATTATTAGACTAACAAATATGTCCTGTAAGCAATATATTCAGAAATGAGTAGCTTTGAAAAAAGCTTGGCAAGATTAGGGAAGTTCAGAAAACAATGTCTTTTAAAGGTAAGAGACTTACAGGTGCTAATGATTGACTCTAGAGAGTTTTATTACTCTGTTGTTTTATGTTCTTTGTTTCATGTTATTTTGATATTTATGTTATTTGGTTTTATATTATGTTGTCTTATTTGTTATGTATGTAGAATAAGTTGTTCTTAGATCTGTAAAAGGGAAGATGATGTGTGACATGAATCCCAGTACATCAAGAGCTCTAAGACACAGACTTCAGAGGTTGGAGGACTGGGCTTACCTACTTCTTGGGTCAGAAAAAGATATTACTTGACCTCAAGTGCAAGAGGATCATTATCACACCTATTCTCCACTTTACATAAGGAAATGTAAAAACATTTTTCCCCAAGCCTAGATGCATACCATTTCCTAAGAGACTTTTTTGAGAGGCATGTTCTCCACTATGTTCTTAGTGGACTTATTTGTGATAGCCAGAAGCTGGAAACAGCCCAGATGTCCCACAAGAAAAGAAAGGGTATAGAAAATATAGTATACACAATGGTATATTAGTCAACTATTAAGAATGAGGGTATCATTAGTTTTGCACATATCAAATGTACAGAATTAGAAAATATCATCCTCAGTGAGATAACTCAGACCCACAAGGACATACATGGTATGTACTTACAAATAAGTGGATATTAGCAAAAAAAATTCATAATACCCAGTATGCAATCCACAGAACTCATGAGGGTTAAGAAGCTGAAGGGTGCTTTTTTCCCAACTTGTGTGGGAGAGTAAAAAGCAATCACAGGGGGAGGGATAGAGGGACATAAGTGGGAGAGTAGACAAGAGGGAAAAAGGAGAACATGATCAGGTATTAGGGGAGAAACAGGAGAGAAGTCCTGAGGGTTGGTAGAAATAATGAAAACAGGCAACCTCAGGAGGTAAGAGACCATATAGGATGTACTAGAGTTTTGGAAGGTGAGAGACTCTTAGGACTTAAAAGTACAGGACCTCAGATGAAATGCCCAACAGTGGGAAGAGACCACCTCTAGTAGAAAGACAGGGCCTCAAGTGGAGAGACTGGTTTCCATCTCATAGTCAAAAATTCTGACCCAGAATTCTTCCTGTTTAAAAGAACTGCAGGGACAAAAGTGGTGATGAGACTGAGGGAAAGAAAGTCCAGTGACTGGTCCAACTTGGAATTCATCTCAAG
The DNA here is from genome assembly GCF_947179515.1 of Apodemus sylvaticus. Classification (NCBI taxonomy): domain Eukaryota; kingdom Metazoa; phylum Chordata; class Mammalia; order Rodentia; family Muridae; genus Apodemus; species Apodemus sylvaticus. Next base: position 3,428,421 of record NC_067474.1, on the reverse strand, counting down.
GGGAGGCCCCAAGGACAGACACTATTACTGATGGTCTAGTGTGCTTACAGAGCAGAGCCTAGCATTGCTGTCCTCTGAGAGGCCCAACAAGCAGATGAAGGAGTCAGATAAAGATACTTATACCCAAATAATAGTTTGAAGTCTGGGGCCCCTGTGATTGAATTAAGGAAAGGCTGGAAGAAGTTGTTGAGTAGGGTGACTCCAAAGGAAGACCAGAAGTCTAAACTATCCTGGAACCTGGAGATCTCTCAGACACTGAACCACAAATCAGACAGCATAAGCTAGCTGGTTCAAGGCCCCCAACACATATATAAGAGAGGACTGCCTGGTTTGGCCTCAGTGAGAGAAGAAGCACCTAACTTTCAAGAGACTTGAGGCCCGAGGCAGTTTGCAAGCCTGGCAGGGTGTCTGTATGGGGTCATCCTCTTGGAGACAGGGGAAGAGGAATTCAATGAGGAAGGTATACCAGCAGGGGGATAATGACTGGACTTTAAAAACAAAAGTTAAAGATACATTTTTTTTTAAAAAAATCAAAAGGAAAAATAAGTAGTAATGAGCAAGAAATGGGTCAAAAGACCATGTCAAGATTGCACCCAAATGTTGGTCATTTAAACTGATTTTATCTCTTCAAATTTTATATAGATGGTATTATAAGAGTCCTGCTAGGAAACAAATATCTTTAGTTAGTCTTCCTATAGCTGTCTACTCCCAAGGACAAAAAGCAGAGATATTTCCAGCTCAGTATTAAGTTATTCAGTGACTAGCCTGAATGCCATTAACAATACTGTAAGCACAATAAGATTGTTATCGTTATCAGTAATACTTGTGATATCTATGTATAAAAATATCATCAAGCATACAATTTGCTTTTCACTAAAATTATCCAATTATGTATATATAATTAGATTATATATAATGAAGTCCCCATTCTTGAAGTAAGTGTGTGTGTGTGTATATGTATACATACAAATATATATATATATATATATATATATATATATATATATATATATATATATATATATAATGAAGTCCCCACTCTTGAAGTGTGTGTGTATATATATACATACCTATATATAGATATGTATATACATATATATATATACATATCTATATATATGTATGTATATGTTATGTATATGTATATGTATGTATATATATACATATCTATATACATATCTATATATATGTATGTATATGTTACAGGCTGAAGTCTGCCACGGGATAAGCAAGATTCTTTGGTCCAGGAAGGTACAGGTCTGGCGGGAATGACAAACTGACATGACCACAGAGGTGGTTTGAACCTGAATGTATTATTTTGGGTATCTCCTAGTCCAGTCAAGTTAACATCTCAAATTAAGCATCACATCCATCTGTAAAAGTCTAGGTTTTCTTGGGCAATACAGGGTGTTTACCTAAAATCCAGGGCTAAACAGTTTCTTCATCTTGGTCCTGCTGTTGCATTGGCCTGGGAGCTGAGGAAAGGACGGTTCCATGACTAGCTTCCAGATGAAAATGGCGGCATTGTAGAGCTTGGGAAGCTGCCTGGATCATGCTGTCTTCCAAGAGTACTTCTGCCTAGTCTGCCCGTTGCATTCTTCTCTGTGCCATACCCGGGGCCTCTGTAGCTGCCTCCCCCCCCCCCCCGCCCCCAGGCCCCTGGTGATCAGTACCCTGAAGTCCCTAGCCCCAGCCCAGGGCTGCGGTAGGCCCCGGGCATTCGGCTCTGGTAGCAGACTCTAGCCCTCAGCCTGGTGAACTAATTGGCTGCAGCCTTTTGCCCAGCCTGATGAACTAACTACCTCATTTCTCCTCTGAGTGTCTCTCTGAGTAAAAATTGAGTCTTCGTGAGTATTAAGTATGAACTGTATCCTGAATCACACCTGGATAAGCTAAGAAGCTTGTTTTGCTCAAGGACTCCCTGGGTGGGGCCTGCAACACAAAAGCAGTTCCTCACAAAACTTCCCTGGCTATCCAGGTGGGCCTGGGTAGAGAGAGCCTGTCTGCATAACAAGCAAAATCAAGAGTTAAAGGTGGTACAGGATTAACTTGTCTGCTATGGATGTCTCTGGGATATCCAAATTCAGATGCAAGACAGAAAGTCTGGCCTCTGGGCTGGGGGAAGGCTATGAACTAGGTACCAACTCAAAGGTAAATTCTTACTACAAGTGGCCCAACAGCCACTTGTATAGTAAAGAGATATAAATGTCCTTAGTCTGGGCCTATTGTTTCAGAATCCACCTGTGCTGAAAGGAATGGCTAAGAAAAAACAAGGAAGAACCTGTGACTTAAGAGTTCCTGAAAACTATTATTGCCTGCTAAAAACGCTTTTTCTACCATATTTACATAAAAAAAATCAGCATGTTGAGGTCAAGGTTCTAAAGGACGTCCTGGATTATAGACTTGTCAAATATAAACCCCAAACATATATCAGCTTTCTCTTTGCTGAGGGAGAAATGTCTAAACAATTACTGCTCCTGCATGATTGCATTTTTTCAGGTTCTATTCCTTCACCTCTGTTTTCAGGATGATTGACATGTATCAATCATCCCAGTGAAACAGGCTCAGAGTCCTCTCTCTTTCAACTGTGCCTTAATTGTACATTTCCCATCTGGAACCAAGTGGTACCTACAGAGTAGTTACTAAGTGTACAGCCACAGAAAGCACTTGGATATAATCCTGAACCCAGGATTTCAAGTGTTTTCTTACCAGTGTGGCATGTAATACATAATATTGATCTTTATTCAGTGCAGCTCTCCAACTGAATTCTGTTCTAGGCTATAGAGCCAGAGTCAATTCTTTCTGTCTTCCACAAGTCTCTTGTCCTGTCTTATAGTTCATGTATCAAGGACTTTAGATAAATCCTGAATATTTCTAACCTTCAGTTTTGAGCATTTTAACAATCATTTCCCATGTCTCTCTCACCAGATATCTTTTTTGTTCAGACAAAGTTCAAGTTGGAACCATTCCCATTTCCCCAGAAAATAAGAAAAACAAAACAAATAAGCAAATCTGAATTTGAAATCATTTCAAGCCAGTGCTCATGAAGAGGAAACTCCCTTATTTTCTCCTATTGGAAAGATCCAAAAGCAGCATAGATATGATCTCCAAATAACCACACTGGGACATACACTCTACTGAGTAAAGTGAAGCATTTGCCAGGCATATTGTTCTGTGGCTACAATGACATTATATAAGGATGTCGCTGCTATTTTTCTCAAAACTCTTTGACTTTTCTCTGAAATGTCAGAGAATGAGCCTGGGTGAATATGGCAATTGCTTAGATGCTAGACCCTAATGGGTGAGTATGGTATCTTGTGTGGATATCTTGTTTACTAAATAATATATTTATCCAGGAGATGGTGTCAGAAAGTAGAAAGGCAGATTTTATACCTTCACTCTGTTATCTGTCCCAGGCAATATTTAGAACTATGTTTGGGCTGGAAATGTCTTTGTACTAAGTTTTAAGTAGTTGATCCCATGATCATGTAATGAGAGCATAGATATTTCAAGCCAGGGAAGAAGAAGAGGAAGAGTATCCTGTACTAAGAGGGTACCCTACTATTGCCCCCAACCATAGGGTATGCAAAGAACAACATAAATACTATTTCAGTTCTAATAAACCACAAATACTCTTGAGCCCAATTCCCTATACAGGTCCAGTTTCCTTATAAAATATGAGGAACACAATCAATTCTCTGAGTATTTCTCATTGGTATTCTAAACTTTTTTTCCCATTACCTATTGAACTCTGCTTATATCATCCTACTTTTGTTTCTCCAAAATTTCCTATGTCTCCTCCATGGGAGTCCACTGAATCACACAGTCAGATAATCAAAAGACTGGCTCACTTCTTTGGTAAAGATTTCTTTTCTGATCTATTTGCCATCACTGTAACAGATATCACATATCCTTCTCTTCAACAGGGAAGAATGTTTGATTTTTGTTTTCAGTTTTCTGACTGTTCCATCCATATGAGACAGTGTGAATAAGCAGAGTAACTCATATCATAGTGGCCAGTAAGCTGAGATAAAGATAACCCTAGCTACAGGAAAATTCTTTCTTTTCATTTATTTCTCATAGTCTACTCTTGCCCCTACCATTTGGCTAGCACACAGAATAGGTCTTTTCCTTCGTAGTTAACTAAACCAAAACCACTTTAACAAGCACTATCAGAATAAGCTTTCCCAATTTCCCAGGTACCATTTAATCCAAGGAAGATAGAAAATTAGCCCAGATTAGCTGCCAAAAATTAGTAAACTTTCAATTCCATTTGAATTGTTTAACTGTTCTCTTTGAATTGCATCTTGACAGTAAAAGGGAGGCTACTTAAGGTTCAGAAAGTAAATAAATAGAATTTAGAAAGTTTCTAGAAAGAAAAGTTACAGGTCTTAAGAAGCATCTGAATCTCATGAGATTCACAAAGCTCCTCCTAAACAAAGTTATGGATAAGATTAATTTCTGGTAGAAAGAACACTCTCTCAGCTGCCTTTGTTCTCCTAGAGATAGAGTTTTCATAACTGTCAGCCATGTTGGAACAGACTTTTAACTTATTATACTTCCTGGGTATCTGCTATGCTCTAGTGAGTTATCACTTGACTACACTGGGCTAAATAATTGCTCTAAACTCACTAGTTTACTAAGCAAGATGTTTTCACTGGTGTTTGGGTGAATAGGTTTTGTTCACATCACCTCAGGAAAAGTTACCCAGTATTTTCCTACCTAGAATGTTAAAAAAGAAATTCTTACAATGTTCTGGAAAAAATGTCTAGTACTAAAGTCATTGAGAGAAGAAAATATCTGTTTGGAGGGGTAGCTTAGAAGAAGTAGTTAAGAGATGCCTTTAAGCTGTGGTGTCTTCAGGGGAGCAGACAAGCTGTCAAATCATTTGCCCAGTTACCCTGTGTGCATCCTAGGAGTTTCTCTGCACAGAAGGCAACTGGATAATCAACACCACAGTTTGAAGAACTCTAGGGGCTCTGCGACATGGAGGAAAACTGACCCAACAGACAGAAAGCCTCACCCGAGTTCTGCTGAACACAAGGAAAGAGAAACCACAGTCCATAGCTCCCTGGAGAACAGTTTCACATAGCACAATAGCTTGAGTCCTCTTCTGAAGATAGAAGAGTCTGAAGTTTTCCCAGGAGATCTGCTACAACCAAGGCAAGAGATCAGTTACTCCTCTGCCTCTTTGAAGATCCCAGAGTTGGCTGGTCCCACAAGGGGATCTGCTACAGCCAGAGCCACATGCCTACCAGGAGATATTAAGCAACACAGGGACAAAAGAGGGGGACTCCAGACAGAGTCACCAAGACTAGCAAACACCAGGGATAAACAGATTAGGAGAGGTAAGCACAAGACCATAAGCAACAGAAGGCAATATACATGGGAATCATCAGAACCCAGTTCTCCAAACACAACATCCCCTAAATACAACACATTTGAAAATCAGAAAGCTCACCTAAAATCTTATCTGATGAAGACAAAAGAGTTATATAAGGAGGCTGTAAATAACTCACTGAAAGAAATAGTGGAAAACACAGGTAAACAGGTAGAAGTCTTTAAAGAGGAAATAAGTAAATTCCTTAAAGAAATACTGGAAAACACAATCAAACATGTGAAAGAACTGCATAAAGTGGGCCAAGACCTAAAAGTAGAAGTAGAAATAGTGAAGAAAACATAAATGGAGGTAAACCTGGAAATGGAAAATCTAGGAAAGACATCAGGAATTCCAGAAGTAAGCTTTATCAACAGAATATAAGAGATAGAAGAGAGAATCTCAGGTATAGAAGATTCCATAGAAGAGATTAACACAATTGTCAAAGAAAATTCAAAACATAAAAATTTGCTAACCCAAAACATCCAAGAAATTCAGGAAACAATGAAAAGACCAAATCAAAGAACGATTGGAATAGAGAACAAAGATTCCCAACTCAAAGCACCTGAAAGTGTCTTCAACAAAATCGTAGAAAAGAACTTCCCCAACCTAAAGAAAGAGATAAGAGATGGCCATACAGGTTATAAAATCAACTCAAGCAAATCAGTGGCCTTCCTATACTCAAAGGATAAGCAGGCTGAGAAAGAAATTAGGGAAATGACCCCCTTCACAATAGCCACAAACAGTATAAAGTATCTTGGGGTGACTCTTACCAAACATGTGAAAGATCTGTATGACAAGAACGTCAAGACTCTGAAGAAGGAAATGGAAGAAGACCTCAAAAAATGGGAAAACCTCCCATGCTCATGGATCAGTAGAATCAATATAGTTAAAATGGCCATTTTGCCAAAAGCAATATACAGATTCAATGCAATACCCATCAAAATCCCAACTCAATTCTTCACAGAGTTAGAAAGAGCAATCCTCAAATTCATCTGGAACAACAAAAAAACCCAGGATAGCTAAAACTACTCTCAGCAACAAAAGAAAATCTGGGGGAATCAGTATCCCTGACCTCAAGCAATACTACAGAGCACTAGTGTTAAAAACTGCATGGTATTGGTACAGTGACAGGCAGGAGGATCAATGGAACAGGATTGAAGATCCAGAAATGAACCCACACACCTATGGCCACTTGATCCTCGACACAGAGGCTGAAAACATCCAATGGAAAAAAGAGCCTTTTCAACAAATGGTGCTGGTTCAACTGGAGGTCAGCATGCAGAAGAATGCGAATTGATCCATCCTTGTCTCCTTGTACTAAGCTCAAATCCAAATGGATCAAGGACCTCCACATAAAGCGAGACACTCTGAAGCTAATAGAAAAGAAACTGGGGAAGACCCTTGAGGACATCGGTACAGGGAGAAAGTTTCTGAACAGAACACCAATAGCGTATGCTCTAAGAGCAAGAATTGACAAATGGGACCTCATAAAATTACAAAGTTTCTGTAAGGCAAAGGACACCACCAAGAGGACAAATCGGCAACCAACAAATTGGGAAAAGATCTTCACCAATCCTACATCAGATAGAGGGCTAATATCCAATATATATAAAGAACTCAAGAAGTTAGACTCCAGAAAACCGAACAACCCTATTAAAAATGGGGTACAGAGTTAAACAAAGAATTCTCACCTGAAGAACTTCGGATGGCAGAGAAGCATCTTAAAAAATGCTCAACTTCATTAGTCATTAGGGAAATGCAAATCAAAACATCCCTAAGATTTCATCTTACACCAGTCAGAATGGCTAAGATTAAAAATTCAGGAGACAGCAGGTGTTGGAGAGGGTGTAGAGAAAGAAGAGCACTCCTCCACTGCTGGTGGGGTTGCAAATTGGTACAACCACTCTGGAAAGCAGTCTGGCGGTTCCTCCGAAAACTGGGACCTCACTTCCAGAAGATCCTGCTATACCACTCCTGGGCATATACCCAGAGGATTCCCCACCATGTAATAAGGATACATGCTCTACTATGTTCATAGCAGCCCTATTTATAATTGCCAGATGCTGGAAAGAACCCAGGTATCGCTCAACAGAAGAGTGGATGCAAAAAATGTGGTATATCTACACAATGGAGTACTATTTAGCCATTAGAAACAATGAATTCATGAAATTCTTAGGCAAATGGATGGAGCTAGAGAACATCATACTAAGTGAGGTAACCCAGACTCAAAAGGTGAATCATGGTATGCACTCACTAATAAGTGGTTATTAACCTAGAAAACTGGAATACCCAAAACATGGTCCACACATCAAATAAGGTACAAGAAGAAAGGAGGAGTGGCCCATGGTTCTGGAAAGACTTAGTGAAACAGTATTCAGCAAAACCAGAACGGGGAAGTGGGAAGGGGTGGGTGGGAGGATAGGGGAAGAGAGAGGGGCTTACGGGACTTTCGGGGAGTGGGGGGGCTAGAAAGGGGGAAATCATTTGAAATGTAAATAAATTATATCTAATAAAAAAATTAAAAAAAAAAGAGATGGCCATAAAAGTACAAGAATCCTATAGAAAACCAAATAAATGGGACTAGAAAAGAAAATCCACTCTTCATATAATAAAAACTCTAAACACACAGAACAAAGAAAGAATATTAAAAGCTGCAAAGGAAAAGGGCCAAGTAACACACAAATGTAGATCTATCAGAATTACACAAGACTTCTCAACAGAGAATATGAAAGCCAGAAGAGCCTAGTCAGAAGTCATGCATACTCTAAGAGAACACAAATGCCAACCCAGGCTATTATACTCAACAAAACTCTCAACCCACATAGATAAAGATACTAAAATGTTCCAGGAAGAAAACAAATTCAAACAGTATCTATCTACCAATACTGCCCTACAGAGGAAAACTCCAACAAAAGAAAGGTACTTACACCAAAGAGAAAAAGAGATTTTAATCATCTCATAGCAAAGTCAAAAGGAGAGAACCACATGCCACCTACAAAAAAACAAACATATCAGGAGCATCTGTCTTTAAGATCTCTTTATATTAATGGACTCGACTCATATGCTCAAAGACATAGCTAACAAACCAGATAACAAACTGGGTCCAGCATTTTGCTGTGTACAAGAAACACAACTCAATAACAAAGACAGACATTACCTCAGCATAAAAGTCTGGAAAAGATCTGCCAAGCAAATGATCCCAAGGAACAAACTGGAGTTATCATCTTAATACCAAATAAAATATACTTTCAACCAAAAATTATTATGTGAGATAAAGGTAGGCCACTTCATATTCATCAAAGGAATAATACACCAAGAGAAATTCTCAATCCTGAACATCTACGCATCCACATTTTTAAAAGAAACTTTACTAATGCGCAAAATGCACATTGATCCTCACTTAATAATAGTGGGAGATTTCAACACCCCATTCTCACTAATGGACAAGAAATTGAAACAGAAATACAGAGCCACAGTGGCACAGAGGCACAGTGATAACATAACATAACATAACATAACATAACATAACATAACATAACATAACATAACATAACATAACATAACATAACATAATAGAGGTTATGAAGCAAATAGATTTAACAGATTTCTAGAGAATGTTTCACCCTAAAACAAAAAAATTTACCTTCTTCTCAGTACTTCATGGAACCTTCTTCAAAATTGACCATATAATTAGTCACAAAACAGGCCTCAACCCACATAGGAAGTTTGAAATAACTCCATGCATCCTATCAGATCACCATACACTAAGACTGTTCTTCAATAACAGCAAAAACAACAGAAAGCCCACAAACAGGTCAAATCTGAACAAATCTCTACTCAATAATAACTTGGTCCATGAAGAAATAAGAATAAAAATTAAAGCATTCCTTGAATTCAATTAAAATATTAACACAACTTACCTAAACTTATGGGACACAATGAAAGCAGTGTTAAGAGGAAAATTCATAGTAATAGGTGCTCTGGTCAAGTAATTGGAGAGATCTTACGCTTACAGCACACCTGAGAGCTCTAGAACAATAAGAAGCAAATACCCCCTAAAGGAATAGAAAGCAGGAAATAGTCAAACTCAGGGCTGAAATCAACCAATAGAAATAAAGATACTATTCAAAGAATCAAGTGGGTTCTTTGTGAGAATCATCATTCACCACAATCAAGTGAGCTTCACCCCAGGGATGGAAGGTTGGTTTAATATACAAAAATCCATTAATGTAATACACTATATAAACTAATTCAAAGAAAAAAATCACATGATCATCTCCTTAGATGCAGAAAAAGCATTTAACAAATACAACAACCCTTGATGTTAAAAGTATTGGTGAGATCAGGAATTCAAGGCCCATATCTAAACACAATAAAAGCAATTTACTGCAAACCAACAGTCAATATAAAATTAAATGTAGATATACTTGAAGCAATCTCACTAAAATCAGGGAAGAGACAAGGATTCCCATTCTCCCTATATCTATTCACTATAGTACTTGAGTGAGAGCTAGAACAATAAAACAACAACAAAGATCAAGGGATACAAATTAGCAAAGAAGAAATAATGGTATGACTATTTGCATATGATATGATAGTATACATAAGCAACCCCAAAAGTTCTACCAGAGAAATTCTACAGCTGATAAACAGCTTCAGTCAAATGACTGGTTATAAAATTAACTCAAATAAATCACTATCCTTCTTTTATACAAATGATAAACATGTAAAGAAAGAAATTAGGGCAAGGACTCCCTTCATAATAGCCGCAAACAATATAAAGTATCTTGGGGTAAATCTAACCAAACAAGTGAAAGATCTGTATGACAATAACTTCAAGTCTCTCAAGAAAGAAATCAAGAAAATCTCAGAAGATGGAGAGATCTCCATACTCATGGATTGGCAGAATTAATATAGTAAATATTGCCACCCTACCAAAGGCAATCTATAGATTTAGCACAATCCCCATCAAATTCCCAACAAATTCTTCAAAGACATGGAAAAACAAATTCTCAAATTCATCTGGAAAGCAAAGAACCTAGGATAGTGAAAACAGTTCAAACAATAAAATAACTGCTGGGGACATCACCATCCCTGATCCCAAACTATACCACAGAACAATAGAGAGAAAAACTGCATGGTGCAAAGATGGACCTGTTTATCCAGGGAATAGAATTGTAGTCCCAGACATAAAACCATATTATGGAAACTTGATCTTTGAAAAAAAAAGCCAAAAATATACAATGGAAAAAATATAGCAGGTCTGGTCTAACTGGCTGTCTGTATGTAGTAAAATAAAAATGCACCCTTATTTGTTAACTTTCACAAAGATCAAGTCCAAGTGGATCAAGAACCTCCACATAAAACCAGATACACTGAATTACATACAAGAGAAAGTGAGAAAGAGCTTTGAAGTCATTGTCACAGGGGACAATTTCTAAACAGAACTCCAATGGTTCTGGCTCTAAGATCAAGAATTGATATAAGGGACCTCATGAAACTGGAAAGTTTTTGTAAGTCAGAAAACATTGTCAATAGGACAAATTGGCAACCTACAGATTGGAAAAAAATCATCACTAATCTCATATCCAATAAAGGGTCAATATCCAAAATATATAAAGAACTCAAGAATCTAACCACCAAAAAACCAAACAACCCAGTCAAAAAATGGGGTCTAGAAATAAAAAAGAGATTTCACAGAGGGATCTGGAGTGTCTGAGAAGCACAAAAAGAAAGGCAAATCAAAATGACCCTGAGATTCCACCATACACCAATCAGAATGGCTAAGATCAAAACTTCAGGTGATAGCCCATGTTGATGAGCATGTGGAGAAAGAGGATTATTTTTTATTTCTGGTGAGATTGGCAACTGTTACAACCACTCTGGAAATCAACGTGGAGGTTTCTCAGAAAATTGGAAATAGAGCTACCTGAGGACCCAGCTATTACACTCTTGGGCCTATATCCAAAAGATACCCCTCAATGTCACAAAGGCACATGTTCCTCTATGTTCATAGTGGCCTTGTTTGTGATGTCCAGAAGCTGTAAATAACCAGATGTCCCACAACAGAAGAATGGAAAGAGAAAATGTATTTTATTTACACAATGAAGTACTACTCAGCTGTTAATAATGAGGACATTCTCAGCTTTGCAGGTAAATGGATGGAACTAGAAAATATCCTGAGTGATTTGGCTCAGATACAAAAAGACACACATGGTACATACTCACTAATAAGTATATATTACCCCAAAAATGTACAGAATATTCAGGATACAGTCCATAGAACCCAGAAAGTTTCACTAGTTTAAGGGCCCAAGTGAGGATGACTCAATCCCACTTGGAAGGGAGAAGAAAGCAATCACAGGAGGAGGGAGGGTAGAAGGAAGTGACCTTGGTGGGAAAGGGGACAGGGAGGTTAAGAGGTAAACATTATCAGGTATTGCGGGGGGGGGGGGGGGACTGAACTGAAGGCCCAAGGGCCTGCAGTAAGAATGGAAACAGGCAACCTGGAGAGGTAGGAATTCAGGGGACCCTTCAAAAAGTACCAGAGACCTGGGTGGTGATAGACTCTCAGTACTCAAAGGGAGTGACCTTAAATGAAATGCCCTACAGTGTGGAGAGGGCACTTGTAGAGGTTACCTCCAGGAGAAAGACATGGCATCAAGTGAAAGATGGGGTTGCAATCTGTCTGTCAAAATTTTTGACCCAGAATTTTTCCTGTCTCTAAGAACTACAGAGACAAAAATGGAGAAGAGACTGAGGAAAAGGAGCTTCAGTGGCAGGCCCAAATTGGGATCCAGCTCAAGGGGAGGCTCCAAGGCCTGAAAAGAAAAGAAAAGAAGTATCTTCCAAACCAGATACCTCATGTTATAGCCACTATATCTACTGTTTACCTTCTGTTAAGGAGAGTATTTTAGTAACATTTTAAAATGAGGACAGAATTAATTTGTCACAGAAAAACTAGAAATTGCTTTTTTAAATTATATCCCACTAGGTTAAGTAAAAACTCTGAAGCTGATACTTTGGATGAACTTATGCAACAGTAAATATAGGACTAGACTTATGTCCATTTGACTTACTCTGCCTCTTTTGTTTTCATGGTGACCACATGGTTTCTTTTACACTTACCACTGTGCTCATCGGAAGTCATGGTTTTAGACTTTCTTGTCTCTGTAATATTTAGCTATGACTCATGCCACCTAGCAATTATGTAAAAAAATAAAATCATCAGAAACACAGCATTAGTACAAACAAGTATTTTTCAGATGAATTAGTATTTGTCTATGAGTTCTTTTTTATGCTCAAATATTTCTCTCATGAATTGAAATAGTCTGTATTATCCATTGATGTATAGATTCCATGAAATTTTACAAACAGAAAATCATTAAGGATGATATTTAGTACTTCAGAACAGACATATCTATACAGAATGAAAAGAACATTTTTCAGATTTCAGCTATTAGGATGTAGCAGGTCTATTGAAATTTTAATTACAGCAATATGTCAGTATATAAATGAATAATCAGAATTAATAATTTTTAAAAACTTTCATTGCTAAGTTCAATGCTTCTACTTTCTTGATTCTGGTCACAGAGTCTTGTTTGTTTAAAGACTAAGAAATATAATTCTGTGCCTGAAGTTGAGACAGTCACACATGCAATGGAATTTATCTGTGATTTATGTAGGTCAAATAAATGTTGTTCCTGGCTTTCAGAGCATTCCTAGAACTGTACCTTTTCCAACTGGAAAATAAAGCCAAGTAAATGGAATCCAGGAAGGAGGATTAAGCAAACACAGTGTTCTTTTAGCTTCCCTTTTCTCTGCCTACTCATTATAGCCATTGTATTTGTAGAATAATTAAAGCAAGGAAGCTGTCATCAGATCTCTTAGATACCTTTTTGCTATTCATTAAGTGTAAGATCATGTTGATTATTACAACCTTACCTGTGAGGCAGGAAAGCTTACATTTATACATATTTTCAGAAAGAGTGTCTATGGCTTATTTTCCTAAATAATTGTTATTTTTCCACTGAATACTTAAGAGTGCTATTAGTGGGTATGTAACAGTTTTTATGTATCTACACTAAAACAAGTAGTACACTAAGACTGTGCCTTCTTCAAGGCTCTCATTTCATAAGTCTGGGTGTGGGTACATGCCAATGAAATCTGCTCATTGAAAACTTTCCAGAATACTGTTGACACTGCTGATTTGGGGGTTCCACATAAAAAATACTCTGTTGAATTTTGAAAAATATGCCATAAACAAACAATTATTTATGAATAAATATTTAGTGGTAGGGAGGTAGGATAGTATATAACATCTTTGCATAGTTACATCATGCCCTGAATTTAACAGGATCACCACCATATAAAGCAAGTATAGTGGTGCACACCTATAGATCAGCATTTAGGAGATATATCTAGATGACTCAGGTTACTGAGTTACTGTCAGTTCTAGGCCAGAAGAAAGTACATGAGACCATCTCTAAAGTGGAAAATAAAAGAATAGTATGAATTGGAGAAGTATTACTGCTTAATTATTTTCAAATAACTGATTTGTTTCTTACAAAGAGTACATAGCTACCCAGGATATGAAAATTCTTCAAGACTTCAATTTTACATAAAAAGTTATTAATCTGACAATATGTTCATGTTGACTAAGTGATTAATGTAAGACATAGACAGTCATATGGAAATGGAAGATGTGGTTGTTTTGTTCTATTAGCAGAAATAAGATGAATAAAATGCAAAGAAGGTGAAGTGAGAGGTAGGGCTAGGTAGAGGCAGAAGGAATTATGCATAAAATACAGGCAGAAGTATTGGATGGAGAAGTATCATTCATCCAGATCTAAAGGATCAACTACCTGCAGAAAAAAAGTCAACCAAATCCATACACTACACTTTTCCTTTCAAACTTGTTTATAACATTTAAGAATCAATGTAGGCATCTGTTTTTGAAAACCAAGAAGTACAAAGACTACAGAATTTCAAGTCGTAAGATCATCTACAAGACCTTGAGCAATCACACTGGAGAGTAAACAAGCAGTTCAAAGAACATAGGTAAGGAAAATGTATTACCCAGTAATCTGAAGCCTGAGACATGAAGATCTAAACATGAGTAGAATAAGTAGATAAAATGTGGGAACTACTCCCTCTCAGGACAGACCATCCATTGGACAGAGTAATAACTTATGTCTATGCTAAAGAGTCACGATGATGAAATAGTTATTTGTTCAATGGTTGAAAGCTCATGTGATTTTTTTTAAATCTACAAAAAGCCCCTAAAAGTTGCAAAATAAAATGGGGTGGCTTGGAATCAACACAGATGTCACTAAATAGATGAATAGATTCTGAAAATATGGTACATTTATATAGTGGAGTACTACTCAGCTCTTAAAAATGATGACTCCATGAAGTTCTCACGCAAATGGATGGAACTAGAAAATATCCTGAGTGGGATAACCAAGACACAAAGGAACACTGAGAAGTGGATATAAGGCCAAAAGTTCAGAAAAACCACAATACAACCCACACACTACATGGAGCTTAAGAAGAAGGAAGATGAAAGTGTGGATTCTTCTATTCTGTGTAATAGGAGGAATAAAATAATCACAATAGGTAGAAAGAGGTAGGGATCTGGGAGGGAGAAGAGAGGGGTAGGGAAAAAAGTGGGACAAGAGAGAACTACAGAGGGTCAAGAAATTGAAAAGAAATATATGGCAGTTGGGGGATGAGGAATTTGGTATAGCCACTAGAAAGCCCCAGATGCCATTGAAGCAAGAAGCTCCAAGGGCACAACAGGGATGGCTTACCTGAAATACCCAACAAAGGGAAGATCACACCTATTGAGACCACCTTCAGTATATAGGCACAGTCCCCAGTTGAGGGATAGGGCCACCTACCCATCTTAAAATATTTAACCCAGAATTATTCTTGACCAAATGAAAGACAGGGGCAAGAAATGGAACAGGGACTGGAGGGAAGACCATCCAGAGACCACCTTATCCATCCCATCTGCAGACACCAGTCCCCTACACTATTGCTGATGCCAAGAAGTACTTGCTGACATGAGCCTGGTATGTCTGTTCCCTGAGAGATTCTACCAGCATCTGACCAATATAGATGCAGCTACTCACAGCCAACCATCACATTGAGCCCAGGGACCACAACAGAAGAGATAGGGGAAGAAATGAAGGAATTGAAGGGGATTACACTTCCATAGGAAGAACAATATCAACTAACCATATTACCGAGACCTCCCAGAGACTAATCCACCAACCAAAGAGTATACATGGAGGGATCCATGGCTTCAGATAATATGCAGAAGAGAATGGTCTTATCTGACACTCGAAATGTGTGGTAGAGCCCTTGGTCCTACGGAGATTTGATGGCCCAGCATAGGAGGATGCTAGAGCAGTGAGGCAGAAGTGGGTGAATGGGTGGTAGAGCACCCTCATAGAGGCAAAGGGGACAGGGAGAGGGGGGATGGGATGGGAAGTTTGTGGGGAGGTTACTGGGAAGGGGGATATCATTTGAAATTAATTAATAAAATCATTAAGAAAAGAACAAAATGAAAAGAAATAATTACATTCTACCTCATTTGAAAATTCTTAATGGGGTATGGTTCTTATATGGCAAAACCAGGTTCTGATAAAATTTCATTTTCAGGTTCTTTGGAGCTTGTCCTTGTACAGAATTTCTGGCAAAAGACTTGGATACACTATGTTTTTAAAGTCAAACAAGGTCAGCATCTACTCGTGTTCATACATAAGCTGCCAAGGTAAATGAGTAAATTAATAAAAGGAGGATCAAAAACATCTTAGTCAGGGTTTATATTCCTGCACAAAACATCATGACCAAAAAGCAAGTTGGGGAGGAAAGTGTTTATTTACCTTACACTTTCACATTGCTATTCATCACCAAATGAAGTCAAGCAGGTCAGGAAGCAGAAGCTTATGCACAGGCCATGGAGGGATGTTACTTACTGGCTTGCTTTTCCTGGCTTGCTCACCTTGCATTCTTATAGAAGCCAGGACTACCATCCGAGGGATGGCACTACCCACAATGCACCCTCCCACCCTTGATTACTAATTGAGAAAATACCTTACAGCTGGGTCTCACGGAGGCATTTCCACAAGGGAGGCTCCTTTCTCTGTGATAACTCCAGCTTGTGTCAAGTTGATCTACAAAACCAACCAGGATACCAATCTCCATGGTTTTCTTCTTTGCTTTCTTTGCAACTTTGTATATTCCAAATTTAGTATATGTGTGTATGGTTTAATGAGCACTGTCTCAAAAAATAGAGCCTGTCATTTTGAGCCATACTTCTTAAATAGCAATAGTGGGAAAACTTGAATAGTATTCTTTTCAAATTCTTTTATTTACTTATTTTTTATTTATTCTTTAATCATTTTTTTACACTCCCGACTTTATCCCTTTCCAAGTCCACCCTACTGTTCAACATTCCACACCTCTTCCCCCCATAGAGGATGTCCCACCCCCATCCCACCAGACCACCCCACTCCCTAGGGCCTAAAGTCTTTTGAGGGATAGGTGTATGTTCTCTGACTGAGTCCAGACCTAGCAGTCCTCTGCTATTTATGTATTGGGGACCTCATATCAGCTGGTGTATTATGCCTGTTTTGTGGCTCAGTGTCTGAGAGATCCCAGAGGTCCAGGTTAATTGAGACTACTGGTCATCCTATGGGATAACTAACTCCTCAGCTTCTTCCAGGTTTTCCCTAATTCAACCACAGCAGTTACTAGCTTCTGTCCATTGGTTGGATATAAATATCTGCATCTGCATCTGACTCTTTCAGCTGCTTGTTGGGCAGTCATGATAGGCCCCTGTTTATAAGCACACCATAGCATCAATAATGGTGTCAGACCTTGGGACCTTCTCTTGAGCTGGATCCCAGTTTGGGCCTATCACTGGACCTCTTTCTCAAGCTCATCTCCATTTTTGTTCCTGCAGTTTTTTCAGAGAAGAACAATTATGGGTCAGAGTTTTTGACTATGTTATGACCCCATATCTCCACTTGATTCCTTGTCTTTCTACTGAGGGTTGGCTCTACAATTCTTTATACTTTTACCTCTCCCCACTGTAGGGCATTTCACCTAAGGTCCCTCCCTTTGAGTTCTGAGAGTCTCTCACCTCCCAGGTCTCTGATACAATCTAGAGGGTTCCAGTACTTCCTACCTTCTGAGGTTGCCTGTCTTAATACTTTCTGCTGGTCCTCAGGGTTTCAGTCCCCACTCCCAATACCTGATTATGTTCCCATCTTCCTCTGCCTGCCACCTTTTCCACCTAAGCTACTTCCTAACTCCCCACTCCTGTGATTGCTTTCTTCTCCCTCCCAAGTATGATTGAGACATCCTCACTGAGGCCCTTTAGCTTGTTAGTCTTCTTTAATTATGTGAATTGTATCCTGGGAATTCTGTACTTTTAAAGCTAATATCCACTTTTTAGTGAATATATACCATACATATCATTTTTGGTCTGAGTAACCTTACTTGAGATGATATTGTCTATTTCCATCTATTTGCCTTCAAAACTCATAATAGCTGAGTAGTACTCCATTCGGTAAATGAACCCATTTTCTGTATCCATTCTTCTGTTGTGGAACATCTGGGTTGTTTTCAACTTTTAGCAATCACAAATAAGACTGCTATGAACATAGTGGAACATGTGCCTATATACATGGTAAGGAATCTTTTGCATATATGCCCAAGAATATTATAGCTGGATCTTCAGGTAGATTTATTTCCAATTTTCTGAGGAATCTTCAGACTGATGTCCAGAGTGGTTGGACCAGTTTGCAATCCCACCAGCAACAGAGGAGTGTTCCTCTTTTGTCACATGCTCTCCAACATGTGTTGTCACCTGTGGTGTTGATCTTAGCCATTCTGATTGGTGTAAGGTGGAATCTCAAGGTTGTTTTGATTTTCATTTCTCTGATCACTAAGGACTTTGAACATTTCTTTGAGTACTACTCAGCCATGTGGGATTCCTCTGTTCTGAATTCTTGGTTTAGTTCTATACTCCAATTTTTGGTTGGGGTGTTTGGAGTTTTGGTGATGATCTTCGTGAGTTCTTTACATGTTTTAGATATTAGCCCTCAGATAGGATGTGGGGTTAGTTAAGAATTTTTCCCAATCTGTATGTTTCCAATTTATCCCATTGGCTATGAACTTTGGCTAGAGAAGCTTTTTATTTTCATGAGGTCCCATGTATCAAGTAGATCAAGGACCTCAACATAAAACCATACACACTGAATCTAATAGAAGAGCCTCAAACTCATTGTCACAGTGGAAAATTTCCTAAACAGAACTTCAATGTCTCAGGACCTAAGATCAAGAATTGATAAAGGGGACCTCATTAAAGCTTTTCAAATTCTAATATTATTTGCCATATGTGACAGCCAACCTTTAGACATGTACATAATATATTATTTTCTACAATAAGAAATTTCTATTGTTGCTATGTTTATAGTTGAAAAATAAAATGTTGTTCAATGACAGATTCAAATTTCAACTGCTAATAAGTGGCAGCAATGGTTCTCAGTAGACTCAATTTACCACAGCTAACAAGTAGGTCCCAAATACAAGCTTTATCCTAAGCTAGATGCCACAATGAGATGGACAAGCCCACCAAGTTCATCCCAGAACTCAACCACTCACTCTACAGGCTGCCACACACATCTTTGTGGCTGAGATTTCTCTGTTGTGTCAACAAGTTCTCTTTGAGAAATACCCCATCCCTTGAAGAGCACACCCTTGCCTATATTCCTATCTTCTAGAGCAGTGTTTCTCACCCTTCCTAATGGTACAACCCACATTGTGGTGAACCTAAACAATTTTCATCTTCCAAACCATGAAATTATTTTCACTGCCACTTTATAACTGTAATTCTGTAATTTTACTACTGTTCTGAGTTTTGATGTAAGGGTCTGAAATGTAGATGGTCATAGGTGACCCTGGTGAAAAGTAGTTTTACCCCTAAAAGGGTCATGAAGCACTACTACTTCATGAGAACCAATACTCTAGAGGAATGTGAATTTATTTCTGATGACTACTGATGAAAAAATATGAGAACTGTTTATTGTAATTACACATACTCTAAAACTCAATTCAACTGTAGAATTCCCCAGAATGTTTATACCTTTAGATAAATATATTAATCTAAAATTCACAAAATGCACATAAAATTTAAGATGCATAAAGGTATAAGAAATATATTTTTTTTCTGTTTACTAGAGTTGAGTGCTTGAGTGAATTCGATTAAATCATAAATTTTCTTATCTTCATCCTCTTATTTATGTAGTTCCTGAAGAGTGTAATTTATGTCCTACTCAGTTCTTTTATAAAGCATTCAATTACTATTAAAATGTAAGGTAATATCAATTCATTTTAATATACTCATCTGGCATATGAATTATAGAGAATCTAACTGCACATTTTGCTTCTACAATACCACATTTTAATGGAATAAAAGTTGTATATTCTAATCCCGACTCCTGAAATAAAAGAATAATTGCACATTCTGTGCCCTGTGGTGCTTGAAGCAGTAGAGGCTGTGATGATGCCCATAGAAACATGCCTGCTTGTCTTTCATGCTAAAATTGGTACAAGAGTTGGATGAGTCAAGGACTAAATTAAAGTAACTAAATGTGCAGAAATGTTAAAATGTCTGGTAAGCGACCTCATAAACAATGATTAACTGAAAAGATATTAATAACTGTGTTACCATGGTGGAATTAGTTCAGGACATGGCTAACAGTATGCAAAGCTATAGTGCAGCTGTGCTTAATTTAGGAGTATATTTACAAACATGATTTATTTTATTATCATTATATGAGAGAATATTTGAGAGTAAAATGCTAGGTCACCAATCCAAGTTGAGGTTTCTGGACAGAGGAGCAGTAGATTATTTGATAACAGAGCAGGGTGTTTAAGTAGAAGGTGACATTGATGGCTTTATAATTTGCTGTTTCCTTTCTACACTTGGCTTTGACAGAAACCAGTTGGCACAAGTGGGCCATGTCTGATGTACTGTACCAAGAGGGGAATAAAAATTACTCAAGCTTCATGACAAAGAATATGGATATTTTAAAGATGGTTCATGGCAAGAGAAATGTGTTCTTTGGCTTTCATTTTTTTGTGAGTAGTGATATATTGGTTGAGTTTGACTTGGTAAATTATTTCTGAAATAATTGCTTAGGTTTAAGAAAGGAAACTATTCATTTGTCTACAAAAAGAGTCTTCATCTTGCCTAAAATCATTAGTATCTATAAAATAATGTCTCAGATGAAAATACCCATTTGTATAACATAAATTGAAGACACACCACTGTATTTTTATTGAGGCATTAATCAATGCTTTTCCTCCTAGCTTAAAGTTCTTACTATGCAATCATTAAAAATAGAAATAGTAGATACTCTATTTGAAATAAAACTCACTTTAATTTTTCTGTTAATGTGCAATATCTAAGAAATTCACACACATATAGACTTTTAAGTATCCAGCTTACTTTATACATTATTTACAACTTTATATGTTATTTAGCCCCAATACAGTCAAGATGATGATCTTCCTGAGTTTTACCCATTACACTCTTATTTTTCCTCCTAGACGTTTCCTGCATTTTACACATTACACTCCTATTTTTCCTCCTACTAATTTAACTCACATCATAGAAACCTGGTTGAGACAATGTACATATTTTGCCCATCTTGGCATTTCAGTCTAAACATAATTACAGTCTACATTTTAGTATATAGATTTTTTCACTCAATACTTTACCTGTAAGATTTATTCACACTGTTTCTTTTAGAAATACATTATTCCTTTTCATTACTAAGTAATAATCCATCATATTAATATTATAAATTTGAATCCATTATTTTGTTATGAATAAAAGCTACTTGAGTTGTTTCCAATTTCCATTACTTCGAATACTAATGCTATTGACTGTTTTGGGCATGTCTTCTGTGTTTCAATGCACAGGTTTTCATAACCCTGCATAACTACTGTTTTGTTATATTCATATGCTTAGTTCCTTGGCTATCCCTCTGAAAAGTATTTTGACCGGTAGTTCCTGCTCTCAGTATCCATAATGGTGTTATATTGTGAGTTTTAGCTTAATGACCAACAATATTGAACAATTTTACTTATGGTTCTAATCTATATTTCTCTATTTAAATATGTTCCTCTCTCTCTCTCTCTCTCTCTCTCTCTCTCTCTCTCTCTCTTTCTCTCTCTGTGTGTGTGTGTGTCTGTATTTGACTCTATCTCTCTCTGCATTTTTCTTTCTTTTCTCCTTCCCTCTTACTCTTCCTTTCACTCTTACTATTTTTATTTCTATTTTATATATTTTATTATTTCTTTTATATAAAAGTTCACAGCCAGTGTTTACTTTCACTATTGCTTTTAAACTATTTTAAGCAGTCTTCACAAAACCTGAAATGATAGTACATGCCTACAATCCCAGCATTAAAGAGGCTGAGACAGGTTAATAGAAAACTGAAAGTCAAAACGATCATCCACCATGATCAAGTAGGCTTCATCCCAGGGATGCAGGGATGGTTCAATATGAAGAAATCCATCAATTCAATCCAATACATAAACAAACTCAAGGAAAAAAACCATATGATCACTTCACTAGATGCTGAAAAAGCATTTGACAAAATTCAGCATCCTTTCATGGTAAAAGTCTTAGAAAGAACAGGAATTCAAGGCCCATACCTAAACATAGTTAAAGCAATATACAGCAAACCAGTAACCAACATCAATCTAAATGGAGAGAAACTCAAAGCAACCCAACTAATATCAGGGACTAGACAAGGCTGCCCTCTCTCTCCACATCTTTTCAAGACAGTACTTGAAGTTCTAGCTAGAGCAATTAGACAACATAAGGAGGTCAAAAGGATACAAATTGGAAAGAAAGAAGTCAAATTATCACTATTTGCAGATGATATGATAGTATACTTAAGTGACCCCCCCCCCAAAAAAATCCACCAGAGAACTCCTACAGCTGATAAACAACTTCAGCAAAGTGGCTGGTTATAAAATCAACTCAAGCAAATCAGTTGCCTTCCTATACTCCAAGGATAATCAGGCTGAGAAAGAAGTTAGGGAAATGACACCCTTCACAATAGCCACAAGCAATATAAAGTATATTGGTGTGACTCTAACCAAACAAGTGAAAGATCTATACAACAAGAACTTCAGGTCTCTGAAGAAGGAAATTGAAGAAGACCCCAGAAAATGGAAAAATCTTCCATGCTTGTGGATTGGCAGGATTAATATAGTTAAAATGGCTATCTCGCCAAAAGCAATATACAGATTCAATGCAATTCCCATCAAAATCCCAATTCAGTTCTTCACAGAGTTAGAAAAAGCAATTCTCAAATTCATCTGGAATAACAAATTACCCAGCATAGTTAAAACTATTCTCAACAGTAAAAGAACTTCTGGGGGAATCAGTATCCCAGACCTCAAGCAATACTACAGAGCAATAGTGTTAAAAATGGCATGGTGTTGGCACAGTGACAGGCAAGTGGACCAATGGAATAGAATTGAAGACCCAGAAATGAATCCATGCACCTATGGTCACCCGATCTTCGACAAAGGAGTGGAAAACATCCAGTGGAAAAAAAGATAGGCTTTTGAACAAATGTTGCTGGTTCAACTGGAGGTCAGCATGCAGAAGAATGCGAACTGATCCATTCTTATCTCCTTGTACTAAACTTCACTCCAAGTGGATCAAGGACCTCCACATAAAACCAGACACACTGAAACTAATAGAAAAGAAACTGGGGAAGACCCTTGAGGACATGGGCACAGGGGGAAAGTTCCTGAACAGAACACCAATAGCTTATGCTCTAAGATCAAGAATTGACAAATGGGACCTCATAAAATTACAAAGTTTCGGTAAGGCAAAGGACACTGTCAAAAGGACAAAACAGCAACCAACAAATTGAGAAAGGATCTTCACCAACCCTACATCTGATAGAGGGCTAATATCTAATATATACAAAGAACTCAAGAAGTTAGACCCCAGGGAAACAAATAACCCTATTAAAAAATGGGGGACAGATCTAAACAAAGAATTTTCACCTGAAGAAATTCAGATGGCCAAGAAGCACCTTAAGAAATGCTTAACATCATTAGTTATTAGGGAAATGCAAATCAAAACAACCCTGAGATTTCACCTCACACCAGTCAGAATGGCTAAGGTTAAAAATTCAGGAGACAGCCGGTGTTGGTGAGGATGTGGAGAAAGAGGAACACTTCTCCATTGCTGGTCAGATTGTAAGATGGTACAACCACTATGGAAATCAGTCTGGTGGTTCCTCAGAAAAATGTACATGACACTTCCAGAGGACCCTGCTATACCTCTCCTGGGCATATACCCACAGCATTCCCTGCCATGCAATAAGGACACATGCTCCATTATGTTCATAGCAGCCTTATTTATAATAGCCAGAAGCTGGAAAGAACCCAGACCTCCCTCAATGGAGGAATGGATACAGAAAATGTGGTATATTTACACAATGGAATACTACTCAGCAATTAAAAACAATGAATTCATGAAAATTTTAGGCAAATGGTTGGAACTGGAAAATATCATCCTAAGGGATGTAACCCAATCACAAAAGAATACACACGGAATGCAATCTCTGATAAGTGGATATTAATTAGCCCAGAAGCTCAGAATACCCAAGGCACAATTAGCATAACAAATGATGCCCATGAAGAAGTAAAGAGAGGCTCCTGATCCTGGAAAGGCTTGATCTAGCATTGGAGGAGGATACCAGGACAGAGAAAAAGGAGGGAGGTGATTGGATAATGGGTGGAAAGAAGGCTTATGGGACATATGGAGAGGTGGGAACTTGGAAAGGGGAAGTCATTTGGAATGTATACAAAGAATATAGAAAATAAAAAAATAAAAAATAAATAAAAAATAAAAATAAAATAAAATAAAATAATTCAGAACAAAAATAAAAAGGAAAAAGAAAACTGAAAGCCAATCTGGGTTATATTTCAAGATCTCATTTAAAAAACAAATATATAAACTATTTTCATTAAATCATCTGACAAAAAGAAAAACTAATTTTATTAGACACAATTTACAAGTGATCTTTTCTATTATTTTATTTATTTACATTTCAAATGATATCCCCCTTTCTGGTTTCCATTCTGAAAACCCCTTATCACATTCTTCTTCTCCCTGCTTTTATGAGGGTGCTCCCCAGTCCACACACACTCTCCAGCCTCCCTGTCCTGGCATGCCCCTACACTATGGCATTGTGCCTTCCCAGGACCAATGGCCTCTCCTCCCATTGATGTCTGACAATGTCATTCTCTGTAACATATGCGGCTGGACATGTACTCTTTGGTTGGTGGTTTAGTTCCCGGGAGCTTGGGGGGGGGGTGTCTGGTTGGTTGATATTGTTGTTCTTCCTATGGGTTGCAAAACTCTTCAGGTTCCTCAAGCCTTTAACTCATCCACTAGGGACCCTGTGCTCAGTACAATGGTTGGCTGCAAGCATCCATCTCTGTATTTATCAGGCTCTTGTATAGCCTCTCAGGAGACAGCTACATCAGGCTCCTGACAGCATATGCTTCTTGGCATCCACAATAGTGTCTGGGTTTGGTGACTGTATATGGGATGGATTGTCAGGTGGGACAGTCTCTGGGTGGCCTTTCCTTCAGTCTCTGCTCCACATGTTTTCTCTGTGTCTCCTCCCGTGGGTATTTTGTTCCATTCTAAGCAGGAATGAAGCATCCATACTTTGGTCTTCATTCGTCTTGAGCTTCATATGGTCTGTGAATTATATCTTGGGTATTCCAAGCTTTGGGGCTAATGACAACTTATTGGTGAGTGCATAGCAAGTGTGCTCCTTTGAGAGTGGGTTACCTCACTCAGGATATTTTCTAATTCCACCCATTTGCCTAAGAATTTCATAAAGTCATTGTTTTTAATAGCTGAATAGTACTCTATTATGTAAATGTACCACATTTTCTGTATTCATTCCTCTGTTGAAGAACGTTTGGCTTCTTTCCAGCTTCTGATTATTATAAATAAGGCCACTATGAACATAGTGGAATATGTGTCCTTGATATATATTGAAGTATTTTTTGATATAGGCCCAGGACTGGTATAGCTGGGTCCTCAGGTAGTACTATGTCTAATTTTCTGAGGAAATGCTAGATTGATTTCCAGAGTGGTGTTACCAGCTTGCAATCCCACCAACAATGGAGGAGTGTTCCTCTTTCTCCACATCCTCATCACCATCTGCTGTCATAGACATACTGACTGATATGAGGTGGAATCTCAGGGTTGTTTTGATTCGCATTTCCCTGATGACTAAGGATGTTGCACATTTCTTTAAGTGCCCAGGCATTAGGTATTCCTCAGTTGAGAATTCTTTCTTTAGCTCTTTACCCAATCTTTAATAGAGTCATTTGGCTCTCTGCACTCTAACTTCTTGAGTTATGATAGTGGAGAAGTACAGAGAGTCAGGAATTTGAATGGAGGTGTGTAATAATAGGGGATAGGCAACTGGGGGTAGGCAATAGAAAGTCCCATATGCCAGCAACCCAAGAGGTTCTGAGGACCCATGAGTGATGACAATAACTAAAATACTCAACAAAGATGAAGTAGAACCAGTAGAGACTGTAACCAGTGAATAAGCACCTCCCCCAATTGAGGGATACGGTCACCCACCCACCTAAAAAAGTATTAAGCCAGAATTGCTCCTGTCAATAGGAAATGATAATAAATGTAGCAGAGATTAAGAAAAAGCCATCCAGAGACTGCCTTACCTAGGGATCCATCCCATCTTCATACACCAAACCTAGCCTCTATTGCTGATGCAAAAAAGTGCTTGCTGACAGAACCTTGGTATAGCTGTACCCTGAGAGGATCTGCCAGAGCCTGACCAATACAGATGTGGATGTAAGGAGCCAACCATTGGACTGAGAATGGGTGCCTGAGTGCGAGAGTTAGGGGAAGGACTGAAGGAGCTGAAGTGGATTGCAACCCGGTAGGAAGAACAACAATATCCACCAACCAGAACAGCCAAAGCTCCCAGGGACTAAACACTAACCAAAGAGTACACATGGAGGGACCCATGGCTTCACTCCACATGTTTCATAGGATTGTTTTATCTGGCATTAATGGAACAGGAGGTCATTGACCCTGTGAGGACTTGATGGCCCAGTGTAGGGAATGCTAGTGTGTTAAGGCAGAGTGAGTAGATGGTCAAACACCCTCATAGAGGAAGGGGGAAAGGATAGGGAATTTCTGGAGGGAAAACTGGGAAGGGGGATGACATTTGAAATGTAAATAAATAAAATAACCAGTAAAAAAGAAAAAAATAAATTGGGTCTAGTCTTTTTCTTTTTCTTCCAAGAGAATGAATACAGACTGCAGTCAGTCCAAAAATATCTCCCTGAATTGTAAAGTCCCCTTTGATATATTTACCGTTCTTTCCTCAGAAATGGGTTTAGAGTGGAGGAAACCACAGGTAAACTCTCAGGGATTCTGTAGGGATGGTGCCCTAAGGTGGGGAACAGTAAAGTGGCTGGCCAGGATTGTAGTCAAGAATATTAGTGAAGGCTCCACCAATTCAAATTTAGGGTAACTTAGTGCAGTGCAGAGCCAGGACTTCACAAGCTGCCTTTATGAGAACTTCAGTTATATAAGTTCTGGTCCAGCTCCAACTCTTTGTGGGTATCTAGGCAGGACATCTCACCTATTTAACGTGGCCACATGGACCAAGGAAAGCATGGACAACTGGGTACTTTTCATTGCTAATCCTGGCCCTGACTTACTCTGTGACCTCTCTTGATGTGTTTCCACAGCTGGAAAGAGAAGATAATAATGACTTATTTAACAAGGGGTGTTGTACAGATTAGTAGTTAATAACATGTTTCTTGAGACAAGGCAGCACTGAGCTTGTAAATATTAAAGCTCTTGGCTCTACAAAGTAAATTCATACTTCCCTTGAAGAAAACCCAGCATATCAAAACATGAACATACAAAACAGTTAAAATAAGGTCAGTTTTTTTCTGGACTCGAGAAACTTCAGTTTCTAAAAGGAGACTAAGTAACTTTTCTGTAAATCTCACCTTCAGTATTTTAGGTTTTGGTTTTTGTAAAAATAAAATTAAAATAAAAAAATCCATGTAGAATATTTTAACATTTAGTGTTTACATTCAGATAACATTTTTGAATATACTTGGCTATAGCTTTCCATGCAAAAATCAATTATGAATAAAGGTAGTAATTATTTCCTTGTGTGGTGATATGGGTCCATGACTGACAAGCTTTCTCATCACTGTACTTCACCATGGAAGCTTGTTCTACTTGAGGAAATCATGTTAGTTAATGGATTTGAACTCATGAACAGCTTTCCATTATCATAAAACATGTCCCATTATGTAATATATAGCCAATAAATTTGCCCTGAGTAGCTAATGTTTTCCCTTCCTTTATGTGGAATTGAATTTTCCATGGAATGTGGAGAAAATACAGTAATATTAATAAATACAGAACTGTGAGTTACTTTATAAGAGAAAATTGAAAGAATGTCACCTAGGGTTCAAATCTAGGACAAATAAAAACATACTGCTAACGATATATTGTAATAGGAACTTAATTCTGTGTTTAGTAATATACTTTGAAAACATAATCTTATTGGAAATGTGAGTCAGGTTATTGTTTAAGGTATTTTAGCAATATTTACAATTATTTTCTGTTTAAAATTTATATGCATTTTAACGAGAGACAGGACTTACATAATACACATTTTTGACATTTACACATCTGAGAACTTGAAGATCATCATTACACTGACTTCTGGATTTTTTGAGTGACAAAAGGCTATATATATCCAATCATTCATTATTATTGTTTTTATTATTATTATTAATTTATTATTTTTATAATTTTCTTATTACTAATCCAACATCTATTGGAAGAAAAGGATGCTGAGAAGAATGTTGCCAAATTGCTTGTTATATTTATACATTCTCTTTGCCACCTGCCAGGAAGAAAGGACAAAGAGAGGGAAAATTAAGTTTTGTATTGATGACATAGGGACTACTTATCTTTTCTTATCAATTCATTAATATGTTCCATTTGGAGATATATATGCCTATATTGCTCTCTCTCTTTCTCTATCACACACACATATGCGTACATGTATATACACACACACACATATATATATTTATATATACATATACACATATATACATAAATGTATATATATATATATATATATATACACATACACATACATATATACTCATATATAGAGTCTTAAGAACCAATGTCAGTTAAGATAGAACCATGGGACATCTACTTTCCATTACCACAAATACAAGTGTATCACAGGAAATGTTCTATTAAGCTAAGTATTAGAAGCTTAAAACTAGTTTCTCTCAGAAATTAATATTAAAATGTAAGAAATATTCTACTCTAGCTGAATCTGTGTACAAGGAGGTAAGTACTAGGTTTTTTTGCACAGATTTCCAGTTTATTGTGATGAGTTTATAAAAACAAAATGTGAGCACCACTGATAGGATTATTAACTTAGCCAATTATATTTTTCTCTGATCATAGAAATTGATTCATTATCTTTCAAAGGATAGCTATTCACAAAAAGAATTCACACAAAGACCACAATTAATTTTTAATTGATAAGTAGAGTATTTGAATGAATAAAGTTCTTTTTATAAGGACAATTAAGCTTTTGATAATAATGGTAAGGCTTTATTTGTAGAAATTTCAGTTATATGTTTTATCACAAGATGTGAAAACTTTAACTTAAAATCTCTTATTTCCATACCATTGGCAGGGGAATGTTACATCCATTATCTGTAACTGTATTTTATGCTTCAGTTTGATAGTTGGCACTGATATTTTATGGTATAATTAGTTCATGTGTAATTTATCCACTACAGTTTTCATTAATGTCTTCCAGATTCATAGGGAAAGTTATAAACATTATTTTAAAGTTTTAATTAAATTTGTAAATAAAGGCCATATTTATGTTTTATTTTATTTAAGCTATTATTGGTTATTTTATTTTATTTTTTTTTACCTTTCAAATGTTGTACCCCTTCCCAGTTCCCCTCTGCAAATTCCCTATCTCATTTCCCCTTTCCCTGCCTCAATGTAGGTCTCCCACCCACCCACTAACTCCCACTTCACTGTCCCAGGGTCCCCCTATGTGGTGGCATCAAACTTACACAGTCCCAAGAGCCTTTTTTTCAGTTGATGCCAGATAAGACAACCTTCTGCTATATTTGCAGCTGGAGCCATGTGTCCCGCCATCTGTACTATTTGGTGGGTGGTTTAGTCACTGGGAACACTTGGGGCTTATAGTTAGTTGATATTGTTGTCTTTGATATAGGGTTACAATTCTCTTCAGAAGGAGATCACAGTTTTTATAAAGTTTTCTGAAAAATGAGATTAAAGCTGTTTGGATTTAGATGCTGGGACCCTGGTCCCTAGATAATGATACTATCTAAAATATTTCTATAAACTTCAAGGGGGTGTGCCTTGAGAAAGTGGGCTTCTTTCAACACATAGAAGGTCTATACTTCCTCTATATATTCCTTCCTCTCTACCACAAAACGGTCAATTGTCATACTTCTCAAGTTTCTGTTGATGTTTGTTCTTTTCAAGCACACTGGACGAGAAGAATATGAATTAAACCTAAAATTGTGAGAAAAAATAAATGTATTCACCTTCAGTTGTTTATGCCAAGCATAATATCACTGCAATGAGAAACAAAAACAGGTGTTGGTAGTGTTTCCTTATGATGCAGAAATCAAAGAATTAGTAAGAAACTCACAGAAACACATGGACGGGAAAGTGTATCTGAAATAAAAGAACCTTAGTAATGTTACAAAATAAACATCAGGGTATGTGCTTCTAAAATTAGAAAACAGTCATAATTTTATTAGTTTGAGCATTTATCCATGCATGGCCATCATAACATGCGATTTCTATTGCAGATCTAGGTATTGTGTGTACCAATAAAACTGTGCCCATTCAGTCCAGGCATCCTACATGGGACTCTAAGGGGTAGGCACTTTCATGTTAATGAATTTTAGTATTAGATGGCACCTGTGTGTGTGTGTTTACATGTGTGTATGTGTGTTTGTGTGTGTGTGTGTGTGTGTGTGTATCTATGTGTGTGTTTCAATGAATATAATTATTATTTTCCTTGATTTCAAGCAATTTATGGTAGATGGCCCAGCTCCTACTCAACTAAGGTTCATAAGAAAAGCACAAAAAGTCTATTAGTTTCCATGACAGAATAAAATCAGAGGTGTTATGTTCATGTCTATTACTCAAGACACATTTAGATTTTCTAAATAATCTGAAATATACAGAGAAAAACCTCCTTTCTTTCATTTTGAAAAACTAATGTATATCAATTTTAATTTGACTGTACGTATAAGATTTTATACCCTAAGACAACATATACACACAGGCACACAAACACACACAAGCACTCATGCACACAGACAGGAACACATGCACATAGATGTACACTGAACAAATGGCAAGAAATAAGATAAATTCACTTATTACTGTCTCTAAATACTAAGTAAATTGTCTGTTCAGTAAATGACCAATACAGCTCACTGTTTACTGATGAAGATGTAATTATAGAGAGACTGATCAATTTTTTTTATTTTCTATATTCTTTGTTTACATTCTAAAAGCTTTCCCCTTTCCCAGTCCCCCCTCCCCATATGTCCCATAAGTCTTCTTCTCTCCATCCATTCTCCTATCTTTCCCCTCCCTTTTCTCTGTCCTGGTACTCCCCTACAATGCTGGATCAAGCCTTTCCAGGATTAGGGCCTTCTTCTTCCTTCTTCATTGGAATCATTTGATATGCTAATTGTATCTTCAGTATTCAGAGCTTCATGGCTAATTAATATCCACTGATAAATGATTGCATTCCATGTGTATTCTTTTGAGATTGTGTTACCTCACTTAGGATGATATTTTCCAGTTCCATCCATTTGCCTAAAAAATTCATGAATTCATTGTTTTTAATTGCTGAATAGTACTCCATTGTGTATATATACCACATTTTTTGTATCCATTCCTCCACTGAGGGATATCTGGGTTTTTCCAGCTTCTGGCTATTATAAATAAGGCTGCTATGAACATAGTGGAGCATGTGTCCTTATTGCATGCTGGGGAATCCTCTGAGTATATGCCCAGGAGAGGTATAGCAGGGTCCTCTGGAAGTGTCATGTCCAGTTTTCTTAGGAACCACCAGACTGCTTTCCATAGTGGTTGTATCATCTTACAAGTCTACCAGCAGTGAAGGAGTGTTCCTCTTTCTCCACATCCTCGCCAACACCTGTTGTCTCCTGAGTTTTTAATTTTAGCCATTCTAACTGGTGTGAGGTGAAATCTCAGGATTGTTTTGATTTGCATTTCCCTAATGGCTAATGATGTTGAGCATTTCTTAAGGTGCTTCTTGGCCATCTGAATTTCTTCAGGTGAAAATTCTTTGTTTAGGTCTGTATCCCATTTTTTAATAGGGTTATTTGGTTGAGACTGATCAATTTACTCACTATTAGACAACAGGAGATTCTGACCCCAGTCTGCCTGGAGACCTGGGACAGGAAACCTCAGTATCAGGTGGTCTCACATTGTGTTTATCTTGGACTCCATTTCATAGTATGACACAACTTTTCTATTTAGACAGAAATGGCTGCCATTAAAATAGTGATTTAGGGCATGCACAATGTTTTTCGAATAGACATAGTTGTGCCAATCATAAAGTGAGATTTGGTGACACCTGGAAATATTAAAGAATTAGTGTTAACTTTCAGATATTGCAAGCCATTGTTTTGAGTACATTGTGAGTCATGAGGCATTGTCAGAAGTAAGATGCCGAGTTGTCAATGGTGCATGATAGGATAAGTTTATAGATAAAGCTACTTTACCAAACCATTGATGCTAACACCTATAGTGCAATAACTGTATTACATCATCTAATATACTTTGTGTTTGAAACCTTTATATTGAATTTTGAAACAAACACACAAATTTAAAGTAAAACAAAAATGTTATAAAGGACATTAAAGAGTCATGTCATGCCACCATATTTCTACAATAAATTTATTCCATAGGAACATGACACTATTCACTAGACTGCAGAATCAGTATAGGCATTAGACACAGTTATTTCAGTTGATGGCATTCTCAATGGAGTAGGGTGTGTGTAAAGAAGTAATCTATCAGGGGCAATGTGGATAGAAGATGTGTGGATAAGACAGTATCAGAGAGGCTTTGTCATAGTCTCTCTCAAGTGGACTGCATGGGCCTAGGGAAAGGAAACAAGTGGCTAAAATGTTTATGCCATTAATTGCTCATGCCCAATTAATGGTGACTTTGCAAATAGTTAAAAAGTGTATCTCTTACACTATTGATTAAATAAACACCTATAAAATAGGTACAAAAACATTATACAATGGATTTTGATAGTTATGAAAGAAAATTATGAAAGTAAAATTTAAAGTAGAGACTTTAAAAATTAGATATATATGGATAGTGGGACAATGTGGGGAGAATTATAGATATTTAATTAGTCATTATTTATTTGTGGTATCTTAAATGACATCTATTTTTAACTAAAATATTTGTATTTCAACTAATGTGATCATAAGAAAACAGGCATTGTCATGCAAGAGCTCTTTGCATACATGTCAAAGTCCTTAAATGTGTTGAATAAATGAAAGAATATACATATGAATTACATTAGAAATGACATATACATGTACTGCTCTAAATAATAGTTCATCTTTCTAGAGTACAAAGGAAATTGTGTTGAACATTTGGTAAGCTATTATTACATTTCCAATGAATCACAAGAGAAATAAGTTTGCTCAAGCAATTTTAATCTCAGCTCTGAAAAGACAAGTAGAATATCTTGTTTTCCCTAGAAATTTGGTTCTGCCCAAAAAATCCAATTTATGTCAATTTCAGTACAGGTCAGGTTCAGCCTTAGGTATTCTCTTCTAGTTCAGAAGAAAAAAAATAGAGGTCAGGAATAGGGCTTTTCTTCATTGCAAAATCATTGTCCAGGTTTTACAAGTAGAACAAGCAATTAACATGACTTGTATTCTGGGTCTGATACAGATAGTCATTATATTTTTGGAACTATCCAATATTGGACCATCTATTAGTCATAAAAAATATCTGTTTTGTAAAATGTGAGGTATGAAAGTATTATGTTTCTCCAAATTTTGTATTTTTAAAATATTTTCATTAATCCTTTGGAATTTCATATATACAATTGATTTTCATACCTACAGCCATTGTTCCCCAAGTCTCTGGATTTTTCTTCAGTATTTGGCACTCTCTCTCTCTCTCTCTCTCTCTCTCTCACACACACACACACACACACACACACACACACACAAGCTAGTGAGAACAGTTGGTGTGACCTCTATATTCTACAATTGCAATTGTAAGTTTTCCTGTATCAGCTAATGATTGGCAACAAGATGTATTTATTGACTATCCTGGAGACAAGAAATAGGTGATACCCAGACAAATTTATTGAAAAGAGAGATTTCAACATTTGTGAGCATTTGAAGTTCACATAATCAACTTTCCATAATATCACAAATATAAGAAATACTCATAAAGGCTTTTTAAATGTGATGAAAATAGTAATATTCTCTTGTAAAATAAGTTTAGAAGTCTGTAATGAAATTAATCCTTGAACACTCATAAGAGCCATGAAATCATGGTTCGGGTTCTTTATGCTAAAATTCTGTGTTTCACATTTTCTAACAGTACTTAACTGATATAAATAAGTATATATCAGTAGAGTTTTAATATTATATTCTTTTTCTTTTTTATTAGATATATTTATTTACATATCAAATGCTATCCTCATTCCTCATTTCCCCTCCGAAAACCCCATATCCCATCTCCCCTCCCCCTGCTCACTAACATGCCCATTCTGAATCCCTCAACTGGCATTCCCCTACCCTGGGGCAATGAGCCTTCACATGTCCAAAGGCCTCTCCTCTCACTGATGTCTGACCATGCCATCCTCTGCTACACATGTGGCTGGAGCCATAGGTCTCTCCATGTGTACTCTTTGGTTGGTGGCTTAGTCCCTGAGAGCTCTGGGAGTACTGGTGGATTCACACAATTGTCCCTCTTATGGGATTGCAAACACCTTCAGCTCCTTGGGTCCTTTCTTGAGCTCCTCCATTGTGGACCCTACGCTCAGTCCATTGGTTGGCTGAGAGCGTCAACTTCTGTATTTGTCAGGCACTGGCAGTGACTCTTAGGATACAACCATATCAGGCTCCTGTCAGCTAGCCCTTGTTGACATCCACAATACTGAATGGGTTTGGCAACTAAATATGGAATGGATCCCCAGATGGGGAAATATTTGGTTGGTCTTTCCTTCAGTCTTTGCTCCATGCTTTGAATCTATATTTGCTACTGTGAGTATTTTGCTCCCCTTTCTAAGTAGGAAGGAAGCAGCAAACTTTGATTTTCTTTCTCCTGGAGCTTCGTGTGGTCTGTGAATTATATCTTTGATATTCAAAACTTTTGGGCTAATATCCACTGCTCAGTGAGTGCATACCATGTGTCTTCTTTTGTGATCAGGTTACCTCACTCAGGATGATATTTTCAAGTTCCATCCATCTGCCTAAAAATTTCATGAATTCATTGTTCTTAATAGCTGAGTAATATTCCATTGTATAAATGTACTACATTTTCTGTATTCATTCCTCTGTTGAGGGACATCTGGGTTCTTTCTAGCTTCTGGCTATTTTAAATAAGGATGCTATGAATATAGTGGAGCAAATGACCTTATTACATGTTGTAGAACCTTCTGGGTATATGCCCAGGAGCGGTGTCGCAGGATCCTCCTGTAATACTATGTCCAATTTTTTGATGTTCCACCAAACTGATTTCCAGAGTGTTTTTACCAGATTGCTATCCCACCAACAATGGAGGAGTGTTCCTCTTTCTCCACATCCTCTTCAGTATATACCTGACTTTTTGATCTTAGCCATTCTTACTAGTGTGAGGTGGGCTCTCAAGTTTCTTTTGATATACATTTCCCTGATGACTAAGAATGTACAACATTTCTTTAGTAGTTTCTTAGACATTCAGTAGTCCTTATTTGAGAGTTTTTTGTTTAGCTTTGTACCCAAATTTAATAGGGTTATCTGTTTCGCTGGAATCTAACTTCTTGAGTTATTTATATATATTGGATATTAGACTTCTATCAGATGTAGGACTGTAAAGATCTTTTCCCAATCTGTTGGTTACTCTTTTGTACAATTGACAGTGTCCTTTGCTTTACAGAAACTTTGAAATTTTATGAGGTACCATTTGTCAATTCTTAATCTTAGAGCATAAGCTATTGGTTCAGGAAATTTTCCCCTGTGCCCATGTGCTCGAGGGTCTTCTCCAGTTTCTTTTCTATTAGTTTCAGTGTATCTGATTTTATGTGGAGGTCCTTGATCCACTTGGACTTGAGCATTGTACAAGGGGATAAGAATGGATCAATTTGCATTCTTCTACATGCTAAGCCTAAGCTGAAAGAGCACCATTTGTTGAAAATGCCGTCTTTAGTGAAAGTGGAATTATAAATACTTTCTGATAAAATTGAAGTTTTACATGGGAAATATTTCTGGTGAAATTGAAGAAATATATAGAAAAGCATGCTAAAATTAAAGATTATCATGGAAATTATACAGATAAAATGGTAGGCATAAAAATATTCTAAGCTGATTGAAAGTGGAATTTATAAATATTTTCAGGTAAAATTGAAGATTTACATAGAAAATATTTCTGATAAAATTCAAGAAATATATAGAAAAACATGTTAAAATTGACTATTTCATGGAAAATTATATGAATAAGATGGTAGACATAAAAAATTCTAAATTAATTGATGGTGGAATTAAAATATTTTGTGCTAAAATTAGAGATTTACATGGAAAATATTTCTGATAAAATAGAAGAAATATAAACAAAGACATGTTAAAGTTAAAGATTATCATGAAAATAATGCAGATAAAATGGTAGATATAAAAATATTACTAAATTATTACTAATTATTACTATTATTATTACTAAATTAATTGCAATTACAATTAATTACAAATATTTTCTGATAAAATTGAAGATTTATATGAAAAATATTTCTGTTACTCTATGTTTTTCTATTGGGGAATTGAGTTCATTGGTGTTAATAGATATTAAGGAATAGTGACTCTTGTTTCCTGTTATTTTGGATGTTATTTTTATGTTTGTGTGGTTACCTTATTTTGGGTTTGTTTAGAAGAACATCAATTTATTGCTTTTTCTAGGGTATAGTTTCCCTCCTTGTGATGGTATTTTCCATTTATTATCCATTGTAGGGCTAGATTTATGAGAAGATTTTGAATACATTTGATTTTATCATAGAATATCTTGCTTTCTTCATCTTTGGTAAGTTTTGATGGGTATAGTAATCTGAGGTGGCATATGTGTTCTCTTAGGGTCTGTATGAAGTCTGTCCAGGATCTTCTAGCTTTCATCATCTCTGGTGAGAAGTCTGGTATGATTCTGACAGGTCTCCCTTTATAAGTTAGTGGACCCTTTTTATTTACTGCTTTTAATATTCTTTGTTTAGTGCATTTGGTCCTTTGATTATTGTGTGCTGAGAGGACTTTCTGTTCTGGTCCAGTCTGTTTGGAGTTCTGTAGGCTTCTTGTATATTAATAGGCATCTTTTTTTTAGGTTAGGAAAGTTTTCTTCTATAATTTTGTTGAAGATATTTACTGGCCCCTTAAGTTGTAATTTTTAATTCTCTCTTCTATACTTATAATCCTTATGTTTGGTCTTCCCATTGTGTCCTGAATTTCCTGGATGTTTTGAGTTAGGAGGTTTTTGCATTTTTCATTTTCTTTGACTCTTTTGTCCATGTTTTTATGGTATCTTCAACACCTGAGAGTCTTTCTTCTATCTCTTGTATTCTGTTGTTGATGCTTGCATGCATGACTCCTGACTTCTTTCTAAGGTTTTCTATCTCCAGAGTTGTTTCCCTTTGTGATTTCTCCATTGTTTCTACTTCTACTTTTAGATCCTGAATGGTTTTGTTCTGTTCCTTTGCTTGTTTGTTTGTGTTTTTTCTGTAATTCTTTATGGGATTTTTGTTTTTCCTCTTTAAGAGCTTTTGTCTGTTGACCCATGTTCTCCTGTATTTCTTTAAGGGAGTTATTTATATCCTTCTTGAAGTCCTCTATCAGCATTATGAGATGTGATTTCTAATCAAACTCTTGCTTTTCCCTTGTTTTGGGGTATCCGGGAGTTGCTATGGTAAGAAAACTGGGTTCTGATGTTGCCAAATAGCCTTGGTGTCTGTTGGTAGGGTTCTTGAAATACTCTTATGCCTACCATTTATAGCTATACAATTTTCTATCATAATTTTCAATTTTATCATGATTTTCTGTATTTTTCTATATTTTATCAGAACTATATTCCACGCAAATCTTCAATTGTATCATACAATGTTTCAACTTCCTTTTTCAATTAATTTAGCAATTTTATATGTCTACCATTTTACTCTTTAATTTTCCCTGAAAATTGTCAATTTTAGCATGTTTTTATATATATTTCTTCTATTTTATCAGAAATAATTTCCATATAAATCTTCAATTTTATCATGAAATGTTTTTACTTCCTTTTTCAATGACAAAAAAAAAAAAAAAAGAAAATGAAAAAGAAAAAAGAAAATGCTGTCTTTTTCCCACCAGATGGATTTATATCCTTTGTCAAAGATCAAGTGACCATAGGTGTCTGCATTCATTTCTTGATCTTCAGTTCTATTCCATTGATCTACCTGCATGTCACTGTACCAATTCCTTGCAGTTTTTATCGCAATTGCTCTATAGTACAGCTCGAGGGCAGGGATGGCGATTCCTCCAGAAGTTCTTTTGTTATTGAGAATAGTTTTTGCTATCCTGCATTTTTTTTGTTATCCCATATGAATTTGCAAATTATTCTAACTCTATGAAAAAATGAGTTGGAATTTCGATGGTGATTGCATTGAATCTGTAGATTGCTTTAGGCAAGATGGCCGTTTTTACTATATTAATCCTGCCAATACATGTGCATGGGAAATCTTTCCATCTTATGAGATCTTCTTTGATTTCTTTATTCAGAGACTTGAAGTTCTTGTCATATAGATCTTTCACTTGTTTAGTTAGAATCACAACATGGTATTTTATATTATTTGTGAGTATTGTGAAGGGAGTTTTTTCTCTAATTCTTTCTCATCCTTCATTTCTTGGTCTTCAGTTCTATTCCATTGCCTTTGTCTTGTTTCAACTTCCTTTGAGTAAAGGAAGACCACTGATTTGTTTGAGTTTATTTTATATCCATCTACTTTGCTGAAATTGTTTAAAAAAGAAAGGAGAGAAATTTACTATATGTAATATCCAGATTTGTCCAAAGGGGAAAAAAACCACATGATCATCTCATTAAATGCTGAAAAAGCATTTGAGAAAATCTAATATCCCTTCATGATAATAATCATGGAATGATCTGGACTTCAACCACATACCTAAAAAAGTAAAAACAATATACTGCAAACCATTAGCTAGCCTCAAACTAAATGGAGAGAAACTTGAAGCAAACCCACTGAAATCAGGTACTAGACAAGCCTGTCCACTCTCTCCATTCCTATTCAGTATAGTATTTGAAGTCCTAGTTAGAACAATTAGCCAATAAAAAGAGGTCAAAGTGATACAAATTAGAAAGGAAAATGTCAAAATATCACTAATATTATATTCTTAAAAATATTTTCCTGTTACAGTTGTGGCAAGACTAAGACTTGAATTTAGAGAGAGTTACTATAATCACAGGTTTTTCAGTTCCATATAGGGCAGCTGTAATGAAGTAAAGTGAAGTACATTATCAGCCTGTTTGTTCAAAGAGGTGATCATGAATTTAAAATGAAAGGAGAAAAGTTTACTATATCTAGTACCTAGATTTGTCCAAATAAGGAAAGATCAGAAGATCCTACTGCTACTCAATACACTTGTGTTGGGAGCAGGGCCTTTGGGGATGCCTTAGGTCATGATGTCTCCAAATGAACAAAATTGGGATCTTTATGTCTTTCTTTTCTTTGCTATCTAGGAATCTGCATTGTATTTCCAAGGCCGTATCTGAAGTGAGAGTGACTGTTTGACTCTGTTTTGCCTCCTTTAGAGAATGGACAATCAACATACAAGTAGGAGAGGTTTAATTTGGCCTAAGTTTTCAGGAATTTCAGCCCACATTTCTATGAAAAATCTTCAAGATACTCATGTAGCACAGCATGTTGGTGTATGGGTGTTAGAAAAAAACCTGCTTATATTCTAGTGTTCAGAAATACCATGATTGAAAGGCTAAAGTTATAGTATCTTTCCCATAGCATGTTCTTAATGTTCAGCAAACCTTTAATAGGCCCCACATCTTATAGGCTCCTCTAGCTCTGAAGAATGCTAAACATAAGGATAAATAATTTGAAATCATACTTTTTTTTTGGAGTAACATTCTTCCACACTGCAGCAGCCCTTGCCCAAATCTAAGTCTTCAGGTAAGTTGGCCATAGAGCTTTTCCTCCATGACTCTGCAAGAAATAATCTATCTTCATTATAAATTTCAAAGTACAAGGTATTTTGGCATTTGTCATATTTGAAACTATCAATGAGGTGATGTATTTCTTTAATCATGTTAAAGAGTTTCTTGAAGGTCATGTTCTATGTGTATGTTCCATGGTTTATGTAACATATATGCCCATATGAAAACACATGGTCCCATAGTTCTGAATTCCTTATTCACAGAAACATCCTAGAAATGCTGTTCTATGCCAGATCCATTGGCAACATTTTGATTATCATATGACCCCTGAGTAGGCCATAAAGGAAACAGCAGGCATCTCTGATAGCCTGAAGTTCAGGTAGTCTTTGTTCTGTGGTTCTCTGGAGCATGGTGTCCATATAAAACCAAAGCATGCAAACAACAGACTTAATGGGCTTCACTCACTGATTTGGAATGGGTTTTCAGTACTTTCATTTCTTATCACACATTGAGCCACCATGAAATTGAACAAATAGCTTCCTTAATTTTGGTTTTAAAATATGTAGTTTATGGAGTACACAGCTTGCTCTTGTGGGTCAGCACCACAGAGCTTAGGTTCCAGTCCTGAGGTCTCTGGTGGGAGCCTTCAGATCTCTGCTTTGGGATCCAGAACAGCCTGGGCTACAACACCATATCTCCAGGCTCTGCAAGAGGCCAGAGGGGAACCCAGGAGGCTAACTGGGAGGAGTCAGTGTGCTCTGGTGAATCCAGCAGGCCCCAGGTGGGAGCCTTCAGGTGTCTGCTTCAGGATGTGAACAGCCTGGGCCACAGCACCCTGTGTGCAGGCAGTGAAGGAGGTCAGCTGTGCACCAGAGGCCAGCTGGGAAGAGGCAGTTTGCACTGGTGAGTCCGGCATTGACAAGACCAACTAACACCAGTGAGAACTAGATGGCAAAAGGCAAATGCAGGAACATCACTAACAGAAATCAAGGCAATATGGCAGCATCTGAACCCAATTCTCCTTTAACAGCATGTCCTGGATACACCATCACACCAGAAAAACAAGATTTGGATTTTAAATCACTGGTCATGGTGCTGGTAGAGGAAGACATGAAGGACATACTTAAAGAAATTCAAGAGAAAATGGATCAAAAGTTAGAAGCCCTTACAAGGGAAACACAAAAATCATTGAAAGAAATTCAGGAGAATACAAAAGCCAATAAGGAGGAAATGCAAAAATCATTTAAAAAATACAGGAGAACTTTGGTCAACAGGCTGAGGTCATGAAAGAGGAAAGACAAAAATCTCTTAAAGAATTACAGGAATGCACAAACAAGAAAGTGAAGGAGCTAAGTAAAACCAACCAGGATATAAAAGCAGAAGTAGAAACAACTAAGAAAACTCAAAGGGAGAAAACTGTGGAGATAGAAAACCTTGGGAAGAAATCAGGGGACATAGATGCAAATATCAACAACAGGATACAAGAAATAGAAGAAAGAATTTCAGATGCTGAAGAAACCATGGATTCAACAGTTAAAGAAAATGCAAAATGCAGAAAGCTTGTAACCCAAAACATCCAGGAAATCCAGGACACAATGAGAAGACCAAAACTACGGATTATAGGCATAGATGAGAGTGAAGATTTACAACTTAAAGGGCCAGCAAATATCTTCAATAAAATTATGGAAGAAAACTTCCCTAAATTAAAGAGAGAGATGCCCATGAATATACAAGAAGCCTACAGAACTCCAAACAGACTGGACCAGAACAGAAATACCTCCTGTGACATAATAATCAAAACCCCAAATGTTCTAAACAAAGAAAAATTATTAAAGGCAGTAAGAGAAAAAGGCCAAGTAACATATAAAGGAAGACCTATCAGAATCACACCAGATTTCTCACCTGAGAGTATGAAAGCTAGAAGATCGTGAGCAGATCTCATGCAGACTCTAAGAGAACACAAATGCCAGCCAAAACTACTATATCCAGCAAAACT
The DNA here is from genome assembly GCF_947179515.1 of Apodemus sylvaticus. NCBI lineage: Eukaryota > Metazoa > Chordata > Mammalia > Rodentia > Muridae > Apodemus > Apodemus sylvaticus. The sequence goes on along the minus strand of NC_067474.1, from coordinate 3,386,406 downwards.
CTCAATCACCATAGATGGAGAAACTAAGATATTCCATGACAAAACCAAGTTTACCCAATATCTTTCGACACACCCAGCCCTACAAAGGATAATAGGAGGAAAACACCAATACAAGGAGGGAACCTTCACCCTGGAAAAAGCAAGATAATAACCTTCTTTCATCAAACCCAAAAGAAGTTAACCAATCAAATTTAAAGTTAACCAAAAATGACAGAAAGTAATAATCACTATTCCTTAATATCTCTTAACATCAATGGTCTCAATTCCCCAATAAAAAGACATAGACGAACTGACTAGATACATTAACAGGACCCTACATTTTGCTGCATACAGGAAACACACCTCAGGGTCAAAGACAAACACTACCTTAGAGTAAAAGGCTGGAAGACAATTTTACAAGCAAATGGTTTCAGGAAACAAGCTGGAGTAGCGATTCTAATATCTGATAAAATTGACTTTCAACCCAAAGTCATCAAAAGAGACTCTGAGGGACACTTCCTGCTGGTCAAAGAAAAAATAAACCAAGAAGAACTCTCAATCCTGAGCTTCTATGCTCCAAATGCAAAGGCATCCTCATTCATAAAAGAAACTTTACTAAAGCTCAAAGCACACATTGCACCTAACACAATAATTGTGGGTGACTTCAACACAGCACTTTCCTCAATGGACTGATCAGGAAAACAGAAACTGAACAGGGACACAGTGAAACTAATTGAAGCTTTGGACCAATTAGATTAAACAGATATATATAGACCATTCTACCCTACAGCAAAAGAATATACCTTTTTCTCAGCACCTCATGGTACCTTCTCCAAAATCGACCATATAATTGATCACAAGACAGATCTCAACAAATATAAGATGGAAATAATCCTATGCCTCCTATAAGATCACTATGGAGTAAAAGTGGTCTTCAATAGCAACAAAAGCAACAGAAAACCCACATACATGTGGAAACTGAACAATATTCTTCTCAATGATATCTTAGTCAAGGAAGAAATAAAGAAAGAAATTAAAGACTTATTAGAACTTAATGAAAATGAAGACACAACATACCCAAATCTATGGGACACAATGAAAGCAGTGCTAAGAGGAAACCTCATAGCCCTGAGTGCCTCCAAAAATAAAATGGAGAGAGTATATACTAACAGCTTAATGACACACCTGAAAGCCCTGGAACAAAAAGAAGCTATTTCACCCAGGAGGAGTAGAAGGCAGGAAGTCATCAAATTCAGGGCCGAAATCAATCAAGTAGAAACAAAGAGAACCATACAAAGAATCAACAAAACCAGGAACTGGTTCTTTGAGAAAATCAACAAGATAGATAAACCCTTAGACAGACTAACCAAAGGGCACAGAGACAGTATCCAGATTAACAAACTTAGAAATGAAAAGGGAGATATAACAACACAACTGAGGAAATTCAAAAAATCATTAGATCCTACTACAAAAGCCTATACTCAACACAACTGGAGAATCTGAAGGAAATGGACAGTTTCCTAGACAGATATCTGACACCAAAACTAAATCAGGATCGAATAGATCATCTAAACAGTCCCATAACACCTGAAGAAATAAAAAGGGACATAGAAAGTCTCCCAACCAAAAAAAGCACGGGACCAGATGACTTCAGTGCAGAATTCTATCAGACCTTCATAGAAGACCTAACACCAATACTCTTCAAACTATTCTACAAAATAAAAACAGAAAGAACTCTACCCAACTCATTCTATGAAGCCACAATTACGCTGATACCAAAAACACAAAGATCTAACAAAGAAAGAGAACTTCAGGCCAATTTCCCTTATGAATATTGATGCAAAAATACTTAATAAAATTCTTGACAACCGAATCCAAGAACACATCAAAACGATCATCCACCATGATCAAGTAGGCTTCATCCCAGGGATGCAGGGATTGTTCAATATAAAGAATTCTATCAATGCTATTCACTAAATAAACAAACTCAAAGAAAAAACCATCATCTCATTAGATGCAGAAAAAGCATTTGACAAAATTCAGCATCCTTTCATGCTAAAAGTCTTGGAAAGAACAGGAATTCAAGGCCCATACCTAAACATCATTAAAGCAATATACAGCAAACTGGTAGTCAACATCAAACTAAATGGAGAGAAACTTGAAGCAATCCCACTAAAAGCAGGGACTAGACAAGCCTGTCCTCTCTCTCCATATCTTTTCAATATAGTACTTGAAGTTCTAGCTAGAGCAATTAGACAAAATGAGAAGGTCAAGCGGATACAAATTGGAAAGGAAGAAGTCAAATTATCACTATTTGCAGATGACATGATAGTCTACTTAAGTGACCCGAAAACCTCCACCAGAGAACTCCTACAGCTGATAAACAACTTCAGCAAAATGGCTGGTTATAAAATCAACTCAAGCAAATCAGTTGCCTTCCTATACTCAAAGGATAAGCAGGCTGAGAAAGAAGTTAGGGAAATGACACCCTTCACAATAGCCACAAACAATATAAAGTATCTTGGTGTGACTCTAACCAAACAAGTGAAAGATCTATACGACAAGAACTTCAGGTCTCTGAAGAAGGAAATTGAAGAAGTCCTCAGAAAATGGAAAAATCTGCCATGCTCGTGGATCGGCAGGATTAATATAGTTAAAATGGCCATCTTGCCAAAAGTGATCTACAGATTCAATGCAATCCCCATCAAAATCCCAACTCAATTCTTCACAGTGTTAGAAAAAGGAATTCTCAACTTCATCTGGAATAACAACAAAAAAAAACAGGATAACTAAAACTATTCTCAACAACAACAGAAATTCTGGGGAAATCAGTAACTCTGATTTCCAGTAATATTACAAAGCAATAGTGTTAAAAACTGCATGGTATTGGCACAGTGACAGACAAGTGGACCAATGTATTAGAATTGAAGGTCCAGAAATTAATCCACACACCTATGGTCACTTTATCTTCGACAAAGGAGCCGAAAACATCCAGTGGAAAAAAGATACCCTTTTCAACAAATGGTGCTGGTTCAATTGGAGGTCAGCATGCAGAAGAATGCGAATTGATCCATTCTTATCTCCATGTACTAAACTCCACTCCAAGTGGATCAAGGACCTCCATGTAAAACCAGACACACTGAAACTAATAGAAAAGAAACTGGGGAAGACCCTTGAGGACATGGGCACAGGGGAAAAGTTTCTGAACAGATCACCAATAGCTTATGCTCTAAGATCAAGAATTGACAATTAGGACCTCATAAAATTACAAAGTTTCTGTAAGGCAAAGGACACTGTCAAAAGGACAAAATGGCAACCATCAAATTGGGAAAGGATATTCACCAACCCTACATCTAATAGAGGGCTAATATCCAATATATACAAGGAACTTAAGAAGTTAAACTCCAGGGAATCAAATAACCCTATTAAAAATGGAGTATAGATGTAAACAAAGAATTTTCACCTGAAGAAATTCGGATGGCAGAGAGGCACCTTAAGAAGTGCTCAACACCATTAGTCATTAGGGAAATTCAAATCAAAACAACCCTGAGGTTTCATCTTACACCAGTCAGAATGGCTGAGGTCAAAAACTCAGGAGACAGCAGGTGTTGGCGAGGATGTGGAGAAAGAGGAACACTCCTCCACTGGTGGTGGTGGTGGGGCTGTAAGATGGTTCAACCACTTTGGAAATCAGTCTGGTGGTTCCTCAGAAAACTGGACATGACATTTCCGGAGGATCCTGCTATACCTCTCCTGGACATATACCCAAAGGAATTGCCAGCATGCAATAAAGACACATGTTCCATTATGTTCATAGCAGCCTTATTTATAATAGCCAGAAGCTGGAAAGAACCCAGATGTCCCTCAAAGGAGGAATGGATACAGAAAATGTGGTATCTTTACACAATGGAATACTACTCAGCAATTAGAAACAATTAATTCACAAAATTTTTAGGCAAATGGTTTGTTCTGGAAAATACCTAAGTGAGGTAACCCAATCACTAAAGAATACACGTGGAATGCAATCTCTGATAAGTGGATATTAATTAGCCCAGAAACCCTGAATACCCAAGGCACAAATCACATAACAAATGACTCCCATGAAGAAGAAAGGAGAGGGTCCTAATCCTGGAAAGAATTGATCTAGCATTGGAGGGGAATATAAGGACAGAGAAAAAGGAGGGAGGTGATTGGTGACTGGATGGAGAGAAGAAGGTTTATGGGATATATGGGTAGCAGGGTCTGGGAAAGGGGAAATCATTTGGAATGTAAACAAAGAATATAGAATATAAAAATATTTAAAAAATATGTAGTTTATTTAGGCAAATGTTCCTCAGCAAGGTCATACTTAGAAGGTTGTAGAAATGGTTAATAACAAACTGAACTGAAAGATGAAACCTTAGTGCTCTCTTTCTCCTCTCTCTCTCTCTCTCTCTCTCTCTCTCTCTCTCTCTCTCTCTCTCTCTCTGTGTGTGTGTGTGTGTGTGTGTATTTGTGTATGTGTAAACCTCTGTTTTTTTCAGGTTGAACATTTTTGCTATTGTTGAACATTAGCTAATGTTTCAATTATATTTTGATCAAAACACCTATAATTAATACCCAGGAATATGGTTACATTGCAAAATTTGGGGAGATGATGAGAATCTTCAGTGTGATCATAATTTTATCAGAACAGGGGAATTTTATCCAGAGGACAAGGGATAGCTATGTGTAGGTCTTCACCAGCTCACTAGACAGCAGACGATAAAGGAAATATCCTGTGATATTTATCACTTTATAACACTACTTATTGAAGAGAATCTATTCACTCACATTTTATTCTCTCCGGATAATGTGCTATCTTTTACAAATAAAATGTATATTTGTATTCTAATGGGATACATAAGTTCCTTAACATAGTCTGTATAAAAGTTGAGTTTTGGGAGTCAGGGCATTTAAAGAAATGAGCTAAATGATCCTCTTGGAGTAGATTCTAATCCAATCAGAAAGGTATCTTTCCAAGAAGAATAATTTGGACAACCAAAATGGCATTAGGGATATAATCATGCACAGAGAAAAGCAGATCCTATGACTCATCTATGGAGAAATACCTGGAGAAGCAATTAAAATGCAAGAAGAAGGAGTCAAGCTAGGTGGTAACTCACTCTGGTTCTGCTTACCTACATAAGGGTGAGACTATTCTGTAAGCTGCACAGTCTGATATTTTGTTTTATGTTCTTGTGTAATTAATATACATGTACAACCAGATCTCAATAGCTAACTCAATCTTAAGAAAAATGGAATTTAAGTTACTGCTTTTTAATATGTAAAATAGAGATGGTTAACATGACAAACATATACACATATTAAGAAAATAATTGAATATGAAATAGTATAAAGGATAACATCATTTCTCCTATAGTTTTGTAAGTGTATCGCAATTGTCTGTTTTTGATTTGATATTTTCTTTTTGGTATGTTATTCCACAGTGGATATTGGACAAAATACTATCTATTAAAGGCATTGAGTGCACTCAATTTCTTTTAATATGACAGTATCTTTTTTTTTGTACTATGATGTTAGCAGAATCATCATTTTTTTGTTCATTCATTGATATGACTGCTCCTACTCATATTGCTGTTAGTGTTAATACAATAAACATATTCATAGGTTTTAGTTAGGAGTGGTGGGCCCACATCTGGCCAGGGCTCTGGGCTTCTGGGCAAAGAGGAGAGAGGGAGTCAGGCTGTGAGAAGCTACAGGACCCATCTCTAGGGTTAGGAAAGAGCAATCCATGGGGTCACCCAGGGAACCAACAGGGCTGAGCTTGTGGGTCATCAGGCCTCATGGAGGTTGAGGATGACAGGTTCTCAAGTCTTGGACACCTCTGGATGTTGTGGAAGAGCTGTGAGCAGTGTAGGGAACTGTAGGGCTGGATCTAGCCCCTGGCCAAAGGGAAAAGAGGGAAAGGAGGAGCTTTGCTGGCTTCTGTGGGGATGAGTGTCCTTGGCTTGACTTGGCTTGGCAGTGACCATGACTGGAAGAGCAGAGAGGTTTCCCTGCAGGGGTTTAGAAGCAACTCTTGAAAGGGAGATCTGCTCCATTGCTCCAGCATGGAGGGCCCAGATGAGAAGAGGCAGTCCATGGCTTAACTTATTTATTGTTGGTGGAAAGTTGTGAAGAATGAAAAGTAGAGGATTGCCATGGCCACGTGGAGGGAGGGGAGAAGGGAATGGGGAGAGATGGGGAACAAGCGGGCAAGAGAGCAAGTGTAAGAATAAGAGTAATAGAGGGAGGAAGCCAGCAAACAATCCCTTTTATAGTCAGCCAGGCCTACCTGGCTGTTGCCAGGTAATTGTGTGGCAGAGCATAGAAGGCTGTTGCCAGGTAACTGTGGGAGTGGAATCCAGGCAGAAGCCAGAACCTTGGGACATTGCCCTATGTGACTGATGGCCACAGAATTATGAAGCTGCAGGTTTCCTGTCAGGAGCCTGGTATCTAAAAGCATGGCAAACTGTGCCTTCCAGAATTGTCTGGTGGGACTCCAGGGTTTAAACCTAGCTCGATCAGAACACAGGCTGCCTTTCACTGTCCCACATATAGGAAGCAAGAAAATTAAATATGTATGTGCTTATTGTAAAAAGCAAACAATAATAACAGTTGCTTCATTTAAGAGCTAGCATGAATGAGCATAGTTCCCTACATCTCAGCTCACTTCTCAGGATCATAAAATGAACGAAAATTTGGGTAGTAAAATAAGTATCAAAACATTCACAGAAAAGAGAAAATTTTTCTAACGTGGGACTAATCAGAATAGTAATACCTCCCATGAAATCCTTATGCTAACATGGTTATTTAATTATCAGTTCAACTAAGAGATAATAATTTGACCTGCTCAGAATGTGTTTATGTGTATATGTGTGCATAAATTTATGAAAATGTAAATGAAAATATCATTAAGTGTAAAGCAAAGAAAATACATTTAGAAGAAAAACAAATTTAAGTAAAATTAACATAAATATAATTATGAGATTTGGGCATGAGTGAATCAAAAAGTGAAAGTAGAGAGGATATACCAGTACCTGTGTAGATGACTTGTGCAGATGAATCCTATTGGAAGGGAAAAGGGAGTGACTTGAATTTCTTCTAGAAGCAACAGTGACATTGGAAAAACATGAGCAAGAGTTGATATGTTGATACATGTGTATGATTTGGGATCTGTTCCTGCAGTGTAATATAGAAATAGAAACTTGCAGAGGAAGAGGTAAGACTACAGTTTTTTGAGTTGGGAAAGTGAAATAAAATTGGCCTGATTTGTTCTATACCACAGAGGTTGGGGGGGGGAGGATGTTATGGAGGAAGAAACACTGACAGAATGATTTATTCTGCTTCCAAAGTAACACTAAAACATTGGTTTTAGGATGTTTGGCTAATTAAAAAATAAGTGATCAATGAAAGAATAGAGAAGGAATATATACTCAATGTGGTATTATTAAGGAAATATTTGTAGTAATGTGCTTACTTATGATGTAGAGAACTTAGAGTTAAATCTGAGAAAACATGTTTGTTAATCAACCAAAGATGAAAATTTTGCAAAGTTATATGCATATACATGCCTGTTATTGGCCTATGTACAATGCCATACTCTAAGGCCCATGCCACACATACAATTACAGTTTTGCAGCTAATCACTATATATTTTACTTGGTACTTATTATGTACAATAATGCTTATTAGTGAGTTTACTGTAGTTTCATAGAAATTAAAGGAGCATGGCTCCAAATCCAAACTGTATCAGAATCATTCAGAACAAGATCTTACTTCCTCCTTATGTTAATAATGGCAGCAAGTTAGTAAATATTACCATATTTGATAATAAGTAGATATAATACTTCTTAACTTTTATATTATATGTAATTTAAATCTCTCTATATGTACATGTATATTTTAAAAGTCTCAATAATTTTTTGAACAGTTTTTACCAGTTCTCTGGAAGGGTGGGTAAGATTTTATATGAGTCACATAAAAGTATATTTCAGAATAAAGTGTAAATGTCTTTACATCATTAATTTTTTAATGATTTTCAGGGTGTTCAATTCATTTTTTGGCATTGTTAATTTGATCAGATTGGTGAAAATGTGTTCGGAATGCACCCTGCAGTGGTATTGTATATTTCAGAACTTCACTGGATATATTATTTTCTTAGGAGATGTGCTGAAATGTCCTGATATTTCTGACCAGCTGTTTGTCAGCATCTATTCATGATTCTGCTCTGAGTCTATTATTATAATGGCAGTTGTTAAAAAATAGATTCAAAAGCTCACCTTCTAGGTGGTTGCTCTCGTCACACAGTAAGCCTTTAAAATCTAGCTTTACTGTCTTGGTGGACAAAGAATTCAGTAAGCAGTTTTTTATATTTCCAAGATAACTTTATTGGCTAAAGTTAGTTTTAAATATCTTTAATAGAAAAGGATGGTGCTTTTCAGGAAATTGTGGGAATGGGATAATAAAAGTTCCTAAAAGGGACATTATTGGAGAGAAAAATATATGGATATTGAAAAATAGATTCTTTCTTAAAATTTCTTAATAATATTACATATGCAGATGGTTCTGAATGATGCTATTCATCTCATCAGAAATCCTGAGGATGTTGGACTTAGAATGATTCAAACACTTGTGGGTAGATGTAGCTTGAGGCCAGATTTTTCTGTTGAGCCAACTAGGGCAATTATAGACACAAATTCTCCTTTACTAATGATTTTTTTTTAAATCAAGGTCAATGAACCATAAAATTTTCATTAAATGAAGCTATTTTTGAAACACTTCCCCTAGACTCCTTACAAGCAACAGTAGGTAAAAAAGGAAGCAAAGATGTCTAAGTTTACTGAAACCATTGATGGCTATGAAGTAATCTAATATCAAACCTTCTAATCCACATCCATACACTATAAACCATTTGAAGTGTCAGATTTCCTGCACCCTTGTGAACTTTGCAAACATAATGCAATGATGTAGTTGAAGGCGCTAATGAGGAAAGTCAGGAGCCGTAAAAGATCACAGACATGGAGTTCACAGGAGCCAAAATAAATGGTGAGAAATTGTGACCAGGTGTCTTCATTTCCTGCTTCCTCAAGTACTGTGCAGTCAGCTTTCTCTGACAAGAAGGGGAAGGTCTGTATTTGTCCATTTCAGTATGTCATGCCAGAAATCATAGTTATTTACTTAATAACCTCACCAGCAGATGAAATAAACTATTTGAAACTTACAACTAAAGGAAAGATTAGAAAAAAACTATGATGATCCCAAGAGTAAGAAATTCATGGTGAAAATTTTAATGCTATACTTTTCTATGAATCCTCATTTCTATTCATTTTGACAATTTTTATTAATTTTTTACTTTCTACAAGCAAAGAATAATACAAATAGCATTTAATCTAGAGAGAATAATACAACAAAGACTGAGATACATATCAGCTAGACTGCAAAGAATTGAGTTAGATGCCTACTTTCTACACATTAAACCTAGAAATACACTGACTAGCACAAGGCAGGAAACCAGTTACAGTATAATTGATGTCAGGATTGCTACTTTCCCACCTTATGTCGGGACAAAGTAAAAACCACATAACAGAAAAATCCACAGCACCAAACCTAATAGAGCAGAAGAAAGCTCTCCTAGAGGGGCATTTCTTCTTGTGAAATGTTCACGGAGGTATTCACAAATATGTTTATACCTAAAGTTACTTTGCTCTAGGAGTTTCACCCTTAAGATATAAAACACTTGGAAGTTTTGTTACCATTGTAAAAAAAATGGTTTCATAAATATCAAAACATTAAAAGTAGCAGGTCTTTCAAAAAGAATATAGTGTTCGTATCTTTCTTAATAACAGAAGACAACATCCATAGAACATTTTTTCTTTGTTTTTTGAGACAGGGTTTCTCTATATAACCCTGGCTGTCCTGGAACCCCCTCTGTATAACAGGTTGGCCTCAAATTCAGCAATCTGCTTGCCTTTGCCTCGCAAGTGCTGGGATTAAGTGCTTTGCTTCACCACTGCCTGGCCCATAGGACTTTTTAATAGGCTTAAACATAAACTCTTTAAATTAAACCACATAAATATCCCTTTTTATTTCTTTTATATAGTGGAATTTTAAAATATGTTCTCAATTTAAGCCTTAACAAAAAAATATCAAAGATCAGGTATTCTTGATAAAATACTTAAGTCATTACTCATTAAGTTTTAAAGAAACAACCTCATGTCAAAATTTAGAATTAATAATATACTTTTCAACAGATTCAGGGTTAAATAAATTATGGGAAATCCAAAGGGTAGAATATGATTTTATCCTAAAAATGACACAGAGCAAGTTGTGGAACAGCATGGAGACTGAGTAACTTTAAAGTAAATAAAAGACCATCTGAAATTTCTACAGACTATATAATTCTAACTAGGTATCATTCTGGAAAAGTCAAGCGGGAAATGAATAGGGAAAGGGTTCAGAGAGAACAAAAAGTGAAGAAGACTTTCTTGAGCAGTGCAACTATCCTATAAAACACCAGGAGAAGTAATATGGAATAATACCTGTGGGAAAACCTGTTACTACAACAACAAAGGGGAGTCTATAGGCAACCTGAGACTGTGAGTGGTGCTGATTTCTAAGGTGTTTTGCTGTAACAAGTGTTCCATTTTAGGGTAGGATGTTGGCAGAGGGTGACAGAAGCTGTGCCTTTGAAAAATGGAGGTGGGACACTCATAAGGGACTTCATACTTTATACTTAATTTCACAATGATTTAAAACTATTTTTGTTTATCAGATGTACCAGTTCTCTAGTGGAGTTTTTTGGGTCACTTAGGTCGACTATCATGTCATCTGCAAATAATGATAGTTTGACTTCTTCCTTTCCAATTTGTATCCCTTTGACCTCCTTATGCTGTCAAATTGCCTGAGCTAGTCCCTCAAGTACAATATTGAAAAGATAAGGAGAGAGGGGGCAGCCCTGTCTTGTCCCTGATTTTAGTGGGATTGCTTCAAGTTTCTCTCCATTTAGTTTGATGTTGGCTACTGGCTTGCTGTATATTGCTTTTACTATATTTAGGTATGGGCCTTGAGTTCCTGTTCTTTCCAAGACTTTAAGCATGAAAGGATGCTGAATTTTGTCAAATGCTTTTTCAGCATCCAATGAAATGACCATGTGGTTTTTTTCTTTGAGTTTATTTATGTAGTGGATTGCATTGATGGATTTCCATATATTGAACCAACCCTGAATTCCCGGGATAAAGCCTACTTGATCATGGTGGATGATCGTTTTGATGTGTTCTTGGATTCGGTTGGCAAGAATTTTATTGAGTATTTTTGCATCGATGTTCATAAGGGAAATTGGTCTGAAGTTCTCTTTCTTTTTTGGATCTTTGTGTGGTTTTGGTATCAGTGTAATTGTGGCTTCGTAGAAGGAATTGGGTAGTGTTCCTTCTGTTTCTATTTTGTGGAATAGTTTGAAGAGTATTGGTGTTAAGTCTTCTTTGAAGGTCTGATAGAATTCTGCATTGAAACCATCTGGTCCTGTGCTTTTTTTGGTTGGAAGACTTTCTATGACTTCTTCTATTTCTTAGGCATTATGGGACTGTTTAGATGATCTATTTGGTCCTGACTTAATTTTGTTATTTGGTATCTGTCAAGGAAATTGTCCATTTCCTCCAGATTCTCCAGTTGTGTTGAGTATAGGCTCTTGTAGTAGGATCTGATGATTTTTTGGATTTCCTCAGTTTCCGTTGTTATATCTCCCTTTTCATTTCTATGTTTGTTAATTTGGATACTTTCTCTGTGCCCTTTGGTCAGTCTGGCTAAGGGTTTATCTATCTTGTTGATTTTCTCAAAGAACCAGCTCCTGGATTTGCTGATTCTTTGTACAGTTCTCTTTGTTTCCAATTGATTGATTTCAGCCCTGAGTTTGATGATTTCCCATCTTCTACACCTCCTGGGTGAATTGGCTTCTTTTTGTTCCAGGACTTTCAGGTGTGTCGTTAAGCTGCTAGTGTATGCTCTCTCCATTTTCTTTTTGGAGGCGCTCAGGGCTATGAGTTTTCCTCTTAGCACTGCTTTCATTGTGTCCCAAAGATTTGGGTATGTTGTGCCTTCATTTTCATTAAATACTAAAAAGTCTCTGATTTCTTTCTTTATTTCTTCTTTGGTCAAGGTGTCATTGAGTAGAGTATTATTCAGCCTCCATGTGTATGTGGGCTTTCCATTGTTTTTGTTGCTATTGAAAATCACTTCAGCAAAGTGGCAGGTTATAAAATCAACACAAGCAAATAAGTGGCCTTCCTATACTCAAAGGATAAGCAGGCTGAGAAAGAAATTAGGGAAATGACCCCCTTCACAATAGCCACAAACAGTATAAAGTATCTTCGGGTGACTCTTACCAAACATGTGAAAGATCTGTATGACAAGAACTTCATGACTCTGAAGAAGGAAATGGAAGAAGACCTCAAAAAATGGGAAAACCTCCCATGCTCATGGATCAGCAGGATCAATATAGTTAAAATGGCCATTTTGCCAAAAGCAATATACAGATTCAATGCAATACCCATCAAAATCTCAACTCAATTCTTCACAGAGTTAGAAAGAGCAATTAACAAATTCATCTGGAATAACAAAAAACCCAGGATAGCTAAAACTATTCTCAGCAACAAAAGAAATTCTGGGAGAATCAGTATCCCTGACCTCAAGCAATACTACAGAGCAATGTTGTTAAAAACTGCATGGTATTGGTACAGTGACAGGCAGGAGGATCAGTGGAACAGGATTGAAGATCCAGAAATGAACCCACACACCTATGGCCACTTGATCCTCGACAAAGGGACTGAAAACATCCAATGGAAAAAAGATAGCCTTTTCAACAAATGGTGCTGGTTCAACTGGAGGTCAGCATGCAGAAGAATGCGAATTGATCCATCCTTGTCTCCTTGTACTAAGCTCAAATCCAAATGGATCAAGGACCTCCACATAAAGCCAGACACTCTGAAGCTAATAGAAAAGAAACTGGGGAAGACCCTTGAGGACATCGGTACAGGGAGAAAGTTTCTGAACAGAACACCAATAGCGTATTTCTAAGATCAAAAATTGACAAATGGGACCTCATAAAATTACAGTTTCTGTACAGCAAAGGACACCATCAAAAGGACAAATTGGCAACCAACAAATTGGGAAAAGATCTTCACCAATCCTACATCCAATATATATAAAGAACTCAAGAAGTTAGACTCCAGAAAACCAAACAACCCTATTAAAAAATGGGGTACAGAGTTAAACAAAGAATTCTCACCTGAAGAACTTCAGATGGCGGAGAAGCAACTTAAAAAATGCTCAACTTCATTAGTCATTAGGGAAATGCAAATCAAAACAGCCCTGAGATTTCACCTTACACCAGTCAGAATGGCTAAGATTAAAAATTCAGGAGATAGCAGGTGTTGGAGAGGATGTGGAGAAAGAAGAATACTCCTTCACTGCTGGTGGGGTTGCAAATTGGTACAACCACTCTGGAAATCAGTCTGGCGGTTCCTCCGAAAACTGGGCACCTCACTTCCAGGAGATCCTGCTATACCACTCCTGGGCATATACCCAGAGGATTCCCCACCATGTAATAAAGATACATGCTCTACTATGTTCATAGCAGCCCTATTTATAATTGCCAGATGCTGGAAAGAACCCAGGTATCCCTCAACAGAAGAGTGGATGCAAAAAATGTGGTATATCTACATAATGGAGCACTATTCAGCCATTAGAAACAATGAATTCATGAAATTCTTAAGCAAATGGATGGAGCTAGAGAACATCATACTAAATGAGGTAACCCAGACTCAAAAGGTGAGTATGCACTCATGGTATGCACTCACTATTAAGTGGATATTAACCTAGAAAACTGGAATACCCAAAACATAATCCACACATCAAATGAGGTACAAGAAGAAAGGAGGAGTGGCCCCTTGTTCTGGAAAGACTCAGTGAAGCAGTATTTGGCAAAACCAGAACGGGGAAGTGGGAAGGGGTGGGTGGGAGTACAGGGAGAGAAAAGGGGGCTTATGGGACTTTCGGGGAGTGGGGGGATAGAAAAGGGGAAATCATTTGAAATGTAAATAAAAATATATCGAATAAAAAAACCTATTTTTGAAGTCTCTTGAAAGAAAATAAACAAATTGAAACATTACTAACAAAAATGACGAAAACATGTCCACCTAAATAAATCAGTGAAATCCAATGTATAAATTCCTGAGTAGTTTTTGGTATACTGGAGAATATTTGCTCATACTATGAACCTCAAGATTGTGTTAGATTGTGAAAGAACATTCTAGTTGTGGTGTGGCTCAACCTTAGCACACACCTTTAATCCCTCTACCTGGAATATAGACACACCCTTATCACACACCTTTAATCCCTCTGGGTGGAATATAGATACACCCTTAGCACACACATTTAATCCCAATGAAGGTAGAGTTAGTTGGTAAAAGAAAGCACCTATGTTTGAAACTGATGTCAGAAAAATGACCAATCAGAAAATAGTATATGCCCAACATAGACAAGAACAGAGAGAAAAGAGAAGCAACTTGAGAGAGAGAGAGAGAGAGAGAGAGAGAGAGAGAGAGAGAGACAGAGAGAGACAGAGAGAGACAGAGACAGAGACAGAAACAAAGAGAGAGACACAGAGGGGGAGGAAGGAGAAGGAGGAAGAGAAAAGGAGAATGAGGTGGAGGAGGAAGAGGAGTTATATCAGTAACGTTTTACAGGTTGCAGAGAGAGAGGATGAGGTAGACACAGGAGAAGACAGAAGAGGCCAGAGAATGAGACAGAGACAGAAGATTAGAACATACTGCTAGAGTTAGGTTGCAGCCAAACAGAGCAAAAGGTCAGAGTTCTAGAGAGAAAAGAGATTGTATCAGTCATCCTGGAGAGAAATTTGAGCTAAAAGAGCTTGAGTTGTAACAGAAGACAGAGAGAGAGATCAGAAAGAACTAAGAACAAGCTTATTCAGCAGCAAGTCTCAGATGCTAAAAATCTGAGTCTTAGATTAGATTTTATGGATTCTAGAACCTTCCAGGACTAGGTCTAGTTTAGCAGACTGAGGCAATAAGCCTGAAGATGATAATTATTACAACAGGTGAATAAAAGATATTTTTGTTGGGATATATGATACATTCTACAAGTATTGTAAAAATGAAATAAGAAAGGCAAAAACATTTGATGTCTTTGCCAACCCCATCTTATAAAAAAGTACTAACAGCCAGACAAATTTAAGTATGAGTTTTTGCTTTCAGTTTTATAATTAATCTAGTTTCAGAAATTAGTAAGAGGCAAATGTGTAGGATTTTTTTTCCCGTGTTGGCATTTTATACTGTGACAGTGAATTTTTGTTCTTGAGATGTGGTAGAGTAAAATACACTGGATAGGATGCTTCTTGTGGCAATAAAATAAATGTCGCAGAGAAGCAACATTCTTCAGGAACCTGGAAGAGAAATCTACATAGCATGGAGTCGGTCTCCATTGCTAATATAGAAAAAATAAATAAGGGGAGAAATAAAGGAATGGGAGGGTGAGAGTAATAAAAACTGAAAATGTCCCATGACAGCTCATGAATGCAGAGTTGTAGCAAAGATAGTCACATAATATCTCAGAATCACATGAACATATTACATTATGGTGTAAAAGAACAATGACATGTTCTCACATTACTCTGGTTCAGGAAGATGGGCACAACTAAGAACAGATTTTTAATATAGCAGTGTTGTTGCTTATTATTTAAATAAAATTATTTTCAACACTGATGGTAATTTGTCACTGGTGAGGTGAAATGTAGAATCCAGCTGCCACCTTTTTTCCTCATAATTGGATAACCAAATATAATACTTGGGCATTAAACTACATATCATTAACCCTCGGCTATTGACATGAGAAGTTTTTTTTTTTTCTATCTTGAAACTGTGCTAAAATACACATAACCCTGGAAATGTTCTAAAATGACTTACTGTTTCCTTTCCAGAAAATAAGAAACTAGCAATTTTTAAAATGGAGTAATAATTTATGCTCCAATGACTTACACCTACCTCATTTTGGAAACTATAATGCTGCTTTGCTTAAATGCTTTAATACTGATTAAAACTTTATCACTCATTAAAACTACTTACTTGGCATTCTGAAGACTAAATCATTCATCTGGAATCCTATAACTAATAGTGTGGAGCATAACCCGGTAGTGTTCTGTGTTCTCTCCTATTGCCTGTCCAATTCCTGCATATTTAATGGAAGTCACCATCTCCAGCACCAGAAATATTTATTATTTTTCTTAAGCCTTAGCTTATTTATCATAACTCATTTATATAAATGAAAATCTTATTCAAGTAATCAACCTGTATACATTTGATTGTCAAATAGGAATACTAGCAAGTAATATCATAGTTTATATGTTCACTATATGGAACCCAACTTGTTGGTTGCTAAAAGATAATTGTCATTCTCCATCTTTTCATTTGTTCTCCCTAAATAAAGGAAAAGAATAGAAAGAACAGCAACATAGGAAATAAATGACAAAGTGATGGTATAAAGTTTTAAAAAAATCATTTAAGTATGAATTGAAAAGAGAGTCAGAAAACAATAACAACAATGAAAGAAGGAGGAGGAGGAGAAGAAGAAGAGAAAAAAAGAAAAACTCAGTTAAATATAAAGATCCAGAGGACAAATGTCACATGACTGCACCTCTGCAAACTTCTGTCGCAAGCAAAGATAGTCTGGCAAAACCTGTAGAGAGAGGAGAGAGAAGACAGAAGCTATTTGCTATTTTGAGCAACTGGGTAGCAATAGGGAAAATAGCAGAGAAGAACACAGAGGTTCTATGCAGATGAAGAAGAACCATGCTTCAGAGACACAAAGCCTCCTCAAACCAACAGAAAAAAAAAAAGTAATCTAGTATATTGGCTGGTTTAGTGTGTCACCTTGACACAAGCTGGAGTTATCACAGGGAAAGGAGGCCCCCTTGAAGAAATGCTCCATATTTAAGGCATTTTCTTAATTACTGATCAATGTGGGTGGGGAAGGACCCATTGTGCGTGGTGCCATCTCTGGGCTGGTCTTGGGTTCTATAAGAAAACAAGCTGAGCAAGCTGGGGAAAGGAAGACAGTAAGTAACATCTCTCCACAGACTCTGCATCAGCTCCTGCTTCCTGACCTGTTGATTTCCAGTCATGACTTCCTTTGGTAATGAACAGCAATGTGGAAGTTTAAGCTGAATAAACCCTTTCCTCCCCAACTTGCTTAGTGTTCATGATGTTTTGTGCAGGAATACAAACTCTGATTAAGACATCCAGCAAAGGCTTTTGTTTTCTTAAAGGGATATGACTATGGACAAAAGTTATGCTGCTGCAGTACAAATTCCACACAAGGACTAAACTAGATATGGATACTTAGTTTATTTACATTTTTTTCTTTATATGTTTCAAAAGAGAGATTTCTAATATATTTTAAAATATGTTGATACCTTGAGAATTTCATACACTGCATTTTGATCCTATTAGTCCCTCTTCTGTCCTTATACTTTACACCCTCTTTTAAAAAAATCAAGAGCAATTTATGCTGCCCTCATATTTTTGAGTATGTGAACACTGGAGCATGGTCAAACTACCAGAGGCCATATCCTTTTTCAAGTCTTGTGTGTGGTGTCACAACTGCATGAGTGTACATGTATAACTACTGTGTTATGTCAGGAAAACACTGTTTTCCTATAGTGACTTACCATCTCTGGCATTTTCAAGCTTTCCATACCTGAGCCTTGGATGTGTATGATGGGGATGATGTACATGTGTTATTTAGGGCAGATGACTCCTTAGTCAGTTATTAACTGTTTGTTGACTAGTCTTTGTATTTTCCACTGCCTCCTGGGAAAAGAAGCTTTTCTGATGACTGTTGAAAAGTGTATTAATCTCATATGTTATACTTGCATCTTCATAATTGTTCTAGCACATATGACTTAAAAGTGGGGAACAACTGAATTTTTTTCACCATACTTTGCTGGCTATAAAAATATTTTAATGTTTAAAAATTAGCCCTGGACATTTGTATATATAAGCAGTGCTAACTAGATTCAGGGGAGGGAGGGAGGGAGGGAGAGAGAGAGAGAGAGAGAGAGAGAGAGAGAGAGAGAGAGAGAGAGAGAGAGAGAGAGAGAGAGAGAGAGAGAGAGAGAGAGAATGTGTATGTGCGTGCTCACACAATGAGAATGATAGAGCAACTAGCAAGGACTATAACTCCTAGAAGAGAGGGAGCTAACTACAATGCCAGCCATTCATAGCAGCTTGAGGTTGGAAGCTAAGTGAGATAATGAAACTCAGTGGAGCTCTTTCACAGCAAGATACTGTGATCACTGAGAGGAAGGCTGCACTAGCCTAAACACTCCTTGCTTTTATCCTCATGTTTAGGTCAGTGTTCTTGACTGTGATAGTCTTCTAGAGCCTCACCATTCTTTTTACTTCTTTGTGGACTAGAAGTTGGGATTTGTTAAAACACATGATCTCAGACTTGGATGTGATGCCAAGGGTTTTTGAGGGATGGTGAAGCAAAAAGGGCAATAATAATTGCCATGAGGGTTCTCGTCACAGAGTAAGGACTATGAATCAGGCCAACATGTAGAGTAGAGGAGAACGAATGAAGCAAATTAGTGAGCTTGAAGTACTGTCATATTTATGTCTTGGAGTATTGCCCCTGCAATTCATATTTATTAATTAAATCATATTGCCAGTATGTGCCAGCATTAACATAGGAAAATATATTTTGTCATAAAATCCTGTCATAAAAATTTGGAGCAGTTATGGGTCCCTTGAAATTCTTGTTTTGGGCTATCAAGATTTACATTCTAGAGAAAATAAAACCTTTTATTGAAAAATAAACAAACAAAAATAAATAAAGGTGCACCAATCTCTGGACATAAAGATAAATCATTAGGAGTCAGTTAATAGGGCTTCCAATAAAAAAAATGATATTGATTTCTGCCTTAAGACCTGTGTTTTATATAGCCACAAGGCTTTGGCCCCGATACTAGTACCAGCCAGGCAATGGTTTCATCCTGTGGAGCTTATTGTAAATCAAAAAGTTGTTGGTTACTCCCATGACATTTTGCCCTATTGCACTAATGGAGGTATGTTGCCCAGCTAGTCATCACTGTAGCTTGCAAGTTTCAACAGCTGAATAAGATTATTACTTCTCATTTGTCAATTCTTGCTCTTAGAGCATACGCTATTGGTGTTCTGTTCAGAAACTTTCTCCCTGTACCGATGTCCTCAAGGGTCTTCCCCAGTTTCTTTTCTATTAGCTTCAGAGTGTCTGGCTTTATGTGGAGGTCCTTGATCCATTTGTATTTGAGCTTAGTACAAGGAGACAAGGATGGATCAATTCGCATTCTTCTGCATGCTGACCTCCAGTTGAACCAGCACCATTTGTTGAAAAGGCTATCTTTTTTCCATTGGATGTTTTCAGCCTCTTTGTCGAGGATCAAGTGGCCATAGGTGTGTGGGTTCATTTCTGGATCTTCAATCCTGTTCCATTGATCTTCCTGCCTGTCACTGTACAAATGGGACCTCATAAGGTTACAGAGTTTCTGTAAGGCAAAGGACACCATCAAGAGGACAGATCGGCAACCAACAAATTGGGAAAAGATCTTCACCAATCCTACATCAGATAGAGGGCTAATATCCAATATATATAAAGAACTCAAGAAGTTAGACTCCAGAAAACCGAACAACCCTATTAAAAAATGGGGTACAGAGTTAAACAAAGAATTCTCACCTGAAGAACTTCGGATGGCAGAGAAGCATCTTAAAAAATGCTCAACTTCATTAGTCATTAGGGAAATGCAAATCAAAACAACCCTAAGATTTCATCTTACACCAGTCAGAATGGCTAAGATTAAAAATTCAGGAGACAGCAGGTGTTGGAGAGGGTGCGGAGAAAGAGGAACACTCCTCCACTGCTGGTGGGGTTGCAAATTGGTACAACCACTCTGGAAAGCAGTCTGGCGGTTCCTCCGAAAACTGGGCACCTCACTTCCAGAAGATCCTGCTATACCACTCCTGGGCATATACCCAGAGGATTCCCCACCATGTAATAAGGATACATGCTCTACTATGTTCATAGCAGCCCTATTTATAATTGCCAGATGCTGGAAAGAACCCAGGTATCCCTCAACAGAAGAGTGGATGCAAAAAATGTGGTATATCTACACAATGGAGTACTATTCAGCCATTAGAAACAATGAATTCATGAAATTCTTAGGCAAATGGATGGAGCTAGAGAACATCATACTAAGTGAGGTAACCCAGACTCAAAAGGTGAATCATGGTATGCACTCACTAATAAGTGGTTATTAACCTAGAAAACTGGAATACCCAAAACATAATCCACACATCAAATGAGATACAAGAAGAAAGCAGGAGTGGTCCCTGGTTCTGGAAAGACTCAGTGAAACAGTATTTGGCAAAACCAGAACGGGGAACTGGGAAGGGGTGGGAGGGAGGACAGGGTAAGAGAAGGGGGCTTATGGGACTTTCGGGGAGGGGGGGGGCTAGAAAAGGGGAAATCATTTGAAATGTAAATAAATTATATAAAAAAAATAAAAAAATATTATTACTTCTCTAATCTTGTAGCATATTCAGTACCTTCTCTCACTATGAAAGTTATACAGTAATGAAGCTTCCAAGTCAAAACCATCTTTACTTTTCCATGTTCTACGACTTAGATATACAATATCTTCAGCAATCAGGTCTTATTCTCAAATTCTATAGGGTAACCAAGAGCACTGACAGTATTCTATAGTGTTTGTGAGGGTGAATGTGTGGGTAGGCCTCTATGTGATCTTACCTGCCACTGATTCCAAAAGATACTACTCAATTCTGACACTGGGCTTTTCTTTGTTAGCCTGGGATATATTGAAAGGCCATTGTTGGCAAATTAAATGGCAATTCATATATGTAAGGTATATTTATTATATATAGGTGCTTCTAAAATTGTAGGTTTCCATACTTTTTCAAAAGGCCTTATTTGCTATTTTTCTCTATACTTTCTCTTCTACTGTTCCCTCTCAGTCATAACCTCACTTAATTCTTTCTGTCCTAATTTCCTTACCCTATATCTCTTTGAACAACTTTATTCTGTCTCTTATTCATTGAAAGCCTTTCTCCATGGCCCCTTAGTAATTTTCTATGGGTATTCCAAATGAATCATATACAACTGAAAATTCAAGCATAGCATTCACAAAAGAAAGAAAGCATGTGATATTAGTCATTCTGTGATTGAGTTAACTAACATAATGGTTATTTCCATCTCCATCTACTTAACTGAAAATTTCATTTTTTATAATTTACATGTTTATTTATGGACATTTTCATTGCTGTGTCTGTGTACTAGAAGACAGCAACGATCCTCAGGGAACTGAACTACATGTTCATGAAGAACTAAATTCTCAGCTAAATACAAAGTGAATCTTTACATGAATTTGTAAATTGTTTAAAACAATTTTATATGATAAAAGTAAATATAATTATTAATAAAATCACATTATTAAATAAAGTCTTAAGAATCATCTGCAACATTTTTTTAAAATTCAGCAGATATCATATTATAGCCAGTAATGAAAATTATTCTCTGGCTCACTGTTCTTATCTCAAGAGAAATTTCTAAAGTTCTGACCACAGAGTCAGTGCCTTCAGTAATAGGAATGCATAATCCAGATCTAGGTGTAAGGCACATGTAGCAAAACTGAGGAATTCTGCTCATATTCTCCACTGTCTCTTGAATTGTTCTGTAGTTCTCTATAATGGAAGGAATATCGCTGGTTTTTTTGTCTATAGTTAAAATATGCCAATTTCCATTTTACTTTCAAATATGTATATAGAAAATCTTGCAGAGGAATGGTTCCTGTTTCCATATAGTACTTATTTTGCTTGAACAATGTACTCAAAAATAATTATAGCAAAATAAGTAGATTATCTGAAAGTAATCTATTCATGCAGAAATTGCCTTACCATAATTATAATGTAAATTCTAATATGATATCTACTGTATGTATAAAATATTAAGTTCTTATGAATTGTATAAAACTTATAAAAAAAACCAGATGCAGTTTTGCATTAAAAATGGCTCTTAGTCTTCCTAATGCTGTAATACTTTAATGTTCTTCATGTTGTGGTGACTCCCCACTCATACATGAATTTTGTTTGCACTTCCTAGCTGTAATTTTGCTACTGTTATGATTCATAAGGTAAATATCTGAAATTCAACATACCTGACACAGTAACCCCTGTGTGGGGTGTGACCTATAGGTTGAGAATTGTTACATTGGAAGGACTGTATCTCAAACTTCAAAGCATTTTGCCATGAAATCTGATTTTTGCTTTCACCTATGCATATTTTTCTGCTAGAAGATTTCATTTTTCCTCTCTTTTTTCACTTTACATATTGATTTCACCCTGTCCTTACCCTCCTTCCAGTCCCACCTTCACACCATCTTCACACATGCTTTTTCTCCTCAGAAAAGGAGAGACTCCCCTTGGTTATCAAGATGCCTTGCTACATTTAGTCTCAGGACTAAGTGCATCTTCTCTCACTGAGTCCAGACAAGGAAGCTCAGCTACGGCAAAGAGATCCAAAGATTGACAACAAATCTGGAGTCAGGGACAGTCCTAGCTCCAATTGTTAGGTGATCCACAAGAAGATCAAGCTGCATATTTACTAATTATGTGTAGGAGGCCTAGATCCAAGCAAGAATGATCCATTTTTGGTAGTTTAATCTCTTCAAGTACCTCTTGGCCCGGATTAGTTGACTCTGTGGTTCTCCCTCTGGTGGTGTCCATGAACTCTCTGGAATTCCCAGTCCTTCCCCCTGCTCTTCCACAAGACTCTCCAAGCATTTAATGATTGGGTCCACAGCCAAACAGGTCTCTCCATCTAGTTCCATCAGCTGCTGAATGAAACCTGCTATAAGACAGTTATAGTAACCTCCTGTCTAAAAGTATAGCAGAGTATCATTAATAGTGTCAAGGATTGTTCTTTGGGAGACCTATCCCATCAGATGGGACTCAAATTGGACAAGTATTTGCTTGGCCATTCCCCAATCTCTGCTCCATCTTTATTTCTATATATCTTGTATGCAAGGGCAAATTTTGGGTTGAAAGTTTTAGAGGTGTGTTGGTGTCTCCTTTCATCTACTGGAAGTCCAGTATGGCTACAGGAAGTGGCCACTTCAGACTTCATATTCCTGAATGCTAAAAGCTTTCTTACAGCATAATATAAAAAAAATTCTTGATGCTGAGAGTGGGCGATAGCCAAAAAGATCATTATAATTATGTATATAATATTCGGGTTTTATAATTTAATAAAGTATCTGGAAAAGACAGATTTTTCTTGGGATCAT
Organism: Apodemus sylvaticus; assembly: GCF_947179515.1. Taxonomy (NCBI): domain Eukaryota; kingdom Metazoa; phylum Chordata; class Mammalia; order Rodentia; family Muridae; genus Apodemus; species Apodemus sylvaticus. The sequence continues at coordinate 3,363,002 of NC_067474.1, read as the reverse complement.
ATTCTTGGGACCAACACTTGAACTGATTCTTATAGGAAAAGATAATGGTGTATAATTGTTTTTTATTTAAAAAAAACTGCCCTGATACACTCATATGTCTGTGCATGTGTATGCACATGTACACACACATATGAGAGAGAGAGAGAGAGAGAGAGAGAGAGAGAGAGAGAGAGAGAGAGAGAGAGAGAGAGAGAGAGAGATCCCATGGGCAAGACCCAGGAAAAAATAATTTTGAGAAAGATTCCTGCTATTGCTATGCCTTTCCTGTTATTATTAACCATAAATAACAAGGGTGGTTTTAGCCCACCCTTTTGAACAGATCTCTGTAGATCTATGAAAACATACCATCTTGTAGTGATGTTTTATAGTATGAATGCTTAATTCTTAATGATGATCCTATAAAAATTCCTAAAATTATATCTGTCTTTATCAAGCTCTTTGATAGTGTGGCTACTATCAGGTCCTTTTCTGATAGTCAAAACTACAATGAGAATTCTGTCAATCTCCCATGTATCACCAGCTAATTGCTCATAGATAGTAACCAGATTTTTGTCTACTCAGAGCACATTCCAAGAGGTTGTAAAAAATTAACCAAAGGTCATAAAAAGGAAAGTAATAATTTATTATAGGTGTTAAGACAAAAGGTAAAATATTGACTGAGTTTATCTATACAAAGCTTCACTAATATGTTAGTTATGGTTTTTAACTTTCAGTGAACCTGTAGAGCAGTTACAAATGATAAAAGTTTAGCCAGGTGGTTATTCCTAATGGCTATGCATGCAAACATTCTCCGTTGCAAACTTCTATTTAAATTTATGATTTGATTTTATGTGTGAACTTGTGATGAAATTTCTAACATGTGATCATGTGTTCTGAAAGATGTATAAGTACTGAGAGCAAAGAGATGAGAGAAAAAAAATTTCCCTTGCCTCACTTATTTCTGCTTACCCCATTTACTTAGATAAGTCACATAGGAAGCATTTTACAACTTAGTAACAAATGCTATAATAACATTTCAGAATGTCCCTTTCTCTTCCTGCAACTTCAGACTAGCAGGCTAAATGTTAGAGCTATACAGTTTCTGTTGAGATAGAACAAAGGCCACATTACTTAATCCCTTTGCTGTTAGGATACAGGTGTCAATCACCTAAGCTAGCAGCTTTTTACCCTCTTAAAGAGCAAGAGAATGTTTTGAAATTTTTAGAAGTTATCATTGGCATTTAAGTATTGTTATAGATTTAGAACATCCAGAGACCCTCAGACTTTAAAGCCACACAAAACTCCTACTCTGCCATGTATTTACCCTCTCCAGACTGGGAAGTTTCCGGCATCTAGATTGGTACCTTGGATCAGGTACTTTGAAGAAAGTAAGTTGACACAGATAGAACTCTCAATTGGGCCTTTCAAATCCCTTGGCCAGGGAGTTCAGTTATGGAGTGTGAGAATAATTGATATTGTCTACTGGGTACCATCACGACCTGGGTTAAACCAGGACCCATCTTCTCTGGCTTTAAATGTTTACTGCCATCAGGAGTGGTTAATAGTAGGTGTCATCAGCACCTGGTCGATTTGCTTGGGTACCATCAGTACCCAAGTTATGTCAGAAGCCATCAGCTCTGTCTTAAATTTCTTCCTGCCATCAGCAGAGGTGGATAGTAGGTGCCATTAGCATCTGGCCAGTTTAGTTGGGTACCATTAGTACTGGATTATCTTAGCGGGATACTCTTATACCTGTCAGGATGGCAAAAATCAGTAATACTGTAAAAGCTCATGCTGGTGAGGATGTGAAATAAGGGGAACAATCCTACATTATTGCTGTGAGTGAAAATGTGTACAGCCACTATGGAAAGTAGCATGGTGATTCCTCATAAAGTTGGAAATCAATAAATCTCATGATCAGGTATACCAGTCTAGGTCATATAACCAAAAGATCCTTCATTATAGCACAAGAACATTTACTCAACCTCATTGCTACTCCATTTCTGTTCATTGCTGCTCTTTTTAAAATAGGCAACAACAATCTGAAACAATCTAGATGTCCCTCAACAAAGAATAGGTACATAAAATGTGGTCCATTTACACAATGGAGTATTAATTACACTCAGTTGAATTGACCTGTCCCTTTGTGCTTAGTCCACCAATAAAATCTGTTATATTCCTTCCCAGGAAGATCCATGTGTCCCCACAGTCCCTTCCTCCTTAGCTAGCACCTCTAGGTCTGTAGATTGTAGCTTGCTTCTCATCTATTTAATGGATAATATTCACACGTAACCAAACATGTACAGTATTTATCTTTCTTGGTCTGGATTACCACACTCAATATGAGGGTTTTATTCTAGTTCTATCCATTTGCCTGCAAATGTCAGTGTTAGTTGAGAGTTGTTATGAAAACCTAGTGCAGTATAAAATTTCTAGTGAAGCCATCCAGCAGCCAAGAGCAAACTGGGTTTACCTGAAAGCAGGGCTGGAAATGAAGGGGACAGGATGAAAGAAGAATGAAGCCAAGACAAAGGTTCTGATCAAGGGTCAAAGTTTAATAATAAGCTTTGTGTTTATAAAGGAAAAAACAACAAAACCCATCCCATTCTTCAGCTGGAGTATGCTGTGGCAGGAAGGTCAGCACAGGCAGCCGAATCATCAAATTTCCAATGGGAACCTGCAACTGTAGCGATGACAGATGTCTCTGTCCAGGTTGATAAGACCTGTCATGGCTAATGTTTAAGTTCTGCATACCCTGCTCAAGGCTGGAAAACTGCTCAGCCTTTTCAAGGCTGGAAAAAAAACCTACTCAAAGCTGAGAAGGCTAAAATTCTATCTTTTTTGTTTTTTAAAGATAAGCAGTATCAGTTGTTGGATGAGGGCATAAGATTTATTTGTTTTCTATAATTACATCTAGGGTATAGAGTAGCTAGGTGACCACCTCTGTCTTAGGTTGGTGTCTATATTATTCCTTCTTACCTGTCTTGGAGAACAAACACCATTTTCTGCTATTTGTCTCTGTCTTAGGTCAATAGGAATTCAAGAACACTCTGTCTCTGAATAACCAAATTTTTATAGCATACATTTTCTCATACAGAGGAAAGCCAAAAAGGACCTATCAAAGCTGTATGTTGTATATGCACTTAATGTATCTCTCCATAATGATGAACAATTGTCATTGTGACTAGCTGAGCTTGCTGAAAGCAACCTTGTATGAAAGCAATCAATCTGTTTAAAATACAAGGTCTAAAAAGCTCTTTTTTTTTTTTTTAAACCATGGACCTGGTTGTGAAGCCTGAGCATTTTGAGAAATAACTCTCTAAAGTTTTCTGTTTCTCATTAACTTTTAAAGCCTTGCTGACTACATGTGCTCATTACACAGAGTTGTAAATGATGTTTGAGGAATGCACAAAGAGAATACAAACAAGCATTTTGTAGTTGCTTCTCCAAGGTGATGCATGTGATAATACTGAGCAGAGTTACTGCTAGGAAAGCTTGAAATCCCCAATGTCTCAAACCACTGAAAAACAAACACAAGATGAAACTGTATAATTTGTTTCATGTTGACACTCTCACCTCCTGCTAAGATATTAAAAGTGGCAGCAGATTCTTTTTTTCCTCAAAGATAAAGTAGCACATGAGATACTGTTTTCTTCCTTCTGCCAAATTACCTCTTCCCCCTCCCTCTGGCCTCTTTGCATTCTTTATTAGGCCTGAGCTTTACTTTAACTATTTATTTTGTTATTAATAAAATCAGACTTCATGATGTTGGCTATTGAATAATGCTGGCTATTGAATAAAGAGAATAGATGTGAACTGTGGTCACATTTAATCAAACCGAGCAGCCTGTGTGTTGTAACAAATCCTGTCCTGTGCTTGGTCATTTATATACTTATCCCCTTATCAGAACAGCACAGGGGTGTTCAGGTGTTTACAAGAAGGCAGACTTCAAAACCAAAACTGTGGTTGTCTGTTTCGAATGGGCTTAAAAAAAAATACAAGGTCTAAAATTTCAAACTAACAAAATTATAATTACTCAGCTAGGCAATGTAGAAATAAAAGTTGTAAGCCACGGAGAAGTGGAAATCCAGGAGTTAAACCATTCCTGATTCTGTCCTCTTTTTCTTTTTCTTTTGGCCAGTCTTTCTTGAACTTTAGCCATAGAATTTTTTATTACACTTGAATGATTGCTGTAAAAACAATATTTTTTTTTTTTTTGTGGAGGGCTGCATGCAGCCCTTCCTGTTGAAGGAATAAAAGATCAAGTCCTGTCTTGTTCTGAAATACTACCTCAGATAAGGATGTTAGACTCTTGTAAATAAGAAATAGGAGTTTTTATCTTTTCTATATCTATTGCTGTTTTAAGAGGCTCATAATTCCTTCTTTCCCTGTAAAACTAGAGCACAAGTGCCTGTAGCTGGGCCTCTCACACTAAGGCACATCAGTACTGAAATGGTTAATGCTGTAGCAAGTTTTCTCTTGGATCAAGACAAGTCTCAATCTCAATGATATCAGACTTCATCATTAGGATGAAAAAGGAGTCTAGGAATAAGTTGAACCAACACATAAAAATCTTTGGAAAGTTCCAAACCTTGTAGGGAATAAAACCTGTAGAGCAATCCCACCATCTCTCTTTGGGAGGAATAAAATAAGATAAAGAGATAGAAATAATAAGTGTTTGATTGTATAAGCTCTGTCTTTTACCTTTATAATTTTTCTCTGTATAAGTATCTAGTCCAGAAACTTTATGTAGAGAAAGAGCTGTGCCAGATTTCTGATTCTACTGATAAATCAGAAGAGCTATTAGAATAAGAAATATTGTTAGATAACAAAGCAATACCTTCATAATAAGGAGGAGCTATATTATAGTAAAGCCAAGAAGAGTGAGTGATATTAGCATAAGTATCATTAAGCATATGAAACATGCCCTCCATTAATTCTCATTAATTAAGGAGGGTAACACATTTAGAAAATGTAGTGGTGACAATTGTAGGAATACCAGATATAGGACTTTTTTATCCTTATTGTTTTTCTTTTGGGGCTTATTTATGATCTTATTAGGTCCTATTGGAAAAGACATATGCATAATTTTAAGCTTAATGGTAAAAAATAATCTATCTTCATAACCTTCTTTATAAAGTCAAAGCCACCAAGTCTTTCCTTTAAGTCAGTTTTCTCTAAACTTTTTCTAGACTCAGTGAATTTTACTGTAATAGGATTGCAGAGAAAACTAACACAAGATCTTACACCTGTCCAGGATCTAGACAGCACAACTTCATCACAACTAAAGGCATGACAAAAATAATGTTCATTGCCTTTGTATCTAGAGCTAGACAGGACAGGACCTGTTGAATTGTTACTTACTGTAATTAAATATCTTTGGGGCTTCCAATAAACATTTTCTGTGGTCTCACATCTCCAAGCAGTACATACAAAATCTTCTGCATCTCCAGAATTATGAACCTGGGATCTAGTCCTGTCATCCCAAGGATACACAGATAAAGAACAAGATTGTCTCTAAGCACCAGATGTCCACATCCCACATTTCTAATTAAACCTTTACATGAGCAAGGTTTTGAGGAGCAAGACTCTTTTCCATCACACTCAGGTAAGCCCCCTGGTGTAATTGCTTAGATATATGCCAAGTGCTTAAACCTGCTGTGAACTGACCAAGATCCAAAACAGGATCAGGCCACCCGGTGTAATGAGAATGGCTTTGAGAATTGATAGAAAACACCTATTCACTATAGGTGAGACTATACTCCAGGTCAACTTAGCTGGCTGATAGGGATTCTGAGCTGACTTCATCATTTGCATCATTGTTAGAAGGCTCAGGATCCATGTCCACTTGACAAGCTAATCTTTTTGGCAGCCATAGGGCTCCATTTTCTTTCTGTGAAAAAAAAAACACAAACAGAACCTTGTCTCCATATTAAAACAGGATCATTTCATGTATTAGTTAGAATGAGTTTTTATATGATCAATATAAAAATGATTTTTTGAGCAAGAATGTTTTGTAATTGTGAAAACAGAGATCTAGCTGGTGTATTGAAATGAAATGAATCACAAGTGTCTAATAAAGGACCTGAGTCACAAATACACTATCATAAAAAGATTAAAATCATTAATTATAGACTGAAAAACATTTACTATTGTTGTGAGTACTGTCAGCTGAGTAGAAAGCCCAGGAGTCTCTATGACTAACTTGATTATTTTATAAGATATTTTATGTGTTTTTTTAGGGGAGCCATTAGTAAATATTAAAAGAGCATTATGTAGCAGTTGAAAAGTTGTCCCATTAGGAAATATAACTTTATGTAAATTTAAAAAAGATTTTATCGGCCTATCATGAGGATAATGATTATCTATGTCTTTAAATTTTTATTTGAGCAGGTAACCATTCTGTATTATGTTGCTTTAACCAAATATTTTGATCTATATTAAAAAGCTGAATAATGATATCTTGCTCCATGTCAAAATTAATCAGTGTTTGTTTTGTTAAGTATCATTATTATATGAGCCACTGTCTTATAATGTGACAATATATTATGTTTAGGAGATATCTTTGAATGTATATACATAAGAGGAGCTTTTAGTCAAAATAATCTTGTAGGAATATGAGTCATTTTAAAAATCAACAAATGTAAAGGAAAGAATAATTTGTATAAGTAAATATTGTGCTTTAATAGTTCGTTTTGCTTGTTGTAAAGCCAACAATCCCTTTGAAATTAAAACTCAAGGAGAGGTACGATCACCATTCCCCCTAAGAATGTTAAATAAGGGTTTTAATTTTCTTGTAGTAAGCTTCAAATAAGGATGGAGTCAGTTAATATTGCTTAAAAGTTTTTGAAATTTCTTTAAAGTTTTAAAATTGTCTCTATAAATGTTTATTTTTTTTTTGAGGAAAAATGGCTTTATCTGTAAGCCTAAAACCTAAATAATTATAAGGATCTTGAGTTTTGTACTTTTTCTGGAGCTATTTGTAATCTTTTATCTGCTAATGTCTATTATAAATCTTTATAACATAGAAACAAGTCTTGAGGATCTTTTTTGTTAATAAGATATCATCTATGTAATGTATATTACAATAGAAGCTGCTTCATCACTTATGCAGGAGCAATTAGAGGCAAGACATATAACACAATCTCAGACACCTTAAAACATTCCAGTATTTGTTATTTAAAAAAATCCAAGTGGCGATTGTTACAAGATCTAAAAAAGGTTAATAAAACCATGATGCCTATGGGTGTTTTATAACCTTGGTTTCCATCTCCAGTAGATATTCCTAAAAGGTATTATAAAGTAATAGTAGATTTAAAAAAAATTCTTTGGATAAAGGCCACTGATTATCCCACAATGGAACACTATTAAGCCATTGAATTTTATCAGCATGGGATGTAGGCAAGATAGTGGCCACTCCTGAAAATACTCCAAACCTCTAGTGTTAGAGATAGACTTAGGCCTTTTAAATGTCTTAATGTTTCTTTACTATCCCTTTACATCCTCAAGTTTGTAAAGGATTTGCTTTTCGTGTTCCTTCTATTAATTTTATAAAGCCAATAAAAAGCTATCAATAGATAGTTCTTCTTCAAGATATGGCTAATAGCCCTACATTATGTCAAAAATTTCTGACACAAGCCATTCAGCCTATAAGACAACAATGGCCAATCTTCTTTTCTAATAATTGTTACATCAGTTTTAGTATTTATTAATCTTTTAAAACATTTTCTTTAACCAATAATTTAAGATTAGGTCTCTTATTAGTAATAGAGTGAACCCAGTATGCATTTGATGAATTAAAATCATCTTGTCCTCTCTCACTCTTAACAAATTTAGAAGGTAACAGTTGTAAGGGAATTAAAGCAGGTTGAGCAATTCTTTTATTTGTAGGTATGGTTATAATGCCATGAGGAGAAGCAGTCATAATTTAAATTTCTCTTGTATAATCACTACTTAGAACTTTTGGATAGATTCGCAGTCCTTTCATAATAATACTAGTTTGGCCTAAAAGTTACCCCCATGTCCCTGGAGGTAAGGGCACAAAAACTATTGTAGGCACCATCAGAACTTTTATTTTAGAGTTAGAACTGTGTAGGTGGTAGAATTGAGGTCCAATTTTCTACTTCTTAGGGTTATTTTGATAAGTTTAGAAATGGATTTCTCTGGCCTGGCAGTAGCTTTATGGCCCCATAAGCTGTTTGTTGTAGATGTCTGAGGGTTTAAGGCTGAGCCCTATGTTCATTTTATGACAAGGGATAGCCCTGATTATCTGTTTTAGATTTATAATCTCTGGCCCAGTGAGTATTTTCCTTGTATCGAGGAATAATTTTGGGGCGTGACCTGATTGTCTATTTATATCTCTGATTTTAGGACAATCATTTTTAAAGTGACCCTGACCTCTACCTTTAAAACATTCTTTATTTTCTTGTCTCTGTGAAAGAATTTTTTGTACAGTGGTCCCCTGTAAGGCAATAGCCATCACTAGACCTTGATTGTATGAGCATCTAATTTTTATGCAAAGATGAATGTATGTAGATAAGTCTATCTTTGCTTTACATGGCCTGATAGTGGCATGGAGTGCTGTATTAGAATTCTCATAAGTCAATTGTGTAACAAAAAAACAAAAAACAACAAAAAAAAAAAAACAAAAAAAAAAACCTCTTGTCTGAGCATCTCTAAAAATTGTATTAGTTGTTTTTAACAGTCTGCCTATAAATTCTTCAAATGGCTCATCAGGACTTTGCTTGATGTCAGATAAATTTCTACTGAGATTTCTTTTAGTTGGTAACTGAGTTCAGGCACCACAAGCAGCCAATACAATCTGTGTATACACTCCTGTAGGCAGTCTAATTTAATTAGTGTTACCTTCATATTGACCTTCTTTTAAAAGCATATTAATATCCCATTGAGCATTACCTGTCTGAGCATTCATCATAGCAGTTTTTTTTTTACTTGCTTTATGTCATTTAGAAATCTAAAGTAAATAATCTCCTCTTGATAAAGTAGCCTTGTATATAGTTTCTTAGTCTTGGGGAGTTAAATTTGTTTCCATCACAGTGTCTAATAAAGTTTGTGTAAATGGAGGTGTAGGACCATATTTTTGGCACAGTTGTTTTTAACTCTTTTATCACTTTGAACTGTAACACTTGGTATTGTCTGACTCTATTGTCCTGTTGATTAACTATCTCAATTATAGGAAAAGTCAGCACTTTAGATGTATCTTGTCTCTGTCTGTGAGCCTGACTCACAACTCTTTATAGCAGAGGTTGGAATATGTTAGAATTATTATTCTTTTTTTTTTGTACTTGATGTATGTTTTAATTCTTGTGCTCATTAGTCAATTTTTGTAGCTTAACTTTTAGCTATTATTTATAACTTATATGTCAAGGTGAGCAGCATCTCCTGCATTAAAAGCCATAGATAGAGCAGAAGTCACATAAGGAGGCCAATCTTCATTATGATATTTAACAGCCTTTTCTTTTAAATCATCTTTTTCCTCTAGATCTAATTCATTATCTATACCTCAAACTTTTGTTTCTCCAGGTCTATAAGGCATGCTAGGTCTGTATTTTTGTGACTTAGAGTTAAGAGTGTCTCTTTCTATAGAAAAGGTTACATTCTAGAGTATACAAAGCCAATCTATTGAGGTCCTCAAAAAATAGGGAAATGGAGTCCCAGCTGGCCATCTCTTGCCACCAACTGAAGCTACCAATACAAGGACTGGTTCCATCCAATTCAGTTATTGGCCCAGGTAATCTCACTCAACCCAGGCTATTGTCAAGACAATATATTACTCTCCACAAAGTAATATCAGAGGCCAGTTGATAAAGACAGAACCCACAGAGCTGGTCCTATATACAATCTTAGGCAAATGGATGGAATTATAAAACATCATACCTGAGTGAGGTAACCTAATCTCAAAAAAACTATGCATGATATGCACTCACTGATAAGTGGATATTAGTTCAGAAGCTCAGAATACCAAGGATATAATTCACAGACTACATGAAGCTCAAGAATAAGGAAGATCAAGTGTGGATACTTCAGTCCTTCTTAAAAGGAGGAACAAAATAGCCATAGGAGGAGATACAGAGACAAGTGTGGAACAGGGACTGAAGAAGAAGCCATCTAGAGACTGCCTCACTGGGGATCCATCCCATATACAGTGGTTAATCCCGGAGACTATTGTGGATGCCAACAAGTACATGCTGACAGGCACCTGATTCGTATGCCTCCTGAGAGTTCTGCCAGTACCTGACAAAAACAGAGGCGATGCTTTCAGCCAATCCCTGGACTGAGCATAAGTCCCCAGAGAAGGGACCCCTAGAGAAGGGTCTCAAGAAGCTGAATGTGTTTGCAGCCCCATAGGAAGAATAACAATATGAACCAACCATTATCCCCAGAACTCCTAGGGACTAAACCACCATGGAGGTACCAATGACTTCAGCTGCATACCAAGCAGCAGATGGCCTTGTTGGACATCAGTGAGAGTAGAGACCCTTGGTCCTGTGAAGGCTAGTTTCACCTGTGTAAGGGAATTCCAGGACAGGGGAGCAGAAGTGGGTAGGTTAGTGAGCAGGTGGGGTGGTGGGATGGGGGTTTTCAGAGGGGAAATGAGGTAAGGGAATAACATTTGAAATGTAAATAAAGAAAATACCTAATAAAAATAAATGTAAAATAAATAAAAAATGAAAGAAAAAAAAAGAATATTCACTCCAACATTCTATTGGTACAGAAGTGTACACTGCAGGCTACCCAAAATAGAGATCAAAATACTAATACAGACTCAGAACTCTTTGATCACAATACTGTCCTGCCTGCAGAATATATTGGGGCAATGATATCACAAAACATGTAGGATTTGACTTAGGGGCCACTTCAGAGTATAGAGCACATTCCAAACAATTTTTGCGTGGTTCAGGAACCTAGAGTAATATCAAATACAATAGTATTAAAATAAGAAAGGAAGGAATAAATGAATGAAGAAAGAAAGAAAAAAGAAAGAAAGAAAGAAAGAAAGAAAGAAAGAAAGAAAGAAAGAAAGAAAGAAAGAAAGAAAGAAAATGGTTGTAAAATGAATCCCAGTGATGTTCTTCTACACTAATGGTTTGATGCCTTTGTCCTTGGAGGGGCTTCCTACTGATGCAGGTGGGAATGAATGCAGAGAACAGTGGCCAGACTGCTCTAAAAAGAATGTCTCTATCAGGTCTTTCCCCTCAGAGTTGGGGGAATGCAATACAGTAAAGAAATTTAAAAAGATATTCTAAGTCAATGAACATAAGAAATAACACGGTGTATCCATTTTAATATCTAGCAAAACATATTTTGAATGAAAACAAAGCAGAAGAGACAGGAAAGTACACAATATACAAACAAAGTAAAGGTCCACAAGAATTATATACTAATTCCCTTATGAACATAGGCATACATCTTTATATTATTCGATATATTCTTTCTTTTTTCTTTTCTATATTCTTGTTTATATTCCAAATTATTTCCACTTTCCCAGTTTCCCCCTCCCCATAAGTCCTATAAATCTTTTTCCTTCCTTCCTTTATCCAAACAAATCCCTCCCACTTCTCTGTCCTGGAAATCCCCTACATTGCTGTATCAAGTAATTCCAGGACCAGCACTCTCTCCTTCCTTCTTGGAAATCATTTGATATGTGAATTATGTCTTTGGTATTCAGAGCTTCTGTGCTAATATCCATGTATAAGTGACTGAATTCCATGTATGTTCTTTTGTTATTGGGTTACATCACTTAGGATGATATTTTCCAGTTTCAATCATTTGCCTAAGAATTTCATGAATTCATTGTTTTTAATTGCTCAGTCGTATTCCATTGTGTAAAAATACCACATTTTCTGTATCCATTCTTTCATTGAGGGACATCTGGGTTGTTTCCAGCTTCTGGCTATTATACATAAAGCTGCTATGAACATAGTGAAGCATGTGTCTTTATTGCATGCCTGGAAATCCTGTGGGTATATAACTATGAGTGGTAAAACAGGATCCCCCAGAAGTGTCATGCCCAGGTTTCTGAGGAACTGCCAGACTGATTTCCAGAGTGGTTGTACCAGCTTGAAATCTCACCAGCAGTGGAGGAGTGTTCCTCTTTCTCCACATCCTTGCCAACACCTGCTGTCACCTGAGTTTTTAATCTTAGCCATTCTGACTGGTGTGAGGTGAAATCTCAGGGTTGTTTTGAATGGGATTTCCCTAATGACTAAAGATGTTGAACATTTCTTAAGGTGCTTCTCAGCCCTTTGAAATTCTTCAGATGAAAATCTTTGCTTAGCTCTGTACCGCATATTTTAATAGGGCTATTTGGCTCTCTGGAGTCTAACTTCTTGAGTTCGTTGTATATATGGGATATTAGCCCTCTGTCAGATGTAGGGTTGGTGAAGATCTTTTCCCAATTTGGTGGTTGCTATTTTGTCGTTTTGACAGTGTCCTTTGCAATACAGAAACTGTGTAATTTTATGAGGTTCCATTTGTCAATTCTTGATCTTAGAGCATAAGCTATTGGTGTTCTGTTCAGGAAATTTTCCCTTGTGCCCATGTCCTCAATGCTTTTCCACAGTTTCTTTTCTATTAGTTTAAATGTGTCTGGTGTTATGTGGAGGTCCTTGATCCATTTGGAGATGAGCTAAGTACAAGGAGAAAGGAATGGATCAATTTGCATTCTTCTGCATGCTGGCTTCCAGTTGAACCAGCACCATTTGTCAAAAAGCCTATCTTTTTTTCCACTGCATGGTTTTAGTTCCTTTGTCTAAGATCAAGTGACCATAGGTGTGTGGGTTCATTTCTGGGTCTTCAATTCTATTCTGATGATCTCTCTACCTGTCACTGTACCAATACCATGCAGTTTTTTTTAACACTATTGCTCTGTAGTACTGCTTGACGTTGGGGATACTGATTCCCACATAAGTTCTCTTACTGTTGGGAATAGTTTTAGCTATCCTGGGATTTTTGTTATTCCAGATGAATTTGAGATTGCTCTTTTTAACTCTATGAAGAACTGAGTTGGGATTTTGTTGGGGGACTGCATTGAACCTGTATATTTCCTTTGACAAGATGGCCATTTTTACTATAATAATCCTGCCAATCGATGAACATGGAAGATTTTTCCATTTTCTGAGGTTTTCTTCAATTTCTTTCTAAAGAGACCTGAAGTTCTTGTCACACAGATCTTTCACTTGTTTTGTTAGAGTCACATCAAGATACTTTATATTGTTTGTGGCTATTGTGAAGGGTGTCATTTCCCTAATTTCTTTCTCAGGCTGTTTATTCTTTGAGTATAGGAAGGCTACTGATTTGCTTGAGTTAATTATATAACCAGCCACTTTGCTGAAGTTGTTTATCTACTGTAGAAGTTCTTTGGTGGAATTTTTGGGTCGCTTTAGTATACTATCATATTATTTGCAAATAGTGATATTTGACTTCTTCCTTTCCATTTGTATCCCTTTGACCTCTTTTTGTTGTCTAATTGCTGTAGCTAGAACTTTAAGTGCTATAACAAATAAATATGGAGAGAGAGGGCAGCCTTGTCTGGTCCCTAATTTTAGTGAGATTGCTTCAAGTTTCTCTACATTTAGTTTGATGTTGGCTACTGGTTTGCTGTATATTGCTTTTATTATATTTAGGTATGGGCCTTGAATTCCTGTTCTTTCTAAGACCTTTAACATGAAAGGATGCTGAATTTTATCAAATGCTTTTTTAGCATCTAATGAAATGACCATGTGTTTTTTTTTTCTTTGAGTTTGTTTATGTAGTCGATTGCATTGATGGATTTCTGTATATTGAACCATCTCTGCATCCCTGGAAAGAAGCCTACTTGATCATGGTGAATGATCGTTTTGATGTGTTCTTGGATTTGGTTGACCAGAAGTTTATTGAATATTTTTGTGTCGATATTCATAACGGATACTGACCTGAAATTCTCTTTCTTTGTTGGATCTTTGTGTGGTTTTGGTATCAGTGTATTTGTGGCTTCATAGAATAAGTTGGGTAGTGTTCCTTGCATTTCTATTTTGTGGAATAGTTTCAAGAGTATTGTTGGTAAGTCTTCTTGGAAGGTCTGATAGAATTCTGCACTAAAACCATCTGCTCCTGTGGGTTTTTTGTTTGTTTGTTTGTTTGTTTGTTTTTTGTTTTTTTGGTTGGAAGGCTTTCAATGACCACTTCTATTTATTTAGGGGTTATGGGAACATTTAGATGCTCTACCCAATCCTGATTTAATTTTTGTATTTTGTATCTATCTAGGAAACTGTACATTTCCTCCATATTTTCCAGTTATGTTGAGTAGAGTCTTTTGTAGTAGGATCTTATGTTTTTTTGAATGTCCTCAGTTTCTGCTGCTACATCTCCCTTTTCATTTCTAATTTCATTAATTTGGATACTGTCTGTGTGACCTCTGATTAGTCTGGCTAAGTGTTTATCTATCTTGTTGATTTTCTCAAAGAACTGCTCCTGGTTTTATTGATACTTTATGTGGTTCTCTTTGTTTCTACTTGGTTGATTTCAGCCCTGAATTTGATGATTTCCTGTCTTCTACTCCTCTTGGGTGAATTAGCTTCTTTTTGTTCCAGGGCATTCAGGTGTGTCGTTAAGCTGCTAGTGTATGCTCTCTCCCGTTTCCTTTTGGAGGCACTCAGGGCTATGAGCTTTCCTCTTAGCACTGCTGTCATGTGTCCCATAGATTTGGGTATGTTGTGCCTTCATTTTCATTAAATTCTTAAAAGGTTCTGATTTCTTTATTTTTTCCTTGACCAAGTTGTCATTGAGTATAGTATTGTTCAGGTTCCATGTGTATATGGGTTTTCTGCTGTTTTTGTTGCTATTGAAGACCACTCTTACTCCATAGTGATCTGATAGGAAGCATGGGATTAATTTGATATTCTTATATCTGCTGAGGTCTGTCTTGTGACCAATTATATGGTCGATTTTGGAGAAGGTACCTTGAGGTGCTGAGAAAAAGATATATTCTTTGTTTTAGGATGAAATGTTTTATATATATCTGCTAAATCTAATTGGTCCAAAGCTTCAATTAGTTTCACTGTGCACTGTGCTTTGAGCTTTAGTAAACTTTTTTTTTTTTTTTTTTTTTTTTTTTACAAATGAGGATGCCCTTGAATTTAGAGCATAGATGTTCAGAATTGAGATTTCTTCTTGGTTGATTTTTCTTTTGACCAGTAAGAAGTGTTCTCCCATGTCTCTTTTGATGACTTTAGGTTGAAAGTCAATTTTATATGATATTAGAATGGCTACTCTGTCGTGTTTCCTGAGACCATTTGCTTGGAAAATTGTTTTCCAGCCTTTTATTCTGAGGTAGTGTTTTTCTTTGACATTGAGGTGTATTTTCTGTTTGCAGCAAAATGTAGGGTCTTGTTTACATATCCAGTCTGTTATTCTATGCCTTTTTACTGTGGAATTGAGTCCATTGATGGTAAGAGATATTAAGGAATAATGATTATTTTTGTTTTTTGTTTTGTTTTGGGGGTTTTTGTTTATTTGTTTTTTGTCCCCACCCCCACCCCAGACAGGGTTTCTCTGTATAGCCCTGGCTTTCCTGGAACTCATTTTGTAGATCAGGCTGGCCTCGAACTCAGAAATCTGCCTGCCTCTGCCTCCTAAGTGCTAGGATTAAAGGCATGTGCCACCACTGCCAAGCAGGAATAGTGATTATTACCTCCTGTTATTTTTGATGTTATTTTATGTTTGTGTGGCTATCTTCTTTTGGGTTTGATGAAAGAAGGTTACACTATCTTGCTTTTTCCAGGGTGTAATTTCCCTCCTTGTATTGGCATTTTCCATCTATTATCATTTGTAGGGCTAGGTTTGTAGAACGATATTGTGTAAATTTGGTTTTATCATGGAATATCTTGGTTTCTCCATCTATGGTGATAGAAAGTTTTGCTGGGTATAGTAGTCTTGGCTGACATTTGGGTTCTCTTAGAGTCTGTATGAGATCTGCCCAGGATCTTCTAGCTTTCAGGGTCTCTGATGAGAAGTCTGGTGTAATTCTGATAGGTCTCATTTTATATGTTACTTGGCCTTTTTTCTTATTGCTTTTAATATTCTTTATGTAAATGTTTAGTACATTTTGAGTTTTGATTATTATGTGATGGGAGGCATTTCTGTTCTGGTCAGTCTGCTTGGAGTTCTGTAGGTTTCTTGTATATTCATGGGCATATCTCTCTTTAGGTTAGGGAATTTTCTTTCATAATTTTTTGAAGATATTTGCTGGCCCTTTAAGTTGTAAATCTTCACTCTCATCTATACCTGTAATCCTTAGGTTTTGTCTTCTCACTGTATCCTGGATTTCCTGGATGTTCTGGGTTACAAACTTTTTACATTTTGCATTTTTTTGACTGTTGAGTCAATGCTTTCTAAGGTATCTTCGACATCTGAGCTTCTTTCTTCTATCTCTTGTATTCTGTTGTTGATATTTACATCAATGACCCCTGATTTCTTCCCAAGATTTTCTATCTCCAAAGTTATCTCTCTTTGTGATTTCTTAGTGATTTTACTTCTTGATTTCTTTATGATTTTACTTCTGTTTTTAGATCCTGGATGGTTTTGCTCAGTTCCTTCTCTTGTTTATTTATATTTTCCAGTAATTCTTTAAGAGATTTTTTTTTGATTCCTCTTTCATGACTTCTGCCTGTTGATCCAGGTTCTCCTGCATTTCTTTAAGTGATTTTTGCATTTCCTCTTTATTGGCTTCTTTATCTGTTGACCCATACTCTCCTGAATTTCTTTAAGTGGTTTTTGTGTTTCCTTTGTTCATATTCTCCTGTATTTCTTTAAGAGATTTATTTATGTCCTTCTTGTACTCCTCCAGTAGCATCATGAGATGTGATTTTTAAATCCAAACCATGTTTTTTTCTAGTATGTTGGCATATCCAGGACTTGTTGTTGTTGGAGAATTGGGTTCAGATGATACAGTTTTGCCTTGATTTCTGTTAGTTACATTCCTATGTTTACCTTTTGCCATCTGGTTATCTCTGGCATTAGTTGTTCCTGTTGTCAATGGCTTGTGCTTGAACCTCCTGTGAGCCTTTAAGGCTATTTCCACACCACTGGATGACTGGGTTTCCCCTGGCACAGATTGCTGATGGACTGCCCTACTCTTGGGTTCCATTGGAGCCCTGGTGTACCTTGCCCTAAGCAATGTTATACTCAGGTTGTCTCTGTGTAACTGGTGTTGCCTGTCTGGTCCTTCAGGGAGCAAAGAAGGTAGATGCTGCGGGCACCCTTTCCAAGTGCTGATCACTCTCCAGGGCAAATGACCCAGGGTAGTGCTGGTACATAGATGACCCGAAGAGCTGCCCAAGCCTTTGGCAGAGGCAGAAACCTGGTAGGCTGTGTCCTGTGCAATGTTAAACTCAGGATATCTCTGTCTAGTGCTGCCTGTCTGTTCTGTCAGGGAGTGAAGATTGGCATACATCTTTAAACTAACTGCTTGCAAACCAAGTCAAAGAGAACACATAAAAATGACAGTCCAGTATGACCAAGTAGAATTGATCCCAGAGATGTAAGAAGAGTTCAACATATATAAATTGATAAATATAAACCACCATGTAAACAAACAAGTCTTGGAGACACCAGGGATACAAGAGATATATTTCAGCATTATCAGGGCCATCAATTCACAGAAGGCACACAGCCAAATCAACTTAAATGCAAAAATAATTGTCTTAGGTTTTTACTGCTGTGAACTGACACCATGACCAAAACAAGTCTTATAAATCACAACATTTATTAGGGGCTGGCTTATAGGTTCAGTGGTTCAATCCATTATTATCAAGGTGGGAGACTGAGAGCATCTAGACAGGCATGGTGAAGGCAGAGCTTAGAGCTCTACATCCTCATCTGAAGGCTGCAAGCAGAATACTGACTTTCAGGTAGCTAGAATGAAGGTCTTAAGCCCACACCCACATTGACACACCTACTCCAACAAAACAATACCTTCTAAAAGTGCCACTCCCTGGGCCAAGCTTATACAAACCATCACAAAACTCAAAACATTTCCACTAAAATCAGGATCAAGATAATGATGCCCACTCTCTCCTTGCCTATTCAGTATAGTGCTAAAGACTTAGAGCAATAAGGATAACTGAAATAAGATAAAGGGGATACAAATTGGAAAGAAAAAAATCAAAGTGGCATTATTTGCAGATGATATGATTATATACGTACATAATCCTAAAAATTCCCCTGAGAAATTCCTACAGCTGATTAACACTTTAAGCAAAGTAGAATGACATAAAAATAACTCACAAAAATCAGTACCCCTCCTTTATATAAATGACAAATTAACCAAGAAATCAAGAAAGCACTATCTTTCCCAATAATCTTAAATAGTAAAAAATAAAATGGAGTTCCTCTAACTAAGACCGTGAAAGATTTATATGATAAAGCCTTTAAGACAGTGAAGAAAGAAATTTGAAGTAGATATCATAACACCACTTCTATCTTAATCAGTGTTCCACTGCTGTGAAAAAAAATCATGACCACTGATATTCTTATAAATGAAAGTGTTTAATTGTGGCTAGCTTACAATTTCAGAGGTTTAGTCCATTGTCATAACAGCAGGAAATTATGCAGAATGCATGTAGACATGATGGTGCAGTAGTATCTGAGAGTTTTATATCTGGATCCCCAAGCAGGATGAAGAAAGAAAGCTACTGAGCCTGTCTTGAATTCTTGAAACTTCAAAACTTATGCCCAGTAACATATTTTATTCTAATAGGCCACACCTACTCTAACAGTGGCACACTTCCCAATACCTCCCAAATAGTACTATTCCATGATGGCTAGGTATTCAAAACCTGTGAGCCTTTGGGGGTCATTTTCATAAAAACCACTATACTTTGTCATGTATTGATAGGTATAATTTAGTAAGTTTGACATCCTACCAAAAGCAATCTAGAGAGTCAATGTAATCCTCATTATGTACATGAAGACAGTTATTCCCAGACCTTGATAGCACAATTCTCAGCTTCATATGACAACAGAAAACAAACAAACAAACAAAAAAACAAGCAACAAACAAAAATCCAGGATAGCAAAACCACTGCTGACTGATAAAAGAATTCTTGGAAGTCTCATTCTTCCCTGATTTCAGTTTATACTACCATGGTATAACAATAAAAACTGCATTATATTGGGACAAAACCAAATACACTGGTAAATGGAATCAGACTGAAAATCCAGAAGTAAATCCACACACATTTGGTCAACTAAATTTTTTTAAAGACGCAGGAAATTGCATCTTCAATAGATGTTGCTGAGTAAATTTGGTGATTGCATGTAAAAGAACCCAAATAGATCCATACTTATCACCTTGCACAAAACTCATCTCTAATTGGATTAAAGGACACAAAATAAATCCAGGTACAGTGAACCTGATAGAAGAGAAGACTCACTGGCATAGAAAAAGACATTCTGAAAAGAACACTTAATACAGGTACTAAGATTTAAAAAAAAAATAATAAATGGAATCTCATGAAACTGAAAGGCTGTTTGCAAAAGATAACCATTATTTAGACAAAATGACAATCTACTAAATGAGAAAAGAATTTTAGCAACTACACATCTGATAGAGAACTAATATCCAAAATGTGTATATCAGTCAAAAAACTAGATAAAAAGAAGTAAATGACAAAATTTAAAACTGGGGTGTAGATCAAAACAGAATTATCTACAGAGGAAACAACCAACTTCTCAAGACTTTTAAAAAGGTTTGACATCCTTAACAATCATGAATATGCAAATCTAGACTACTCTAAAGAAGAGATGGGTGGGACTGGAATGGTAGCAGAAAGTGGAAAAGGAGAAGGGAAAATGGGAAAAGGGACAGAACACAGAAAAATGCTGCTAAACATTAAAGGCCATTTGAAGGGCAGTGTGGCAAACCAAGACAATATAACCTTTCTAAATTATATACATGCATGGGGGCAATATAAATAAAATAGTGAAATAATGGAGAAGATAGAGTCCCTAGCTTGCCATCTCTTGTCACCAAATAAAGCTTCCAGTCTCAGGGGAAAATGTTACATGTAATTCGATTCTTGTCAAAATGGATTACATATTAATCACAAATCAGCCCAGACTGTTGGCAATGCCTTAGATTATTCTCTGCAAGCTGAAGGCAAGGCTCCATTGCAGAAAACAGCATATATATATAGTTCATTGAATAGAGAGGTTGAGCTGGTATCTATAAAGAGCTTTCATTGATATGTTCTGGTGTGTTCAGTATAGGAAGATACATAATTAAGAAGTGAAACATAAATAACAACCCAACAACAATAACAATCCTTTTGATATACATTGGTGTCTTGCACACCAGATAAGATAGGGGAATGATAGCCCAAAGCTTGTGTGAGTAAAGAACCAGTAACTACTTTGACTTAAAATCAATCCCAGGATATAAAATCCATACTCGATACTGCTTGAATAACAAAAACTGAGAATAGATAGGTCAGAGACTTAGGGTAAAACAAAATATTACAGGTCTTACAAAAAGTAGCAATTAGCAATAAAATTACTCCTAATGACATTTATTGAATTCATACCTCAGTGCCTTGCTCAGCAAGCATCAGAGAAGCTTTCACCTGCAGCAGTTGGGAGCAAAGACAGAGAATTACAGCCAGACCTTATATAGACAATGACTGACATCTGAACTTTAAATATGTTTTTCCATCAAAGTGCTCTCCTCAGGAATTAGGAAACCCTATGCAAGAGGAGGCAGAAAGAGTGTAAGAGTATAAGAGATGGAGGACACTAAACAAACAAGGCTCTCTAAATCACCATGAGCAAAGCTCATATGAACTCACAGAGACTGAGATAGCATGTCCAGGGCCTGGCTTCAGGAAGTGAAGAGGCCCACATCAGGTCCTTTGTGTGTGGGTGTTTATATGCATATGTATGTGTATGTGTAAGTGCATATCTGTATATTTATACATGTTTATATTTGCATGCATATGCATTTGCTATGTACAATATTGTATAAATATTGTGTGTGTATGTGTGTCTATGCTTTAAATTTAGTGGTTTTATAAAATTCCTGAGAGTGCAGATAGGTTTCTAGTTTTGTCTATTTCTGATGTGTTAGTTTTTGTTTTATTATGTTATATGTTATTTTATTTTTATCCCTTAGAATTTGTTTGATAATGAGAGATGAAAAAGAAAGAAGTTGATGGCAGCAGCAGCTCATCCAGCGGAGAAGGCCATCACCAGTGGAACCAAGGTGACAGGAACCAGGCAGGTCGTGCAACTGCTA
The DNA here is from genome assembly GCF_947179515.1 of Apodemus sylvaticus. Classification (NCBI taxonomy): domain Eukaryota; kingdom Metazoa; phylum Chordata; class Mammalia; order Rodentia; family Muridae; genus Apodemus; species Apodemus sylvaticus. The sequence goes on along the minus strand of NC_067474.1, from coordinate 3,341,734 downwards.
CCACTAGCCACTGCCGACCAGCCGGGCTGTGAGTGGCTGCAGAGTTACAGCGCTTTTTACCACACCGAAGCCACATTAGACCTCTGCCTCCTGCTAGCCAGTTACAAGAGGCGCTCCACCATCTTGGCTCGCAGACACTGGAGCGATCTGACAGTGCCAAGTACACAGACATCTTCCGAGGCTAACATCGCTTGGATCTTAACATGTCAGGCTCTGGCCTGTACACAGTCCCTGGGCAGCTCGGTGGGCCATCTGCGTGCAAACCCGGCCAGGACGTCATTTGCCCTGCAGTCTGTCCAGCACTTGCACGGGCACGCTGCCATATTGACTACCGGACGCCAGAAACAAAGCCAGCTAGCAACCATAGCCCGAGGCTAACATCACTTAGGTCAAAGCCTGGCAGGTCTTTGATGGCACCAGGCCCTGGGCAGCTCCATCAGCCATCTGCATGCTAACCCGGCCAGGAGTTCTTTTGCCCTGCAGACTGCCAAGCACTTGCAGGGGCGCATACTGCCATCTGGGCTACATTTTGGGACACCAAAAAATTCTAGCAGACAAAGCCAGCAAGCAGACATAGCCCGAGGCTAACATCACTGGGGTCTAAGCCTGGCAGGCTTTTGCCAGCACCCAAGCCCTGGGAAGCTGAGTGGGCCATCTGTGTGCCAACACATCCAGGAGGTTGTTTGCCCTGCAGACTTTCAAGAACTTGCAGGGCCATGCACCTCCATCTCAGCTACTGGACACCAGAGAGATCTAACAGACAAAGCCAGCTAGCAGACATAGCCCGAGGCTAACATCGCTTGGGTCAAAACCTGATAGGCTTTGGCCTGTACCCAGGCCCTGGGCAGCTCGGTGGGCCATCTGTGTGCCAACCCAATCAGGAGGTCGTTTGCCCAGCAGACTGCCCAGCACTTGCAGGGGCGTGTGCCACCATCTTGGCTACCTGATAGAACCAGTTAGCAGACGTAGACCTAGGAGAACATTGCTTGGGCCTAAGACTGTTGGGGTTACACCTGGACTCAGGACCTGGGCAGCTAGGCCAGCTGTGTGTGCACCAACCCAGTTGGGGTATCTGTTGCCCTGCAGAGGGATCAGCACTTGGAAAAGGTCCCCAAAGCATCCACCATCATCACTCCCTGGAGGAGCAAATGGGCAACACCAGGTTCACAGAGACAACTTAGGGCAGGGCACACTATGGCTCCAAGGGCACCCAAGAGGAGGAATCTGTTCCAGGGGAACCCAGTCACCCAGTGCTGCAGAAATAGCCTTACAGGTTCACAGGAGGTTGATACACCAGCCAATAACAATAAGACCAACTAATGGCAGAGATAAGAAGATGGCAAAAGGCAAACATAGGAACGTTACTAACAGAAATCTAGGCAATATGGCACAATCTGAACCCAATTCTAAAATAACAGCATGTCCTGGATACCCCAACACACCAAAAAAAAACCCAAGATTTGGATTTAAAATCACTGGTCATGATGCTGCTAGAGGAACACAAGAAGGGCTTAAATAAAACTCTTCAAGAAACACAGGGGAACATGAATAAATTAGAAGCCCTTACAATGGAAACACAAAAATCACTTAAAGAAATTCAGGAGAATAGGCTCAAGAGAAGCCAAAAAAAAAAAAAAACCCTTAAAGAAATGGAGGAGAAATTGAGTCAACAGGCAGAAGTCATGAAAGAGGAAACACAAAAATCTCTTAAAGAATTCAAGGAAAACACAAACAAATGAAGGAAGTGAGCAAAACCATCCTGGATCTAAAAACAGAAGTAGAAACAACTAAGAAATCACAAAGGGAGACAACTTTGGAGATAGAAAACCTTGGAAAGAAATCAGGGGCCATAGATGCAAAGATCAACAACAGAATGCTAGAGATGGAAGAAAGAATCTCAGGTGCTGAAGATACCATAAAATCCATTGATTCAACAGTAAAAAAAAATGCAAAATGCAAAAGGCTTGTAGCCCAGTAAATCCAGGAAATCCAGGAAATCCAGGACACAATGAAAAGACCAAACCTAAGGATTATAGGTATAGATGAGAGTGAAGATTTACAACTGAAAGGGCCAGCAAATATCTTCAACAAAATTATGGAAGAAAACTCCCTAACCTAAAGAGAGAGATGCCCATGAATATAAAAGAAGGCTACAGGACTCCAAACAGACTGGACCAAAGCAGAAATGCCTCCAATCACATAATAATCAAAACCCCAAATGTACTAAACAAACAATGAATATTAAAGGCAGTAAGAGAAAAAGGCCAAGTAACATATAAAGGAAGACCTAACAGAATTACACCAGACTTCTCACCAGAGACCATGAAAGCTAAAAGATCCTGGGCAGAGCTCATGCAGACTCTAAGAGAACACAAACTTCAGCCAAGACTCTAAGAGAACACAAATTTCAGCAAAACTCTCGATCACAATACATAGAGAAGCCAAGATATTCCATGACAAAACCAAATTTGCACAATATCTTTCCACAAAACTAGCCCTACAAAGAATGACAGGAGGAAAACTCCAATACAAGTAGGGAAACTACACCGTGGAAAAAGCAAAATAGTAACCTTCTTTCATCAAACCCAAAAGAAGATAACCATTCAAATATAAAAATAACATCAAACATGACAGGAAGTAATAATCACTATTCCTTAATATCTCTTAAAATCAATGGTCTCAATTCCCCAATAAAAAGACATAGACTAACAGACTGGATAAGGAAACAGGACGCTATATTTTGCTGCATACAGGAAACACACCTCAGTGTCAAAGACAAAAACTACCTTAGAGTAAAAGGCTAGAAGACAATTTTACAAGCGAATGGTCTCAGGTAAAACGAGCTGGAGTACCCATTCTAATATCAGATAAAATTGACTTTCAACCTAAAGTCATCAAAAGAGACTCTAAAGGACATTTGCTGATCAAAGGAAAAATCCATCAAGAAGAACTCTCAATTCTGAACATCTATGCGTCAAATGCAAGGGCACCCTTATTCATAAAAGAAACTTTACTAAAGCTCAAAGCACACATTGCACCTAACACAATAATTGTGGGTGACTTCAAAACTCCACTCTCCTCAATTGACCTCAGGACCCTAGTTTTCTGTTTCTCAGGAAAACAGATACTAAGCAGGTACACAGTAAGTCTAATTGAAGCTTTGGACCAATTGGATTTAACTGATATTTATAGAACATTTCACCTTAAAACAAAAGAATATACCTTTTTCTCAGCAACTCATGGTACCTTCTCCAAAATTGACCATATAATTGGTCACAAGACAGTCCTCAACAGATATAAGAAGATCAAACTACTCCCATGCCTCCTACCAGATCACTATGGAGTAAGAGTGGTCTTCAATAGTAACAAAAACAACAGAAAGCCCACATACAAATGGAAGCGGTACAATACTCTACTCAATGATACCTTGGCCAAAGAAGAAATAAAGAAAGAAATCAAAGACTTTTTAGGATTTAACGAAAATGAAGACACAACATACCCAAATCTTTGGGACACAATGAAAGTAGTGCTAAGAGAAAAGCTCATAGCCCTGAGTGCCTCCAAAAAGAAATGGGAGAGAGCATACACTAGCAGATTAATGGCAACCATGAAAGCTCTGGAACAAAAAGAAGCTAATTCACCCAGGAGGAGTAGAAGACAGGAAATCATCAAACTCAGCACTGAAATCAATCAAGTGGAAACAAAGAGAATCATACAAAGAATCAACAAAACCAGGAGCTGGTTCTTTGAGAAAATCAACAAGATAGATAAACCCTCAGCCAGACTAACCAAAGGGCACAGAGACAGTATCCAAATTAACAAAATTAGAAATGTAAAGTGGGATATAACAACAGAAACTGAGGAAATTAAAAAAATCATCAGATCCTACTACAAAATCCTATACTCAACACAACTGGAGAATCTGGGGGAAATGGACAATTTCCTACACAGATACCAAATGCCAAAATTAAATCTGGATCAAATAGATCATCTAAACAGTCCCCAAACCCCTAAAGAAATAGAAGGAGTCATAGAATGTCTTCCAAACAAAAAAATCACAGGACCTAATGGTTTCAGTGCAGAATTCTATCAGACCTAACACCAATACTCTCCAAACTATTCCACAAAATAGAAACAGAAGGAACACTACCCAATTCCTTCTACAAAGCCACAATTATGCTTATACCAAAACCACACAAAGATCCAACAAAGAAAGAGAATTTCAGAACAATTTCCCTTATGAACATCGATGCAAAAATACTCAATAAAATTCTTGCCAACTGAATCCAAGAACACATCAAAACGATCATCCACCATGATCAAGTAGGCTTTATCCCAGGGATGCAGGGTTGGTTCAATATATGGAAATCCATCAATGCAATCCACTACATAAACAAACTCACAGAAAAAAAACACACGGTCATTTCATTGGATGCTGAAAAAGCTTTTGACAAAATTCAGCATCCTTTCATGCTTAAAGTCTTGGAAAGAGCAGGAATTCAAGGCCCATACCTAAACATAGTAAAGGCAATATACAGCAAGCCAGTAGCCAACATCAAACTAAATGGAGAGAAACTTGAAACAATCCCACTAAAATCAGGGACTAGACAAGGCTGCCCCCTCTCTCCTTATCTTTTCAATATTGTACATGAGGCACTATCTAGGACAATTAAACAACATAAGGAGGTCAAAGGGATAAAAATTGGAAAGGAAGAAGTCAAATTATCAATATTTGCAGATGATATGATAGACTACTTAAGTGACCCAAAAAACTCTACAAGAGAAGTCTCACAGCTGATAAAGAACTTCAGCAAAGTGGCAGGTTATAAAATCAACTCAAACAAATCAATAGCCTTCCTATACTCAAAGGCTAAGCAGGCTGAGAAAGAAATTGGGGAAACGACACCCTTCACAATAGCAACAAATAATATAAATTACCTTTGTGTGACTCTGACCAAACAAGTAAAAGATCTATATGACAAGAACTTCAAGTCTCTGAAGAAGGAAATGGAAGAAGACCTCAGATAATGAAAAAAATCTGCCATGCTCATGGATTGGCAGGATTAATATAGTTAAAATGGCAATCTTGCCAAAAGCAATATACAGATTCAACGCAATATCCATCAAAATCCCAACACAGTTCTTCACAGAGTTAGAAAGAGCAATTCTCAAATTCATTTGGAATAATGAAAAACCCAGGATAGCAAAAATATTCTCAACAGTAAAAGAAATTCTGGGGGAATCAGTATCCCTGACTTCAAGCAATACTACAGAGCAGTAGTGCTAGAAGCTGCATGGTATTGGTATAGCGACAGGCAGGCTGATCAATAGAATAGGAATGAAGATCCATAAATGGACCCACACACCTATGGCCACTTGATATTTGACAAAGGGGCTGAAAACATCCAGTGGAAAAAAAAGATAGCCTTTTCAACAAATGGTGCTGGTTCAAATGGAGGTCAGCATGCAGAAGAATGCGAATGGATCCATCCTTATCTCCTTGTACTAAGCTGAACTGCAAATGGATCAAGGACCTCCTCATAAAACCAGACACACTGAAGCTAATAGAAAAGAAACTGGGGAAGACCCTTGAGGACATGGGCACAGGGGGGAAATTTCCTGAACAGAACACAAATAGCTTATGCTCTAAGATCAAGAATTTACAGATGTGACTTCACAAAATTACAAAGTTTCTGTAAGGCAAAGGACACTATCAAAAGGACAAATTTGCAATGAACAAATTGGGAAAAGATCTTCACCAACCCTACATCCGACAGATGGCTAATGCCCAATATATACAAAAAACTCAAGAAGTTAGACCCCAGAAAACCAAATAACCCTATTAAAAATGGGGTACAGAGCTAAACAAAGAATTTTCACCTGAAGAACTTCGGATGGCTGAGAAGCATCTTTAAAAATGCTCAACATCATTAGTCATTAGGGAAATGCAAATCAAAACAACCCTGAGATTTTACCTTACACCAGTCAGAATGGCGAAGATTAAAAACTCAGGAGATTGGAGGTGTTGGCAAGGATGTGAAGAAAGAGGAACACTCCTCCACTGCTAGTGGGAATGCAAATTGGTACATCCACTCTGGAAATCAGTATGGCTGTTCCTCAGAAAACTGGGCACTTCACTTTCGGAGGATCCTGCTATACCACTTTTGGGCATATACCCAGAGGATTCCCCAGCATGTAATAAGGAAACATGCTCCACTATGTTCATAGCAGCCCTATTTATTATAGCCAGAAGCTGGAAAGAACCCAGGAGTCCCTCATCGGAGGAATGGACACAAAAAATGTGTTACATATACACAATGGAGTACTATTCAGCCATTAGAAACAATGAATTCATGAAATTCTTAGACAAATGGATGGAGCTGGAGAACATTATACTAAGTGAGGTAACCCAGTCTCAAAAGGTGAATCACTCACTGATAAGTGGATATTAGCCTAGAAAATTGGAATACCGAAGACATAATCCACCTATCAAATGATGTCCCAGAGGAACTGAGGAGTAGCCCCTGGTTCTGGAAAGGCTGATTGTAGAAGTATAGGGCAATACCAGAACAGGAAAGTGGGAAGTGGTGGTTAGGGGAACAGGAGGTGGGAAGAGGGCTTATGGGACTTTCTAGGAGTGGGGAGCCAGAAAAGGAGAAATAATTTGAAATGAAAATAAAAATATATTGGATAAAAAAAAGAAAAAGAAATGAATTGGGACATGAGGGGATGTGGAGAGGAACTGGGAGGAGAAGAAGGAGGAGAAGCTATTTTCAGAATAAATTTTGTGAGAAAAAATATTTTCAACAAAACAAAAATTTCACATCTAGAAACATCACCACCAAGCAAAGAATTTAATATTGAAACAGATTGCCACAAAACTCAGAGGTTTTAAATACTAAATATAAAACTACAATGAGTGCTTAAACTACCAACCAAAGAGTATATAATGGACCCGATGACTCCTGCTATATATGGAGCAGACTACTGCCTCATCAGGCATCAGGAGAAGGGGAGGCACTTGATCCTGTGGAGGCTTGATACTCCAGGGAAGGAGGAGGCTAGAGGGGTGAAGTAGGAGTGCATGGATGGGTGGTTAGGTGGGGGAGAACCCTCTTAGGGGCAAAGGAGATGGGGGTGAGGTTGGGGTTTTGGAGTTCATGGAGGTGAGACAAGAAAAGAAAATAGCATTTGTAATGTAAACAAAAAGGATTAATAAATAATAAGAAAAGGAAAAAAAAAACTATGACCAAGGAGTCTCAGAGAAAAAATCCAAAAATCCAAAGGTGCCTGCTTTGAAAAATACTTAAAAGTTCTGGGAAAATAAAGCAGTGTGTTTGAATAGGTGTAGATGTTTCAGTGTGTGTGTGTGTGTGTGTGTGTGTGTGTGTATGTGTCTGTGTGCTTGTGTTTTTGTGGGGTTATGTGTATTGTGTATATCTGGTGTTTATGCTCATGTGTGTGCAGATACATATGCTGATTGTATGAAGGCATCTAGTTTCCTCCTTTTTCACTGTCTGCTTTTTTTCTTTTGAGAAAAGCGTCTCCCCCCCCCCCCCACCATGTGGAGATCATGTGTATTAGGATATGAAGTAGGTTCTCATAAAAGCATAGCAAACAACCTTAATCACTGAGTTATCTCTTCGCTTCCTAAAGCAAGATTTTTATTCAGAAGCACAAGTTATCAGAACAGTGTCAAGTTTCCCAGCAACAGAAAAGAACTAGAAAACCATTTCCATATATCAATATGATGATCTGTATTCATTCTTGAATTCCATATTGAACCAGTCTATTACTCTATTCCTAAGGTAGAATAAATATGTTTTAAGATTTACTTTTTTTTAGTTTGGCATGGTTATACACACTTTTAATCTTATTACTTGGTACACAGGACCAAAGAGATGACTGAATTTGAGTCTTGCTTTGTCTATGTATTAATTTCCAGGCCAACATGCTTATATAATAAAACCCCATTATTAGAAAAAAGGATTTTCTTTTTAACCATATTTATGTATGCATCTGTATATAGGTATATACATATGCAGTTCCCACAGAGGCCAGAGGAGGATATTAGATCCCCTGGAACTATAGTTATCGTTAGTGTTGACACAACCAATGTAGGTTGTGGGATCCAAACTTAGGGCTTATGAAAGAGCAATGTCTGTTCTCAATAACATCTGAGCCATATCTCTAGGGCCTAACATAAATTTTTCATAACAGTAAATACCTTACATAATTTTCCTTCTGTGGAATTTTGTCAGTGATACAATCTCATCTAAAATTGGGAGTGGGCAAAGAGGGCAGAAAGCATAAGATCTTAAAACATTTACACAATTGAAGCAATATATCTAGATATAAGCAAGAAAATTAATGAAATGTAAAAAATAACCTGGTAATTACTTATTTTAAATTTTTTTATTTTTTAATTGAGTATGTTCTTCATTTACATTGCAAGTGGTAAAACCTTTTCCAATTTCCCTCTCCCAAAAGCCTCACTCCCCAAAGATTCCCTACCCCTTCCCCCCCACCTCCATGTATATGCCTCTCTACCCAACATACTCCCATCTCCACCCCCTATCCATTTCCCTTTGTTGGGGTCTCTAATGAGCCTTAAACTGACCAAAGACCACTACTCACACTGATGCCTAACAAGGCTTTCCTCTTCCACATTTTTGGCTGGAACCATGTGTAAGCCTTGGTTGATGGTTCAGTCCCTGGGAGTCTTGGAGTGTCTGGGTGTCAGAAGTCATTGTTCTTCCCATGGGGCTGTGAACCCCTTCAGCTCCTCTGGACCACCCTCCAGATCCTCCGTTGGGGACCCTACGCCCTCTCCAATGATTGGTTGCTAGTTTCTGCCTCTGTATTTGTATGGCTCTGGCAGGGCCCCTCTAGAGACAGCCATGGCATTCTCCTTTTGGTACACACTTCTTGTCGTAGTGTCAGGGTTTGGTGACTGTTCATAGGATGAATCCTCAGGTAGGGCACTCACTGAGTGGCCTTGCTCCTGTAAGTATTATGCTCCCTTTCTCAGAGGAACCATAGCACCTCCCTTAAGTCCCCTTTCTTCTTGAGCTTCCTGTGCTGGGTGAATTGTAGCTTGTTTATTTTGAGCTTTTGGACTAGCACCTGCTTATTAGTGAGTGCATACCATGTTTGTTCTTTTGTGATTGGGTTACATCACTGAGAATGACACTTTCTAGTTCCATCCATTTGCCTAAGAATTTCAAGAATTCATTGTTTTTAATAGCTGAATAGTACTTCATTGTGTATATATACCACACATTCTGCATCCATTCCTCTGTTGAGGGACATCTGGGATTTTTCCAGTTCTGGCTATTATAAATAAGGCATATGAACATAGTGGACAAATAATGTCCTTATTACATATAGGAGCACCATCTGGGTATATGGCCAGGAGTGGTATAGCTGGGTCCACAGGTAACACTATGTCTAATTTTCTGAGGACTCGCCTAACTGATTTCCAGAGTGGTTTTACCAGCTTGCAATCTCATCAACAATGGAGAAGTGATCCTCTTTCCCCACATCCTCTCCAGCATCTGCTGTCCCCTGAGTTTTTTATCTTAGCCATTCTGACTGGTGTAAGGTGGAATCTAAGTGTTGTTTTGATTTGCATTTCCCTGATAACTAAGGATGCTGAACATTTCTTTAGGTGCTTTAGAGCCATTTGAGTTTCCTCAGTTGAGAATTCCTTTTAGCCCTGTACCCCACTTTTTTATAGGGTTATTTGATTCTCTGTGGACTAACTTCTTAAATTCTTGGTATATGTTGGATATTAGTCCTCTATTGGATTTAGGATTAGTAAAGATCTTTTCCCAATTCGTTGGTTGTCATTTAGTGCTATTGACTATGTCCTTGGCCTTACCAAAGCTTTGCAGTTTTATGAGGTCCCATTTGTCGATTCTTGTTCTTAGAGTATAAGCCATTGCTATTCTGTTCAGAAACTTTTCCCCTGTGCCCATGTGTTCAAGGTTTGTCCCCACTTTCTCCTCTATAAGCTTCAGTGTGTCTATTTTTATGTGTAGATCTTTGATTCACTTGGACTTGAGCTTTGTACAAGAAAATAAGAAAAGGTCGATTTGCAATTCTCTACATGCAAAACTCCAGTGATCCAGCACCATTTGTGAAAAATCCTGTCCTTTTCCAATGGATGTTTTTAGTTCCTTTCTCAAATATCAAGTGCCTGTACATGTGTAGGTTCTTTTCTGGGTATTCTATTCTATTCCACTGATTTTGCTTCCTGTCTCCATACCAATACCAAAGAGTTTTTATTACTATTGTTATGTAGTAGAGCTTGAGGTCAGGGATGGTGATTCCCTCAGAATATCTGTTGTTGTAGAGAATAGTTTTTGCAATCCTGGGTTTTTTGTTATTCCAGATGAAGTTGAGAATTGCTCTTTCTAGATCTATGAAGAACTGTTTTGGAATTTTCATGGGGATTGCATTGAATCTGTAGATTGCTTTCGGCAAGATGGCCATTTTTGCTATATTGTTCCTGCCTATCCATGAACATGGGAGATTTTTCCATCTTCTGTGACTTTATTTGATTTCTTTCTTCAGAGGCTTAAAGTTCTTGTCATATGGACCCTTCACTTGCTTCATTATGGTCACACCTAGGTAAGAAATATTATTTGGGACTATTGTTAAGGGTGTCATTTCCCTAATTTCTTTCTCATCTTGTTTATCCTTTGAGTAGAGGATGGCTACTGATTTGCTTGAGCTAATTTTATATCCAGCCACTTTGCTGAAGTTGTTTATCAGCTTTAGGAGTTCTCTGGTGGAATTCTTGGAGTCGCTTAAGTATACTATCATATCATCTGCATATAGTGATAGTTTGACGTCTTCTTTTCCAATTTGTATATTTTGACCTCTTTTTGTTGCCTGATTTCTCTGGCTAGGATTTCAAGTACTATATTGAATAGATAGGGCGAGAGTGGGCAACTTTGTCTGGTCCCCAATTTTAGGGGGATTGCCTCAAGTTTTTCTCCATTAATTTTGATGTTGGCTACAAATTTGCAATATATTGCTTCCACTATATTTAGGTATGGGCCTTAGAGAGATCGGTAGATGTATCCAAGACATTTATCATGAAGGGATGCTGAGTTTTGTCAAAATCCTTTTCAGCATCTAATGAAATGACCATGTGTTTTTTTCCCTTTAGTTTGCTTATGTAGTGAATTACATTGACGGATTTTCATATATTGAACCATCCCTGCATCCCTGAGATGAAGCCTACTTGATCGGGGTGAATTATAGTTCTGATACATTCTTGGATTTCATTAGCCAGGATTTTGTTCAGTATTTTTGCATCAATGTTCATGAGGGAGATTAGTCTGAAGTTCTCTTTCCTTGTTTGGTCTTTGGTTTAGGTATAAGTATTATTGTGGCTTCATAGAATGAGTTGGGTAGTTTTGCATGAGTTTCTATTTCATGGAAAAGTTTGAAGAGTATCAGTATTAACTCTTCTTTTTATTCGATATATTTTTATTTACATTTTAAATGATTTCCCCTTTTTTGGCCCACCACTCCCTGAAAGTCACATAAGCATGCACCCTTTTCCACTTTACTGTTCTGGTATTGCCCTATACTGTTACACTGAGTCTTTCCAGAACTAGGGGCCACTCCTCTGATCTTCTTGGACATCAATTGATGTGTGGATTATGTCTTTGGTATTCCAATTTTCTAGACTAATATCCACGTATTAGTGAGTGCATACCATGATTGATCTTTTGAGACTGGGTTACCTCACTTAGTATGATTTTCTCCAGCTCCATTCATTTGTCTAAGAATTTTATGCATTCATTGTTTTTAATGGCTGAATAGTACACCATTGTGCATATATACGACATTTTTTCTATCCATTACTCCGTTGAGGGATACCTGGGTTCTTTCCAGTACTTGCTATTATAAATAAGGCTGCTATCAACATAGTGGAGCACATATCCTTATTACATGCTCGGTAATCCTCTGGGTATATGCCCAGGAGTGGTATAGCAGGATCCTCCAGAAGTGACATGCCCAGTTTTCTGAGGAACAGCCAGACTGATTTCCAGAGTGGTTGTACCAATTTGGAACCCCACCAGCAGTGGAGGAGTGTTTCTCTTTTTCCACAACCTCACCAACACCTGCTGTCTCCTGAATTTTTAAGCTTAGCTATTGTGACTTGTATAAGGTGAAATCTCAGGGTTGTTTTGATTTGCCTTTCCCTAATGACTAATGAGGTTGAGCATTTTTTAAGATGCTTCTCAGCCATCTGAAGTTCTTCAGGTGAATATTCTTTGTTTAGCTCTGTACCCATTTTTATAGGGTTATTTGGTTTTCTGGGGTCTAACTTCTTGAGTTATTTGTATATATTGGAGATTATCCCTCTGTCAGATGTACGGTTGGTGAAGATCTTTTTCCAATTTGTTGGTTGCAGATTTGTCCTTTTGATGGTGTCCTTTGACTTACAGAAACTTTGTAGTTTTATGAAGTCCCATTTGTCAATTCTTGATTTAGAGCATATTGGTATTCTGTTTAGGAACTTTTCTCCTGTGACCATGTCCTCAAGTGTCTTACCCAGTTTCTTTTCTATTAGTCTCAGTGTGTCTGGTTTTATGTGGAGGTCCTTGACCCGCTTAGAGTTGAGCTTAGTACAAGGAGATAAGGATGGATCAATTCGAATTCTTCTGCATGCTGACCTCCAATTGATCCAGCACCATTTGTTGAAAAGGCTATCATTTTTCCACTGGATGTTTTCAGATCCTTTGTTGATGACTAAGTGGCCCTAGCTGTGTGGTTTCATTTCTGGATCTTTAATCCTATTCCATTGATCCGCATGCCTGTCACTGTACCAATACCATGCAGTTTTTTTAACACTATTCCTCTATAGTATTACTTGAGGTCAGGGACACTGATTCCCCCAGAATTTCTTTTGTTGTTGAGAATAGTTTTAGCTATCCTGGGTTTTTTGTTATTCCAGATGAAAACAAACTCAAAGAAAAAAACACATGGTCATTTCATTGGATGCTGAAAAAGCTTTTGACAAAATTCAGCATCCATTCATGCATATTAAAGTCTTGGAAAGAACAGAAATTCAAGGTCCATACATAGTAAACATAGTAAAAGCAATATAGAGCAAACCCGTAGCCAACATCAAACTAAACGGAGAGAAACTTGAAGCAATCCTACTAAAATCAGGGACTAGACAAGGCTGCCCCCTCTCTCCTTATCTTTTCAATATTGTACTTGGGGTACTTGCTCGGGCAATTAGACAACATAAGGAGGTCAAAGGGATACAAATTGGAAAGGAAGAAGTCAAATTATCACTATTTGCCAATGATATGATAGTCTACCTAAGTGACCCAAAAAACTCCACTAGAGAACTCCTACAGCTGATAAACAACTTCAGCAAAGTGGCAGGTTATAAAATCAACTCAAGCAAATCAGTAGCCTTCCTATACTCAAAGGCTAAGCAGGCTGAGAAAGAAATTAGGGAAATGACTCCCTTCACAATAGTCACAAATAATATGAAGTACTTTGGTGTGACTCTGACCAAACAAGTGAAAGATCTGTATGACAAGAACTTCAAGTCTCTGAAGAAGGAAATGGAAGAAGACCTCAGAAAATGGAAAAATCTCCCATGCTCATGGATTGGCAGTATTAATATAGTTAGAATATCCATTTTGCCAAAAGCAATATACAGATTCCATGCAATACCCATCCAAATCCCAACATAGTTCTTCACAGAGATAGAAAGAGTATTCTCAAATTCATCCGGTATTAATTCTTCTTTGAAGATCTGTTAGAATTCCCTGCTAAACCCATTTGGTTCTGGTCTTTTTTTTTAAGGCAGATTATTAATGACTGCTTCTATTTCCTCAGGGTTTATGGGGTTATTTCGATGGGTTATCTGGTCCTGTTTTAACATTGGCACCTGGTATGTATCGTGAAAGTTGTCCATTTCATCCAGGTTTTCAAACTTTGTTGAGTATAAACTCTTGTAATAGGATCTGATGATTTTTTGAATTTCTACAGTTTCTGTTGTAATGTCTCCCTTTTCATTTCTGATTTTATTAATTTGGATATTTTCTCAGTGCCCCCTGGCTCTTTTTGTGTCTGCTTGGTTAATTTTAGCTCTAAGCTTGATTATTCCTTGCCATCGACTCTTGGAGTTATTTGCTTCCTTTTGTTCTAGAGCATTCACATGCCCTGTCAAGCTGTTAGTGTATGCTCTCTCCATTCTCTTCTTGAGGCACACAGAGCTATGCGTTTTCCTCTTAGCACTGCACTCATTGTGTCCCATAAATTTTGGTATGATGTGTCTTCATTTTCACTGAATTCTAAAAAGTCTTTAATTTCTTTCTTTATTTCTTTCTTGACCAAGGTATCATTGAGAAGAGCACTGTTCAAAGTCCATGTGTATGTTTGTTTTCCATTTATTTTGTTTTAGCTTAAGACCAGCCTTAGGCCATGGTGAATTGGTAAGATACATGGAATAATTTCAATATTTCTATATCTGTTGTGTCCTGTTTGTAACCAATTATATAGTCAATTTTGGAGAAGGTACCATGAGGTCCTGAGAAGAAGGTATATTCTTTTGCATTAGAGTTGAATGTTCTATAAGTATCTGTTAGATTCAGTTGGTCCATAACTTCAGTTAATTTCACTATATCTCTGTTTAGTTTCTGGTTCTATGATTCGTCCATTCTTGACAGTGGGGTGTTGAAGTCTCCCACTATCATTGTGTGGGGTGAAATGTGTGCTTTTAGCTTTAGTAAAGTTTCTTTTATGAAGGTGAGTGCCCTTTTGTTTGGAGCATAGATGTTCAGAATTGAGAGTTCATCTTGGTAGACTTTTCCTTTGACCAGTATAAAGACTCCCTCCTTATCTTTTTTGACAATTTGGTTATCAAAACTTATCCAATATAAGAAAGGCTGCTCCAGCTTGTTTCTTGGGATCATTTGTTGGAAAATTGTTTTCCATCCTTTGACTCTTAAATAGTTCCTGTCTTTGTCACTGAGATAGGTTTTTTTTTTCTTTTATGCAGCAAAAAGTTGGGTCCTTTTTATGTATCCATTCAAAGTCAATGTCTTTTTATAGGGGGTTGTGGCCATTGATATTAAGAGATATTAAAGAAAAGTGATTGTTGCTTACTGTTATCTTCTTAGTTAAAGGTGACATTCTGGTTGTGTAGCTCTCTTCTATTGGGTTTGATAACAAATTACCTCATTGATTTTTCTACAGTGTGGTTTGCTGTCTTGTGTTGATATTTTCCACTCATTATCCTTTGCGGAGCTGGATTTGTGGAAAGATAATATGTAAATTTGCTTTTGTCATGGTATGTTTTGTTTTCACCATCTATGGTAATTGAAAGTTTTTGTAAGTTAAAGGACACTGTCAATCAGACAAAACAGCAACAAACAAATTGGGAAAAGAGCTTCACCAACCCTGCATCCAACAGAGGGTTAATATCTAAGATATGCAAAGAACTCAAGAAAGTTCTGGAAATCTGGAAAGCACTCTGGAAATCAGTCTGGTGGTTACTCATAAAATTGGGCATGATACTACTGGAGGATCCCCTTATACCACTGCTGTGCTTATACCCAGAGGATTGCCCAGCATGTAATAAGGACACATGCTCCACTATGTTCATAGCAGCCCTATTTATAAAAGCTAGAAGCTGGAAAGAACCCAGATGTCCCTCCATGGAGGAATGGATACAGAAAATGTGGTATATTTACACTATGGAATACTATTCAGCTGTTAAAAACAATAAATTCATGAAATACTTAGGAAATGGGTGGAACTAGAGAGTGCATTCAGGAGTGAGGTGACCCAATCACAAAAGAACACACATGGTATGCATTCATTGATAAGCGGATATTAACCCAGAAGCTTGTAATACACAAGAAAAATTCACATATCAAATGATGCCCAGTAAGAAGAAAGGAGAGGCCCCTGGTCCTGGAATGTCTCAGTGCAGCACTGTAGGGGAATATCAGGACAGGGAAATGGGAAGGGGGATGACTGGGGAACAGGGGGAGGAAAGAGGGCTTATGGGACTTTCGGGGAGGGGGAATCCAGGAAAGGGGAAATCATTTGAAATGTAAATAAAGAATATATCGAATAATAAACAAAGAATTTACAGTGCAATCTTCAAGATATTTGAGGTCCCCAGAAAGGTGTAGGCCTGTTGTGGGAAAGCACCCTCTCAGAGGCAAGGTAGAGGAGGACTGGAATGAGGAAATGTGGAAGAGGGAACTTGGAAGGGGACAATGGCTATAATTTTAATAATACATTGTATTTGTAAAATAAATATTTAAAATGTAAAAAACTACCTTTGCATTACATACATTATATATATATTTGTGTATATATATATATATATATATATGTATATATATATATATCATTTCATCAATTACATAATACACCCACTGCAATCATACTAATTTCCCAGAATTCCCAAGTCTACCCTCAAACTTGTGACCTTGTCTTAGAAAAAAAGAAAAAAAATATCAACTCCATTTTTTTATTTTCAATATCCTTTGTTTGCATTCAAAATGATTTTCCCTTTCCAGGTTCCCCACTCCCCATAAGTTCCCTAAGCCCTTTTCCCTCTGCCCATTCTCCTATCAACCCCCTCCTACTTCTCTGTCCTGGTATTCCCCTACAATGCTGGAACAAGCATTTTCAGGACCAGGGACCTCTCTTTCCTCCTTTTTGGGAGTCATTTGATATGTGAATTGTGTCTTGGGTATTCAGAGTCAATTCCATTTTTTGAGCTTCAAGTGGTCTGTGAGTTTTATTGTGGGTATTCCAAACTTTTTGCCTAATATTCACTAAACAGTAAGTACATAATGTGTGTATGTGTGTGTGTGTGTGTGTTTGTAACTGAATTGCCTCAGTGAGGATGATATTTTCAATATCCATTCTGTTGCCTTTGAATTTCATGAAGTCATTGTTTTTAAAAGCTGAGTAGTACTCCAATGTGTAAATATACCACATTTTCTGTATCAGAAAGAGATATCTGGGTTGTTTCCAGCTTCTGGCTATTATAAATATGGCTGCTATGAACAGATTGGAGCATGTGTCCTTATTACATGTTGGTGCATCTTTTGGGTATATGCCCAGGAGTGGTATAGCTGGGTCTTCAGGTAGTACTATGTCCAATTTTCTGAGAAAGTGCCAGACTGATTTGCAGAGTGGTTTCAGCATTTTCAACAAATGGTGCTGTTTCAACTGGTAGTAAAAGAATGTATATTGATCCATTCTTTTTTTAATTAGGTATATTCTTTGTTTACACTTCATCATCCTCAGTGAGGCAATTCAGTTACCAAAGCACACACACAATATGTACTTACTGATAAGTGAATATTAGGCAAAGAGTGTGGAATACCCACAATACAACTCACAGCTTCTTAGAAGGAGGAACAAAATACCCACAGTAGGAGATACAGAGACAAAGTATGGAGAAGAGTATGAAAGAAAGAGCATCCAGATACTACCCCACCTAGGAATCTATCCCATATACAATTATAAAACCCAGACACTATCATGGATGCCCACAAGTACTTGCCAACAGGAGCCAGATATAGCTGTCACATAGGAGTCTCTGCTAGTGCATGACAAATACAGAGGGGGAATCTCTCAGCCAGCCATTGAACTGAGCACAGGGTCCCCAATGGCTGAAATAAAGAAAGAACCAAAGGACCTGAAGGGGTTTGCAGCACCATAGTAGAAACAACAATATGAGTCACCAAGTACTCCCAGTGCTCCCACAGACAAAACCATCAACCAAAGAGTACACTTAGAGTTATCCATGGCCTCAGACACATCAGCAGCAGAGGATGATCTTGTTAGACACCAATGCATAGATAGTTCATTGGTCCTGGAAAGACTTGATGCCATAGTGTAGAGGAATATTATGACAGGGAGGCGGAGTGGCTTGACTGGGGAAGGGGAGATGGTTTATGGGATTTTGGGGGGGGAGGAGGTAACCAGGAAAGGAGACAACATTTAAAGTGTAAATAAAGAATATACCAAACTACAAAAAAGAATGGATCAATAAACATTCTTCTACCACTAGTGAAAACAGCACCATTTGTTGAAAATGCTATCTTTTCACCCCACTGCATTGTTTTAGCTGCTTTTTCAAAGATCAAGTGATCATAGGTATGTGATTTCATTTCAGGGATGCTTCTGTTCTACTTATAAGGGAGAAAAATACAATTTAGGGAAAAAGGGGGTGGGAAGGACTTGGGAGGAAGAGAGGAGAGGGGCCAATTCACAAAGGGGAGGATATGGAGGAGATGTACAGAGGGTCAGAAAATTGAGTAGAGGTATGGAACAATGGGGAACTGGTGGTAGAAGCTAAAAAGTCCCAGATTTCAGGAAAGTAAAAGCCTCTCAGGACCCCACAGGGATAACTTTAGCTGAAATACTACACAAAGGAAGAATCTGTCGAGACCATATGGACTCCTGGTTGAGGGATGTAACCATACACCCATCACCAAAATTTCAACCCAGAATTGTTCCTCTCTAAAGGAAATACAGGAAAAAAGAGGAGCAGAGACTGAAAGAGAGGCCATCTAGAGACTGCCCCACCTGAGGATTCATCCCATATGGTGACACCAAACCCAGGCACTATTGCTGATGCCAAGACGTGCTTGCTGACAGTAGCCTGATACAGTTGTCTCACCATAGGCTCTGCCAGATCCTGTCCAATACAGCTGTGGATGCTCACAGAAAACCATCAGACTGAGCACAGTGACCCCAGTGGAAGTGTTAGAGGAAGGACTGAAGGAACTGAAGGAGCTGAAGGGGCCTAATCTGGCATGAGTGGTAGAGGAGGCCCTTGGTACTGTGAAGGTTTGATACTCCAGTGTAGAGGAATGCTAGGGCCATGAGGGAGTCAGTGGGTGGGGGAGCACCCTCATAGAAGCAGAGTAAAAGAGGATCAGATAGAAGGTTTGCAGAGGGGAACCCAGGAAAGGGGATAACATTTAAAATGTAAACAAGTAAAATATCCAATTAAAAAATATTGACACCAATTTTTGTTGCCCAGATACTCAGTGTAGCAAGGTAAAATACCCAGTGGCCTTCTCCTTAAAGAAATCTGAGTCTTTTCCTCAATGATGCTGTCACCAGAAGCCAATAACGCTGAAGAGTTATACTTAAATATACTCATCACATTTCTTAACAGTTCTCTTCAACAGCTTCCCTTCTAGACCCCCTCCCTCCCCCTCTCTCTTCTCTCTCTCTCTCTCTCTCTCTCTCTCTCTCTCTCTCTCTCTCTCTCTCTCTTCCCTTCATTCATTCCTCCTTCCCTCCCTCTCCCCCTCTCTGGCTGGGGTTGTCACAGAAGCCTTCTGTGTCTCTGACACTCAACTGTAAGTCTGTAGTAAATACTATGGCAAAAGTAGAGTTCTTGCCACTTACACTCAATGGGAGCATGGGGCATGGATGTCTACATGGTTTGCAACACAGCCCACTAACTTCTACATGGTCCCTGGAGTTAGCATGGAACATGATCCTCAGCATGGTATCCAGCAGCCGTACAAACCATAGACATCAATGTGGTTCTCAGCTGCAGCATGGACCAGAGGTACCATTTCTGGCCTTAGTTACACAGGACTCTGGTGGCAACATGGGCTACAGGCACCAATGTGGCCTCCAGAGTCAACATGGCTCTAACATATGGAAGTACTGGCCACAGAAAATGTTTTTACATTTGGCTATTTTTTAACAGGACCTCACTATGGAGACTGGTTGCCTGGAACATATAGTAGCTAATTCAACTTCAGGGGTCCATGGCTTCTGTCGATTGGTTGGGTGTAAGTATCTGTATCTGACTCTTTCAGCTGTTTGTTGGGCCTGTCTGAGGTCATTCATGGTATGCTCTGTAAGCATGTCAGTAAGCACACTATAGTATCAGTAATAGTGTCAGGCCTTAGAGCTTTCCCTTGAGAAGAATCCCAAGTTGGACTAGACACTGGACCTCCTTTCCCTCAGTCCCTTTTCCATTTTTGACCCTGCACAAGAAAATTTTGGGTCAGAGTTTTTGACTGTGGGATGGAAACCCCATCCTTTCACTTGCTACCCTGTCTTTCTACTTGAGGCAGACTCTACAAGTTCCCTCTTCTGACTGTGGATCATCTACCAATTGGCAGAGAAGTCAAGGTATCACTATTTGCAGATGATATGATAGTATACATAAGCAGACCCCAAAATTCTACCAGATAATTTCTACAGAAGATAAACAATGTCAGCAAAATGGCTGAATATAAAATTAACTCTAATAAATCATTAGCCTTGCTTTATACAAATGATCAATGGGCTGAGAAAGAAATTATGGAAACAACATCCTTGCCAATAGTCACAAATAATATAACTTATATTGGAGTGAAAGAAGTGAAAGATCTATATGACAAGAACTTCAGGCTTTCTAGAAAGAAATCAAAGGAGACATGGAAAATGGAGAGATCTCCCATGCTCATACATTAGTAGAATTAGCATAGAAAAATGGCCATCTTACCAAAAGCAATTTACAAATTCAATGCAATTGCCATCAAAAATCCAACACAATTCCATAAAGACATGGAAAGAGCAATTCTCTAGTTTATCTGGAAAGACGAAAAACCCAGAATAGCAAAAACAATCCTTAACTATAAGAGAGTGAATCCTACAACCTGAAAAATGAAAAAGGGAAAAACCACGTTAACTCTCTGTTGACTGTTGCTCCACACCCTCTAGATTACATTTGGGTTTCAGTTTTACTTGGGTCTATCTCCTTCTTTCTGAAATCTACATTTTAATATTGCCTAATAGTGCCATCAGCTCTCCAGGCAAGCATAACTCATTCCTTTCCAGGCTCTATTACAGTCATAGGCTATGTTCCAGAAAATCTTTCTTTGCAGCTGAATACAGCTGACCAACCTCTTCTCATATCTTCTCTCATTCTTCCAAGATCAGACTTGGGAAGGGTTAATGCACACACACACAGAGTAGTGGAACCCCAAATGGATTCTTCCAAATGCATTTCTTATGCAGGTGTTCTGATTGTGTGTTTGTCAGTCTGGACCTTTTCTTAAAAATTGTCTACACTTTGGATCATAAAACTAAGCATCATGATATTTAATGAAAATTGTCAAGTTTCCTCCTCCATTTTATACAGAAAGACTCTTTTCAGTGAGAGTGCTTCATGAGAAAGTAAATGACTTTAGAATAGAGTCATACTTAAACATTCAAGGAGATTTGACCATCTTGGGTCACCTTCAGCCATAAGGAATCATGAGCTATTATGGTATTCCACTGGCAAAGAATTGTTATTTCCCTATGTGTTTTTTGAGATAGTAAAGGCTTTGGCAACATGTACACTATTTAGAAAGTGATATATACTTCCCTACTATCCTTTAAAAGTCACAGAATTTCAGGCGCTCATGCTAATATTATGTGACTGAATTATTTATTGCCTTGCTTCACAAGGTGTTTGCAATTATCCTAACTGAGGTTCAACTCAGCAAAACCATTCTGTGGGAGAAGAAGCCAAAATAAAAAATTAGCTCTGTGCTGAAAAAGAACCCATTATGGATGAGCTGTTGGCATCAATGGTAGTTTCCTTCCTTCACAATATTGTGACACTTAAATACTGGGGCAAATTGCCTTGTCAAGAAGGAAAGAGTATAATTCTGAGTCCTTTTTAAGTTTTAGAGAATGAACTTTGCTGAGGTGAGGTAATGATATTCCTTTGATCAGAAGCTGTGAAGCAAGAACCATTTTGGGCTCCAGATCTTCCTGCTAACCACAGGCCTTCAGGACAGTTGCTACTGCTAAGTGAACAGAGAATGATTATTTTCTGCTTCCCAATTTCTGAGTTGTGCATGGTAGGTTAGACCAGCTCAACAAGTTGACTTTTGTATACGCTACTCTGAAATAGTATAATCAACACATTTTTCTTCCTGCACATGGCAGCCCAAGAGAAGAACAGACTCTATTAATTGATCTGCTGAAACCTTGGTCTACAGGGAAATAAATCTTTTGATCTATGAGTTATAAGGACTGTAGTTTTCCTAAGGGAGTGGGGATATTTTAATTTGCTTCCTGTGAAAAGGCAAAACTTAGTTTTCAGTACACTACTATATTCAGGAACACTAGAGATCATTCTTAGCTACCTACTATTTTACTAACCATGACTTTTTCTAATCTTAGAGTCTTCTGCTTAATGTTCTGATACTATTTCTAATAAAATTTTTTTGATGAATGTAAAAACAGAATAAACTGAGGATCTTTAATGAATTTTTTCCTGCTTACATATAATCTAACACACCTACTGATCTAGCCAATGGATAAGAGGGAAGATGGCATCACATTGGTAAAGAGAATGTCCCATGTCTGTGATTACCAAAAATATAAAATAAAAAATAAAAATTAGTCTACCTTTTAAAATATTAATTTTATATTTTAAAAGTAATGTTATTATTCCTATAACTTCTACCTTAAAACTCACAACTGTTTTTCAAGGATCTGTTGATCTACATGATCTCATTTGGAACACTATGATTGCAGCTTTCCTCTTGGAGCTAGAGAAAGACAATATTTGGAAATATTTGCTGTGATCAGTTTCCATGGAACCCAAGATCCAAGAACTCTACAATGAACGCAGTGCAATTCTATAACAGGGACAAAAAAACTCTGTTGAAAGTGCTATTTGTATACCTAGGAGTTCTTTTTATTCCTGCCCTATGCAAGTTCTCCCTGTTTGTAAGTATCATTGCTCAAATATTTCTGTGACTTTCTCTTCTGCTGAGTTTTGATAATCCTTGCTAACTAAGCATATTGACAACCAGGCTTTCATAGCATTCTCATCTCTTCTTGTATGCAGCCACCATCTCCAGTCCACAACTTCTGAACTGAAGTATATTTGAACATATTGTACAATGCTCTTCTTCACACACTAACACATGCCTTCTCTGACTCCTACTGAAGAGTGTTTCCCCTCTGTTTATATCTACAAAGAACAGTGATGAGAATTCTGTCTGTTAAAGAAAAGCAGGAAGCAGAAGTGTTAAGTGTGTTTTAATAAGGACAACAGAACTCATGGATATTGACAATGAGGGCAGCAGCTAAATCACACCAAAGACAGTATTGTTATAAGAAATACATCTTTCGAGCCTTGGCCACAACACATCATCTCCAAGCAGTTCAGGAAGCCAGCTATACACCCAGCACCCAGCTAGGAAGAGGCAACCTTTACTGGGAAGTCCTTCCCTGTAGTGCAGAGAATCCAGTCTGGAGGCCTCTGGCAAGAGTCTTCCAGTCTATGCATCTGGATCAGGAACAGCTCCGGCCACAGGCCACCATCTCCAAGCAGTGCAGGAAACCTATACACCCTGAAGCTAGCTAGGAAGAGGCAGCCTGCACAGAGAGTCCAGCCTTGCAAAGGAGAGGATACACGTGCACAGTTTGCATCCAGAGCAGATCGGGGCCACAGAGGTACATACCCAAATGCAACTACAAAAGAGTGAGTCTCAGCTGTCATCTT
Source organism: Apodemus sylvaticus (assembly GCF_947179515.1). Taxonomy (NCBI): domain Eukaryota; kingdom Metazoa; phylum Chordata; class Mammalia; order Rodentia; family Muridae; genus Apodemus; species Apodemus sylvaticus. Next base: position 3,318,192 of record NC_067474.1, on the reverse strand, counting down.
TGCTTCTATGACTGTGCAAAAGATTGGTAGGTAGGTTCCACCAGAGTAGAGAATCACTTGGAACACACCACACCAGGAATCCACCTGTACTAAGGAACTCTACAGCACCACAGCAATTTGTGCCAGGACAAAGCAGCTCACCCAAGGTTGCCGAGATAGGCCTACAGGCACACACACAGGAGGGACAAGCTCCTGCCAGTGACAGCAGGCCCAACTAACACCAGAGATAACCTGATGGCAAAAGGCAAACGTGTGAACATTGCTAACAGAAATCAAGGCAATATGGCACCATCTGAACCCAATTCTCTCACAACAGCAAGTCCTGGATATTCCAACACACCACAAAAACAAGATTTATATTTACAATCACAGGACATTATGCTGATGGAGGACATCATGGAGGGCTTCTGGAAGGATAAAAAATAACTCCCTTAAAGAAATACAAGGGAAGACATGTAAACAGCAAGAAGCCCTTAAAGAACTAAGGAAAAACAGAACAAAACAGAATTAAACAAAGCCACCCAGGATCTAAAGAAGGAGGTAGAAACAATAATGAAATCACAAAAAGAGACAACTCAGGACATAGAAAACCTAGGGAAAATGTCAGAAGTCATGGATTCAAACATCAACAACAGAATACAAGAGATGGAAGAGAGAATCTCAGATGCAGAAGATACCATAGAAAGCATTGATACAATAGTCAAACAAAATGAAAAATGTAAAAAGCTCCTGACCCAAAATATCCAGGAAATCCACGAGAAAATGACAAGACCAAATCTAAGGATTATAGGCATAGAAGAGAGTGAATATCTCCACCTGAAAGGGCCAGTAAATGTCTTCAACAAAATTTTAGAAGAAAACTTCCCTAACCTAAAGAAAGGGATGCCCATGAACATACAAGGAGCCTACAAAACTCCAAATAGATTCAACCAGAAAAGAAATTCATCCTGTTATATAATAATTAAAACACCAAATTACTAAACAAAGAAAGGATATTAAAAACAGTAAGGGGAAAAGGTCAAGTAACATATAAAGGTAGACATATCAGAATTACACCAGATTTCTCACCAGAGACTATGAAAGCCAGAGCCTGGGCAGACATCATGCAGAGCCTAAGGGAACACAAATGCCAACCCAAACTGCTATATCCAGCAAATCTTTCAATTACCATAAATGGAGAAACCAAGGTTTTTCATGACAAAAATAAGGTTACACAGTATCTTTCCACAAATCCAGCCCTTTAAAGCATAATGAATGGAAAACACCAACAACGGTAGGGAAACTACACACAAGAAAAAGCAAGAAAGTAATCTCCTTTTACCAAATCCAAAAGAAGTTAATCACACAAACATAAAAATTACATCAAAAACAGCAGGAAGAAACAATCACTATTCCTTAATATCTCTTAACATGAATGGACTCAGTTCCCCAATTAAAAGACGTAGACTAACAGACTGGATTCATAAACAAGACTCAACATTTTGCTGCATACAGGAAACGCATCTCAGTGTCAAAGACAGACACTACCTAAGAGTAAAAAAAAAAGGCTGGAAAACAGTTCTCCAAGCAAATGGTTCCAGGAAACAAGCTGGATAGCCATTCTAATATCAGATAAAATAGACGTTCAACCAAAAGTCATTAAAAAAGATACAGAAGGCCACTTTATATTCATCAAAGGAAAAATCTACAGGAAAAACTCTCAATTTTGTACATCTATGCCCCAAATACAAGGGTACCTGCATTCCTAATGGAAACCTTACTAAAACTTAAAGCATACATTGTACCCCACACAATAACTGTGAAGGACTTAAACACCCCACTCTCTTCAATGGACAGAACAGGGAAACTCAAACTAAACAGAGACACAGTGAAACTAACAGAAATTTTGGACCAAATGAACTCAATAGATATCTATAGAACATTTCATCCTAAATCAAAAGGATATACCTTCTCAGCACCTCATGGAACCTTGTCCAAAAGTGACCATATAATTGGTCACAAAACAGACCTCAAGGGATATAAGATGATCAAACTAATTCCATGCCTCCTATCAGATCACTGTGGAATAAGGGTCATCTTCAATAGCAACAAAAACAACAAAAATCCCACATACACAAAAACAACAAAAAGCCCACATACACATGGAAGCTTAACAATTCTCTACTCAATGTTACCTTGGTCAAGGAAGAAATAAGGAAAGAAATCAAAGACTTTTTAGAACGTACTGAAAATGAAGGCACAACATACCCAAATCTATGGGACACAATGAAAGCAGTGCTAAAAGGAAAACTCATAGCTCTGAGTGCCTACAAAAAGAAGTTGGAGAGAGCATACACTAGCAGATTAACCTAACACCTGAAAACTTTAGAACAAAAAAAAGCTAATACACCCAAGAGCAGTAGAAGGCAAGAAATCATGAAACTCAGGGCTGAAATCAACCAAGTTGAAACAAAAAGAACTATACAAAAAATCAAAAAAGTAGGAACTGCTTCTTTTAGAAAATCAACAAGATAGATAAAACTTTAGCCATACTAACCAGAGGGCACAGAGACAGTACCCAAATTAACAAAATCAGAAATGAAAAGGGTGATGTAACAAAAGAAATTGAGGATATCCAAAAATTATCATATCCTACTACAAAAGCCTATACTCAACAAAACTGGAAAATCTAGATGAAATGGACAATTTCCTAGACAGATATGAATTACAAAAATTTAATCAGGATCAGATAGACCATCTAAATGGACCTATAACCCCTAAAAATATAGAAGTGGTCATTGACAGCCTCCAGACCAAAATAGCAGAGGACCAGATGGCTTTAGTGCAGAATTCTCTCAGACATTCAAAGGAGACCTAATGCCAATACTCTTCAAACTATTACACAAAACAGAAAAATAAGGAATATTACCCAACTCGTTCTATGAAGCCACAATTTCGCTGATACCAACACCTCACAAAAATCTAACAAAAAAGAGAACCTTAGAACAATTTCCCTTATGAATATCGATGCAAAAATCCTCAATAAAATTTCTGCCAACCGAATCCAAGGACACATCAAAATAATCATTCACCATGATCAAGTAGGCTGCATCCCAGGGATGCAGAGATGGTTCAATATATGGAAATCCATCAATGTAATCCACTACATAAACGAACTCAAAGAAAAAAAACACATGATCATTTGATTAGATGCTGAAAAAGCATTTGATAAAATTCAGCATCCTTTTATGTTAAAGGTCTTGGAAAGAACAGGAATTGAAGGCCCATACCTAAACATATTAAAATCAATATACACCAAACCAGTAGCCAACATCAAACTAAATGAAAAGAAACTTGAAGCAATCCCACTAAAATTAGGGACGAGACAAAGCTTCCCTCTCTCTCCATATTTATTCAATATAGCACTTGAAGTTCTAGCTCGAGCAATTAGACAACACAAGGAGGTTAAAGGGATACAAATTAGAAAGGAAGAAGTCAAACTATCACTATTTGCAGATGACATGATAGTATACTTAAGTGACCCCCCAAAAAACAAAACAAAAAAACAAAACAAAACAAAACAAAAAACTCCACCAGAGAACTCTTACAGCTGATAAACAACTTCAGCAAGGTATTTGGTTATAAAACTAACAAAAAAAAAAAAAAAAAAAAAAAAAAAACTCCATCAGAGAACTCTTACAGCTGATAAACAACTTCAGCAAGGTATTTGGTTATAAAACTAACTCAAGAAAATCAGTAGCCTTCCTATAGTCAAAGGATAAACAAGATGAGAATGAAATTAGGCAAATGACTCCATTCACAATAGCCACAAACAATATAAAGTATCTTGGTGTGACTCTAACCAAACAATTCAAAGATCTGTATGACTGGAACTTCAAGTATTTGAAGAAAGAAATTGAAGAAGACCTCAGAAGTTGGAAAAATCTTCCTTGCTCTTGGATCGGCAGGATTAATATAGTAAAAATGGCCATCTTGCCAAAAGCAATCTACAGATTCAATGCAATCCCCATCAAAATCCCAACTCAATTCTTCATAGACTTAGAAAGAACAATTCTCAAATTCATCTGGAATAACAAAAAACCAGGATAGCTAAAAATATTCTCAACAGTAAAAGAACTTCTGGGAGAATCAGTATCCCTGACCTCAAGAAATATTACAGAGCAATTGTGGTAAAAACTGCACGGTATTGGTACAGTTACAGGCAAGTATATCAATGGAATAGAACTGAAGATCTGGAAATTAACCCACAGAATTATGGTCACTTGATCTTTGATAAAAGAGCTATAACCATCCACTGGAAAAAACATAGCCTCTTCAACAAATGGTGCTGGTTCAACTGGAGGTCAGCATGCAAAAGAATGCAAATTGATCCTTTCTTATCTCCTTGTACTAAGCTCAAGTTCATGTGGACCAAGTACTTCCACCTAAGACCAGACACACTGAAACTAATAGAAAAGAAACTGGGGAAGACCCTTGAGGACATGGGCACAGGGGAAAATTTCCTCAGCAGAACACCAATAGCTTATACTCTAAGATTAAGAATTGACAAATGGGATCTCATTAAACTACAAAGTTTCTGTAAGGCAAAGGACATTGTCAAAATGAAAAAATGGCAACCAACAAATTGGGAAAAGATCTTTACCAACAGTACATGTGACAGAGGGCTTATATCCAAGATATACAAAGATCTCAAGAAGGTAGACCCCAGAGAGCCAAATATCCCCCTTAAAAATGGGGTATAGAGGTAAACAATGAATTTTCACGTAAGGAATATCAAATGGCTGAGAAACATCTAAAGAAATGTTCAACATCCTTAGTCATCAGGGAAACGTAAATCCAAACAACCCTGAGATTTCACCTCACACCAGTCAGAATGGCTAAGATCAAAAAGTCAGGAGAAAACAGGTGCTGGCAAGGATGTGGAAAAGAGGAACACTACTCCACTGCTGGTGGGGTTGCAAGCTGGTACTACCATTCTGGAAGTCAGTCTGGCAGTTCCTCAGAAAACTGGGAATGATACTTCCAGAGGACCCTGCTATACCATTCCTGGGCATATACCCAGAGGATTCCCCAGCATGTAATAAGGATACATGTTCCACTATGTTCATAGCAGCCCTATTTATAATATCCAGAAGCTGGAAAGAACCCAGATCTCTCTCAACAGAGAAATGGATACAGTAAATGTGGTAGATATACACAATGGAGTGCTATTCAGCCATTAGAAACAATGAATTCATGAAATTCTTAGACAAATAGATGGAACTGGAGAACATCACCCTAAGTGAGGTAACCCAGTCTCAAAAGAACACTCATGGTATGCATTCACTGATAAGCGGATATTAGCCTAGAAGCATGGAACCCCCAAGACACAACGCACATATCAAATGGTGCCCAAGAAGAAGGAAGGAGTGGCCCCCAGTCCTGGAAAAGCTCAGTGCAGCAGTGTCAGGGAATACCAGGACAGGGAAGTGGGAAAGGGTAGATTGGGGAACAGGAGGAGGGAACTGTTGGGGACTTTTGGGGGGGAGGGGGGATCCAGGAAAGGGAAAATCACTTGAAATGTAAATAAAGAATATATCAAATAAAATATATATAAAGAAATACATCTTTCATTCATCAATTTGATGTATTAATGAATAAAGCATGCATTTGACATTCCAGGATCCATTAAGTGAAAATTCTCTCAAAGTCTATTTATCCAGAATAGAAATTGTCAGGAAGCTTAATATATCAGAACCCTTATTTCAGCCATGTTTTCTTTCATCCAGTTTAAATCATTCATCATATTTCAATTTTAAAATTTATCACAGACTAGATACCCTCTTAGTTGTAAATGGAATGATAATAAACATGTGAGCTGTCCTCCTGAAGCTTACATTCCACTGACAGGGATAAATCACAAATTGTATTGTAGCTTATCTTTAAGTCAAACACTATACAAAGGAATTTGGTAAAAGAGAAGAAGGAAGTTACATTTAGCTAAAATATGATTGCAGACCTAGAGTTAACTAACTAAATAACATTTTCTGAGGGAAGACATGTAAGGGAGAAAACAACAAATGTTTCTAAGAATATGGAAAGTGAGACATGCACTTCTGGGGCCTTTTATTGCAAAATGCTATGGATTGTGTTTTTAAACAAGGCAACTTTGGTTTTATGAAGACTAAAGATTTAAAGATAGCTTGGTAGGAAGAAAAAATGTGTATTTATGCAAATATTCTAAAATAATAATATAAAAAGATGGATTAGTAGGTTTTAGATAATTTTGTCAATGTATCATTTTTAAGTTATTTTATTCATTTACATTCCACTTGTTGTCCCCCCTTTGGTCCCCCCTTTGGTCCCCCCATCCCACAGTTCCTTATGTGATTCCTCCTCCCCCTTGCCTCCAATGTATATTCAAAATAATGTGGATGGACTAAATGTGGAATACTTACAATCATTGTGACAAAAGTCACCTTTAAAAGCAAAAATTATAGTTTATCTCAAGGTTTTAGAGTTTTATTCCATTAGAGAAGAAAGGCTATGGGAATACAGAGATGCTCATGCCTTGGTATCTAGGTTACAGAGAGAAAATTGGGGCAAGATTTCTTTCTTTCTTCTTTTATTCCATCTGGACTCCCAGATCATTTGATTGTATGACCTCATTCAGACAAGAGCTGAACCTTGTCTGAAAATGTGCTAGCTTATGACCATAGGGTTTGGTTTGTTATTCTCCTAAGTGCCCCTCAATTAAATCAAGTTCAAGATAAACTAATCCCCAGTAGTCCATTCCTTGTCGACTCAATATTTAAATGCATCTTAAACTACTAAACTCTATTTCAGACTATCCAAAATATTCATATTTAACTGAAAATTGTAAATTACTTCCAGTCCATTACAATGAATCCTATAATATTAATAATTACAACTATGCAAAAGGTAGGTTCAAAGTCTCCTCTGAGACTCAAGGAATATTCCTTTTTTTCTTTTTTTTTCAATACAGATTTTTTTTTTAATGTAAAAAAGATCTCTTTCATAACACTACCTAAAAGATACATGACAAAGAGTCAGGATACAAGAAGGGGGGAAATCATAGCAGATAATTCACAATACATGAGAGCCAGGTACTTGTCCTGAGGCTTAGATGTGGGATGCATAAGTATCCATTAGCACCCTCCTTCTATAGACAATGCAAGATATTCTGTTGGTCATTAGACTAACATCATAATTAGGTGGCAAACAGATTCCAACCCGGGTCCATCTGGTTCTAAATGTAAGCTCTTTTGGTGTTAGAAATAGTGTTCAACCAAGCCCTTCACTTCAGCTCATTTTTATTTTTATTTTTGTTTTTGTTTTGTTTTGTTTTTAATTTTTTATTGAGTATCTTCTTCCATTTACATTTCCAATGGTAAGACGTTTTCAAATTTTCCCTCTCCCAAAACCCCCTTCCCAATGATTCCGTACCCCTCCTTCCACCCCCTGCCTCCATGTATATGACCCTCTACCCTAAACAGTCCCACCTCCCCTCCAACTTCCTCCCCCCCCATCATTTCCCTTTGTTGTGGCCTCTATTGTGCCTTTACCTGACCAAAGACCACTCCTCCCATTGACGCCCAACAAGGCATTCCTCTGCCACATTTTTGACTGGAACTATGTATACACCTTGGTTGATGGTTCAGTCCCTGGGAGACTTGGGGTGTCTGGGTGACTGAAGTCATTGTTCTTTCCATGGGGCTATATACACTTTCAGCTCCTCCGGACCACCCTCCAGATCCTCAGTTGAGGACCCCAAGCCCAGTCCAATAGCTGGTTGCTAGTTTCAGCCTCTGTATTTGTAGGGCTCTGGCAGGCCCCCTCTGGACACAGCCATGGCATGCTCGTTTTACTTCTTGTTCTAGTGTCGGGGTTTGGTGACTGTTTATAGGATGAATTCCCAGGTAGGGCAGTCTCTGGGTGGCCTTTACTTTAGTCTCTGCTCCACATATTACCTATCTCATTGCTCCTATGAGTCTATGTTCCCTTTGTCAGAGGAACCATAGCACCCTCACTTAAGTCCTTCTTCTTGAGCTTCCTATGCTGGGTGAATTGTAACTTGTTTATTTTGAGCTTTTGGATTAGCATCTGCTTATTAGTGAGTGCATGCCATGTGCATTCTTTTGTGACTGGGTTACCTCGCTCAGGATGACACTTTCAAGTTCCAGCCATTTGCCCAAAAATTTCATGAATTCATTGTTTTTAATAGCTGAATAGTACTCCATTGTGTATATATACCACAGTGTCTGAATCCATTCCTCTGTTGAGGGACATATAGGTTATTTCCAGCTTCTGGCTATTATAAATATGGCAGCTATGAACATAGTGGAACATGTATCCTTATTACATGTAGGAGCACCTTCTGGGTAGATGCCCAGGAGTGGTATAGCTGGGTCCACAGGTATTACTATGTCTAATTTTCTGAGGAATCGCCAAACTGATTTCCAGAGTGGTTTTATAAGCTTGCAATCCCACCAACAATGGAGAAGTGATCCTCTTTCCCCACATCTTCTCCAGCATCTGCTGTCCCCTGAGTTTTTCATCTTAGCCATTCTGACAGGTGTAAGGTGGAATCTCACTGTTGTTTTGTTTGCATTTCCCTGATAACTAAGGATGCTGAACATTTCTTTTTCTTTTTTTTTATTCGATATATTTTTTATTTACATTTCAAATGATTTCCCCTTTTCTAGCCCCCCACTCCCCGAAAGTCCCGTAAGCCCCCTTCTCTCCCCCTGTCCTCCTACCCACCCCTTCCCACTTCCCCGTTCTGGTTTTGCCGAATACTGCTTCACTGAGTCTTTCTAGAACAAGGGGCCACTCCTCCTTTCTTCTTGTACCTCATTTGATGTGTGGATTATGTTTTGGGTATTCCAGTTTTCTAGGTTAATATCCACTTATTAGTGAGTGCATACCATGATTCACCTTTTGAGTCTGGGTTACCTCACTTAGTATGATGTTCTCTAGCTCCATCCATTTGCCTAAGAATTTCATGAATTCATTGTTTCTAATGGCTGAATACTACTCCATTGTGTAGATATACCACATTTTTTTGCATCCACTCTTCTGTTGAGGGATACCTGGGTTCTTTCCAGCATCTGGCAATTATAAATAGGGCTGCTATGAACATAGTAGAGCATGCATCCTTATTACATGGTGGGTAATCCTCTGGGTATATGCCCTGGAGTGGTATAGCAGGATCCTCTGGAAGTGATATGCCCAGTTTTCTGAGGAACCGCCAGACTGCTTTCCAGAGTGGTTGTACCAATTTGCAACCCCACCAGCAGTGGAGGAGTGTTCCTCTTTCTCCATATCCTCTTCAACACCTGCTGTCTCCTGAATTTTTAATCTTAGCCATTCTGACTGGTGTAAGGTGAAATCTCAGGGTTGTTTTGATTTGCATTTCCCTAATGACTAATGAAGTTGAGCATTTTTAAAGATGCTTCTCTGCCATCCGAAGTTCTCTTTAAGTGCTTTAGAGCCATTTGAGTTTCCTCAGTTGAGAATTCCCTGTTTAGATCTGCACCTCATTTTTTAAATAGGGTTATTTGATTCTCTGGAGACTAACTTCTTGAGTTCTTTGTATATGTTGGATATTAGTCCTCTATTGGATTTAGGGTTAGTAAAGAGCTTTTCCCAATTTGCTGGTAGCCATTTTTGTCCTATTGACTATGTCCTTTGCCTTAAAGAAGCTTTGCAGTTTTATGAGGTCCCATTTGTCAATTCTTGTTCTTAGAGCATAAGCCATTAGTGTTCTGTTCAGAAACTTTTCCCCTGTGCCCATATATTCAAGGTTTGTCCCCACTTTCTCCTCTATAAACTTCAGAGTGTCTTGATTTTATGTATAGATCTTTGATACACTTGGATTTGTGCTTTGTACAAGGAAATAAGAAAGGGTCAATTTGCATTTTTCTGCATGCAAACCTCCAGTTGATCCAGCACCATTTGTTAAAAATGTTGTCTTTTTTTTTCCACTGGATTTTTTTTTCCGCTCCTTTGTCAAATATCAAGTCACCGTATATGTGTGGGTTCTTTTCTGGGTCTTCAATTCTATTCCATTGATCTTCCTTCCTATCTGCATACCAATACCAAATAGTTTTTATCACTGTAGCGCTGTAGTAGTGCTTGAGATCAGGAATGGTGATTCCCCAAGAATATCTTTTGTTGTGGAGAATAGTTTTTGCTATCCTGGGTTTTTTGTTATTCCAGATGAATTTGAGAATTGCTCTTTCTAGATCTATGAAGAATTGATTTGGAATTTTGATGGGGATTGCATTGAATCTGTAGATTGCTTTTGGCAAGATGGCCAGTTTCACTATATTGATCCTGCCAATCCATGATCATGGGAGATCCTTCCATCTTCTGAGACTTTCTTCGATTTCTTTCTTCAGAGGCTTAAAGTTCTTGCCACATCAACACTTCACTTTCTTTGTCAAAGTCACCTAGGTATGAAATATTATTTGGGACTATTGTTAAGGGTGTCATTTCCCTAATTTTTTTCTTATCTTATTTATTCCTTGAGTAGAGGAAGGCTACCAATTTGCTTGAGTTAAATTTATATCCAGCCACTTTGCTGAAGTTATTTATCAGCTTTAGGAGTTCTTTGGTGGAAGTCTTGGGGTCACTTAAGTATACTATCATCATCTGCAAATAGTGATAGTTTGATTTCTTCCTTTCCAATTTGTAGTCCTTTGACCTCTTTTTGCTGACTGATTGCTCTGGCTAGGACTTTAAGTACTATATTGAATAGGTAGGGAGAGAAAGAGCAGCCTCGTCTGATCCCCAAGTTTACAGCGATTGCCTCAAGTTTCTCTCCATTTAGTTTGATGTTGGCTACAGGTTTGCAGTATATTGCTTTCACTATGTTTAGGTATGGGCCTTGGATTCCCTATCTCTCCAAGACTTTCATTATGAAGTGATGCTGAATTTTGTCAAAAGCCTTTTCAGCATCTAATGAAATGACCATGTGTTTTTTTTCCATTATGTAGTGAATTACATTGATGGATTTCCATATATTGAACAATCTCTGCATCCCTGTGATGAAGCCTACCTAATCATGGTAAATTATGGTTCTGATGCATTCTTGGATTTCGTAGGTCAGGATTTTGTTCAGTATTTTTGCATTAATGTTCAAGAGGGAGATTGGTCTGAAGTTCTCCTTCCTTGTTTGTTCTTTGCTTGGTTTAGGTATAAGCATGATTGTGGCTTCATAAAATGAGTTGGGTAGTCCTTAAGTTTCTATTTTGTGGAAAAGTTTGAAGAGTATCTGTATTAATTCTTCTTTGAAGATCTGATAAAATTCCCCGCTAAACCCATCTGGTTCTGGGCTTTTTTTTTTTTTTTTTGGAAGGGAGACTATTGATGACTGCTTCTATTTCCTCAGGGCTTATGGGGCTATTTAAGTGGTTTATCTGATCCTGTTTTAACATTGGCAGCTGGTATGTATCTTGAAAGTTATCCATTTCATCCAGGTTTTCAAACTTTGTTGAGTATAAATCCTTGTAGTAGGATCTGATGATTTTTTGAATTTCCACAGTTTCTTTTGTTATGTCTCCCTTTTCATTTCTGATTTTATTAATTTGGATACTGTCTCTGTGTACCCTGGTTAGTGTGGTTAAAGGTTTATCTATCTTGTTGATTTTTTTCAGCAAACTAGCTCCTTGCTTTGTTTATTCTTTTTATAGCTCTTTTTGTTTCTGCTTGGTTGATTTTAGCTCTAAGTTTTATTATTTCCTGCCATCTACTTCTCTTGGGGGTATTTATTTCCTTTTGTTCTAGAGCGTTCAGGTGCACTGTCAAGCTGTTAGTGTAAACTTTCTCCATTCTCTTTTTGAAGGCTCACAGAGCTATGAGTTTACCTCTTAGCACTGCTTTCATTGTGTTCCATACATTTTGGTATGATGTGCCTTCATTTTCATTGAATTCTAAAAAGTCTTTAATTTCTTTGTTTATTTCTTCCTTGACCAAGCTTTCATTGAGAAGAGCATTGTTCAAAGTCCATATGTATGTGTGTTTTCCATTGATTTTGTTTTAGGTTAAGACCAGCCTTAGGCTGTGGTGATCTGATAAGATACATGGAATAATTTCAATATTTCTATATCTGTTGAGGCCTGTTTTATGACCAATTATATGGTCAGTTTTGGAGAAAGTAGCATGTGGTGCTGAGAAGAAGGTATATTCTTTTGCTTTAGGGTGGAATGTTCTATAAATATCTGTTAGATACTGTTGGTCCATAACTTCAGCTAGTTTCACTGTATCTGTTTAGTTTCTGGTTGGAGGACTTGTCCATTTTTGATAGAGGGTGTTGAAGTCTCACATTATTATTGTGTGGGGTGCAATGTATGCTTTGAGCTTTAGTAAAGTTTCTTTTATGAAGGTGTGTGCCCTTGCATTTGGGGCATATATGTTCATAATTGCATCTTGGTAGACTTTTCCTTTGGCTAGTGTGAAGTGTCCCTCCTTATCTTTTTTGACAACTTTTAGTTGAAAGTCAATTTTATCTGATATAAGAATGGCCGCTCTAGCTTGTTTCTTGGGAGCATTTGCTTGGAAAATTGTTTTCCATCCTTTGACTCTTAAATAGTGCCTGTCTTTGTCACTGAGGTGCGTTTATTTTATGCATCAAAACTTCGAGTCCTGTTTATGTATCCAGTCTGTTAGTCTATGTCTTTTATAGAAGAATTGAGACTATTGATATTAAAAGATATTAAGGAAAAGTGATTGTTGCTTACTGTTATCTTCTTAGTTAAAGGTGACATTCTGGTTGTTTAGCTATCTTCTATTGGATTTGATGAAAGATTACCTTATTGATTTTTCTACAATGTGGTTTGCTTTCTTGTATTGGTATTTTCTACCTATTATCCTTTGCAGAGCTGGATTTGTAGAAAGATACCGTGTAAATTTGCTTTTGTAATGGAATGTCTTGTTTTTGCCATTTATGGTAATTGAAAAATTTTCTGGGTATAGTAGTCTGGGCTGACATTTATGTTCTCTTAGGGACTGCATGATATATACCCAAGCTCTTCTGACTTTCATAGTCTCTGGTGAGATGTCTGGTGTAATTCTTATAGGTCTGCTTTTATATGTCACTTGACCTTTTTCTCTCACTGCTTTCAATATTCTGTCTTTGTTTAGTGCATTTGGTGTTTTGATTATTATGTGACGGGAGGAATTTCTGCTCTAGCCCAATCTGTTTGGAATTTTGTAGGCTTCCTGTATGTTCATGAGCATCTCTTTCTTTAGGTTAGGGAAGTTATCTTCTATAATTTTGTTGAAGATATTTATTGGGCCTTTAAGATGTATGTTCTCGCTTTCTTCTATTCCTATAATCCTTAGGTTTGGTCTTCTCATTGTGTCCTGGAGCTCCTGGATGTTTTGGGTTGCAAGCTTTTTGCATTTTACATTTTCTTTGACTGTTGAGTCAATGATTTCTATGGAATCTTCAGCATCCAAGAGTCTTTCTTCTATCTCTTGTATTCTGTTGTTGATGCTTGCATCTGTGACTCCTGAATTCTTTCCAAGGTTTTCTATTTTCTGAGATGTCTCACTTTGTGATTTCTTTGTTGATTCTATTTCCAGGTTTAGATCCCGGATAGTTTTATTCAGTTCCTTTACTTGTTTGTTTGTTTTTTCCTGAAATTCTTTAACGAATTTTTGTGTTATTTCTTTAAGGACTTCTACCTGTTGATCCATGTTCTCCTGTGTTTCTTTTAGGGATTTTTGTGATTCCTCTTTATGGGTTTCTGCATGTTGACCCATATTCTCCCATAATTCCCTATGGGATTTTTGTATTGCTTCTTTAAGGGCTTCAACCTGTCTACCCATATTCTCCCTTATTTCTTTAAGAGATTTTTGTGTTTCCTCTTTAAGGGCTTCTACCTGTTGATCCATATTCTCTTGTCTTTCTTTAAGGGATTTTTGTGCTCCTACCTGTTGACCCATGTTCTCTTGTATTTCTTTAAGGGAATTATTTATGTCCTTCTTGAAATCCTCCATCAGCAATATGAGATGTGATTTCAAATATGGTTCTTGCTTTTCTGATGTGATGGAATATGCAGGATTTGCTGTTGTTGGAGAGCTGGGTTCTGATGGTGCCATGCTGCCTTGGTTTCTGTTGGTAATGATATTGTGTTTGCCTTTGGCCATCTCGTTATCTCTGGTGTTAGCTGGTCTTGCTGACACTATCTTCTCTTCCCTGCCAGCCTGTGTTTCTGTACTCCTGGGATTCTCTTTCTGTATAATGCCCTTCAAACAGCTGATTCTTCAGGAAGTATCAGGCGATGGGATGTCCCCTGTGGCAGACTTGGCAAAGGTAGAATGCCCTTCTCCTGCCAATTCTCTAATGCCCTGCTCCTATAGGTTCTCTAATACCCTTTTCCTGTAGGTTCTCTAATATCCTGCTTCTGTTGGTTCTCTAGAGAGTATCAGGAAGTGGTGTCCTCTCCATGCCAGATGTGGTGCAGGTCTCCCACCCCAGACAGCAAGGGGCGGTGACAGGGGAGGAAGGAGGGTTAGAAGGTGCAGAAGGGAATAGGCAAACTAATACCTTGCTCCTGTCGTTCTCTAGAGAGCATCAGGAAGTGGTGTCCTCTCCATGCCAGATGTGGCATAGGTCTCCCATATATGATGGAAAGAGGCAGTGACAGGGGAGGAGGGAGAGGTAGAAGGAGCAGAAGAGGATAGGCGAACTGCAGGTTGCTGGGTAGTGAGTCCCTGAGCAGAGGGGCTCCAGGGCTTTCTGTGTTGGGTAGTGATGCTTACCTAATACCCTTATCCCATCAGTTCTCTAGAGAGTATTAGGATGTGGTGTCCTCTCCATGCCAGATGTGGCACAGGTCTCCCACCCCTGACAGCAAGGGGCAGCAACAGGGAAGAGGGAGGGGTAGAAGGGGCAGAAGGGGATAGGCAAACTAATACCCTGCTCCTGTTGGTTGTCTAGGGAATATCAGGAAGTGGTTCCCTCTCCATGCCAGATGTGGCACAGGTCTCCCACGTCCGAAGGCAAGGGCTCGAGGAATGTTCTTATCCATGCACACCTATAACGAAAAATCAACTGCATGTTATACTTCTAAGACACAGGGCCATGGTGTAAACACTCCCACTCTGAAAGAAAGGAGTTAGCATGGGAAGAAAGGATGGGAACAAAATAAAGATAATAACTAAAATCTATGCTCTCTGTATTTTAACTTTTCTACACTAAAATACAGTGAAAATTTTAAAATGCAATAAACATTTTTATCTTCTACCATCTTTCAATAACTTTCTTTTAAGTTTCTGTATATCCATACTTTTATGGTAAATATTTTATCATTTCATTGTTTCACAATAAATACTTTGACCATTTTTTATTTAAAGACATAATTTGTCCATAATTTTAACAGTGATACAATATCAAATTTCTCCCATCTTTTATTACATTTCAAACACATAAAAGAATGGCTGTAGATCAAGGTCAGTGGATAAGTTCTGTATAGGATCTCTGTAAAAAATTCTAGAAAAAAGGTCATAGTCGTAAGATAACTGTATATCTATTCAGTAATGGTCATCTAATTGTAGTAAAAATTACACATCTGTGATAGCTGACCATGTTATGAAATCACCAGGTTTACTCTAAGGGTTTGTTTTGGATTCAAAGCCAGTACTAATAATTAGGCTATTTATGTTGTTTGCTGTTTTATAAACACTTGAGTGGGTTCAGAGTATTTACAGACTATATGCCAAACTTAGTTTGATTAAGAGTCTGACTTTGTTTTGCAGTGTCATGAAAACTATATAAGTGTTGACAATTGACAACCAGCTGTGATTCCTTCTCCTAGACTGAAAAGTGAATTATACCACTCTATACTGAATAATAAGAACACACAATATAAACAAAGTGAAAAGACTTTACTTGCTTGTTTTTCAAAGTGCTTTAACTGAGAGAAAATAACCAGAGAAGAAACAAGCTTTTCTGTTCATTTAGTTTTAAGGTTTATCAAGAAAAATATCTGTGACTTATATTAATATTTTTGTGGCTTAATTCATTCATTTTTTACCAAATGAAATACCATATTCTTAGTAGTGTTGGGCCAGTATTTTCTGTTATTACCATGTCAGTTAGCCTTTAAAATAAACAATATACACCATTTACACTATTGAATCATATGCATTTGTTATGTTTTATGATGATGATTATGATGATGATGATGATGATGTATAGTATGTCTGTGTAATGTTTATCAAATGCTGATTATTAACTGAATTTTAAGTTTGGTCAATATTACAAATAGCCTGTACCTTAACAAGTAATAGTCTAGTAATAATTTAATCATCAAAATGTAAAACTTGAAAGAAAGAAAAATAAAATTATAAGTAAATAAACAGTAAGGATTTATAGTGCTTAGCAATATCTTCATTTATATATTCTTATAAATTATACAAAATTTATTTTGTATTCAATGAAATTAGGGTTTAATAATGAAATGATAATGTTAAAAAAATTATAAACCTTAAAGATGTAGCTATTGCTAGTTTTAATATTCATGTTGTCATACTGCTTTCTATACATGTTTACATCTATAGATTTTTGCTGCCCTCAACCAGAAAAGCTTAAGAGAGCCACTGCTATTCAAAGAATTAAAAATAAGTATGATGACTTTGGAGCCATTGATGATACACTTACATCAATCTCCTCCTGTGATGGCTCAAGAATAAGGATGTAGAGGGAATAGAAAGAATGTGAAAATCAAATTCCAGGTAGAGTGTTGTGAAATGGTATCTTATGCATGGACATGGCTGCAACCCATATAGACTCACTGCCATTGTGGTTATTTTCATAAGACCTTTGCAAAATCAAGACATGTAAACTTTTGGAATGGAGGTTGAAGTGGATGCTGAGTTACTACCCCTAGATGAGGTAGTTGATGGGTGCTGGGTAAAGAAGAATCACTATTCTTTAAGAGTGCGACCTCTGGTGTATCCCGCATACCCCAGTGGATAAAAAAATACTCATTCACATATGGGTAGCATAAACATAACACCTGAAGAAATAAAAAGGGTCATAGAAAGTCTCCCAACTAAAAAAAGCACGGGACCAGATGGTTACAGTGCAGAGTTCTATCAGACCTTCATAGAAGACCTAGCACCAATACTCTGTAAACTATTCCACAAAATAGAAACAGAAGGAACTCTACCCAACTCATTCTATGAAGCCACAATTACGCTGATGGCAAAACCACACAAAGATCCAACAAAGAAAGAGAACTTCAGGCCAATTTCTCTTATGAATATTGATGCAAAAATACTTAATAAAATTCTTGCCAGCCGAATTCAAGAACACATCAAAACGATCATCCACCATAATCAAGTAGGCTTCATCCCAGGGATTCAGGGATGGTTCAATATAAGGAAATCCACCAATGCTATCAACTACATAAACAAACTCAAAGAAAAAAAACCATATGATCATCTCATTAGATGCAGAAAAAGCATTTGAAAAAATCCAGCATCCTTTCATGCTAAAAGTCTTGGAAAGAACAGGAATTCAAGGCCCATACCTCAACATTGTTAAAGCAATATACAGCAAACCAGTAGCCAACATCAAACTAAATGGAGAGAAACTTGAAGCAATCCCACTAAAATCAGGGACTAGACAAGGCTGTCCTCTCTCTCCATATCTTTTCAATATAGTACTTGAAGTTTTAGCTAGAGCAATTAGACAACATAAGGAGGTCAAGGGGATAAAAACTGGAAATGAAGAAGTCAAATTATCACTATTTGCAGATGACATGGTAGTCTACTTAAGCGACCCAAAAACCTCCACCAGAGAACTCCTACAGTTCATAAACAACTTCAGCAAAGTGGCTGGTTATAAAATCAACTCAAGCAAATCAGTTGCCTTCCTATACTCAAAGGATAAGCAGGCTGAGAAAGAAGTTAGGGAAATGACACCCTTCACAATAGCCACAAACAATATAAAGTATCTTGGTGTGACTCTAACCAAAGAAGTGAAAGATCTATATAACAGGAACTTCAGGTTTCTGAAGAAGGAAATCGAAAAGGACCTCAGAAAATGGAAAAATCTGCCATGCTCGTGGATTGGCAGGATTTAATATAGTTAAAATGGCCATCTTGCCAAAAGCGATCTACAGATTCAATGCAATCCCCATCAAAATCCCAGCTCAGTTCTTCACAGAGTTAGAAAAAGCAATTCTCAAATTTATCTGGAATAACAAGAAACCCAGGGTAGCTAAAACTATTCTCAACAACAAAAGAAATTTTGGGGGAATCAGTATCCCTGACTTCAAGCAATACTACAGAGCAATAGTGTTAAAAACTGCATGGTATTGGCACAGTGACAGACAAGTGGACCAATGGAATAGAATTGAAGATCCAGAAATGAATCCATACACCTATGGTCACTTGATCTTCGACAAAGGAGCCAAAAACATCCAGTGGAAAAAAGATAGCCTTTTCAACAAAGGGTGCTGGTTCCATTGGATGTCAGCATGCAGAAGAATGCGAATTGATCCATTCTTATCTCCATGTACTAAACTTCACTCCAAGTGGATCAAGGACCTCCTTGTAAAACCAGACACACTGAAACTAATAGAAAAGAAACTGGGGAAGACCCTTGAGGACATGGGCACAGGGGAAAAGTTCCTGAACAGATCACCAATAGCTTATGCTTTGAGATCAAGAATTGACAAATGGGACCTTATAAAATTACAAAGTTTCTGTAAGGCAAAGGATACTGTTAAAAGGACAAAATGGCAACCATCAAATTGGGAAAGGATATTCACCAACCCCACATCTGATAGAGGGCTAATATCCAATATATACAAAGAACTTAAGAAGTTAGACCCCAGGGAACCAAATAACTCTATTAAAAAATGGGGTACAGATCTAAACAAAGAATTTTTACCTGAAGAAATTCAGATAGCCGAGAGGCACCTTAAGAAGTGCTCAACATCATTAGTCATTAGGGAAATGCAAATCAAAACAACCCTGAGATTTCACCTTACACCAGTCAGAATGGCTAAGGTAAAAAACTCAGGAGACAGCAGGTGTTGGTGAGGATGTGGAGAAAGAGGAACACTCCTCCACTGCTGGTGGGGCTGTAAGATGGTACAACCACTTTGGAAATCAGTCTGGTGGTTCCTCAGAAAACTGGACATGAGACTTCCAGAGGACCCTGCTATACCTCTCCTGGGCATATACCCAAAGGAGTCCCTGGCATGCAATAAAGACACATGCTCCATTATGTTCATAGCAGCCTTATTTATAATAGCCAGAAGCTGGAAAAAACCCAGATGCCCCTCAAAGGAGGAATGGATTCAGAAAATGTGGTATATTTACAGATTGGAATACTAATCAGCAATTAGAAACAATGAATTCACAAATTTTTTAGGCAAATGGTTTGATCTGGAAAATATCATCCTAAGTGAGGTAACCCAATCACAAAAGAATACACATGGAATGCAATCTCTGATAAGTGGATATTAATTAGCCCAGAAGCCCTGAATACCCAAGGCACAAATTGCATAACAAATGACTCCCATGAAGAAGTCTGGAGAGGGTCCCGATCCTGGAAAGGATCCATCTAGCATTGGAAGGGAATATAAGGACAAAGAAAAAGGAGGGAGGTGATTGGAGAATGGATGGAGAGAAGAAGGTTTATGGGACATATGGGGAGGGGGGATCCGGGAAAGGGGAAATCATTTGGAATGTAAACAAAGAATATAGAAAATAAAAATATTAAAAAAAAAGAATGATATTACTAGCTCCAAGACTATTATCCCCTGAAGTAGCATATTATCTATGGTATTTTTCAAAGAGCCTCATAATATTTTTCAAAAATTAATTCCTCAAACATATACATTATATTTCTTTCACTGATAATTTTCTTTTTTTAGGACAATATATGTTATTTTATATTATATATATATATATATATATATATATATATATATATATTTAGAAATTATATTATCCCATTTTTCTTTTTATTTATTTATTTCTATATTCTTTGTTTATATTCTAAAAGCTTTCCCAGTCCCTCCCCCATATGTCCCATAAGTCTTGTCTCCATCCATTCTCCTATCTTTCCTCCTCCCTTTTCTCTGTCCTGGTACTCCCCTACAATGCTGGATCAAGGCTTTCCAGGATTAGGGCCCTCTTCTTCCTTCTTCATGGGAATCATTTGATATGCTAGTTGTATCTTCAGCATTCAGATATTCAGGGGTAATTGTGACAGCTACCTATGAATATACTGGCCTATATGTATTATCAGACACAGAAATAATACCATTTGTATTTGCTAAGAATTTAACTTAAATACACTATAACTTAGACTGCATAGTTAAAATCCTATCTTTTAATTTTAAAAGAAAGAAATCAAGAATAATCTTTTCTGAGATTTGAATGACCTAAAATGTTCTCTCATTTCTCGCAGCTGGTTAACATATTACTCAATTTTTTGTGTTTCTTCAAGACTGCCCCTTGATGACCTAAATGTAGTAAGAGGGAGCCCCATAATGCAGACTTTTAAGTTTCCAGATGAACAGTTGTTTTGACTCTTGGCCAGTTGAACTCGCAGATGCATAAAATATTTATCCATGATCAGATTTCACTAAAATTTGAACTCTGCCAAACTATATACTTGGGATAAACCTGTATTATTTCTCTTTCAAACTTGGAGTTAAATGTAATTTTCATATCTATTTTAACTTTATATTATTCATCTCTTTAATTGAAAAGAAAAATGTTCAGTCTTTCCTTTTATAAGTTGCTTTCCATGAATTGATGTCACTGTATCCTTGTGACTTATAAAGTCTTTATAATAAATTTTTGAAGTCAGCTGTTTGTTTCTTTTCCTTTTATTAATGATGAAAATTCAACGGAAACAATGAGGTTATACTGCAATTACCATCATGTCATTTCTTTGCAAATAAGACATTTTGAAATGCTCCATAAGTTTTCATCCAGTGTACATTTAAAGCAGCTCTCTTCTTTCCTGAGCACAAAATTTTCCTCCTTTTAATCCATTTTAATTTTTCTACTTTTCCCTTTAGAACTTGATGCTTTGATATTGTCAGTGTCTGTACAACTGAAACTTTTATTTTATAAACATTGGAATCTGACCTTGTATTTGTCTAAACACGGAAATCTGACCTTAAATAAACTTTAAATGAATAACTACCATGACATTAGACAGCCTAAGAATGAATCATTCGGTTCTTTGCCGGCAGGGCCAGGCAAGAGAGAAGAACTTGGTCTAGCCAGGTCTGTTGGAGGCTGAGCTGGGTGGCAAGTGTAGAGGGCCCAAAAGAAACACTCTTAGCTGGGAATTTTGTTGAAGCAGGACCTAACTTTAATGTGGTAGCAATTTATTTATATAGACAGCAAAAGGATGTGGGGACAGAAGTATGGGGTGAGATGACATATGGGGTGGTATGAGATGATGAGGGATGTGGGGTGATCCCACAGGGCCTATAAGAAATTTATACAGCAGTGGTAGCTATGCAGAGGCAGTCTCATCAGGTTGGTAGGTCATGCTAAATCATTCTCAAGCAAAAGCGATTGACAGGTCTCAAAAATTGAGCCAGGCTCAGGTTTGTCCTCAAGGCCCAAACCAAGGCCAAATAAGGTCCAATATGATTCCACTATTACTATTACAACTTATTTTTCTTTTTGTGATAATTGTGTTTCTTCATGAGATCACAGTGGCTTACAGATACTATTTATTTACACTTACCTCAGTGCCTTTAAGCAGTACACTTATAGCCATAATGTATTGGTTTATTTTGGCTCATATTTCCAGATATAATTCTCCTGACAGAGAAATCAAGGTTCTAAATGCTCGAGGAGCTGACCATATTGCATCTATAATTAGGAAGAAGAGTACAATGAAAGTTCTTGCAACTTTCCTCTTTTTATACAATCCAGGATCTTAGCCTAGGGAATGATGCCATCCACACTGGAAAGATCTTCTTACTGCAGATTATGTAAGATAATTTATCCCATAGGCATGCCCAGAAAGCCATCTTCAAGTTTACTCCAGATGCCATCATGCTGACAATTAAGATTAAAATCCTACTATATAATTAAAATACAAATTGTATAGCAGTTTTTAATAAAAGATAGCTTAGAAACAGGTGGTTTTATCATGAAAATGACTATAATTAAATTTGGTTTGTTGAATAATAACTTGGGTAGCCTTGCAGAGGAGGGGACAAAGGCTTAGAGCAACAATGAGACAATGCAGCATATTAACTTACAATACTCCCTCTGAAATTAGCAAACCTTGTTCTCCAAAAAAAATGTATGCTGACTGTGGGACCTTGAAAGATTGATAGCCTAGTTTCTGGTTGTGCTAGATTTAAAAGCCCAGTGAGAGACTGGGAGCGCACAGCTTGCTCCAGCGGCACAGAGCTTAGGTTCTAGTCCTGAGGCCTCTGGTGGGAGCCCTCAGATCTCCACTTCGGGATCCAGAACAACCTGGGCTGCAACGCCACATCTCCAGGTCCTGCAAGAGAAAAGAGGGGCATCCGGGAGACCGGCTGGGAGGAGTCAGTGTGCTCTGGTGAGCCAAGCAGGCCCCTGCAGGAGCCTTCAGGTGTCTGCTTCAGGATCTGAACAGCCTGGGCCACAGCACTCAGTCTCCAGGGAGTGCAAGAGACCTGGTGTGCACCCTGAAGCAGACTGGGAGCACACAGCTTGCTCCAGCAAGGAGCTTAGGTTCCAGTCCTGAGACCTCTGGAAGGAGCCTTCAGATCTCCGCTTCAGGATCCAGAACAGCCTGGGCTGTAACGCCACATCTCCAGGTTCTGCAAGAGGCAAGAGGGCCATCCAGGAGACCAGCTGGGAGGAGTCAGTGTGTCCTGGTGAGTCCAGCAGGCCCTGGCAGGAGCCTTCAGGTGTCTGCTTAGGAATCTTAACAACCTGGGCCACAGCACCGTGTCTCCAGGCAGTGCAGGAGGTCAGTTCTGCACCAGAGGCCACCTGGGAAGAGGCAGCTTGCACTGGTGAGTCCAGCATTGACAAGACCAACTAACACCAGTGAGAACTAGATGGCAAAAGGCAAACACAGGAACGTCACTAACAGAAAAAAAGGAAATATGGCAGCATCTGAACACAATTCCCCTTTAACAGCATGTCCTGAATACTCCATCACACCAGTAAAACAAGATTTGGATTTAAAATCACTGGTCATGATGCTGGTACAGGAACACATGAAGGACATACTTAAAGAAATTAGGAGAAAATGGATAAAAAGTTAGAAGCCCTTACAAGGGAAACACAAACATCATTGAAAGAAATTCAGGAGAAAACAAAAGCCAATAAGGAGGAAATGCAAACATCACTTAAAGAAATACAGGAGACCTTTGGTCAACAGGCTGAGGTCATGAAAGAGGAAACACAAAAATCTCTTAAAGAATTATAGGAAAGCACAAACAAGCAAGTAATGGAGCTAAGCAAAACCATCCAGGATCTAAAATCAGAAGTATAAACAACTAAGAAAACTCAAAGGGAGACAACTTTGGAGATAGAAGACCTTGGAAATAAATCATGGGACATAGATGCAAATATTAACAACAGAATACAAGAGATAGAAGAAAGAATCTCAGATGCTGAAGATACCATAGAAACCATGGACTCAACAGTTAAAGAAAATGCAAAATGCAAAAAGCTTGTAACCCAAAATATCCAGGAAATCCAGGACACAATGAGAAGACCAAACCTAAGAATTATAGGCATAAATGAGAGTGAAGATTTATAACTTAAAGGGCCAGCAAATATCTTCAATAAAATTATGGAAGAAAACTTCCCTAACCTAAAGAGAGACATGCCCATGAATATACAAGAAGCCTACAGAACTCCAAACAGACTGGATCAGAACAGAAATACTTCCCGTCACATAATAATCAAAACACCAAATGTACTAAACAAAGAAAGAATATTAAAGGCAGTAAGAGAAAAAGGCCAAGTAACATATAAAGGAAGACCTATCAGAATCACAGCCGACTTTTCCCCTGAGACTATGAAAGCTAGAAGATCCTGGGAAGATCTCATGCAGACTCTAAGAGAACACAAATGCCAGCCAATACTACTATACCCAGCAAAACTCTCAATCACTATAGATGGAGAAACTAATATATTCCATGACAAAACTAAGTTTGCCCAATATCTATCAACAAACCCAGCCCTACAAAGGATAATAGGAGGAAAACACCAATATAAGGAGAGAAACTTCACCCCAGAAAAAGCAAGATAGTAACCTCTCATCAAACCCAAAAGAAGTTAACGAATCAAATTTAAACAATAACATCAAAAATGAGAGGAAATAACAATCACTATTCCTTAATATCTCTTAACATCAATGGACTCCATGCCCCAATAAAAAGACATAGACTAACCGACTGGATACTTAAACAGGACCCTACATTTTGCTGCATACAGGAAACACACCTCAGGGTCAAAGACAAACACTACCTTAGAGTAAAAGACTGTAAGACAATTTTACAAGTAAATGGTCTCAGGAAACAAGCTGGAGTAGCCATTCTAATATCAGATAAAATTGACTTTCAACCCAAAGTCATCAAAAGAGACTCTGAGGGACACTTCTTGCTGGTCAAAGGAAAAATACAACAAGAAGAACTCTCAATACTGAACATCTATGCTCCAAATGCAAGGGCACCCTCATTCATAAAAGAAACTTTATTAAAGCTCAAAGCACACATTGCACCTAACACAATAATTGTGGGTGACTTCAACATTGCACTTTCTTCAATGGACCAATCAGGAAAACAGAAACTGAACAGGGACACAATGAAACTAATGGAAGCTTTGGATCAACTAGATTTAACAGATATATATATATATATATATATATATATATATATATATATATATATATATATATATATATAACATTCTATCATATATATAACATTCTATCCTAAAGCAAAAGAATATACCTTTTTCTCAGCACCTCATGGTACCTTCTACAAAATCAATCATATAATTGATCACAAGACAGACCTCAGCAGATATAAGAAGATCTAACTAATCCCATGCCTCCTATCAGATCACTATGGAGTAAAAGTGGTCTTCAATAGCAACAAAAACAACAGAAAACCCACATACACATGGAAACTGAACAATATTCTACTCAATGATACCTTGGTCAAGGAAGAAATAAGCAAAGAAATTAAAGACTTTTTAGAACTTAATGAAAATGAAGACACAACATACCCAAATGACACAATGAAAGCAGTGCTAAGAGGAAAACTCATAGCCCTGAGTGCCTCCAAAAAGAAAATACACTAACAGCTTAATGACACACCTGAAAGCCCTGGAACAAAAAGAAGCTATTTCACCCAGGAGGAGTAGAAGGCAGGAAATCATCAAACTCAGGGCCAAAATCAATCAAGTAGAAACAAAGAGAACCATACAAACCATGAACAAAACCAGGAGATGGTTCTTTGAGAAAATCAACAAGATAGATAAACCCTTAGCCAGACTAGCCAAAGGACACAGAGACAGTATCCAGATTAACAAATGTAGAAATGAAAAGGGAGATATAACAACACAAACTGAGGAAATTCAACAAATCATTAGATCCTACTACAAAAGCCTATACTCAACACAACTGGAGAATCTGGACGAAATGGACAGTTTCCTAGACAGATATCCGAC
Source organism: Apodemus sylvaticus (assembly GCF_947179515.1). Taxonomy (NCBI): domain Eukaryota; kingdom Metazoa; phylum Chordata; class Mammalia; order Rodentia; family Muridae; genus Apodemus; species Apodemus sylvaticus. The sequence goes on along the minus strand of NC_067474.1, from coordinate 3,292,503 downwards.
ACCAAAACTAAATCAGGATCAAATAGATCAACTAAACAGTCCCATAACACCTGAAGAAATAAAAAGGGTCATAGTCTCCCAACCAAAAAAAGCATGGGACCAGATGGCTTAAGTGCGGAATTCTATCAGACCTTGATAGAAGACCTAACACCAATACTCTGCAAACTATTCCACAAAATAGAAACAGAAGGAACTCTACCCAACTCGTTCTATGAAGCCACAATTACGCTGATACCAAAACAACACAAAGATCCAACAAAGAAAGAGAACTTCAGGCCAATTTCTCTTATGAATATTGATGCAAAAATACTTAATAAATTTCTTGCCAACCGAAACCAAGAACACATCAAAATGATCATCCACCATGATCAAGTAGGCTTCAGCCCAGGGATGCAGGGATGGTTCAATACAAGAAAATCCATCAATGCTATCCACTACATAAACAAACTCAAAGAAAAAAACCATATGATCATCTCATTAGATGCAGAAAAAGCATTTGACAAAATTCAGCATCCTTTCATGCTAAAAGTCTTGGAAAGAACAGGAAATCAAGGCCCATACCTAAACATAGGAAAAGCAATATATAGCAAACCAGTAGCCAACATCAAACTAAATGGAGAGAAACTTGAAGCAATCCCACTAAAATCAGGGACTAGACAAGGCTGTCCTCTCTCTCCATATCTTTTAAATATATTACTTGAAGTTCTAGCTAGAGCAATTAGACAACATAAGGAGGTCAAGGGGATAAAAATTGGAAAGGAAGAAGTCAAATTATCACTGTTTACAGAAGACATGATAGTCTACTTAAGTGACCCAAAAACCTCCACCAGAGAACTCCTACAGTTCATAAACAACTTCAGCAAAGTGGCTGGTTATAAAATCAACTCAAGCAAATCAGTTGCCTTCCTATACTCAAAGGATAAGCAGGCTGAGAAAGAAGTTAGGGAAATGACACCCTTCACAATAGCCACAAACAATATAAAGTATCTTGGTGTGACTCTAACCAAAGAAGTGAAAGATCTATATGTCAAGAACTTCAGGTCTCTGAAGAAGGAAATTGAAGAAGACCTCAGAAAATGGAAAAATTTGCCATGCTCGTGGATCGGCAGGATTTAATATAGTGAAAATGGCCATCTTACCAAAAGCAATCTACAGATTCAATGCAATCCCCATCAAAATCCCAACTCAGTTCTTCACCGAAAAATTGCTTTTTCTAAAGCAATTCTCAAATTCATCTGGAATAACAAAAAACCCAGGATAGCTGAAACTATTCTCAAAAACAAAAGAAATTCTGGGGGAATCAGTATCCCTGACTTCAAGCAATACTACAGAGCAATAGTGTTAAAAACTGCATGGTACTGGCACAGTGACAGACAAGTGGACCAATGGAATAGAATTGAAGATCCAGAAATGAACCCACACACCTATGGTCACTTGATCTTTGACAGAGGATCCAAAAATATCCAGTGGAGAAAAGATAGCCTTTTCAACAAATGGTGCTGGTTCAATTGGAGGTCAGCATACAGAAGAATGCGAATTGATCCATTCTTATCTCCATGTACTAAACTTCACTCCAAGTGGATCAAGGACCTCCATGTAAAACCAGACACACTGAAACTAATAGAAAAGAAACTGGGGAAGACCCTAGAAGACATGGGCACGGGGGAAAAGTTCCTGAACAGATCACCAATAGCTTATACTCTAAGATCAAGAATTGACAAATGGGACCTCATAAAATTACAAAGTTTCTGTAAGGCAAAGGACACTGTTAAAAGGACAAAATGGCAACCATCAAATTGGGAAAGGATATTCACCAACCCTACATCTAATTGAGGGCTAATATCCAATATATACAAAGAACTTAAGAAGTTAGACCCCAGGGAACCAAATAACCCTATTAAAATTGGGGTACAGATCTAAACAAATAATTTTCACCTGAAGAAATTCAGATGGCTGAGAGGCACCTTAAGAAGTGCTCAACATCATTAGTCATTAGGGAAATGCAAATCAAAACAACCCTGAGATTTCACCTCACACCAGTCAGAATGGCTAAGGTCAAAAACTCAGGAGACAGCAGGTGTTGGCGAGGATGTGGAGAAAGAGGAACACTCCTCCACTGCTGGTGGGGCTGTAAGATGGTACAACCACTTTGGAAATCAGTCTGGCAGGTCCTCAGAAAACTGGACATGACACTTTCGGAGGACCCCGCTATACCTTTCCTGGGCATATAACCAAAGGATTCCCTGGCATGCAATAAAGACACATGTTCCATTATGTTCATAGCAGCCTTATTTATAATAGCCAGAAGCTGGAAAAAATCCAGATGCCCCTCAAAGGAGGAATGGATACAGAAAATGTGGTATGTTTACAGATTGGAATACTACTCATCAATTAGAAACAATGAATTCACAAAATTTTTGGGCAAATGGTTTGATCTGGAAAATATCATCCTAAGTGAGGTAACCCAGTCACAAAAGAATACACATGGAATGCAATCTCTGATAAGTGGATATTAATTAGCCCAGAAGCCCTGAATACCCAAGGCACAAATCGCATAAATGACTCCCATGAAGAAGTATGGAGAAGGTCCTGATCCTGGAAAGGATTGATCTAGCATTGGAGGGGAATATAAGGACAGGAAAAATAAAGGAGGGAGGTGATTAGAGAATGGATGGAGAGAAGAAGGTTTATGGGACATATGGGGAGGGGGGATCCGGGAAAGGGGAAATCATTTGGAATGTAAACAAAGAATATACAAAATAAAAATATTTAAAAAAATAAATAAAAGCCCAGTGACCCTGCAGGGGATAATCCTTCAAGGTATAGTAGGCATTTTGCCACACTCCTAGACATCAGGCTCTGAACATGAGGCCACAGCTCTCCACTCCATAGGTCTGTGTCCACCAGTCACTTCAGGGCAATGCCCCTCCACATGTAGAAATGTGACAACAGGTCACATGGCCAAGACAGATCTCCATTTTAATGAGGTACTTAAAGGTCTGAAGAGCTTAGCCAATTAAGTTCTCCTTCCTAGGCACTTCTCCCTGAAAAAGGTATTTAACCTCAGGCCTACCCAGAGAAAGTGGAGTTACATTTTCTCTTTACCACTCTCCACCATGACAACAAGTGCCTTAAAATTATGGACTGTCTCTTTTCATGGGGATCCACCATGGGAAGCAATGGAACAGGTCTTTGTCTAAAGACTCGGCTGCGAATCTCTTGCAGAAGGCCTTTCAGCTTTCACAGCAATGGCATCCACCAAGCTAAGCTGCCCACAGAGCAAGCCAAGGATTCTCTTACCAGAGGGACCCAGCTGGAGCTTGCTCCCCTCTTCTCCCCTTTGGCCCCAGGTTATATACAGCCCGAGGAACCCCACTCCATTCTCAGGTCTTCCACAGCATCCAGCAGCATCTGGGGTGCCCAAGAGTCTCAGAACCTGATGTTCACAACCTTTGTTCACGTCCAGGGACCACTGAGCCAACCCCGGCAGTCCCTGAGAACCTTAGACTGCGCTCCCTCATTCCCTGAGTGCGGTCCTGCACCTTCACATATCCTATGCCTGCCTGGCACAAGCCCTGGTGTGGACACGGGCCACTATTTAACCTACAGCTGATACCTAAGAAAGTTGCACTGGATGGTACTAGAATCTAGAGGTTATTTGTAAGACTCTGGACCCAAAACTTCATAACAGTCTCTCATTCTCCACACAGATAAAAAATTGTCTTGCCCAAAATATCAGTAGTACTACATTGAGAAAAGAAAATTTAAACAGGATGATAATACAGGGATTCATATTGAACATGTTTTAATTATTTTTTTTCAGTAACCACTCAGGATGTGCTTGCCTAAATATATACTGTGGATTATCGCTTCAATTTTTCATTGTATCTTTTTATCTGCTTTGGTGATCATATGCTTAACTTATTTGTACAACTCAAAATTTGACTTACTTTCTTAATTCACTTGATTGTGTTTTATGCATTTGTAAAATTTGTCCATCAGATATCTGGTTTGGGAATATTCTTCTTTTGTTCTCACTTATGATTTTAAATAGTTTTGCAAATAAATCTTTTCTCTGAGTCTATTTGTTTGAGCTTTATCTTAGCCATATATATGAAGAGTATTTATCATTTTCATATATTGATTGCTGTATGTTATAACTATATCTGTTCTTAACACATACTTAGGCAGTTCTTCTAGATTATTTTATGGTTTTATCCTTTATATTTAGGTCACAGCTGCATTACAATTTTTATCCTATTTTTATATGATACAGGGTATGGATTGTGGGTAGTTTTGTTTGTAGAAAGATATCTGTATGCTTCAGGGAAGTGTATTTGAAAGGTTATGCTTTGTGTCTAAATAAAAATGAACTAATGGTATGTAGGTAGCCCTATTTTGACACTATTGTGTTTTCTTGATGTTTATACCCATTTACACTGAGACAGACTTGTTTTGGTTTATGTTAGTATTTTATTCAGTTAAATTTTTTTTTAGTTTTAAATTAAAACACATTTCCATCATTTTCCTCTTCCCTTTTCTTCCTCCAACTCTGCCACATAAAATCCCCTTACTCACTTTGAAATTAATGAACTCTTTTTTAATTATCATTGTTAAATTTGTATCTGTGCATAGATATATAAAACAACCTTCTCCACCTAAGCCTATTTAATGTTATTTGTATGAATATTATTTCAGGGCTGACTACTTAGCTAAACAATTAAGAAACTCATTCTTGGGCAATCCTATTTATATCACTCTCCACATTCCTTAATTCCATGGAGCTCTTTCTCTAGGGTTAGGGACCTATGAGATTTCCTCTAGCCACATAAGAATGTCTATTGCACTTGCTCAAATCTTGTTTAGGCAGTCAAATTATTGAGATATCATGGGTGAATTGTCCCTGTAATTTATAGGATAAACAATCTCACAGTAGACTTTCTGATCCAATGGCCCTTACAATCTTTTCACAGTGTTCCCAGAGCTTTATGTCCAGAATTTGTGTTGTAGATTTATTTGTTGTCACTGGACAATCTAGGGCTAATTATTCTCTCCATTTTGACAGGTTGTGGTATTATGTAATGGTCTCTATTTATTGCAAGTAGAAGTTTCTTTGATGAATGCTGAGAGCTATATGTATCTCTGAGTATGAATGCAAGTATTTTGAATGCATTTAGGAGTTCTGCTGGTTTAATAAAATGGCTGTGGAAGGTTCTTTTAGATCCATGATCAAACTAGCCTTGGTGGATGAGTAGGTTTCTAGTCATCTATTCTTTTTTTTTTCATTTTTTTATTGATATATTTATTTACATTTCAAATGATTTCCCCTTTTCTGGACCCCCACTCCCCGAAAGTCCCATCAGCCCCCTTTCCTCCCCCTGTTTTCCCACCCAACCTTTCCCACTCCCCTGTTCTGATTTTGTTCTATACTGCTTCACTTTCCAGAACAAGGGGCCACTCCTCCGTTCTTGTACCTCATTTGATGTGTGGATTATGTTTTAGGTATTCCAGTTGGGAAAAGATCTAGTCATCTATTCTATAAGGCATGAATCCCCTCCTTTAGAAGGGTCTCAAGTACAGTTTGACAGCTTTTGGTTACTGCCAAGATATCCATGCCACAATTGCATCCCTAGGATTATTGTGCCATGCTGGTTTTTGTGGTGAGTAGCCATCACAGCTGGGGAGTACTATGAGTTACTTTCCTCCCTTGCAGAGTAACCTTCAATATTGTGCAAGTATTTGGCAATGGGGTTTTCCTTGAGAAGTTCATGCCTTTATATAAATAACTATGAATACATCCACCACACAGACCTTTTTCTTGATGTCAACCTCCCAACTTCAAATTTATCTTCTGCTGCTGCTTGTCTTTCTCACCCCCTTTTTCTCATTTTTTTCTTCTTTGCTAAGACTCCAAAAAGTCCAGTTAGTACTGTCTTCATGTTCATGAGTACAGGGTTTTCTACTGGAGCATGAGCAATCTTCTAGTAGCCACATCCTCCCCAGCAGCTGGCAACTGCCAATCGTTTTTCAGCTGCAGTTGATTTATCAACACCTCCTACTACAATACATGAAAGAATTTGATTAGCTTAAACTTCTGCAGGTAACTACAGCTACTAATAGTTGATGCTTTTAGTATATTTTAAATGCTTTCAAAGAGGTTATATAAATTTTAGTGGACTGGTCTTGCTATAAATTTATCGAATTTTTGTTTAAATACTTCAGGTTGTTGCTAACTTTTAAAATCATTCTTTCTTTCAAAGTGTGTGTACATGTCCTTGTGTGTGTATGTGTTCTGGATTAGAGGAGGATGTGTGCTATGTTACATGGTGGAGGTAAGAGGACAACTCTATGGAATTGAATCACACTATTATCTTTACGTGGGTCCTGGGATTAAACCCAGTTCATGAATCTTACAAAACAAACATCTTTCCCCTTTAAGTAATCTTCCTTGCTGTTTTGGTGTGATTTTTTAAATTCTTCTTGAATTTATTTTTTAAAATTTTCATACTTTTATACAGTATATCTTGAGCATCTCTTTTCTTTTTTATTAGATATTTACTTTATTTATATTTCAAATGGAATCCCCTTTCCTTGTTACCCTTCTGAAAACTCCCAATCCCATTCCCCTCCCCCTGCTCACTAATCCTTGACCCCATACTTTCCTGACTGGCATTCCCCTACTCTGGGGCATCAGATCTTCATAGGACCAATGGCCACTCCTCTCATTGATTATGATTTTTTTTTTATTTTACGTATACACACACATACGTGTGTGTGTGTGTGTGTGTGTGTTTGTATGTGTTTATCTATCACATGTGTGGATATGTGCACTACAAGATCACTTGTAGTTGGAGTTATAAACATGGGTGAGCTGCTAGATGTTCTATTTGGAGCCAAACACAGGTCCTGTACAAGAGCATGATGCTTTCATGAACACTGAAATTTCATTAGAGGTTGCAAGTACTATCTTAATTGGTGCTAAAAAGCCAAAATGAAACAACAGCAAAACAAAAGAACAAAACAAAAAAAACAAGACAAAAAACTACAGTTTACAATTTTCAATTAATGTTATGATAAGTTCAGTTATCTTGAACATGCAAAAAAACATACATAAAGCCTTAGGTCCGTCTGTCTACTTCACAGCACAGGTTACCTGCCTGCCCGCAGCTCGCGGGGCTGCAGTGGAGTCATGGGCTACAATCAGATACATCAGGCCAAATAGTTCCACATGGGACTTTATTTAAGATGGGGAAAGGGGTAGTGGGCGGGAAGAAGGAAGGAAAGAGAGAGAGAAAAAGAGAAAGGGGGAGAAACTCTGCCAAGTTATATATGGATGATGACGTAATTAAAGGTAAAGGTGGGCCATTGAATTCTGGGTATATGGTGGCTGTTGCCTTGGCAACAGACCTATACACTGTCACCTCACAGGTCTCAGTACCAACAGGCTCTGAAATTTAAAGCCAGGACATAAGTCAGTTCTTACAATGTTAATTCTTAAGTTGTATTGCCATATTCTTAAGCCATATTAGAGAGTCACGCCTCATGGTAGGAACTTGACTTTGGTCAGGGACAGTCCCTGGCTTTGGGCAGGAATCTGACCTTAGGGCATAATAGGGAAGTAGGTTACAGCAGAAATTTTTATCTAGGGTGGAGAAACTCAGTGAAGGTTGAGCTCATTGTTCTTCCTGGTCTAAAAATTCTTGAATTAAGCAGGTGACCCACCCAGCAGTAGAGTCAAAAACTACCAGATGACTTCACTGGAACTCAGCCTAGGGTCTGGGGGGAAGGGCGTGCCCAAACTGTTAAAAGTTCTGACTGACATTAAAGTTCCAGCAATCCTGTTCGTAGTAGTGGCAGGCAGCTATGGAATGCAACATTAAGTGTTAATTCTGACAGTCTTTTAAGATAATACAGATAAAAAGTGTTCTGTTTAATTGACAGGGATGATAAACTAGGTGTTATGTCTATGTTATAGTTTATAATTTACAAAATGGTAATAATTATGCTCAATTGATATTTAGAGAGTACCTGAGACCACCTATCCTGATACCATGGTAGCTCTCTCACTAAGGGTATATTTCCCAAGAGAATAATTAATCTCTTTGAGACTGTTTTATTTGTAATACAGGAAGTCAAAAAGATTACCCTCAGACAAAAGGTAAGAGGCATCTGACATACCAACACCAGACTCCGTTGGCAGGTCTCGAGGGCATGGCAGCCCACAAATTTGACCAAGGTATATAAGGTTAAGCAGGGACCAGATGAGTCACCTGCAGCTTTTCTAGAGCAGCTCATAGAGGCATTCTGCCAATATACATGCTATGAATCCAGGGGCTTGAAATATAAAGCTACTATGACAATGGCTCTTATAGACAGGGCTAGTGGAGATATCAGGAAAGAGCTTCAGAGGCTAGAGGGATTTGGTGCAGGTTGCTGAGAAGGTCTGTAGAAGGATTTAGTAGTGTAGGTTATTGAGAAAGTCTGTAGAGAGATTTAGTAGTTTGCTGAGACAGGGAGACAGAGGAGGAACAAAAACTGGAGAAAAAGAAAGTGACAGAGAAGGAAGTGACAGAGAATTCTAGATATAATAGTTAGAAAAAGCAGAAAAGGGAGACAGAAAAGGACCAATGTGCATACTATAAAGAAAGAGGTCACTGGGCCAGAGTGTGCCCTAAGAAATAGAAACCGGGAGCAGGAATTCCCAGGTCTTGGGAAAAGTGCCCCCAAATGGCAAACCCAGGTGTTAGCCCTGGGTGAAGACAGTGACTAGGGAGATGGGTTTTCTGACCACCTCCCCCAACCCAGGACAACTGTGGGAGTAAAAGAGAAACCCACTCAGTTCTTGGACACGGGCTCAACACTCGGTCTTCCAAGCCAATGATGCTGTTTCCAAGAAAAGATCTTAGATCTAAAAAGCCCCTGGCACCAAACTGTATTCATGGACTACCCGAAGAACAGCAGACCTAGGGATGGGATGGGTAGCCCATTCATTTAGGGTCACCCCAGGCTGTTCCTACTCTCTGTTGGAGTAAGATATACGCTCCAAAATGGGGAGGGGCAGATATGCTTCCTGCCCAATGGGCTGCAGCTTACTGGCCCAAAAAGAGAGGCTGACCCCTGCTGAAAGTTGCTACAGACCAGAGCAGTTTTCTCCATGATGGAAGCAGGAGCTGCTAGGGTGGATGGCACAAATGTCATCTGGGTAGAAGAATCTTTACCCCCTGGCATGTCAACACAGAAAGTGGAGCTCGTTGCCCTCACCAAGACCTTGGAACTTGGAACCAGCAAGAAAATCAACATCCACACGGTACGCCTTTGCCACAGCCCATGTCCACAGGGGTATATGCCAAGAGGACTGCTCACATCAGAGGAAACCAACAGGAAATCTTAGACCTCTCAGATGTCCTAATGAAGTCAGCTACTGTGAGTATTCACTGCCCAGGACGTGCAAAGGGAAAAGACTCAATGGGCAATAGTCAGACAGAGCAAGTGGTTCCAGGAATGGATATGCAGGAGCCTATACTGATTATGGGTCTGTAAGAGACACCCATTGGGAAATGGAACAAAATTAAGGAACAGCCTCATTTAAAAAGGACTGAGATTGCTAGCCACCCTACCAACTATTACCAAGAAAGGGTGCACACAAGAAGGGAGAACTATACTCCCCAGAAATTAAGCCAAAGACTCACTAGGCCAAATGCACAGATGGACTCATTTAGGGGATTAAAAACTCTCCTGGCAGTCAAGGGACCAAACGTATATGTTTATGACTCAGGTTTTATGCTAGAAAGATAATAAAACAGTGTAAGATATGCCAGCAAGTAAATGCTTATGCAGTAAAGAGTAAACAGGGCAAAAGACCTAGAAGAGAACAGCCTAAAATATATTAAGAGATTTTATAAAAAGGCAGGAGAATATGGTATAGATACTTTGCTCTAGATGGGTTAAAGCAGGAAATAGCTGCCAAGGTTAGAAAAAATTTCAGAGTGCCCAAGGTAATTGGATCAGTTTTTGTTTCTATGGTAAGTCAGAAATTGACAGAGATATTGGGGACTAATTGGAAACATTATTGGACGTACTGTCCCCAGGGCTCAAGGCAGGTAGAGAGAATAAACAAAACCCTATGAGAGACCTTAACTAAATTGGCCTTGGAGACTGGTTCAGGCTGGGTGGTTCCTCTCCCCTTGTTTCTGAAGAGCCCCTACCATTTTAACCTGACCCCCCTGGATATCTTCTTTGTGATACCCCAACTCCTTTGGTGTTCACTGGGCCCTCCCAGGAAGGTGTCCCACAATATAAGATTTGCCTTAAAATCTCCAGGCATGCCAGAGATAGGTGACTGGATCTGTATAAGAAGGCTTCAGGAACTGTTGCTGGTACTCTGATGAAAAAAAAAAAAAAAAAAAAAACCCTCACCATATTAACCACAGAGACTGGTATTAATGATGAGATAGCTGTCCTACCCTTTTTGCTTCAGGCTTTTGTTCTCTAGGCTCAAGGCCCTTGAGTGGGTGAGACAGCAAGTGTGGAAGCAGCTCCAGGAGGCCTACTCAAGAGAAAGAGACTTGCAAGTTCCACATCGCTTCCAATTTGGAGATTTGGTCTACATTAGACGCCACTATGCAGAAAATCTTGAGTCTCGGTGAAAAAGCCCTTATCTTGTACTCTTGACCATCCTGCTTTCTGTTTTGATGAGACCCTTTGTAATTTTACTACTTTTGCTTACAATTGGAACCTGTGTGACTAATCTGTTAATAGCTTTTATTAGAGAAATGTATAAGTACTGTACAGATTCTTATGCTATGCCAACTATCAGAGATTAGGGCAAGACAATCCAGAATATATAGTCAGAGATTTAGTTCTATAGTTCTAAGATTAGAACTTACCAAGAAAAGAACTGGGGAATGAAAGGATAGAAAATAATACAGCCTAATTCTAATGACCCCAAGAAATCAGTAGTTTAAAATACTATCTCGCTTTGTTAGAAACTAGGTAAAAGGTCACATTCCAGAGCCCACCCTTTGTTTAGACCTAGCAGAAAGGCCTTGAATAGGTGATCCTGGCCCCATAGGGTAACTGAAAATGGGCTAAGCTTATCTTGCTTCTGTAAACTTACACCATTACCCCTAAGCAGGAGTTCACGCAGCTGTAGACATTATAGGAAACTAATTGGTTCACTGAGCGCGGGCTCCGATAATTTAAACTGATTGACCTACAAACTATGGAGTGGTACAAATCAATTGGCTCGCATTTCGCGGGCTCTCCATGGCAAGAAATGATTGGTTTGTGATTCGCGGGCTCTGTCGTAAACTTATAAAAGCTGTCTCAGTTCGGCACTCGTGGTCCATAGTCCTCTGACCTTGCGTGGTGCACGGCGGCTATGGAACCCAGAATTCTGGAAATAAAGAAATCCTCATGCTATTGCATCGAGACCGTTTCTCACGAGTGATTTGGGTGTCGCCTTCCGGGGTGTGGGGTGCTGGGGCACCCTCGGTTTTGGGGGTCTTACAAAATTAATCATCTCTTTAAAAAAAACAAAAAGAGAGACACATAAACATAACTTGAATTCTAATAACAAAAGTAACAGGAAACCACAATCACTTCTCCTCAATATCTCTTAATATCAATGGACTCAATTCTCCAATAAAAAGACATAGACTAACAGACTGGATATATAAGCAGGACCCAACATTTTGCTGCATACAGGACACTTACCTCAAACACAAAGACAGACACTACCTCAAAGTAAAAGGCTGGAAAACAATTTTCCAAGGAAATGGTCACAAGAAACAAGCTGGTTTACCCATTCTAATATCAAATAAAATTGACCTTCAACCTAAAGTAATCAAAAAAGGATAAGGAAGGACATTTCATATTCATCAAAGGAAAAAAATCTACCAAAATGAACTCACAATTCTGAACATATATTCTGCAAATACAAGGGCACCCACATTCATAAAAGAAACCTTACCCAAGCTCAAAGCACACATTGCACCCAACATAATAACAGTGAGAGATTTCAATACCGCACTGATCAAGGGACAGATCAGGGAAACACAAACTAAACAGAGAAACAGTAAACCTAATAGAAGTTGTGAACTGTTGCATTCTGTTGTTATTGGAGGCTGGTTCCTGAAAGAGAAGCTTAGGGATGGATGGGGAAATGGCGAAAAGAGAAAAATGAGTCAAGGCAACATTGTGCTGATTAAGACTCAAACTTTAATAAATGTTAGTTAATATATAGCTTGGGAAGAAATTCCTCCTCCCAGACTTCAAGGTGAACTCTGAGAGCTTGCTGGCTACAATCTCAGCAGGTTGCCAGTTGAGATAAGTGTACTTCAAGTCTAGCAGATGCAGAATACTTCTGTGGCTTCTAGGTGAGAGCAGCAGCTGTATTGTTCTCTAAAGAACAAAGGCGAGGAATTTCACAGGCTGATAACTGATGATCTGAGAAGAGGCTGGAAAATCCAGCTCAATGCTGGAGGGGGGGAAGGAACAATGAACCAAATGGATTTGACAGATACCTATAGAGCATTTTATCCTAAAACAAAGAATATACCTTCTTCACAGCGCCTCATGGTAAATTCTTGAAAATTGACCATATACTCAGTCACAAAATAGACTACAGCAGATATAAGAAGACTGAAATAATTTCATGTACCCTATCATATCAGCGAGGACTAAGGCTGATCTTCAATAACAGCAAAAACAACAGAAAGCCCACATACATATGGAAACTTAACAACAGTCTACTCAATGATAACTTGGTCAAGGAAGAAATAAAGAAAGAAATTAAAGACCTTTTAGAATTTAATGAAAATGAATGCACAACATAACCAAATTTATGGGACACAATGAAATCAGTGCTAAGAGAAAAAACTCATAGCTCTGAATGCTTCCAAAAAGAAACTGGAAAGCGGATACACTAACTGCTTAATAGCACAGCTGAAGGCACTAGAATGAAAAGAAGCAAATACACCAAAGAGGAGTAGATGGCAGAAAATAAATTCAGGGCTGAAATCAACTAAGTAGAAACAAAAAGAACTATACAAAGAATCAACCAAACCAGGAGCTGGTTCTTTGAAAAAAGCAACAAGATAGAAAAACACTGAGCCAAACTAACCAGAGGGCACAGAGACAGTACCAAAATCAGCAAAATCAGGACTGGATAGGGAGGCATAACAACAGATATTGAGGAAATCCAAAAAATATATAAATAAAATAAAAAACAATCAGTTCCTACTATAAAAGCCTATATTCAACAAAAGTGAAAAATCTATATAACATGGACAATTTTCTAGACAGATAATATTCACCAAAGTTAAATCAGGATCAGATAAATGATTGAAACAATCCTACAACCCCTAAAGAAATAGAAGTGATCATTAATAATATCCCAACCAAAGAAGGCTAGGACCAGATGGGTTCAGTTCAGAGTTTTATCAGACTTTGTAAGAAGACCTAATACCAATACACTTCAAAATAGAAACAGATGGAATACTACCCAATTTGTTTGATGAAGCCACAATTACTCTGTTACCTAAACCACACAAAGACCCAACAAAGAAAGAGATCTTTAGAACAATTTCTCTTATGAATATTAATGCAAAAATACTCAAAATTTTTGCCAACTGAATCCAAGAACATATCAAAACAATCATCCACCATTATCAAGTAGGCTTCATCCCAGGAACTCAGGGATGGTTCAATATACAGGAAACCATCAATGTAATCCTTACTAAAAACAAACTCAAAGAAAAAGAACACATGAATATTTCACTAGATGCTGAGAAAGCATTTGACAAAATCCAACACCTTTCATGAAAAAATTCTTAGGAAGATCAGGAATTCAAGGCCCAAACCTAAACATAGTAAAAGCAAACCAGTAGCCAACACCAACTAAATGGAGAAAAACTTGCAGCAATCCCACTGAAATCATAGACTTGACATGGATGTCCACTCTCTGGCTACCTGTTCAATATAGTACTTGAAGTCCTAGGCAGAGCAATTAGACAACAAAAGGAGGCCAAAATGATTCACCTTGGAAAGGAAGATGTCAAAATATTTCTATTTGCAGATGATATGGTAGTATACTTAAGTGACACAAAAAATTCCACCAGAGAACTCCTAAACCTGAGAAACAGCTTCAACAAAGTGATAGGATATAAAATTAACTCAATGAAATCAGTAACCTTCCTATACTCCAAGGATAAAGAGGCTGAGAAAGAAATTAAAGAAATGACACCCTTCACAATAGCCACAAATAATATAAAATACCTTGGTGTGACTCTAACCAAGCAAGTGATAGATCTGTATGACAGAAAGTTCAAGTCTCTGAAGAAAAAAATTGAAGGAGATCTCAGAAAGTGGTAAGATCTCCCAGGCTCATGGACTGGCAGTAATAATATAGGAAAAATGACCATCTTGCATAAAGCAATCTATACTTTCAATGTAATCTCCAGCAGAATTCCAACTCAATTCTTCATAGAGTTAGAAAGAGAAATTTCTAAATTTATCAGGAATAACAAAAAACAAAAACAAAAACAAAAACAGGATAGGAAAAAGTATTCTCAACTATAAAAGAACCTCTACAGAATTCTTTGGCAAAGGAGCTAAAACCATACAGTGGAAAAAAAAGACAGCATTTTCAACAAACGTTGCTGGGTCACTAACACTCAACATGTAAAAGGATACAAATTGATCCATTCTTATCTCCCTGTACAAACCTCACGTCCAAGTGGATCAAGGACCTCCATATAAAAACAGATACACTGAATCTAATAGAAGATAACATGGGGAAGAACCTGGAGCACATGGGCACAGGGGAAAATTTACTGAATAGAACACAAATAGCTTATGCTCTAAGATCACAAATTGACAAATAGACCTCATAAAATTTCAAAGCTTCTGTAAGGCAAAGGACACTATCAATAGGACAAAACGGCAACCAACAGATTTGGAAAAGATCTTCATCAATCCTACATTTGATAGAGGACTAATATCCAATATATACAAAGAATGCAAGAAGTTAGACTCCAGAGTACCAAATAACCCTATTAAAAATCGAGTATAGCCCCTTTCCTGCAAGGAGGCCACTTCAGAACTCGGCATCCCACCAGTCAGGAGAGGCGCATCCATCTTGGTTCCATACTCCACGGATCGGACTGAGGTACACAAACATAATCCGAGGCCAACACGGCGGTGGTCTGAGCCCGACGGGCGTTGGCCTGCACCCAGGCCCTGGGCGGGTCGGGGGGCCATCGGGGTGCCAACCCAGGCAGGAGGTTTTTTTGCACAGGCCTGCGAGCGCGCCTCCGCCATTTTGCCTGCAGGACGACAGAGAGCTCAGGAGGGCAGACCTGTAACAGGCATAGCCTAAGGCTAACAAAGCGGGGGTCCAGGCCCCAAAAGGCACAGGACTGACCCCAAGAACTGGGCGGCTTGGTGGGCCATCTGTGAGTCAACCCGCCCAGGTGATTGTTAGCAAAGCAGACTCTCCCGGCACTTTCAGGGAGCTCGGCGCGCACGCCCGCCATCCTAGTCACCTGGCAGACCCAATTAACAGTCATAGCCCTAGGGGAACTTTGCTCGGACCTTGGCCTCCCAGGCTTTTGCCTGGACTCAGGGACTGGGCGGCCAGGCTAACCTTGTGTGCGACAGCCCGGTTGGCGAATCGGCTGCCCAGCGGAGTGAGCGGAACACATGGGAGGTCACAGTAGCATACACCGTCTGCACTCCCTGGGAGTGCACACGGGCTCCATCTGCTCCACAGACAAAATCTGGGGCAAGGCCTCAGGCAGAAGCCCTTAGCTCTACTCTCTCCGCTTCCGGATCCAGATCAGTCTGGGCGACAGCATTACATCTCCAAGTCCTGCAAGTGGCTAGCTGGGCTTCCGGGCGGCCAGCTGGGAGAAGTCAGTGTGCTCCAGTGAATCCAGCGGGCCCCAGCGGGAGCCTTTGGGTGCCTGCTTTGGGATCGGAACAGCCTGGGCAGCAGCACACTGTCTACAAGCAGTGCAGGAGGTAAGCTGTGCACCAGAGGCCAACTGGGAAGGGGCAGCTTGCACTGGTGAGTCCAGCACTGAGAAGATAAACTAACACCAGTGAGAACTAGATGGCAAAAGGCAAACGCAGGAACGTCACTAACAGAAATCAAGGCAATATGGCAACATCTGAACCCAATTCTCCTCTACCAACATGTCCTGGATACCCCAGCAAACCAGTAAAACAAGATTTGGATTTAAAATCACTGGTCATGATGCTGGTACAGGAACACATGAAGGTCATACATAAAGAAATTCAGGAGAAAATGGATCAAAAGTTAGAAGCCCTTGCAAGGGAAACACAAAAATCATTGAAAGAAATCCAGGAGAATACAAAAGCCAACAAGGAGGAAATGCAAAAAACACTTAAAGAAATACAGGAGAACTTTGCTCAACAGGCTGAGGTCATGAAAGACGAAACACAAAAATCTCTTAAAGAAATACAGGAGAACTTTGGTCAACAGGCTGAGCTCATGAAAGAGGAAACACAAAAATCTCTTAAAGAATTACAGGAAAACACAAACATGCAAGTGAAGGAGCTAAGCAAAACCATCCAGGATCTAAAATCAGAAGTAGAAACAACTAAGAAAACTCAAAGGGAGACAACTTTGGAGATAGAAAGCCTTGGGAAGAAATCAGGGGACAGAGATGCAAATATCAACAACAGAATACAAGAGATAGAAGAAAGAATCTCAGATGCTGAAGATTCCATAGAAATCATGGACTCAACAGTTAAAGAAAATGCAAAATGCAAAAAGCTTGTAACCCAAAATATCCAGGAAATCCAGGACACAATGAGAAGACCAAACCTAAGGATTATAGGCATAGATGAGAGTGAAGATTTACAACTTAAAGGGCCAGCAAACATCTTCAATAAAATTATGGAAGAAAACTTCCCTAACCTAAAGAGAGAGATGCCCATGAATATACAAGAAGCCTACAGAACTCCAAACAGACTGGACCAGAGCAGAAATACTTCCCGTCACATAATAATCAAAACACCAAATGTTCTAAACAAAGAAAGAATACTAAAGGCAGTAAGAGAAAAAGGCCAAGTAACATATAAAGGAAGACCTATCAGAATCACAGCAGACTTTTCACCTGAGACTATGAAGGCTAGAAGGTCCTGGGCAGATCTCATGCAGACTCTAAGAGAACACAAATGCCAACCAAAACTACTATATCCAGCAAAACTCTCAATCACCATAGATGGAGAAACTAAGATATTTCATGACAAAACCAAGTTTACCCAATATCTATCCACAAACCCGGCCCTAAAAAGGATAATAGGAGGACAACACCAATACAAGGAGGGAAACTTCACCCTGGAAAAAGCAAGATAGTAACCTTTCATCAAACCCAAAAGAAGTTAAGCATTCAAATTTAAAAAATAACGTCAAAAATGATAGGAAGTAACAATCACTATTCCTTAATATCTCTTAACATCAATGGACTTAATGCCCCAATAAAAAGACACAGACTAACTGAATGGATACGTAAACAGGACCCTACATTTTGCTGCTTACAGGAAACACACCTCAGGGTCAAAGACAAACACTACCTTAGAGTAAAAGGCTGGAAGACAATTTTACAAGCAAATGGTCTCAGGAAACAAGCTGGAGTAGCCATTTTAATATCAGATAAAATTGACTTTCAACCCAAAGTCATCAAAAGAGACCCTGAGGGACACTTCTTGCTGGTCAAAGGAAAAATACAAAAAGAAGAACTGTCAATCCTGAACATCTATGCACCAAATACAAGGGCACCCTCTTTCGTAAAAGAAACTTTATTAAAACTAAAAGCACACATTGCACCTAACACAATAATTGTGGGTGACTTCAACACTGCACTTTCCTCAATGGACCGATCAGGAAAACAGAAACTAAACAGGGACACAATGAAACTAATTGAAGCTTTGGACCAATTAGATTTAACAGATATATATAGAACATTCTATCCTAAAACAAAAGAATATACCTTTTTCTCAGCACCTCATGGTACCTTCTCCAAAATCGACCATATAATTGGTCACAAGACAGACCTCAACAAATATAAGAAGATCGAACTAATCCCATGCCTCCTATCTGATCACTATGGAGTAAAAGTGGTCTTCAATAGCAACAGAAACAACAGAAAGCCCACATACACGTGGAAACTGAACAATACTCTACTCAATGATACCTTGGTCAAGGAAGAAATAAAGAAAGAAATTAAAGACTTTTTAGAACACAATGAAAATGAAAACACAACATACCCAAACCTATGGGACACAATGAAAGCAGTGCTAAGAGGAAAACTCATAGCCCTGAGTGCCTCCAAAAAGAAAATGGAGAGAGCATACATTACCAGCTTAATGACACACCTGAAAGCCTTAGAACAAAAAGAAGCTATTTCGCCCAGGAGGAGTAGAAGGCAGGAAATCATCAAACTCAGGGCCGAAATCAATCAAGTAGAAACAAAGAGAACCATACAAAAAATCAACAATACCAGGAGCTGGTTCTTTGAGAAAATCAACAAGATAGATAAACCCTTAGCCAGAATGACCAAAGGGCACAGAGAAAGTATCCAAATTAACAAACTTAGAAATGAAAAGGGAGATATAACAACGGAAACTGAGGAAATCCAAAAAATCATCAGATCCTACTACAAGAGCCTATACTCAACACAACTGGAGAATCTGGAGGAAATGGACAATTTCCTTGACAGATACCAAATACCAAAATTAAATCAGGACCAACTAGACCATCTAAACAGTCCCATAATGCCTAAAGAAATAGAAGGAGTCATAGAAAGTCTTCCAACCAAAAAAAGCACAGGACCAGATGGCTTCAGTGCAGAATTCTACCAGACCTTCAAAGAAGAGTTAACACCTATACTCTTCAAACTATTCCACAAAATAGAAACAGAAGGAACACTACCCAATTCCTTCTACGAAGCCACACTTACTCTGATACCAAAGCCACACAAAGATCCAACAAAGAAAGAGAACTTCAGACCAATTTCCCTTATGAACATCGATGCAAAAATACTCAATAAAATTCTTGCCAACCGAATCCAAGAACACATCAAAACGATCATCCACCATGATCAAGTAGGCTTTATCCCGGTAATGCAGGGTTGGTTCAATATACGGAAATCCATCAATACAATCCACTACATAAACAAACTCAAAGAACAAAACCACATGGTCATTTCATTGGATGCTGAAAAAGCATTTGACAAAATTCAGCATCCCTTCATGCTTAAAGTCTTGGAGAGAACAGGAATTCAAGGCCCATACCTAAACATAGTAAAAGCAATATACAGCAAACCGGTAGCCAGCATCAAACTAAATGGAGAGAAACTTGAAGCAATCCCACTGAAATCAGGGACCAGACAAGGCTGCCCACTTTCTCCTTATCTTTTCAATATTGTACTTGAGGTACTAGCTCGGGCAGTTCGACAACATAAGGAGGTCAAAGGGGTACAAATTGGAAAGGAAGAAGTCAAACTATCATTATTTGCAGACGACATGATCGTCTACCTAAATGACCCAAAGAACTCCACTAGAGAGCTCCTACAGCTGATAAACAACTTCAGCAAAGTGGCAGGTTATAAAATCAACTCAAGCAAATCAGTGGCCTTCCTATACTCAAAGGATAAGCAGGCTGAGAAAGAAATTAGGGAAATGACCCCCTTCACAATAGCCACAAACAGTATAAAGTATCTTGGGGTGACTCTTACCAAACATGTGAAAGATCTGTATGACAAGAACTTCAAGACTCTGAAGAAGGAAATGGAAGAAGACCTCAAAAAATGGGAAAACCTCCCATGCTCCTGGATCGGTAGAATCAATATAGTTAAAATGGCCATTTTGCCTAAAGCACTATACAGATTCAATGCAATACCCATCAAAATCCCAACTCAATTCTTCACAGAGTTAGAAAGAGCAATTATCAAATTCATCTGGAACAACAAAAAACCCAGGATAGCTAAAACTATTCTCAGCAACAAAAGAAAATCTGGGGGAATCAGTATCCCTGACCTCAAGCAATACTACAGAGCAATAGTGTTAAAAACTGCATGGTATTAGTACAGTGACAGGCAGGAGGATCAATGGAACAGGACTGAAGATCCAGAAATGAACCCACACACCTATGGCCACTTGATCCTCGACAAAGAGGCTGAAAACATCCAATGGAAAAAAGATAGCCTTTTCAACAAATGGTGCTGGTTCAACTGGAGGTCAGCATGCAGAAGAATGCGAATTGATCCATCCTTGTCTCCTTGTACTAAGCTCAAATCCAAATGGATCAAGGACCTCCACATAAAGCCAGACACTCTGAAGCTAATAGAAAAGAAATTGGGGAAGACCCTTGAGGACATCGGTACAGGGAGAAAGTTTCTGAACAGAACACCAATAGTGCACGCTCTAAGAGCAAGAATTGACAAATGTGACCTCATAAAATTACAAAGTTTCTGTAAGGCAAAGGACACCATCAAGAGGACAAATCGGCAACCAACAAATTGGGAAAAGATCTTCACCAATCCTACATCAGATAGAGGGCTAATATCCAATATATATAAAGAACTCAAGAAGTTAGACTCCAGAAAACCAAACAACCCTATTAAAAAATGGGGTACAGAGTTAAACAAAGAATTCTCACCTGAAGAACTTCGGATGGCGGAGAAACATCTTAAAAAATGCTCAACTTCATTAGTCATTAGGGAAATGCAAATCAAAACAACCCTAAGATTTCATCTTACACCAGTCAGAATGGCTAAGATTAAAAATTCAGGAGACAGCAGGTGTTGGAGAGGGTGTGGAGAAAGAGGAACACTCCTCCACTGCTGGTGGGGTTGCAAATTGGTACAACCACTCTGGAAATCAGTCTGGCGGTTCCTCCGAAAACTGGGTACCTCACTTCCAGAAGATCCTGCTATACCACTCCTGGGCATATACCCAGAAGACTCCCCACCATGTAATAAGGATACATGTTCTACTATGTTCATAGCAGCCCTATTTGTAATTGCCAGATGCTGGAAAGAACCCAGGTATCCCTCAACAGAAGAGTGGATGCAAAAAATGTGGTATATCTACACAATGGAGTACTATTCAGCCATTAGAAACAATGAATTTATGAAATTCTTAGGCAAATGGATGGAGCTAGAGAATATCATACTAAGTGAGATAACCCAGACTCAAAAGGTGAATCATGGTATGCACTCACTAATAAGTGGATATTAACCTAGAAAACTGGAATACCCAAAACATAATCCACACATCAAATGAGGTACAAGAAGAAAGGAGGAGTGGCCCCTGGTTCTGGAAAGACTCAGTTAAACAGTATTCAGCAAAACCAGAACGGGGAAGTGGGAAGGGGTGGGTGGGAGGACAGGGGAAGAGAAGGGGGTTTGCGGGACTTTCGGGGAGTGGGGGGGGGGCTAGAAAAGGGGAAATCATTTGAAATGTAAATAAATTATATCGAATAAAAAAAATAAGCAGTTAAAAAAAATCGAGTATAGGGCTAAACAAACAATTCTCAAGTGAGGAACACTGGATAGCTGTGGCTGAAGAACAGCTAAAGAAATCTTCAAATCTTTAATCATCAGAGAAATGCAAATCAAAACAACCCTGATAATCTACCTTATGCCAGTCAGAATGGCCAAGATCAAAAATGCAGGGGATAGCAAATGCTGGAGATGTGGAGAAAGAGGAACACCTCTCCATTGCTGGTGGGACCACTCTGGAAATCAGTTTGGCAGTTCCTAAGAAAACTGCACATAGTGCTACCTGAGAACCCAGCTATACCACTCCTGTGCATATACCCAGAATATGGTCCAATATGTAATAAGGACACATGCTCTACTATGTTCATAGAGGTCTTATTTATAATATCTGGAAGCTGGAAAGAACCCAGATGTCCCTCAACAGAGGAATGGATACAGAAAATGTGTTACATTTCCATAGTGGAGTACTACTAATGAAATCAATTAATTCTTGAAATTTTTAGGCAAATGGCTGAAGCTAGGAACTATCATCCTGAGTGAGGTAACCCAATCACAAAAGAACACACATGGTATGCAATCACTGATAAGTGGATACTAGCCCCAAAATTCGGAATACCTAAGATACAACTTAAAGACCACATGAACTCAAGATAAAGGAAGACCAAAGTGTGGATACTTTGATCCTTATTGGAAAGTGGATCAAAACACCCATTGCTCACAGTCAACCAATAGAATAAAAACAAGGTCCTCAATGGAGCATCTAGAGAGAGGACGCAAGGAGCTGAAGAGGTTTGCAATTCTGCTGGAGGAACAATTATATATATATATATATATATATATATATATATATATATATATATATATATATATATATATCACTATTCCCAGAGGCCCCTGGGACTAAACCACCAACCAAAGAGTATACATGGATGGACCCAGCTTCATATGTAGCAGAAAATGACCACCTCAGACATTAATGAGAGGAGGGCCATTGGTCCTATGAAGACTTGATACCCCAGATTAGGGGAATGTAAGTCAGGAAACTGATGAGGGGAGGTTGAGCAGGTGGAGGGGTATGGGATAGGGGGTTTTGGTAGGGTAATGTGGAAATGGGTTAACATTTGAAATGTAAATAAAGCTAATAAAAAAGTATAATCTACATTCTGTCATTAACCAAATATCAATATATATATATATATATATATATATATACATATGTATATATATATTCCACTTATCCCAATATCTATAATTGTTAACTAGCATATGAATTAATGTTATTAAATATGTTGTTTCCATCTATATATTGATTTACTGTGCATTCTGTTGCTTACTTTTTATTATTTTCTTTTATCTCTAATTACTTTATTCTTTTACAATTATATATACACACATAGATAAATTTCATGTCCTCTTCATTTTTTTTTCATTTTGATAAACCACTAAGTCCATTTATTGTTTTGCATATTAGAATAGATGCAATATCTTTCACTATATCATGGCCATACCCCCCAAAGAAGAATGAGCAACCTCCAATAAATATCAATTGCAAACAGTACCTGAGTGAGGGGTGGGCCCTCTGAGTTCCTCACCTGCCTGTCTCAGATGATCTTTGTCTAGCTTGTGCTTATGTAGATAATGACAGCAGCTCTGATTTTGTGAGTGTTTTAGCTTTGATGTCTCCTAAATACTAATGAGGTAATAACAGTATTAAAATGTCCCACAAGGACTGAGCCCTCAGATTCTCTACATTGACCACTACTGACTGAAAAAGTGAAACTTCTCAGACCGGGCTTCATAGCTCCTGGCTCTAAGGATGTAAGCAAAATAACAATAGTGGGTTTCACCTTAGGGCCTGTGTCCTTCCCAGCCATTAGCCTTTGTGCAAATGTCCTATCCTCTTAAATGAATATTTTAATCTCTCTTATTTCTTGCTGCCTTAAGAAAAAATGACATTTAAAATTAGAAATAAACACTAGGCTCCTGTGACCAAGCAGCCAACTCAGCCATGTACACAGGGAACAACAGAGTCAAAGACTGCTTGGGACACAGTCCACCTGGGTTCCTTCTGCAAATAGGAGCTGGGCAGCTCTACAGCTGTCTGGGCACATATCCTGTAAGGGAACATTTGACCTGCAGAGGATCTTGCACTTAGAGGAAGTCCTGCTCTCAGAGATCTGTGCCACATCTGACACGGGGAAGATCCCACTCCCTGATACTCACTAGAGAACTGGAAGGAGCAGGTTAATTGCCACTCCCCCATCCATCAGATGTGGTAGACCCACAGCACATCTGACATGGGGGAGATCCTGCTTCTTGATACTCTCTGGAGAACTGGCAGGAGCAGGTTATTTGACCTGTGCCCCTTCTGACACTGGGAAGAGCTTACTTCCTGATACTCTCTAGAGAATAGGCAGGAGCATGGCATTCAAGAACTGGCACCAGAAGGTGCATTCTAACTGGTAGAAGTGGGACATTCAAGAACCAGCATCAGCAGAGAATTTGAAATCCAGTAGGAGCAGAACATTTGAGAAATAGCAGCCTGCAGGTCATTCAACACTTGCCGTGTCTGCCACAGGAAAGACCCCATTACCTGATACTTCCTGGACAACCAGCTGTTTGCAGGGCATTGGAGAGAAAAGGAATTCCAGGAGTACAGAAAAACAGGCCAGCAGGACAGAGAAGATAGAGACAGCAAGACCAGCTAACACCAGATATAACCAGATGGCCATAGGCAAACACAAGATCATTACCAACATTAATCAAGACAACCTGGCACCATCAGAACCCAGTTCTCCCACAACAGCATATCCTGCATACTCCATCGTACCAGAAAAGCAAGAGATAGATTTAAAATCATACCTCATATTGTTGATGGAGGACTTCAAGAAGGACATAAATAATTCGCTTAAAGAAAGACAAGAGAATATGGATCAAAAGGTAGAAGCCCTTAAAAAGGAAACACAAAAATCTCTTAAAGAAATATGGGAGAACATGGGTCAAAAGGTAGAAGCCCTTAAAGAGGCAATCAAAAAAATCCCATAGGGAATTTTGGGAGAACATGGGTCAACATACAGAAGCCGTTAAAAAGGAATCACAAAAGTCCCTAAAAAAAAAAAAAACATAGGAGAACAGGGGTCAACAAGGTAGAAGTCCTTAAAGAGGAATCACAAAAATTCCTTAAAGAATTTCAGGAAAAAACAAGCAAACAAGTGAAGGAACAGAACAAAACTATCCAGGATATGAAACTGGAAATAGAATCAACAAGGAAATCACAAAGTGAGACATCTCTGAAGATAGAAAACCCTGAAAAGAATTCAGGAGCCATAGATGCAAGCATCAACAACAGAATATAAGAGATAGAAGAAAGAATCACGGATACTGAAGATTCCATAGAAAACAGTGACACAACAGTCAAAGAAAATGCAAAATGAAAAAAGCTTGTAACCCAAAATATCCAGGAACCCCAGGACACAATGAGAAGACCAAACTGAAGGATTAAAGATATAGAAGAAAGCTAGGATTTACATCTTAAAAGCCCAGTAAATATCTCCAACAAAATTATAGAAGAAAACTTCCCTAACCTAAAGAAAGAGATGCACATGAACATAAAAGAAGCCATTAGAACTCCAAACAGATTGGACCAGAGCAGAAATACCTCCCATCACATAATAATCAAAACACCAAATGCACTAAACAAAGCGAGAATATTAATAGGAGTGAGAGAAAAGGGTCAAGTAACATATAAAGGCAGACGTATCAGAATTACTCCAAACTTCTCACCAGAGAAAGTGAAACCCAGAAGAGCCTGGGCAGATGTCATACAGACCCTAAGAGAACATAAATGTCAGCCCAGACTACTATACCTAGCAAAACTTTCAATTACCTTAGACAGAGAAAACAAGACATTCCATGGCAAAAGCAAATTTACACAATATGTTTCCACAAATCCATCTCTGCAAAGGATAATGGGCGGAAAATACCAACACATGGCAGCAAATCACACTATAGAAAAATCAACAAACCCAATTGAAGATAGATACACAACCATAATTTCACTTTTGACTAAGAAGATAACAGTAAGAAACGATCACTTTTCCTTAATATCTCTTAATATCAATGGTCTCAATTCCCCTATAAAAAGACATAGACTAACAGACTAGATACATAAATAGGACCCAATGTTTTGCTGCATACAATAAACACACTCAGTGACAAAGACAGACACTATTTAAGTGCCAAAGCTTGAAAAACAATTTTCTAAGAAAATAGTCCCAAGAAACAAGCTGGAGTGGCCATTCTTATATCGAATAAAATTGACTTTCAACCAAAAGTTGTCCAAAAAGATAAGGAGGGACACTTCATACTGGTCAAAGAAAAAGTCTACCAAGATAAACTCTCAATTCTGAACATCTATGCTCCAAACGCAAGGGCACCACCATTTGTTAAAGAAACTTTAATAAAGCTCTAAGCACACATTGCCCCCCCCCCCACAATGAGAGTGGGAGACTTCAACACCCCACTCTCAAAACTGGACAAATCATGGTATCAGAAGCTAAACAGAGATACAGTGAAACTAACTGAAGTTATGCGCCCAATGGTTCTAGCACATATTTATAGAGCAATCCACCCTAAATGAAAGGAATATACCTTCTTCTCAGCACCTCATGGTACCTTCTCAAAAATTGACCATATAATTGGTCACAAAACAAGCCTCAGCAGATACAGAAATAATGAAATTATTCCATGTATTTTATCAGATCACCACAGCCTAAGGCTAGTCTTAAGCTCGAACAAAAGCAACGGAAAACACACATACACATGCACCTTGAACAATGCTCTCCTCAAAGATAGCGTTGTCAAGGAAGAAATAAGGAAACAAAGACTTTTTAGAATTTAATGAAAATGAAGATACATCATACCAAAATTTATGGGACACAATGAAAGCAGTGCTAAGAGGAAAACTCATATCTCTGAGTGCCTCCAAAAAGTGAATGGAGAGAGCATAAACTAACAGCTTGACAGTGCACTTGAAAGCTCTAGAACAAAAGGAAGCAAATACCCCCAAGAGTAGACAGCAGGAAATAATCAAATTTAGGGCCGAAATCAACAAAACAGAAACAAAAAGAATCAACAAAACAAGGAGCTGGTTCTTTGAAAAAAACAAGATAGATAAACCCTTATCCAGACTAACCAGAGGGCACAGAGACAGTTTCCAAGTGAATAAAATCAGAAATGAAGAGGGAGACATGGCAACAGAAACTGTGGAAATTCAAAAGAAAATCATGAGATCCTACCTCAAGAGCTTATACTCAACAAGGTTTCAAAACCTGGATGAAATGGACAACTTTCTAGATACATACCAGGTACCAATGTTTAAACAGGATCAGATAAGTCATCTAAATAGTCCCATTAGTCTTGAGGAAATAGAAGCAGTTATTAATAGTCTCTCATCAAAAAAAGTCCAGGACCAGATGGGTTTAGTGGGGAATTCTATCAGATCCTCAAAGAAGAGTTAATACTCTTCAAGGTTTTCCATGAAATAGAAACTCAAGGAACACTAACCAACTCATTCTATGAAGCCACAATAACACTTATACCTAAACCAAACAAGGAAAGAGAACTTCAGAACAATCTCCTTCATGAACATTGAGGCAAAAATACTGAACAAAATTATGGCCAACCAAATCCAAGAATGCCTCAGAACTATAATTAACCTCAGAACTATAATCAGGTAGGCTTCATCTCAGTGATGCAGGGGTGGTTCAATATACAAAAATCTGTCAATGTAATCCACTACATAAACAAACTAAAGGAAAAAAAAACCCAACATGGTCATTTCATTAGATGATGAAAAGGCTTTTGACAAAATTCAGCATCCCTTCATGATAAAAGTCTTGGAGAAATAGGGTATCCAAAGCCCATACCTAAACATAGTGAAAGCAATATACTGCCAACCAGTAGCCAACATCAAGTTAAATGGAGAGAAACTTGAAGCAATCCCACTAAAATCAGGGACCAGGCAAAGCTGCACACTCTCTTCCTATCTATTCAATATAGTACTTGAAGTACTAGCCAGAGCAATCACGCAGCAAAAGGAGGTCAAAGGTCTACAAACTGGAAAGGAAGAATTCAAAATATCACTATTTGCAGATTATATGATAGTATACTTAAGTGACCCCAAGACTTCCACCAGAGAACTGCTAAATCTGATAAACAATTTCAGCAAAGTGGCCGGGTATAAAATTAACTCAAGCAAATCAGTAGCCCTCCTCTACTCTAAGGATAGCTAAGAGGAGAAAGAAATTAGTGAAATGACACCCTTCACAATAGTCCCAAATAATATTTCATACCTGTGTGACCTGACAAAGAAAGTGAAGGGTCGATATGACAAGAACTTTAAGCATCTGAAGAAAGAAATCGAAGAAAGTCTCAGAAGATGGAAAGATCTCCCATGATCATGTATTGGCAGGATCAATATAGCAAAAATGGCCATCTTGCTGAAAGCAATCTACAGATTCAATGTAATCCCCATCAAAATTCCAAATCAATTCTTCATAGATCTAGAAAGAGCAATTCTTAAATTCATCTGGAATAACAAAAAACCCAGGATAGCAAAAACTATTCTCCACAACAAAAGATATTTTTGGGTAATCACCATCCCTGATCTCAAGCTCTACTACAGAGCTATAGTGATAAAAACTGTTTGGTATTGGTATGCAGATAAGAAGGAAGATCAATGGAATAGAAGGGAAGACCGAGAAATGAACCACACACATATAGTCACTTGATATTTGACAAAGGAGCTAAAAACATTCAGTGGAAAAAAGATAGCATTTTTAAACAAATGGTGCTGGATTAACTGGAGGTCTGCATGCAGAAAAGGCAAATAGACCCATTCTTATCTCCTTGTACAAAGCTCAAGTCCAAGTGGATCTAGGATCTACACAAAAAAACAGATAGATACGCTGAAGCTTATACAGGAGAAAGTGGGAATGAATCTTGAACATGTGGGCACAGGGGAAATGTTCCTGAATAGAACACCAATGGCTTATGCTCTAAGAACAATAATTGACAAATGGGACTGCAAAACTTCTGTAAAGCAAAGGGCACAGTCAATACGTAAAAATGGCAACCAACAAATTGGGAAAAGATCTTTACCAACCCTATATCAGATAGAGGGCTAAAATCCATTGTATACAAAGAACTCAAGACGTTAGTCTCCAGAGAGTCAAATAACCCTATTAAAAATGGGGTATAGAGCTAAACAGGAAATTCTCAACTGACAAAACTCAAGTGACTCTATATCACCTAAAGAGATGTTCAGCACCCTTAGGTATCAGGGAAATGCAAATTAAAACAACACTGTGATTCCACCTTATACCAGTCAGAATGACTAAGATGAAAAACTCGGGGGACAGCAGCTGCTGGAGAGGATGTGGTGGAAAAGGAACACTTCTCCATTGTTGGTGGAATTGTAAGCTGGTAAAACCTCTCTGGAAATCAGTTTGGAGATTCCTTAGAAAATTAGACATAGTACTACCAATGGGCCCAGCTATACCATTACTGGGTATATACCCAGAAGATGCTCCCATATGTAATAAGGACACATTCTCCATTATTTATAATAGCCAGAAGATGGAAAGAACCCAGATGTCCCTCAATATAGGAATGAATACAGAAACTATGTTATATATACACAATTGAATACTATTCAGCTATTAAAAACAATGAATTCATGAAATTCTTAGGCAAATGGATGGATTTAGAAAGTGTCATCCTGAGCAAGGCAACCTAATCACAAAAGAACACACATGGTATGCACTCACCAATAAGCAGATATTAGCCCAAAAGCTCAAAATAAGCAAGTTACAATTCACCAAGTTCAAGAAGATGGAGGACTTAAGTGAGGGTGCTTCTTTTCCTCTAAGAAAGAGAAGAAAATAGCCACAGGAGCAATAAGGGAGACATTGTGTGGAGGAGTCTGAAGTAAAGGCCACCCAGAGACTGCCCTACCTGGAGATTCATCCTATAAACAGTCAACAAACCATGACACTACTATGGACGACAAGAAGTGTATATCAAAAGGAGCATGCCATGGGTGTCTCTGGAGGGGTCCTGCCAGAGCCTTACAAATACAGAGTCAGATGCTAGCAACCAACTTTTGGACTGGGCACGGAGTCCCCAATGGAGTAGCTGGAGGATGGTCCAGAGGAGCTGAAGGGGTTTACAGCCCCATGAGAAGAACAATGATTTTGGCCACCCAGAAGCCCCAAGGCTCCCAGGGACTGAAGCATCAACCAAGGGGCACACATGGTTCCAGCCTAATATGTGGCTTGTTGGTCACCAGTGGGAGAAATGGTCCTTAATCAGGTAAAGGCTCAACAGAGGCCGAACAAAGGGAAACCTTGGGGCGGAGGGGAAGGAGGGACTGTGTTGGGTGGGGAGGCATATATATTGAGGCAGGGGGAAGGGGGAGTGGGGTCTTGGGGAGGGGGGATATCGGGAAACGTTTTACCATTGGCAATGTAATTGAAAATGATATTCAATAAAAAATAAATTAAAAAATTAAATTAAAAATAAATATCAAAAAGACAAAGAAACACTACCCCAAATAATGTCTGTTTTAGCATCTGCAGTGTGTCTACTCAAATTTTACATTGTGGCTTACTATATTACTATTTCATATATATTGTACAAATCACAACAGATTATTTTCATCTCTGCCCCCCCCTGACCTGTTTTTCATTTCTACATGTTGTAAATAAAATTATAGACTTTTACCTTTTTCTGACAAGTTAATGATTGTTTAAAAGATTTATACTAAGAAAAACATCAGTTAAATATGGGTCATGGTTTCTGTTGCTCTTTTATAATTTATAACCTCTAGATTGAGGCCTACTTTTATTCTTACTCCATTAAAGTTCATGCTTTGTTGTTCTGAAACTCTTAGTGAATCTTAGATTTTCCTGCACGGGGTGAACACACTGCTGTCCATATTTTTGGTTTTATTGTTTGGTTTTGTTTTGGCCTTCTTTTTCAGTGTTTTATTGTCAGTGGTTTCTGCTGTTACCTATAAATTCTCATTCATTACTAATGGCAGCTAGTGTGTTTCTCATCTTACTGATTTTACTTTTATTTGGAGTTTTTTTTTAAGCACTTTAGTTTTTCATTAATCATTTTATTTGTTTATATGTAAAATGATATTCCATGTCCCAGTTTCCATTCCACAAACCCCCATCCCATTCTCCTCCCCTTTGCCTCTATGAGGGTGCTCTTTCACCCTCTTACCCATTCTTGCTTCACCATTCTAGCATCCCCCTACACTGGGGCATCAAGATTCCACAGGACCAATGGTGTCCTCTCCAGTTGATGCCAGATAAGGCATCTTCTATATGTAGCTGGAGCCATGAATCCCTCCTTGTATACTTTTTGGTTGGTGGTTTAGTACCTGTGAGTTCTGAGTGGTCCAGTTAGTTGATATTATTTTTCATATGGGGATTCAATACCCTTCAGATCCTTCAATCCTTTCCCTAGCTCTTCAATTGGGGTCCCTAGACTCAGGCTGATGAGTAACTGCATCTGTATTAATCAGGTGTTGGCAGAATCTCTCAGGGAACAGACATACCAGGCTCCTGTCAGCAAACATTTCTTGATTTCAGCAATAGTTTGGGGGGTTGGTTTCTGCAGATGGGATGGATCCCTAGGTGGGGAGGTCCCTGGATGCCCTTTCCTTTCGTTTCTGTTCCAATTTTTGCTCCTGTCTTTCATTTGGATGGGAACATTTTGGGGTTAAAAATTCTGAGATGGGTAGGTAACCCCATCCCTCAACTGGGGGCCATGCCTATCTACTGAAAGTAGTCTCTAAATGTTATTTCTCCCCTTTTTTTGGGTATTTTGGCTAAAGTCATCAACATTGGATCCTGGGATATTCTCTCTTCCCTACATTCTGGGACTTTCTAATGGCTTCTTCTAGTTCCCCACCCTCCCCCACTACTACATATTTCTACTGAATTTACTAACCCTCTTTACTTCTTTCCTGTTCCTCCTCTTTCCCTCTATCCCTCTATCTCCTGTGATTATTTTGTTCCCCCTTCTATGTAGTATTGAAGCATCCATTCATTCGTCTTCCTTCTTCATATTGTTTGTGGGTGGCTTCCTGGGTATTCTGATCTTTTGGGCTTATACCCACTTCTTGGTGAGTACATACCATGTGTGTTCTTTTATTTCTGGGTTACCTCACTCAGGACAATATTTTCTAGTTCCATCTATTTGCCTGAGAATTTCATAAATTCATTGTTTTTAATAGCTGAGTAGTACTCTATTGCACCACATTTTCCATATCCATTCCTCTGTTGAGGGACATTTAAGTCTGGCTATTATAAATAAGGCTGCTATATACATAGTGCAGCATGTGTCCTTGTTATATGTTAGAGCATCATTGGGATATATGCCCAGGGGTGGTACAGCTAAGTCTGCAGGTAGAACTATTTCCATTTTTCTCAGGTGGTTTTCTCAAACCACGAGACTGATTTCAAGAGTGGTTTTACCAACATGCAATCCCACCAGCAATGGAGGAGAGTTCCTCTTTCTCCACATTCTGGCCTGCATCTGCTGTTACTTGTATGTTTTATGTTAGTCATTCTGATTGGTGTGAGGTAGAATTTCAAGGTTATTTTGATTTGAATTTCCCTAATGACTAAGGATGTTGAAATTTTCTTCAGGTGCTTCTCAGCCATTCAAAAGCCCTCTGTTGCAAATTTTTTGCTTAGCTCTGTACCCCATTTTAAAATAGGGTTATTTGATTCTCTGTAGTCTAACTTCCTGAGTTCTTTGTTTATTTTGGATATTAGCCCTCTACCAGATGTAGGGTTGGTAAAGATCTTTTCCCAATCTGTAGGCTGCTATTTTGTCCTATTGACAATGTCCTTTGCCTTATAGAAGCTTTTCAATTTTATGAGGTCCCATTTGTAAATTGTTGATCTTAGAACCTTGGCCATTAGAATTCTGTTCAGGGACGTTTCCCCTGTGCTAATGTGTTCTAGGATCTTTCCCACATTTTCTTCTACTAGATTCAGTGTATCTGATATTTTCTTTTTTGTGGAGGTCCTTGATCTATTTGGACTCGAGCTTTGTACAAGGAGATAAGAATGGACCAATTTGCCTTCTTCTACATGCCAGTTGAACCAGAACCATTTATTGAAATTTTTTATCTTTTTTCCACTGGATGGTTTTGGTTTTGTTGTCAAAGAACATGTGACAATAGGTAGGTGGGTTTATTTCTGGGTCTTCAATTCTATTCCATTTATCTATCTGTCTGTCTCTGTACCAGTACTATGCAGTTTTTATCACTGTGGTCAGAGATGGTGATTCCCCAGAAGTTCTTTCATTGTTGAGAATAGTTTTCACTATCTTGTTTTTTTTTTCCAGATGAATTTGAGAATTGTTCATTCTATCTCTGTGAAGAATTGAGGTGGAATTTTAATGGGGATTGCATTGAATCTGTAGATTGCTTTTGATAAGATGGCCCTCTTTTCTGCGTTAATCTTGCTGACCCATGATCATGGGAGATCTTTTCATCTTCCGATATCTTCTTCAATTTCTTTCTTTAGAGACTTTAAGTTCTTGCCCTACAGATATTT
Source organism: Apodemus sylvaticus (assembly GCF_947179515.1). Classification (NCBI taxonomy): domain Eukaryota; kingdom Metazoa; phylum Chordata; class Mammalia; order Rodentia; family Muridae; genus Apodemus; species Apodemus sylvaticus. The sequence continues at coordinate 3,259,328 of NC_067474.1, read as the reverse complement.
CACTTGCTTGATTAAAGTAAAAATTCTACCAGAGAACTACTACAGCTGATAAACAACTTCAGCAAAGTGACTGCACATGCCATTCTTATGGAAAGATCTTTGCCAAATATTTCTGGTGAAATAAACCTGGAATCTATGGATTTCTGAGGCATCAACCCAGACTCCAGTAAACTAAACAACATTCTAGAAAATGTATATATTTATAAAATGACTGAGTGAAGATGTTAGAGAATTAGGACAAAACTTTTAAAAACCTCTTTTTTGAATATACATCTCCAGCCAGGGTTATTGGCCCAGACCTGTAATTGCAGTTATTTGGGACTTGCAGTTGAATTTCAGCTAAAGAGCTGCCTGAATTGCACAGTAGATTCAAGGGTGGCCCCAACAATTTAGTGAGAACTTGTCTCACAACAAAAATTAAAGAGATCCTATTATGTAGCTTCATGATAACCGGCTCATTCTGTATGCATGAGGTTCTGGTTTCAACCCTCTGTAATGCCTAAAACATAATTTAAAGTTTCTTACTAAATCACCATCCTTAAATCTAAGTGTGAAATGGTTGCTTTGGTGGGATTTGTGACTGGTGTGTAAGTTAAGAAACTTTCAATAAATTGGAGGATACTGGTCTTTTATTATTTTATTATTTTATTTGCATTCTAATTGTCCACCTTCCCTATTTTCCCTCTGAAAATACTCCTATCCCATCCCCCCTTCCCCTGCCTCTTTTACCTAGCCTCCCACCTATGCTGGGACATCAAGCCTCCACAGGACCGAGGGCATCCCCTACTATTAATGCCAGATAAGGCAATCCTCTGCTATGTATGATGCTAGAGCCATGGGTCCCTCCGTGAGTACTCTTTAGTTGGTGGTTTGGTCCCTGAGAACTTTGGGGTTCTGTGGGGATTTTCTAGTTAGTTGCTATTGTTGTTCTTCCTGTGGGGTTACATACTCCTTCATCTCCTTCAGTCCCTCCCCTAACTCTTCCACTGAGGTACCCATGCTCAGTCCGATGGTTGGTTGAGGTTACCAGCTCTCCTACTCAGAAGCAAATTCTTCAATCATTTTCCATTTTATCTTTTCTTAGATTTGAAAGTCAACTTACATATTCTGAATCTGCTAACTTCTTAACTTTAGAAAATCAATTATAGTTGTTTCATAATATAAATTACACCACACTAAAAGAGACTATCATGGAGAGAGAGAACTGGTGTCAGCCTGACAGAGGGAAAGTGTATGAAAAGTGGAGATTGCAAGACTAAGAGGAGCTTCAAACACCAGGAAAGATGGCAGAGAGGAAGACTTTGAGGAGAGTACAGGTAATACCTTCTTTATAATACATATTCTTCATAATGATTCCAATGCTTCTACAGAGAAACAAAAAGAATGTAGCAAATGGAGACCTGAGACACTCACTATTGATGGTGGTGATGAAGGTATGTCTTCAGACTAGTCAAATTCATAATGGAATGGATAAGCTGATTCACCATACAAGTTGGCAGACAAGTAATACATCAACAGATGACTGTTACACTGGTAATACATCACAATAAATGCTTTACCAATTACTTATAGAATGCAAATAAGCAACTGATTAACTCATCTGTAGAGGAGGGAGTGGCTATTCTTAGAAATACCATAACATTTGGATTTGAAAAGTGTATAAAGATATGTGTTACAGAAAGTAAGTACTACATCTCCAACATATGGGAAAGAAATTCCATATGTCAATGTGTTGTGTGGCAAGTGATCTTGTAGGTTAGTCAGTTCTTATAGTTCCATTGTGCTGGCATCTGTTGCAGGGCTGCCAGATCTTAAATCTTTTACCATGTTATATATATATATATATGTGTGTGTGTGTGTGTGTGTGTTTATTTGTTTGAATGTTTGCTTATTTAAAGAAAACTCTATGTATGACTTCATGGGCTCTGCAGATCAGGCCAGCCTACAATTCATAAAGATCTGCTTGCTTGTGTCTCCAAACTGCTTATAATCACATCGAGAGCTTGGTCCATACCTAATTTGATAATTAAAGATAAGGTTTTGGAATTATGAGAGATAAAGTTTAAGTGAACTATTTAATGTTGAATTGACAATATATTCAATTGGATTTTGGGAAATGTTCAAATGGGACAAGTTTTTGTGTGACACGGATTAACTTTTAAACTATGCTCAAAAGGATGATTCACCACCCAAATAATGTCCAGGGATGAATCCCCAGAGCCTGTGAATATATTAATTGCATAGTAAGTGGACATTAAAATGACAGATGTAATTAAGGTTAAGCTAATATTAAAGATTATCCTAATTATATAAATAATTGAATAATCTTAATACAAAGAACATCTGAATGCTGGAGAGAGACAGAGAAGTGGAAGAATATGTCTCAGGGAAATAAGATGTGAAAATTGTTGAACTTGCCATTGGCTGGATTTGAGAATAGCAAAGGTCTACTAGGCAAGCTATGTGAGAAGCCTTAGAAAGGTATAAAGGACAAGAAAATGGGTTCCTGGGAGCCAATTGACAGTAGTACATGCTTTCCCACATGGTATTTCGACCTATTGAGACTACTTTAGATCTAAGATTTTGGAACTGTGAGATAATAACTATGTGTTTGTCTTCAGCTCACAAAACTAATGAACAACATTCTATAGCAACAATAGAAATATTATAGAAAGTTTTATTGGTACAACTTCTTTACTATATTTATGTTGCAAACTATCTGTTATGCTTATATAATCTTTGAAAAAGGAAATGACATTATTTCCTCCAATCCAGAAACAGTCAGAAAATTTCCATGACTAGTGTTCCATGACTATTGAATAAAAAAAGCAAGACTCAAAGTGGGGACATCTGATTGGACTATATATACTATTTGCCCTATAGCAATGTATTAGTCAGTCCTGTATTACAGCTACAAAGTTTTGAAGAAATTAACTTAGAAGCAGAAAAGTTTTAATTGGTTCACAGATAAATAGGTTTTGTTTTCACATATAACAGCTTCATTTTCTTTGAGTTTCTAATATAGATACCCCAGGCCAAGATTGAGAGAAATGATTCTCAGTACAAGCCTGGAAGAGATAAACTCAAGAACTAGGGTCTGCATTAGCCTTCAGAGCCTCATTCCAATGACCTAATAAGATAAACCTAAGTTCATGTGGGGCCTTTGAGCCATTTGGTGTAAAAAGTATCATAGACATTGACCTTAATCTGAGAGAATGAAAATAGTTGACATAAATAATAGGAATTTGACTAAGAATAACTTTACAGCTAAACCTAAACTCACATGGGACCTTTGAGCCATTCATTGTACAAACTAACACAGACATTGACCTTAATCTGAGAGAATGAGAATAGTTGACAAAAATAACAGGAATTTGATTAAGAATAATTTTGTATTCAATTTTTGTATTCAATTCAAATTCAAAATTCAGCTATGCTTATATTTTTCAATGAATTAGCCTCATGAAAATCACTGGACAATTTCATAACCTAAATTTAATAAATACAATCCTCAGATGGAGAGAATTGATTCCATAACATTATATGGCCTGTTGCACAGACATACTACATATATATACAACATATATAGCAATAATAAACAAAAATTTTAAGCAAGACAATAAATGCATTAATATTCAGAAAAAATGTATTAACACTCAAAAATATATTAGCATTCAAAATTTAGTTTACCTGTTAAAAAGTGAAATTGACTTTTTAGGTTTTTCTACTCACTTCCTTAATGATTCATGTTCATCTAAAATGTCACATTAAAAAATCCATTGTTGCCACCTAAACATTGCACCATAATTTGAGGCCCCCAAACCCACAAATAGCTTAGTTGTGTAAACTGTGAAGGAGGCAGAAAAATGGAGTCCCTGTAACAAGTCTGTTAGACTAGTTTAAATCTGAACTATGGGTTCACATAGAAGCCCTGCATCAAAAGAAAAGATGAAGAACAAAATGAAATGTACTTAAAAACACCCACAGATATCTACAGATATTAGCCCACACATAACTACATACATACACACACACACACACACACACACACACACGTGTTTGCATGCGCCTAATTACAAGCATGCACACCACAACACATATTTATGAAAAAAAAAAACCATGATATTAAGAAGTGTTTGTGAATATTGAAAAGTGTTTGGAATATTATTTGAAAAATATAAACTCATTTTAAATTACAATTAAACATCTAATTTATAATTATAGTGACTGAATCATAGGTGGAGATTCATTTTTTATTCATTGATTTTAGCTGTTGCTAGATTCCTATGCTTTTTTTAAAAAAAAAGGAAGTTGTAAAAATGTAAAAGATGTTGTCTGCCATCTAGTGGCCATATTTTATACCCTTAATCAATGGTTTTGTATAAAATGTAATTTCTGTAGCTTAAAGTAATTTAGTTATTTTTAAAAATTTTTTTCAGTAATTTAGTTTTTAAGGTGTCTGAGTATTACTTTTTATTATTTTATTATTTTATTTAAGTAAAATACTCCAAAATAAAATTTTAAATTCTCCATATATACAAAGTATAAAATTTAAAATATTTATTTGTTTATTTATTTGTTTATTTATTTAGTTAGTTAGTTAGTTTTGTTTAGCATGACCCCAGCCAGTTATGAGGCTGAGACACTTTTAATTTTTTTCCCAACTGCTTTTATACAATTTTAATTACATGCAAGTAATAAGCTCAGTTCTAGGTGGAGGAACAAGCAAGACAATGAACACAAATTATCAAGGAACAAACAAGGCAATAAACAAAGTCCCATGATCACTCCCAGGATCACTATTTCTAAGAGCTTATCAGAATAACAAAGATATTTAAGCCTACTTCCCTGTCCTAGTTCAAAGTCATATTCTTGCCTAAAGCCTACACCTTTTTTCTAGCCTAAAATTAGATTCTTGTCTGAACTTCTCTGTTGTAGCCAAATGTCAAATTCCTGCCTGAAGCCCACTTCCTTGTCTTGGCCCTATGTCAAATTCCTGCTGAGAAGCCCCAAAAAGCTTTCCATATCTCCACCTTTTTTATGTCATAAACAAAACTGAATCTAACTTAGGTTGTTCTGACAAGAGTGTCTTCCTTACCTGTCATGGAATATGCATTATCAAAAGAAATACACTTCTGTCTTAGGTTGGTAAAGTTCTTTGCAGAACTTACTCATCTTAGATGGCAGCCTGTTAAATTAATAACGCTGTCTTAGGGTCCACTTTTAGTTACAAACCATGCATTTTGACTGCCGACAGGTTGATGTTGTTAAAGGCAAACTTTATCACAATGGGCAGGAATAAAAGTATTCCCAGAACAAGAAGGGCTATGATTAAGGTATATATACCATTCTTGGAGCTTGTCCAAGATAGAAATAAAATATTTAATTTTTAAGTAAAAGAATTTTAAATTAATTTGGTTAATTGTTGAGATAATAATAACATAATTCTTCCTTTTCTTTCCTCCCCCCAAACACTTCCAGAATGTTTTCTGGTTCTTTTTCAATTTCATTGTCTCTTTTTCATTGATTGTTATTGTTGTTCTTCTTGTTGTTCTCTGTGTTAATGTTGTATATTCTTACCTATGCAAACCAATCTGCAAATTCTATATAATGTCATTGTGTGTATATGTTTTCAGGGTGACCTTCTTATAAACATAGCAAAGTAGTATTTGGTCACAGAAAAATATACAGAAGAATTAAAGCCTGAATATCAGCAAAGAATGTGTACACACTCCCATTACCTACATGATGAACAGACTCACATTATATGATGTTCAGACTCGCCTACCCTAGAAACATGTCATACAGACTCACATTACCTAACCTACTGTATAGACTCACATTACCTAAAATGCAGAACAGATTCATATTACCTAAAATGTTGTATAGACTGGCATTACCTAACTTACTGTACACACTCAAATGACCTAACAGGCTTACAGACTCATATTAAATAACATGCTCTACAGACTCAGAATACCTAACAAACATGCTATGCAGTCTCATCTCACATTACCTAACATGCTACAAGAATCACATTACCTTACATGCTGTACAGACTCATATTATGCAACAATCTGTGCACACTTACATTACTTAACCAACATGCTGTACAGACTTATATTACCTAACATGTAAGGAAATGTTATACAGAGTCACAATAACTAACATGCTGTATGGACTCATATTGTGTAGCAATCTGTGCACACATAAATTACCTAACAAACAAAATGTATAGATTACATATCACATTACCAAAAAAAAAAAAGAAACTGTACAGACCTACATTGCCTAACATGCTATAGAGACTTGCATTATCTAACATGTTATATAGAATCATATTACCTATCATGCTATGCAGAGCTGCATTATATAACATGTCATATTACCTAACATACAGAGTCACTTTATTTAACATGCTGTACAGATTAGAATTACCTAACATGCCATATAGAGTCACATCACCTAACATGAAGTAAAATGTCACATTAATCAACATGTTGAACTCATATTAACTAATATGCTGAGTAGAGTCACATTACCTAACATGCCATACAGAGTCACATTATACAACACCCCAAACAGACTAGCATTACCTAACGTCATACACAATCATGTTATTTAACATGCCTTGCAGAGTCTCATTAACCAACTAGCTGTACAGAGTAGCATTACCTAACATTTCAGACAGACTAACCTAACATTTGGGACAGTCATTGCCCAAAAAGTTTACAGTCTCATTATGAAGTATGCTGAAAAGGCTCACATTACCTAACTTGTCGACCAGACTTGAATTACTAACAGGCTGTTTAGATCCTCATTACTTAACAAACAAGCTCTACAGACTCAAATACTACCTAATATGATATACAGGGTCACATTACCCAGTTTGCTATATAGATTCACATTATCAAGCATGCCTTACAGAGTCACATTACCTAACATGCCTTACAGAGTTCCATTATCCAACATGCAGTACAAAGTTGCATTACACAACATGATGAACAGATTTGCATTACCTTATTAGGTAATGCCAAACAGACTCACATTACTTGTTTATTATTTTATTTTTATTGGTTTATATTATTATAAAATATATAAAATATATACTATTAATATATAATATTCTATTATTATTTTATTACTTATTTTTCATTATTACTTTTTAAAATTATTGTTTAGACTCTCGGTACCTAACAAACACGCTGTACAGACTCACATTACATGAGAAGCTATAAAGATTCAACATTACCAAACATAATGTACAGACTCACATTACTCACATTACATAACATGTTGTGCAGTCTCACACTATGTAACAATCTGAACATAGTTGTATTACTTAAAAAACATACTGTACAGACTTGCTTTATCTAACATGCAATTCAGATTCACATTACCAAACATTCCTAACAGACTAGAATTGCTAGCCTGCTCTTCAGACTCTCATTAGCTAATAAACATGCTGTACAGATTCGGATTACATAACATGCTGTACCAACCCATAATACTTAACATGCTGTACAGAATTACATTATCTAACATGCTGTACTTTCTCCTATTACCTATCATTAAGTACAGAGTCACATTGCATAACAAACCTTACAAACTCAAATTATCTAACATGCAGAATGTCTCCCTTTACCCGAGGAGCCACACAGAATCAAATTAGTTAACATGCTATAAAAAGTTTCATTACCTAACATTATCCAGCAAGTGTACAGAGTCTCATTACGTAGAATGCTGAACAGACTCACATCACCTAATAAACCTTATAGAGTTGTAGTAATGTCAGCGCCACTCTGTAAGGCCTGTTAGATAATGTCAAGTTAGGTAATGTGGCTCTGTACATCACGATAGATAAAGCAAGAATGTACAGCATGTTAAATTATTTAGAGCATATTAGATAATGTGAGTTTGTGCACCATGTTATGTAATGTGAGTATGTACGGCATGTTAGGTAATGTGAGTCTATACAGCACATTAGTTAATGTGCATCAGAATGGCAAGTTAGGCAATGTACATATGTAAAAGCTAGGAAACATTAAGAGTCTCTGCAGCATGTTTGTTAGGAATTGTGATTCTGTACAGCATGTTTGTTAGGCAATGTCAGTATATTCAGCATGTATGTTCGGAGACATAAGTCTGAACAGCATTTTGGGAAATGTGAGTCTTTACAGGATATTAGGTAGAGTTAGATTGTGTAGCACGTTTGGTAGGTAATGTATGTACAGCATGTTAAGTACGTTGAGGCTGTTCAGCATGCTAGGTAAAGTGTCTTTATAGCATTATTTTTAGGTATTGTCAGGCTGTCCAGCGTGTTTGTTAGGTAATGTGAGTCTGTACAGCATATATGTCAGCTAATGAGAATTTGGACAGCCTGTTAGTAATTTGAGTCTGTTCTGTATGGTTTTGTAATGCTACTTGGTTCAGCTAGTTGGGTAATGTGATTTTGTAAGGCATGAGAGGTAATGTGAGAAAATGTATGGTATGTTAGAAAATTTGAGTCCCTTCTGATTCTGGATAGAACACAATGTAATGTGCATCCCTGTGTGTTAATGTTAGTGCTAATAACCAGAAGGTGGTGTGCTTTGTCTACTGTTCCCATGTACAGTTATCTCTAAATATCTTAGGTAGTGAACATGTGCTTTTAAGAAGGCAACAAGAACATTTCTCACAATCAGGATCAACCTCTCTACATAACCCCACCTGCCCTTGAACGGGTTATGTAGGACAAGCCATCTCTGAACTCTGAGTGTTGTTTCAGGACAGCCAGAACATCATCATCATCATCATCATCATCATCATCATCATCATCATCATCTCATCATTATCTCCTCCTCCTTTTTCTTCTTTCTCCTCCTCCATCTCTTCTTCTTCTTCTTCTTCTTCTTCTTCTTCTTCTTCTTCTTCTTCTTCTTCTTCTTCTTCTTCTTCTTCTTCTTCTTCTTCTTTCTCCTTCATTTTAATTTATGTCTTCCCAAAGAAGAATAGAAGGAAGAAGAGACTAGGAGACTATCTGACTAGCAGATAAAATTAAATTTTTTTGAAGTCTTGAATTTCATCACAAAGCTGAAAATGGCCAACTTTGTTAAAGTATCATGGAAGCAGATTCATCTGTACATGAACCCATCTCAACAACCACCCTGTAAAGTCATATTATTTCTACATCTTTAGTACAGGAGTGGTTGTATTTATAGAGAACTGAGTTCGGCAAGGCAGGCAGGGACACCTGGGGCCTGAAAGTATGCTAGACCAGTTCTCAGGATTGGAGTAGAAAAAGTGAGGGGAAAGAAAGACTGATCATTAACAGGAAAGAATTTTCCTTTGGAGGTGTTTAAGTACAGAACATATAGCCACCTTGGGAAAATTGCTGAAAATAACAAATGAAGCCTCTCTCCTCTTTATCTTTCCTTTTGTTTTGCCATATAACAAAATTTAAAGTTTCAAGAGATGGTGATGAGGAGGAAAATAATAACAATTATAATAATGTTTAAATATTTTCAATAGATTTATTCACAGAAATACTCATTAAGCAATCATGAGAAGGGCAGTGAGAAGATATGTTTGTATACCTGATGGTAAGGTAGGTGGAACACGCCATAGGCCTTGCTGCCTACCAGATACAATCAAATTAAGGTAAAAAGTGAAAAATCAAAGAAACTAAAACACACATGAGAATGGAGTTCCCTCAAAAGGCTGAAAAGGACATACTTTTGGAGAACTGCATGGAAACACATTCTCTCCTTCACCATCCAATTCAATTTCCACATTATCTTCTTATTTCTAGCTCCTCAGTGCTGGGGTTAGCAAGTTTAAGTAGTACAGAATATGGATCCTAGAGTTGAGACACTCTATGTCAGGGAAGTCCCCTTTCCCACAAACTGGACACAAAGCACTGATTTCACATATTTGTTAGTTTCATCCCAAGTTAATAATTATGCTTATTTGATGGGGTCAGGCTTTGACACAGGATCAATTTCTCAACTGGAAGCAGGAATATCTGGAAGGTGCATAATAAATATACACAGACTACTGTTTTGGGTACAAGCTGACTGGCAATTTTTCAAGGCTTAAAGTTTCTTTCTCATCTTCTCTCTTTCTTTCTAGCTCATTCACTCACAGCATGAGGCTGCAAACACTCTGCGTTCTCCTGCGCACTTTTCTTTTCTCCTGTGCTCTTTTCTTTCACTCTCACACTCACACATACCTCTGTGTCTTACCCTTTCACTCACACACACTCTTCACACACATCTCTCACAACACACAATATGCACTCTCCTTTCACTCACACACACACTCTTCACACATACCTCAAGTTCTCTCTTCACTCACTCTCTGCATTCGCTCTCTCACTTGTTCTTCACATGCTCACTACTAACTCTACATGCCTCCTCTACATGCTCTCTATGTTCTCTCCCCATTCTCTCTAATTCTCTCTTGCCTTCTTTCCTCAGTCATTTATTGATACTCCAAAAGCAGATAAAAAAAGACATTGTATAATCGTTACCAAATCAAATTAAAAAAAAAAATAACCACGTCCCACAAAGAATTGAGAATTACAATTGTTTCCCAAAGCCTCAAGCTTCTGTATTCCCAGGCCTATAGCCAAAGTAATAATAATTGTGAACTTATCATTATTTAAACTTTAACTACTATACTTCAGAGCTCAGTGCTCTGAGGCCAGCTACTTGCATTTTCTTGCAAAGTTCTAATGATAAATGACATCAGCAAAGCTGCCAGGCAGTGGCCAGAAAGAATCATGTTAACTCTTAACTTGGTAGTTCCCATAGCTTTCTGCTTCTACACATTTCACACAATGACTCTTCTAAGAGTCCCAGTGTTTTTACTTAGTTTTTCAATGTAAGATTCAACATATTCTATCCTTCTTATCCAGGAACCACTCTCAAATGTTGTTTAGAACTTATTTCATAATTTTAATAGTTTTTCTTTCTTTAGGGTCCCAATGTTGGCTCTAATTCATTTTCTAATAATTTCATCAAACTTTTTTGCAAGTCAAGCATTAATCTTGTACGACTATTGTGCAGTTATTGCATTATTTCTAAGATGAGAACACACAGCATGCACCTGAGCCATTAGGACTATGCTTTGCTGGGCAGTGCCCCATGCATCAATTTTTAATTGTTTAAGAATCATTATATCAGGAAACATTTAGTTTCACAAAATTCACCACAGCAGAAGGAGAAAGAAGAAAGAAAGTCATATATAATAGAATAATTATGCACACCAAGGCCAAGTGAAAAACAGTCATGCACAAATGAAATCTATACAGTCATTGTCCAGGACTAAGGTTAGGAGAAATGGGAACAACTGTTTTTACAAAGAACTGCCACGGGCTACTGAAGATGTCTCCCTCCAGGCCTACTGTAGGCAGTCCTTTATTTCAGATGGCAGGTCCCCTGGAGAGATCACTGTTTGCTGTTTTTGTGTTTATTTGTTTCTAATTTTTGTTCTGTGACTTGATCACACATTGAACTTATCAAGATGGAAGCCAATATATGACCTACGTTTCCAGGTTGGTGTTTTTTCTCTATTTATTAGTATCTAGAGGACTAGAACTTAATTAAAACCATGTGCAAAATTGTGTGAAAGCACCCAAAAGGAGCCAGAAGCCTCATACCATCCACAGCCATGTTTTTCATTTATTGGTCTATTTTTTAATGACAGATGAATCAATCATTTCTATTTTTATTGTTATTTTTAATTAAAATGTATAAGAATATAAATATATTTAATCATTCTCAAACACCTGGATGACTGTTAATTAATCAGAAAAAATAAAAATGAATATGGAATAAATATAATTGTCATGTAACACCAAGAAACTTTCTAGGTAGACCTAGTTTCATAATCTGTTTTTACCAGACTAAGGAAGTCTACACAGCAATCTCAAAGACAGCTAGGAAAATACCTATAGAGATTCTACCTCAAAATAATTAAAGAAGGAAGTAAGTTAGTAAAGAGATAGATAGATAGATAGATAGAACAATAGGTAAATAAATAGAAGCTAAATATTGTGGCTCCATTATGTAATTGCAAGTAGTTACAGGGGAATTTCTAGCAGTTGAAGTACATTCTACTCCAGGTACTGCTTCCCAGCATGATATATAAAAAAACTGACTTGAAAAAAAATACCCAAATATATTAATAAATAATGACAGGAAAATAAAGAATTATAAGCTTGGATATGTTTGACTTGGAATCAAACAAACAAAGTGCTAAGAATCTGGCTTATGGCCTAGGATGCCTGAGGTTGGGCCTGTCCTCTATCATTTCCGTATACCTAAACTGGGGGTGGTGGCTCATGCATGTTTTATCAGTACTCAGGATCTGAAAGGAGGAACACACACACACACACACTCAAACACACAAACACACACACATACATGCACACACATATGCAGCCACATTTGCACACATGGGTTTAGGGGATGTACATGAAGAAGAAAAAGACTAACTTATGGGTTAACATTCCATCATTATGAACATCAGGGCTAGGCAGGTTGTAAGGAAAGAGAGCCTATAGTTAATGAAATGAAAGCGCATTACCCAACCCCAATCACACAATAAAATCAGTCCTGTGTGGAAATTTATAGCTCCAGTTGTCCACCAAAAGAATGAAAGAGAAAGAAAGAAGAAAAGAAAGAAAGAAAGAAAGAAAGAAAGAAAGAAAGAAAGAAAGAAAGAAAGAAAGAAAGAAAGAAAGAAAGAAAGAAGTAAAGGAAGGAAGGAAGGAAAGAAGGAAGAAGGAAGGAAGGAAGAAGGAAGGAAAGAAAGAGATAACAAATAGTTGTCTTCAGTACATCAGTCAAGAATTAGAAAAAAAATTGAAACAAACCAAACACAAACCTACTAAACAGCAAGTAACAACAATCACAGCTGAAATATAAAGCACAAAAATCCACTGTAATAAAACCTTTGTACTAAACTCCAACATGCCTTCATTATTAAAGTTCTACAGACAAAAGGACTAGAGGGAACATGTATGTAAAATAAAGTTCAGAATCTTTTATTGCTTTGTTGTATTTTGTTCTCTTTTTGTAACATAGACAGCCCTGGAACTGAGAGATCAGACCAAGTCCATCTTGGTTTCAAAATCCAGCTTCAAGAACCTGACATAAGTTTGAACTCAAGTTAATCAACAATCATGCACCTAGCACCCTTTCCCAGGTTAATCCCAAACAAGCCTGCACCTGGTGATTCACTTCCTACCAAGCAACAATCAGGAGAAAAGCAGATGATTTGGCTCCCAGCATAAACCAATTAATTTAAAGATCCATTAATTCCACAATAGACCCAATTATATCTATTATAGCCTAGAAATGCAATGCTTGTTTGCTTTCCTGAATAAATATTTGCTTGAAACTGGGGTCAGGGCTTCACCCTCCCATCCTGCTGTATCAGGGTCTGTGGTGAGCACAAGCTCAAGCTTGAATTAAAAAAACCTAGTGTGATTGCATTGGAATTGGCTCCTTAGGATTCTATTGGAGTTCATGAAGGGGCTTAACAGGACTTTCTCTGTAGACTAACCTAACTTCAAAGTCACAGATGCGTGCCTGACTCTGTCACCACCACAGCTGGAGAAAATATAGACTCTTCTTTTTATTTATTTATTTATTTATTTATTTATTTATTTGTTTGTTTGTTTGTTTATTTTTGATTGAATGTAATTGTGTGCTCTATCTGCATATATGACTGCATGCCTGAAGAGAGCACCAGAATCTAGTAGGACCCTCAATGTGGCTTCTAGGAATTGACCTCTGAAAGAGCATCATACAGGGCTTTTGACTGCAGAGGCATCTCTCCATCTTCCAAAAGGTAGAAACTTTACTGGTGAATTAAAGTTGAAAACTGTAGAAATGAAACATATTACATAATCACTGGTGTTTTTTTCTAAAAAAGTAAATTCTAATAAGATAGAGGGTAGACATCTGCTCAGCTCTTCTTGTGCTATTTAAGGCTTATTATAAATAGTAAAAGTTGTGCATCTTTCATCCAAAAAGTAAATAATCAAGATCATATAAGAAAATCAGGTTGGGATTAAAATTTTCTAACACATAACTCTTTTTTTGTTTTTTGTTTATTTTTTGTTTGTTTCACAATACCAGGAGGTACCTAAGACATAAATCTAAACAGTACAATGGATAATTTTGAAGAGGTGAGGTAGGGCTTATTTGAGGTAGTTTTTCTCTATGTATAGAACTCACTGTCCTGGAAATCAGCCTGTTTTTCTCTGCCTCCTGGTGCTTAAGATTAAAGGCACACCCTTCCAGGCTCAACTTGCTTTTCTTTCTTTAACAACTGGAAGGTATTCTGTTTGGAGGTTTTTTTCATTTCTAATTCCTTGTTTTGTCACTCTGTTAGGCATTGACCTCACCAAGATGGAAGCCAACATGTGATTGGCAGCCATTTTGCCTGCTGATCTCACCAAGATGAAGGCAGCTTTGTTTTGTTTTCTTTTTCAGGAATTGTAGCGTAATGCCTACACAAGCCTAGGCAAAAAAAAACAAAAAAAAACAAAAAAACAAAAAAACAAAAAAAAAACAAAAAAAAAAACAAAAAACAAAAAACAAAAAAACCCAACAAACAAAAAATCAAACAAAAAAACAAACAACAAAAAAAACTAAAGATCTCTGAAACACATATCTTGGGTGAGCCCTAGGTTGTCAATGAATATACATGCAATATTAATTATAAGCAGCTACATTCACACATGTGGGTGATGGGGGACATGACATAATTTCCACAGCATTCGAAGCATGTCTCCTTAGTCTGAATATGGAGTAGAGTTTGAGGAAAGCTACAGCAGTGGATACTACAAAAAAGTGGAGAGTTATGGACCAGAATGATTTACTACACCAGCAGCTGTTTTATTGGAGATAAAAATACAAAGGTTAGGAATTCTGACCACAATCTGGATAAAATGGACAGTTTCCTAGACAGATATCAACTATCAAAATTTAATCAGGATCAGATAGAGCATCTAAATGTTCCCATAACCCCTAAAGAAATAGAAGTGGTGATTGACAGTCTCTTAACCAAAAAAAGCAGAGAACCAGATAGTTTTAGTGCAGAACTCTATCAGATCTTCAAAGGAGACCTAATACCAGTACTCTTCAAACTATTTCACAAACTAGAAACAGAAGGAACATTACCCAACTCTTTCTATGAAGCCACAATTTCACTGATACCAAAACCACACATAAATCCAACAAAAAAAGAGAACCTTAGAACAATTTCCCTTATGAATATTGATGGAAAAATACTCAATAAAATTGTTGCCAACTGAATCCAAGAACCCACCAAAATAATCATTCACCATGATCAAATAGGCATCATCCCAGAGATGCAGGGATGGTTCAATAAATGGAAATCCATCAATGTATTCTACTACATAAACAAACTCAAAGAAAAAAAAAACCTGGTCATTTCATTAGATGCTATAACAGCATTTGATAAAATTCAGCATCCTTTCAGGTTAAAGGTCTTGGAGAAAACAGTAATTCAAGGCCCATACCTAAACAAAATAAAAGCAATATACAGCAAACCAGGAGCCAACATCAAACTAAATGGAGAGAAACTTGAAGCAATCCCACTAAAATCAAGGACTAGAGAAGGCTACCCCCTTCATCCATATTTATTCAATACAGTACTTGAAGTTCTAGCTAGGGAAATTAGACAACAAAAGGAGATCAAATGGATACAAATTGGAAAGGAAGAATTCAAATTGTCACTATTTACAGAGGATATGATAGTATACTTAAGTGACCCAAGAAACTCCACCAGCGTACTCCTACAGCTGATAAACAACGTCAGAAAAGTGACTGGATATAAAATCACAGGTGCATAAGATAACAGGTGCTGTCGAGCAAATCAGTAGCTTTCCTCTACTCAAAGGATAAAGAGGCTGAAAAGAAAATTAGGGAAATGCCACCCTTCACAAGAGCCACAAATAATATAAAGTATCTTGATGTGACTCTAACCAAACAAGTGAAAGATCTGTTTGACAGAAATTTCAAGTCTTTGAAGAAAGACATCCAAGAAGACCTCAGAAGATGGAACTATCTTCTGTGCTCTCAGATTGGCAGGATTAATATAATAAAAATGGCCATCTTGCCAAAAGCAATACAGATTGCCAAAAGTGAATACAGATTCACTGCAATCCCCATCAAAATCCAAACTCAATTCTTCATAGTGTTAAAAATAGCAATACCCAAATTCATCTGGAATAACAAAAAATCCTGGATTGCTAAAACTTCTCCACAATAAAATAACTTCTGGGGGTATCAGTATCATTACCTCAAGTAGGACTAAAGAGCAAAAGTCTTAAAACTGCATGGAATTGTTACAGTGACAGGCAGGTAGATCAATTTAAAAGAATTGAAGACCCAGAAATGAACCCACACATCTATGCTTACTTGAAATTTGACAAAGGTGCTAAAAGCATCCAGTGGAAAAAAGATAGCCTTATCAACAAATGGTGCTGGTTCAATAGGAGTTTGGCATGCAGAAGAATGCAAATTGATCCATTCTTATCTCCTTGTACTAAACTCAACTCCAAGTGAATCAAAGACCTCCACATAAAACCAGACACACTGAAACTAATAGAAAAGAAACTGGGGAAGAACCTTGAGCACCTGGGCACAGGGGGAAATTATTTGAACAGAACACCAATAGCTTAGCCTCTAAGATCAAGAATTGACAAATGGGACCTCATAAAATTACAATTTCTATAAGGCACAAGACACTATCAAAAAGACAAATCAGCAGCCAACAACCTGGGAAAAGATCTTTATCAACCCTACATGTGACAGAGGTTTAATATCCAAGATTTACAAAGAACTCAAGAAGGTAGTAGACCCCAGAGAGCCCAAAAAAACATATTAAAAACTGGGGTACAGAGCTAAACAAAGAATTTTCACCTGAGGAATATCAAATGGTTGAGAAGCACCTAAAGAAATGTTCAACATCCTTAGTCATCAGGGAAATGCAAATCAAAACCACCCTGAGATTTCACCTCACACAAGCCAGAATGGCTAAGATCAAATAACTCAGGAGATAACAGGTGCTGTCGAGGATGTGGAAAAAGAGGAACACTCCTCCACTGCTGGTGGGTTTGCAAGATGGTACAAACCCTCTGAAAATCAATCTGGTGGTTCCTCAGAAAGCTTGACATGATACTATGGGACCCTTCTATATCACTCCTGGGCATATACAGAAAGGATTCCCCAGCATGCAATAAAATAAGGACACATGCTCCACTATGTTCATAGAAGCCCTATTTACAATAACCAGAAGCTGAAAGAACCCAGATGTTCCTTAAAGGAGGAATGGATATAGAAAATGTGGTATATTTACACTCTGGAATACTACTCAGCTATTAAAAACAATGAATTCATGAAATTCGTATGCAAGTGGGTAGAACTAGAGAATGTCATTCTGAGTGAGGTGACCCAATCACAAAAGAACACACATGTTATGAACTCACTGATAAGCGGATATTAGTCCAGAAGCTTTTAATACCTAAGAAACAATTCACATATCAAAGGATGCCCAAGAAGAAGGAAGGATAGGCCCCTGGTCCTTGGAAAGGCTCAGTGCAGCAGTATAGGGAAATACCAGGACAGGGAAGCAGGATGGGGCTGAGTGGGGAACAGGGGGAGGGAAGAGGGCTTATGGCACTTTTGGGAAGGTTGATCCAGGAAGGAGGAAATAATTTGAAATGTCAATAAAGAATATATCGAATAAAAAAATAAAAATAATATAAAAATTATTAATAAAAAGAGGAAAACAAAAATTTCTAGTAGACTGAGTCCTTTAATCCTTTCTCCTGCTAGATCCACAGACAATCCTGCTGACATTATCTAACTTTTTCTGAATTCGAAGTAATAAGTCGATGGACCAGGCCACAAGATATTGTTAGCTGGAAACCTCTGAGGAGTGGGTGAATGTGAGGCCTCCTAGATACAAAGAGAAATTAAATAACGTGGAGGCATCATAAGGGTTTGATAGCTGAGAATGTAGAGGGTAGAGGTATATTTATATATTTATATTCATGTTTGTGTGACCAAAAATCAGAAGAACCCACAGAAGAAGGCACTACATAGAGCAGAGAGATCTTTGATGTTCCATTTCCAGAGTATAATACTTTGAAGACTCATCTTTTTTCTTTTTTCTTGGCTATTAGGTAAATGTATGGGTAAAGACTGTCCTTGCACATCAATAAATGGGTTCTTGACTGTTGACTGGTGTGTTGAGTTGTGGTACCCTGGGTAAACCAATATATCTAAGTCCTGACCTCTAATACCTCAAAAGGCAGCAAGAAGAAATTGATGTAGATTTAATTTAGTCCTTCTAAGGGTATCCCTGTGGAGACCAAAAAAAGGGGGAGAATGATATGATAAACAAGGTAGATATTGTTGTTAAATAGCTACAAGAAAAAGAAACAAGATTTTCAGCAAATCAGGGGCTTCGAAGAAGCAGGACAGGGGTTCCCTGATGGAGAGTGTGAAGCCACTGACCCCTACCTCAGAAAGTTTGCGGCAGTACAATTTTTAGAGGTTTTGGTGTTACTGGAGTTGGTTGGTTTTTTTTGGGACAGTGGATCAAGTACTGGGGCTAGCTGAGAATTCATTGTATAGCCAAGGATAACCTGGAACTTCTAATCCCCCTGCTTTTAATTCCCAGGTTCAAGTACTGCAGATGTGTACCACCACATCTGAATTCTGTTTTATCAGGATGGATCCCAGGGCTCTGTGCATGCTAAGCTGCGAATCAGCCCACATGCTAATGCAATTTCTGTACTTTTAAACCACTTAGTTTATGTCATGTTGTAACAGAGACATCTGCAAATTTACCTGTAATATTTTGCCACAAATAACCCAGGATTTATGTTCTGAAAATATAAATGATGTTTCTCAGAACCACAGTTTATCAAAGCCAAAAAATTAGCAGTAGCAGGACACTGTTTGTCAATATTAAAACCTTAATATTTACCCTGTTGTAATATCACATGCCCTTGATCCCAGCACCAGAACCAGGTAAAATAATAATGAACAAAAACAAAAGATAAAAATCAAAGTCAGTAGATTGATTGAGAGGCCCCAAAACATCTAATTAAAAATATATAAACAAAACAACAAGCAAACAAATAAGAAGTTAGTCATGGTATCACAGGATGAATACCATCTCAGAATTCAGGAGGAAGAGGCAGGCTCTATGAGTTCAAGGCCAGCCTGGTCAACACAGCAAGTTCCCTGACAGTCAAGGATACACAAAGGAAACTCTGTCTCAAAACCAAACCAACCAAACAAAAAAGCTAGGGAAGTCTGGGAGTTGGAGCATGCCTTTAATCATGGTACTCAGGAGGAAAAGGCAGTGGATCTCTGGAGTTCCAGGCCAGCCTGCTCTACAGAGTGAGTTACAGAACAGTCAGGGCTACATAGAGAAACCTGTCTCACAAAATCAAAAACAACAACAAAAACTGAAAGACTAGAAAGTAAAACCTAACTCTCTAATGACCCCAAGAAGTCAGAAGTTTAAAATGCTATCTCACTCCAAAGAATATCTAACTCCAGCTTTCTAAGGATCCCCAAACACCTCATATTCCAGAACCCACTCTTTGTTAAAAAGGTCGCATTCTTTGAGTCCGCTCTTTGTTAGAAACTAGGTGAAAGGTCACATTCCAGAGCCCGCCCTTTGTTAGGACCTAAGCAAAAAGGCCTTGAGTAAGTGATCCTGGCCCCATAAGGTAACTGGAAATGAGCTAATTAGCTGTTTATCTTACTTCTGTAAACTGCTTATGCCATCATCCCCACCCCTACCCCTGCATGGTGTATGACTATGGACCCCAGAACCTCTGGAATAAAACTCCTCTTGCTCATTGCATCAAGACAGTTTCTCGTGAGTGATATGGGTGTTATCTTCTGTGGCGTGGGGTGCTGGGGTGCCCTCGTTTATTGGGTCTTACATTTCTTGGTGCATTTGCTGGGAAGTGTGAATATCATTCACACATGAGAACCGACTTGGAGGTAACTGAATGGAACCCCACTTGAATGTGTGTGTGCTGGCTAGTGTCTTTGTTCTGAATGTCCTGAGTGTCTGTCCTGCACTGTTTTCTGAATCTGAGGAGATGCGCACTTTTGGTGGGCAGCTGTTCTCTTGGATTGTGAGGACTAGAGGACCGTGGTAAGTAGATGTATTCAGTAGACCACAAGCTGCGACCCCGAGAGATGTCCCAGGAAGTTTGTGGGAACTCCAAGGACTCCTGGAAGATTCCTGTCTGAGTGTTGGAGAGGACACGGTAGTTCTACTGAATTGGAGAACTCATATGCCCTCCCGGCCATCTCGTACTCTGATCTGGTTCTGTCTATCTCGGTGGAGGCGAATACTTGTCAATCTTTGTTTTGTGCATCTTTGTCTACAGTTTGACCACTAGATGGGTACTGTGGTTTGTTTTCTGTCTGTCTCACCATTTGTCAAATTCTGAGTCTATAAGCCTTTCTGAAAATTTTCACTTTTGCTTGCAATTTTCTGGGGCTTGGAAAGCCTGTCTGGTGTGGTGTGTTCGACTGGCAGCTACGCTAGGGTCGAGACCACAGGGGTCTAGAGGAAGCTTTAGACTCTGGAGAGGGCTGAATATGGCTCTTCTCCATCTGTAAACAGCAAGACGGTAATGGCAGAATCCATGTTTTGCTGAATCTGGTTTATCTGGTTCCTGCAGTGTGTGCAGGGACACATGGTGTCTGAAAACTGGGCCGCTTTAGGGGCAAATTGTGTGATTTTCCTTGCTCTGTGTTCTTGAATCTAGAGGCCTTACAGTGGCAGGGTCAGGCTGTCTATATGGTGTTGTTTTTTATCCTGTTCTGTGTTCTTGGACTTAGATGGATCTATATGGTGTTTTTTTATTGTGTTTTGTGTTCTTGGACTTAGACAGATGATCTTGTTTGGACTTTAGACTGACTGAAAAGCAATTCTTTTTCTGTGGCGCCAACATCAGGTCACGTGACTCAAGCGTGCCAACGTAGAACAAAAGAAGAGACAAATACGTGGACTCTGATACCCCCTGGTGGGGAAAATATCTCTTGACAAGACATTCAATGTGGCAGGTGTGAGAATTCTGGGTTTAAGTTGGTATAGATGAATTATTTCTTTTATTTTAAATTGGTTAAATTATTATGATTGATGTGATGTTAAACTGTGTGGTTATATTGTTCCTCTGGGAGAGAGATCAAACTAAGGGAGAACTCCAGAAGACTAGATTCTAAAATATTAAATGAAAAAAATTGTCTTTGTGATACTAAAATCTTGTTTTTAGATTTATATTACAGAAAATACAGCTCCACTTTGTATCTCAACACCTATATTCAGCTTGAAGAAATTCTCTTTCTAGAGAATATATAGAAATGGTCAGATTTAAAATGGGGAGAAAATAAAATTAATTATATAGACATAATTTCATTTGATAGAAGTCTTTATAATTGTTATTAATTTCAAGGCATAAGTTCTTATTTTATACAGATTTTATTTTGATACAAAATCAAGGTTTTCATTGGTATAAATACTAAAAATTTGAAAGTACAGGATTTACACTCTGTTCTTTGTTGTTATTATTACCGATCTGAGATGTTTAAGCCTGAGAGTTTAGGGCCAAATAGACATATAAGGCTCTGAGTTTATTGTTAGGGTGTTTTCTAGGTTTTAATCAGAAATAGCTGAAGATAGTTTAACAGCCAACAGTCCACATTACTTTACATATATAGATGGTTTTCAAAAATGTCAAAAAATCCATGGAATATGATGATTAAATTAACCTAGAAAACTGGAATACCCAAAATATAATCCACACATCAAATGAGATACAAGAAGAAAGCAGGAGTGGTCCCTGGTTCTGGAAAGACTCAGTGAAACAGTATTTGGCAAAACCAGAATGGGGAACTGGGAAGGGGTGGGAGGGAGGACAGGGGAAGAGAAGGGGGCTTACGGGACTTTCGGGGAGTAGGGGGGGCTAGAAAAGGGGAAATCATTTGAAATGTAAATAAATTATATTGAATTAAAAAAAATAAAAAAAAATAATAGAAAAAAAATCCATACCAATTTAAAAAAAAAATCTTTGAAGCTGTGTTGTCTATATATTTTCAGTTAATATTGGTCATTCTTAGATTTCTGATGGGGTTGAAGACTGTTAGTCTCATAGACAGCCCAAGCTGTTTAATCTTGAGAAAGCTGATAAAAATTTAAATAAATGATTTTCAGGTGACATAAAATTTAAAGCCAAGGCATGAGTCAATTCTTACAATGTTAATTTTTAAGTGTTAATTCTGACTGTCTTTTAAGATAATACAGATGAAAAGGTTCTGTTAAATTGACAGGGATGATAAACTAAGTGTTATGTCTATCTTATAGTTTATAATTTACAAAATTGTAATAATTATTCTCAATTGATACTTAGAGAGGACCACAGAGTGGAGCACGAGGGGACCTGAGACCACCTATCCTGATACCATGATAGCTCTCTCACTAAGGGCATATTTCCCAAGATACTGATTAAACTTTCGAGACTGGTTTATTTGTAATACAGGAAGCCAAAAAGAATACCCCCTCAGACAAAATGTAAGAGGCACCTGAAGGACCAACACCAGACTCCATTGGCAGGTCTCGAGGGCCTGGCAGCCCACAAATTTGACCAATGTATGTAAAGTTAAGCAGGGACCAGATGAGTCACCTGCAGCTTTTCTAGAGCAGTTCATAGAGTCTTTCTACCAATATGCACTCTATGACTCCAGGGACATGGAATATAAAGCTACTATGACAATGGCTTTTATAGACAGGGCTAGTAGAGATATCAGGAAAAGGCTTCAGAGGCTAGAGGTATTTGGTGCAGATTGCTGAGAAGGTCTGTAGAAGGATTTAGTGTAGGTTATTGAGAACGTCTGTAGAGAGATTTAGTACAGTTTGCTGAGACAGGGAGACAGAGGAGGAGAAGAAATGGAGAAAAAGATAGAAATGAAGATACAGAGAATCCTGGCTATAATAGTTAGAAAAAGCAGAAAAGAGAGACAGAAAAGGACCAATGTGCATACTGTAAGGAGAGAGGCCACTGAGCCAGAGTGTGCCTCAAGAAATAGAAGCTGGGGACAGGAATTCCCAGGTCTTGGGAAAAGTGCCCCCTAATGGCAAACCTAGGTGTTAGCCCTGGGTGAAGACAGCGACTAGAGGAGACGGGTTTCTGACCACCTCTTCCAACTCAGCATAACTTTGTGAGTAAAAGAGAAACCGATTCAGTTCTTGGTGGACACAGGGGCTCAACACTCGTTCTTCCAAGCCAATGGTACTGTTTCCAAGAAAAGATCTTGGGTCCAAGAAGCCACTGGCACCAAAATGTATTCATGGACCACCCGAAGAACAGTGGACCTAGGGATGGGATGGGTAGCCCATTCATTTAGGGTCACCTCAGACTGTTCCTACCCTCTGTTGGAGCAAGACATGCTCTCCAAAATGGGGCAGTGGGGCTGATATTATTCCTGCCCAATGGTCTGCGGATAACTGGCCCAAAAAGAGAGACTTACCCTTGCTGAAAGTTGCTACAGGCAGGAGCAGTTTTCTCCATGATGGACAGAGATAAGCTGCTATGGTGAATGGCACAAATGTAATCTGAGTAGAAGAAAGTTTACTTCCTGGCATGTCAGCACAGAAAGTGAAGCTAGTTGCCCTCACCAAGACCTTGGAACTTGGAGCCAGCAAGAAAAACAGCCACATGGATTATAGGTATGCCTTTGCCACAGCCCATGCCAAAACGACTGCTCAAATCAGAGGAAACCAAGAGGAATTCTTGGACCTCTTATATGTCCTAATGAAGCCAACAACTGTGAGTATTATTCACTGCCCAGGATGTCGAAAGGGAAAAGACTCAATGGGCAATAAACAGGCAGAGCAAGTTCCTCCAGGACGGGATATACAGCTGCCTATACTGATTATCGGCCTGCAAGAGACACCCACTGGGAAATGGGACAAAATTAAGAAACAGTATCACTTTAAAAAGGACTGAGATTTCTAGACACCCTGCCAACTATTACCAAGAGAAGGTACACACAAGGGAGAACTATACTCCCCAGAAAGTAAGCCAAAGACTCACTAGGCCAAATGCACAGATGGACTCATTTAGGGGATTAAAAAAAAAAAAAAAACCTTGTCCTGTCAGTTAAGGGACCAAACATGTTTATTAATGACTCAGGTTTTAGGCTAGAGAGATAATAGAACAATGTAAGGTATGCCAGCAAGTAAATGCTTATGCAGTAAAGAGTAAACAGGGCAAAAGACCTAGAAGAGAACAGTCTAGAGTACATTAAGAGATTTTATAAAAGCTAAGGCAGGAGAATATGGTTATAAAACACCTTCTAGCATTTATAGATACTTTCTCTAGATGGGTTGAGACTTTCTCCATTAAGCAGGAAACAGCTGCCAAGGTTAGATGAAATTTTCCCAAGTTTCAGAGTGCCCAAGGTAAGTGGATCAGACAATGGTTCTGTTTTTGTTTCTAAGGTAAGTCAGAAATTGACAGATATTGGGGACTAATTGGAAACATTATTGGGCATACTATCCCCAGGGCTCAAGGCAGGTAGAGAAAATAAACAAAACCCTATGAGAGACCTTAACTAAACTGACTTTGGAGACTGGCTCAGACTGGGTGGTGCCTCTCCACTTGTTTCTGAACAGCCTCTACCATTTTAACCTGACCCCCTAGAAATCCTCTTTGATACCCCAACTCCTTTGGTGTCCACTGGGCCCTCCCAGGAGGTGTCCCACAATATGAGATTTGCCTTAAATGCTCCAGGCATGCTAGAGGCTCCTCACTGCTTCCATATAGGTGACTGGATCTGTGCAAGAAGGCTTCAGGAACAGTTGCTGAAACACTGATGAATGAAACCCTCACCAAATTGTCCACAAGAGAATGGTGTTAATGATTAGATAGCTCTCCTATCCTTTGTGCTCTTCAGGACTTTGTTCTCTAGGCTCAAGGTGCTTGAGTAGGTGAGGCAGCACACATGGAAGCAGCTCCAGGAGGCCTACTCAGAAGAAGGAGACTTGCAAGTCCCACATCACTTCCAAGTTGGAGATTCAGTCTAAGTTAGACACTACCATGCAGAAAACCTTGAGACTCTGTGGAAAGGCCTTTATTTTGTATTCTTGACCACCCTGCCTTCTGTTTTGATGAGACCCTTAGTAATTTTGCTCCTGTTGCTTACAGTTGGGCCTTTCATAATTAATACATTTATTGTTATTGTTAGAGAATGGTGAGTGCAGTCCAGATCATAACACTTAGACAACAGTAAGAGAACCTTCTGAGCCAAGAGGAGGCTAACCTTTAATTCTCCAAGTTCTAAGATTAGGACTATTAACAAGAGAAGTGGGCAATGAAAGGATAGAAAATACCACCTAACTCTCTAATGACCCCAAGAAGTCAGAAGTTTAAAATGCTATCTCGCTCCAAAAAAGCTCTATCTCCAGCTTGCTAAGGAGCCCCAAACACCTCATATTCCAGAGCCCACTCTGTTAGAAAGTTCGCATTTCTTGAGCCTGCTCTTTGTTAGAAACTAGGTGAAAGCTCTCATTCCAGAGCCCATTCTTTGTTAGGAGCTACGCAAAAGGGCCTTGAGTAGGTGATCCTGGCCCCATAAGGTAACTGGAAATGAGCTAATTAGCTGCTTATCTTGATTCTGTAAACTGCTTATGCAATCACCCCAATGCAGGGATTCATGCAGCAATAGACTTCCAAGAAAATAGGAAACTAGTTGATCCACAGTGGGCTGTGAAAATTTAAACTGATTGGCCTAAAAACTATGGAGTGGTACAAATTGATTGACTTGCACTATGTGGGATCTCAATGCTAAGGAATGATTGGTTTGTGATTCCCCAGATTTGTTGTAAACTTATAAAAGCTGTCTCAATTCTGCAGTCGGGGTCCCACAGTCCTCTACCCCTGCATGGTATATGACTGTGGACCCCAGAGCCTCTGCAATAAAAATCCTCTTGCTTATTGCATCAAGATCATTTCTCGTGAGTGATATGGATGTCACCTTCCTAGGCATGGGGCGCTGGGGCTCCCTCGTTTATTGGGTCTTACAAAACTACCAAATGTTTCTAGTGTATTGTGTTTAACTGTTTGGGTGTGTTTTCATAAGAGATTTTACATTAAATATTTGCTAATACTTCTAGCATGCAGCCTGTGCCTCAAACAGTTTCTGGAACAGTTGGGGTTTGTGTGCTTGCTCATCCTCACAACCCCCAATACCTATGAGGTATGTGTATGTGTGTGTGTGTGTGTGTGTGTATGTGTGTGTATAAGTGTGTAAATAATTTCTGGAGGAACATGACTTTCTTTGAACCAACTTACTGATGGATGAAGATGCTGAATCTAAAGTCTTGGGTAGGAATCTGTTTTACTGGTTAAGATAGCCTTCAACCTTTCCCCTAGGGGTTGAAGATTTAGCTTGGTGGCAAGCACACTTTCTTAACATGCTCAGAGCCCTGGGTTTGATCTCCAAAGATGAAACTAAAAGCCCTTTAAATAAAAAGAAATGGAAAGTGAGGGATGCCATTTTCAAGAACCTGCAGTTTGATTGGGTTGAGAATTTTGACTGTCCCTGCCTTTAATACCTGCAAGCTGTATGGTGAGGTTGCCTGATGCTAGCAAATGCTTCTTATTCATTTGTTAATTCTCTTTTCCATGGTTTGTTTGTTTGGCTAGTAGGTTGGTTGATTGGTTTGTTGTTGTTGTTCCTTTGGTGTTTGATTATTTTTTGTCTTGTTTTTGTTTTGAAACAAGGTCTAATTTTATAGCCCTGGTCTGCTTCAAATTCACAGAGATACATCTACCTCTGCCTCCTGAATGCTAGGATTAAAGGCATGCATCACCTGGTGATTTTAGTTATTGGTTTTCAAGACAGGGATTCTCTCTGTGTAACTCTTGCTGTCCTGTAACTTACTCTGTGGAACTAGCTGGCCTTGAACTCAGATATCCCCTTTACTCTGCATCCTGAATACTGGGGTCAAAGGTGTATGTCACTACTGCCTTGCTTATTTTACTTTTTAAATTAAACCTGTTAGGGGTTCTTAAAGAATCTACTGACTTGAAGCTCTCTCTCTGTCTCTGTCTCAGTTTCAGTCTCTGTCTCTCTGTCTCTGTCTCTGTCTCTTTCTCTGTCTCTCTGTCTCTGTCTCTGTCTCTCTCTCTCTCTCATTGATTGTCATTTTCTTCTGATTTGGATTGGTCTCTGCTGTTTTTCATGTAAAGTATATAATTTGCTCATGAAATTTCAAGCTAAATATTGTCTGGTTAGTGCTGCCCATATGTGCTCAACTGTGGGGTCACTCACATGAACAGTGGCTATTCCCAGGGGTGTGTCCTCAGGGAAGAGAGGTTCTCCTTCCCAGTAGTTATCAAGTGCCATTAGCTCCTCAGTTAGGAATCGGGCCTTATCACTCCCTCTTCCATCCCTGCTAGAATGTTGACTAGTTTGATCTTGCTCAGGCAGCCCCAGCCACTGTGAGTTTTTGTGTGCAACAACTGAGTCATGTCCCAGACACTGATTTTCACAGTTCTCCTTCCTGTATTCTGGCATTTAAATTCTCTCCCAAATTTTCCCATCAGATTATTTCAGGAAGCAAAACCTCATCTAAGGAATAGTCATGGTTGAGTCAGACCCCTTTTCTCTTTGCAACCTCAAACATAAGTAGACTGCCTGTAACATAGCAGTTCTGTTAGCAATTTCTTTCTTATATTCAGCTGAAAACCATTCTCTGTTTTTGATCCATGAGTGGACTCACTAGGAAACTAGGGATATGATAAAATGTGTAACAGTATCCACTGATCTTACAGTGAAACAGTCAATGCACAATCACTTGAGTCCATTTCTGGAGCACCTGACAAACTGTTTTCACAACAACAGGTGGTGAACACACAGATACAGGCTTAAACTGGAAATGGCATCTGATTTCACAAGTCTATACAATGATGATATAGAAAGAAAAATAATGAATAATATATGTTTTACAAAAGAAATCTTAAATTTTATTAGGTCTTATTTTTTGTTATGATCAGGAGTATAATGTAAAATATATACACATATACATTCACATGTATTATGACACATATAAAGCACACATACACAGAGAGAAAAAGAGAGAGACAGAAAGTGAGACAGAGTGACAGATGGACTGGCTCTTGAAATTAGTAGTCTGACATTGGATCTTAGATTACTTTGGATCTCTGTGACTTTATTTCTGGCACTTACATATTTTATGTGACAGGATCTGGGAATAGAACTCATTACATTGACAAGAGAATGTTTCTTTTAATCCAGTAGGTGTCAGTGTGAAAATTCCAATTCTCAAATGAGAAAAGGCAGACTCACAAGCATACACATTTGCCTCCACATCAACGTTTCCTCTGTCACTCTTCTCTACCTTTCTCTCTACCTTTTTCATTTATTTCATTTTTCTGTTACTCATTCCTCTTCTCTTCTTTCTTAGATGTCTCTCCCTTTTCTCTTTCCCTATTTCATCTCTCTCATAGACTCCCATCTCTCCTCTCATCTTCTCCGAACAATATTTCAGTTCTCTTTTAAAAACTATGGATATCTCCTCCTATGCAATGCATCATTGTTTTCTTTGTCCTCCTCATAGACCTTGCCATCCATGTCCTATTCTCAATTGCCCTCTAGTTTCTTAATTTTCTCCTTTCTTTCTTTTCTTTGACGTTTTCCGCTTGTCGTCCGTCTACACTTTCTAATTTAATCAATCAATTAATTAATTAATTAAATTTCTTTTCTTATACTCACCTTCTTCTCCTCCCTCTTCTGTATGTCTGCCCCTCTATCCTCTGTGTCCTCCTCCTATTGCATCTGTATGTACATAAACATCTCTGTCTCACTGTCACTGGATCAGTTTCTTGCATAATAAACTATGTGGCAGAGGAACTCAACAGTAGAAATATGTAGGAAGAACAATCCTCAGTAAATTAGGTCTGTTAACAAGGAACAAAATACTAAAATCAGGGTCATCTTACCCTGTAGCACATCAAGTGTACAAAAAATATTATAAAAGAGAGCAGGATGATTCATTGCTTGCCCAACACTACCTCTCTTGAAGAATTCAGAATAACACAGCATTGGGAATGAAAAGGTATGACACTCTTATATAGTATTTTCTGTGGAAACTATTCAATCTCTGACTCATTAGGTCATTTCTTGAGAGGTTGTCTTAGAAAACCAGCAATGATGTCCTCATATCTTTTAAGAGTGGCTGGTGATCATTTGTATATGCACCTTAAGGAAGGCTTTCATAGCAGTCAGTTAAAACATTCTGTACATGGGCAGTTTTTAAATAGTTTTGAGCCATTGACAATTTTGTAATTGTAAATTCAAGACTTGAATCTCACATACTTATTGTTTATACTTGGGGGCACATACCACAGCTATGGATTCAGGGAGCATTGTTTGATATACAAAATATGTGTATAGGTCTACACTTGACAAGAAGGCTGTCTGGGTTGGATGGATCTGAAAAGAGAAAACAAGTCAAGAATTCTAGGTTAGCCCAGGCAAATATGTTTGATCCACCAAGAAAGGAAGGCCCAAGGAGCATTAACAATCTGTTCTCTCCTGTGATTTCCAAAATCCATCCATGAAGCCACAAATTTGTCATGTGGAGAAGGAAAATGGAACCATCTGCTTGATTTTTTTCTTGCTTACTATCTTAGTGTTTTCAATCCAGTGAATCGACACCATGAGCAATGCAACATTTATTTATTTACTCATTCATTCATTCATTCATTCATTTATTTATTTCTTATTTATTTATTTATTTATTTATTTATTTATTACAATGGACAAAGTCGCCATTGTTGTTTTTTTATTTTCTATATTATTTGTTTACATTTCAAATGGTTTTCCCTTTCCTGCTTCCCCCTCCCCATAATTTCCATAAGCCCTCTTCCCTCCTCTTATTCCCCAATCACCCCCCTCCCATTACCTGTCCTGGTACTCCCCTACAATGCTGGATCAAGCCTTTCTAGGACCAGGGCCCTCTCCTTCTTTCTTCTTGGGAATCATTTGATATGTTAATTTTGTCTTGAGTATTCAGTGCTTCTGGGCTAATTAATATCCACTTATCAGTGACTGCATTCCATATGTATTCTTTTGTGATTGGGTTACCACACTTAGGATGATATTTTCCAGTTCCAACCACTTGCCTAAAACTTCATGAATTCATTGTTTTCAATTGCTGAGCAGTATTCCATTGTGTAAATATACCCCATTTTCTGCATCCATTCCTCCATTAAGGGACATGTGAGCTCTTTCCAGCTTCTGGGTATTATAAATAAGGGTGCTATGAACATAATGGAGCATGTGTCCTTATTGCCTGCTGGAGATAGCCTTTTCAACAAATGGTGCTGATTCAACTGGAGGTCAGCATGCAGAAGAATGCAAATAGATCCATTCTTATCTCCTTGTACTAAGCTCAACTCCACGTGCATCAAGGACCTCCACATAAAATCAGACACACTGAAACTAATATAAAAGAAACTGAGGAAGACCCTTGAGGATAAGGGCACAGGGGAAAAGTTCCTGAACAGAACCCCAATAGCTTATGCTCTAAGATCAATAATTGACAAATGGGACCTCATAAAATTACAGAATTTCTGTAAGGACAGAAGTTTCAAAAGGACAAAATGTAAACCAACAAATTGGGAAAAGATCTTCACCAACCCTACATCTGACAGAGGGCTAATATCCAATACATACAAACAACTGAAGAAGGTAAACTCCAGAAAGCCAAATAACCCTATTAAAAATGAGGTACATAGCTAAACAATGCAACATTTACAAAGGACAACATTTAATTGGAGTTGGCTTAGAGGTACTGAGGTTCAGTCCATTATCATCAGAGCAGAAAGTATGACAGCATCCAGGCAAAAATGATTCCAGATGAACAGAGAGTTCTACATCTTTTTTTTGAAAGGCAAACAGGGACATAAAATCTCACAGGAAGGAAGAAGAGTCTCAAAGTTCATGCCCAAAGTGATACACTTCCTCCAATAATGACACTCCTACTCCAAGAAGGCATACCCCTAAGAGTGTCCCTGCCTGAGCCAGGAGTATTCCAACCACTACACTTACTTTCAGCTTAACCCTTATTTAGGACAAGACCCTTTTGGTTATCCATGCCTAGTTAAAACTGATGTCTAGACAGTAACTATTTCAAGCGTTGCTGTTCACTTCTAACCCATCTCTCCTTCTATCCTGCCCACAGGAGACTGATTTCTTCATTATTTCTGATGACTACTTCAATAATCTCTTCTGGGAATGCTGTTATTTACATTGAATCCTTCCTCTGAGACCCATGGGATTTCTTGTTATGTGAAGAGGAACTATTTCTGTCCTTCTGATGTGGTACTGTACTACTGTCACATGATCATACTGTGTCTGTTTCCTTTCCTTTCCTTCCCTCCTTCACTGTGTCACCAGATGTAAATACCCATCAGACAAATGCCTGCATGGGTGGGGATAAATGTTACAGATAGTAATGGGTACAACCCACAGCTAGCATGGAAGAGGTGCACATGTAAAATAGAGGAAGACATGGTGAGAGCAAGAGGGGTTTCAACATCAGAGGCAGGAAAGGAGAAATTTGGAGCAGGCTTCTAGAAGTCTCTCATTTTTTTCTCTAAGTTGTATATGCACATAGATACTTCCCTTTGAGTCATTTAGCATCACTGTTCTTGTATGTACACTCACAACTATACTATAATTTAAAACATCAAGCCTTTGAAAAACTAAAGTGAAGTCAAAGAAAAAGTAAAGAATACAATAAACAAGAAGAAACCATGTCTAAACCATTTTGCAGATCCTATATGTCAGTAATCTGTTAACCCATTTTGAAAGAGCAGCCTCCTCACTTCAAATTGCCCTAGAATCCAAGTTTTAGATGCTAGCTTCAGTATGACAGTTATGACAGAATCTACATTGGTCAATTTCTCAGCAAGTGAAATTTTGTTTAGAAACACAGTATTGCTGTTCACTTAACTTGGCACCAAATTCACTACCTAGCAGTATTATCCTCCTGAATGCTGGGGGTCCAGGAGAGTGACAGTACACACAGCTTTTTATGACTTTATTGAACATTGAAATCTCTGGCCACCATGGCTTAAAATGCTTAATATCCTCAGTTCCCTTCCTGAATTCCTTCTTCTTGTGTCTCCATTATTTTGTTTCTGTGAACCTCATATCCAGTTCTCCCTCACCCTTGTTGCTCCTTCATCCCCACAGTATCCACTGCTTTCCTCATTAGACCTTCATCTAAGCTTTCAGGGAACTGTTTCACTTGCAGACAGTTCTTCCTATTTACCAGGTTCATGAGCCACCCATATGTTTAAGTATTTCAGGTCCTGACTCTTCACTATGTCTTCCAATTGTCAATGCCATTGTAATATCTCACATGTGCCTTCAATTCTGGACAGTATAACTGAACCCCACTTTCAAGCTCTGTCCTTTCTACAAACCCTACTCATGTTTATGAGAGGAGCACTGCCACCTCCATGAGCCCAATTGAAAGCCTGCCCTGTCTCAGACCTCTATCCCCATTGCCTGCATATCTGAATTCCCCTGATTACTCCTACACACACACACATACACACACACACACACACACCCTTATCACCCCCTTTTCATCATTCCACAGTATTAGCTCCCAAACCACACCTGATCTTCCTGTCCCAAGGAGCTTTAGAAACTTCTTCATTTTAACTTCTGGAGTATGGCATGTGTCACATAATTCTTTTGCTCAGAATAGCCCAAAGTGTTTTCCCTATAATCAAAATTGCCTCTATTTTTCCAGTGCATCCTAGACAAGAGGTGCCATGGTTCTGATTGGTGATATCAGCAGATATCAGGCATTCTTTCCCAATGCAAATCATAAATCCAAGCCAACAGAAATGCCCACTGATACAGGTGTTTAGTGTATTTCTCTCCTGTGCTATCCCTTCTATTTTGGGTTCTTCTATCCAAGGTAACATAAATGATCTTAAATGATACAGTTCTTCCTCTGCAATCTCCGCTGGCCTTTATTTCTTTCATGAAATATATTGTGCACTTTGCCTTTGTGACTTGGTGCTCATTTTCTGTGCACAATGCAGGATTTCTTCTCATCGCGATTAAGTACTTCTAATACATTCGTGGTTGTCTTTACTCTGCAACACTGTATTTCTTTAAAATGTGGTATTCGCACACATTCTTCCGAGAGAAAACTGTACAGTGCATTCTCTGTGGAAGATACATGCTTAGACTTATACATAACACCAAAGCACATAGAGTTACAATGTGTTGTTTAGGAAAAAGATGATAATTTGGCAAAAAGAGGAATTTTTTCTCGTCCAGTTAAAGTATTTCTAATACATTCGTATTTGTCTTTACTCTGCAACACTGTATTTCCTTAAAATGTGGTATTCTTACATATTCTTCCGAGAGAAAACTCTATTGTGCATTCTCTGTGGAAGATACACACTTAGACATAGACGCAACACCAAAGTACAAAGAGTTACAACGTGTTGTTTAGGAAAAACAAGATAATTTCGCACAATGGGGGATTTCTTCTCGCCCAGTTTAAGTATTTCTAATACGTTCGTAATTGTCTTTACTCAGCAACACTGTATTTTCTTAAAATGTGGTATTCTTACATATTCTTCCGAGAGAAAACTCTACTGTGCATTCTCTGTGGAAGATACACGCTTAGACATACACGCAGCACCAAAGAACTTCTAGTTACAACGTGTTGTTTAGGGAAAAACAAGAGAATTTCACATGATGCGGGATTTCTTCTCGTCCAGTTTAACTATATCTAATACGTTCGTATTTGTCTTTATTCTGCAACAATGTATTTCCTTAAAAAGTGGTATTCTTACATATTCTTCTGAGAGAAAACTCTCCTGTGCATTCCCTGTGGAAGATACACGTTTAGACATACACGCAGCACCAAAGCACTTCGAGTTACAATGTGTTGTTTAGGGAAAAACAAGAGAATTTCACATGATGAGGTATTTCTTCTCATCCAGTTTAAGTATTTCTAATACATTCGTAATTGTCTTTACTCTGCAACACTGTATTTCCTTAAAACATAGTATTCTTACGTATTCTTCCCAGGGAACACTCTCCTGTGCATTCCCTGTGGAAGATACACACTTAGACATACACGCAGCACCAAAGCACTTTGAGTTACAACGTGTTGTTTAGGGAAAAACAAGATAATTTCGCACAATGGAGGATTTCTTCTCACGCAGTTTAAGTATTTCTAATACGTTCGTAATTGTCTTTACTCTGCAACACTGTATTTTCTTAAAATGTGGTATTCTTACATATTCTTCCGAGAGAAAACTCTACTGTGCATTCTCTGTGGAAGATACACGCTTAGACATACACGCAGCACCAAAGAACTTCTAGTTACAACGTGTTGTTTAGGGAAAAACAAGAGAATTTCACATGATGCGGGATTTCTTCTCGTCCAGTTTAACTATATCTAATACGTTCGTATTTGTCTTTATTCTGCAACAATGTATTTCCTTAAAAAGTGGTATTCTTACATATTCTTCTGAGAGAAAACTCTCCTGTGCATTCCCTGTGGAAGATACACGTTTAGACATACACGCAGCACCAAAGCACTTCGAGTTACAATGTGTTGTTTAGGGAAAAACAAGAGAATTTCACATGATGAGGTATTTCTTCTCATCCAGTTTAAGTATTTCTAATACATTCGTAATTGTCTTTACTCTGCAACACTGTATTTCCTTAAAACATAGTATTCTTACGTATTCTTCCCAGGGAACACTCTCCTGTGCATTCCCTGTGGAAGATACACACTTAGACATACACGCAGCACCAAAGCACTTTGAGTTACAACGTGTTGTTTAGGGAAAAACAAGATAATTTCGCACGATGTGGGATTTCTTCTCGTCCAGTTTAAGTATTTCTAATACGTTCGTATTTGTCTTTACTCTGCAACACTGTATTTCCTTAAAACATAGTATTCTTACATATTCTTCCGAGAGAAAACTCTCCTGTGCATTCCCTGTGGAAGATACATGCTTAGAAATACAAGCAGCACCAAAGCACTTCGAGTTACAACATGTTGTTTAGGGAAAAACAAGAGAATTTCGCAAAAAGAGGGATTTCTTCTCATCCAGTTTAAGAATTTATAATATGTTCGTATTTGTCTTTACTGTGTAATACTGTTTTTCCTTAAAACGTGGTATTCTTACATATTCTTCTGAGAGAAAACTCTCCTGTGAATTCCCTGTGGAAGATAAACGCTTAGACAGACACGCAGCACCAAAGCACTTCGAGTTACAACGTGTTGTTTAGGGAAAAAAAGAGAATTTCGCATGATGCGGGATGTCTTCTCATCCAGTTTAAGTATTTCTAATACGTTCATATTTGTCTTTACTCTGCAACACTGTATTTCCTTAAAACGTGGTATTCTTACATATTCTTCCAAGAGAAAACTCTCCTGTGCATTCCCTGTGGAAGATACATGCTTAGACATACACACAGCACCAAACCACTTCGAGTTATAAGGTGTTGTTTAGGGAAAAACAAGAGAATTTCGCAGGATGCGGGATTTCTTCTCGTCCAGTGTAAGTATTTCTAATACGTTCGTAATTGTCTTTACTCTGAAACACTGTATATCCTTAAAACGTGGTATTCTTACATATTCTTCCTAGAGAAAACTCTCCTGTTCATTCCCTGTGGAAGATACACGCTTAGACATACACGCAGCACCTTATCACTTCGAGTTACAACGTGTTGTTTAGGGAAAAAAAGAGAATTTCACACGATGCGGGATTTCTTCTCATCCAGTTTAAGTATTTCTAATACGTTCATATTTGTCTTTACTCTGCAACATTGTATTTCCTTAAAACGTGGTATTCTTACATATTCTTCTGAGAGAAAACTCTCCTGTGCATTTCCTGTGGAAGATACACACTTAGACATACACGCAGCACCTAAGCACTTCGAGTTACAACGTGTTGTTTAGGGAAAAACTAGAGAATTTCACACGATGTGGGATTTCTTGTCATCCAGTTTAAGTATTTCTAATACGTTCATATTTGTCTTTACTCTGCAACACTGTATTTCCTTAAAACGTGGTATTCATACATATTCTTCCAAGAGAAAACTGCCCTGTGCATTCCCTGTGGAAGATACACACTTAGACATACGCACAGCACCAAAGAACTTCTAGTTACAACGTGTTGTTGAGGGAAAAACAAGAGAATTTCGCATGTAGCAGGATTTCTTCTCATCCAGTTTAAGTATTTCTAATACGTTCTTATTTGTCTTTACTCTGCAACACTGTATTTCCTTAAAAATTGGTATTCTTACATATTCTTCTGAGTGAAAATTCTCCTGTGCATTCCCTGTGGAAGATACAAGCTTAGACATACACGCAGCACCAAAGTACTTCGAGTTACAACTTGTTGTTTAGGGAAAAACAAGAGAATTTCACAGGATGCGGGATTTCTTCTTGTGCAGTTTTTCTAATATGATCGTATTTGTCTTTAATCTGCAACACTGTATTTCTTTAAAACGTTGTATTCTTACATATTATTCTGAGTGAAAACTCTCCTGTACATTCCCTGTGGAAGACACATGCTTAGAAATACACGCAGCACCAAAGCACTTCGATTTACAACGTGTTGTTTAGGGAAAAACAAGAGAATTTCGCACGATGCGGGATTTCTTCTCGTCCAGTTTAAGTATTTCTAATACATTTGTATTTGTCTTGACTCTGCAACACTGTATTTCCTTAAAACGTGGTATTCTTACATATTCTTCTGAGAGAAAACACTCCTGTGCATTCTCTGTGGAAGATACATGCTTAGACATACACACAGCACCAAAGCACTTCAAGTTACAAGGTGTTGTTTAGGAAAAAACAAGAGAATTGAGCAGGATGCTGATTTTTTTCTCATCCAGTTTAAGTCTTTCTAATATGTTCATATTTGTCTTTACTCTGCAACACTGTATTTCCTTAACAAGTGTTATTCTTACATATTCTTCCGAGAGAAAACTCTCCTCTGCATTCCCTGTGGAAGATACACACTTAGACATACACGCAGCCCTAAAGCACTTCGAGTTAAAACGTGTTGTTTAGGGAAAAACAAGAGAATTTCCCACGATGTGGGATTTTTTCTCTTCCAGTTTAAGTATTTCTAATAAGTTTGTATTTGTGTTTACTCTGCAACACTGTATTTCCTTAAAATGTGGTATTCTTACATATTCTTCCGAGGCAAAACTCTCCTGTGCATTCCCTGTGGAAGACACACATAGAGACATCCATGCAGCACCAAAGACCTTCGAGTTACAATGTGTTGTTTAAAGAAAAACAAGAAAATTTCCCACTATGCGGGATTTCTTCTCATCCAGTTTAAGTATTTCTAATATGTTCGTAATTGTCTTTACTCTGCAACACTGTATTTCCTTAAAACCTGGTATTCTTACATATTCTTCCGAGAGAAACTCTCCTGTGCATTCCCTGTGGAAGATACACACTTAGACATACGCACAGCACCAAAGAACTTCTAGTTACAACATGTTGTTGAGGGAAAAACAATAGAATTTCGCTCGCAGCAGGATTTCTTCTCGCCCAGTTTAAGTATTTCTAATACGTTCGTATATGTCTTTACTCTGCAACACTGTATTTCCTTAAAAATTGGTATTCTTACATATTCTTCCGAGAGAAACTCTCCTGTGCATTCCCTGTGGAAGATACATGCTTAGACATACACGCAGCACCAAAGCACTTCAAGTTACAACATGTTGTTTAGGGAAAAACAAGAGAATTTTGCACGATGCAGGATTTCTTCTCGTCCAGTTTATGTATTTCTAATACGTTCGTATTTGTCTTTTCTGCAACACTGTATTTCCTTAAAACGTGGTATTCTTACATATTCTTCCGAGAGAAAACTCTCCTGTGCATTCCCTGTGGAAGATACATGCTTAGACATACAAGCAGCACCAAAGCACTTTGAGTTACAAGTGTTGTTTAGGGAAAAACAAGAGAATTTCACACGATGTGGGATTTCTTCTCGTACAGTTTAAGTCTTTCTAATAAGTTCATATTTGTCTTTACTCTGCAACACTGTATTTCCTTAAAACGTGGTATTCTTACATATGCTTCTGAGAGAAAACTCTCCTGTGCATTCTTGGTAGAAGATACACGCTTAGACATACGCGCAGCACCAAAGCACTTCAAGTTACAACGTGTTGTTTAGGGAAAAACAAGAGAATTTTGCACATAGCGGGATTTCTTCTAGTCCAGTTTCAGTATTTCTAATATGTTCGTATTTGTCTTTACTCTGCAACACTCTATTTCCTTAAAAAGTGGTATTCTTACATATTCTTCCGAGAGAAAATTCTCCTGTGCATTCCCTGTGGAAGATACAAGCTTAGACATACACGCAACACCAAAGCACTTTGAGTTACAATGTGTTGTTTAGGAAAACAAGAGAATTTCGCAGGATGCAGGATTTCTCTTCTTCTAGTTTTTCTAATATGTTCATATTTTCTTTTATCTGCAACACTGTATTTCCTTATAACGTGGTATTCTTACGTATTCTTCCGAGAGAAAACTCTCCAGTGCATTCCCTGTGGAAGATACACGCTTAGAAATACACGCAGCAACAAAGCACTTCAAGTTACAACGTGTTGTTTAGGGAAAAACAAGAGAATGTCGCACAATGGGGGATTTCTTCTAATCCAGTTTAAGAATTTCGAATACATTCGTATTTGTCTTTACTCTACAACACTCTATTTCCTTAAAACGTGGTATTCTTACATATTCTTCTGAGAGAAAACTCTCCTGTGCATTCCCAGTGGAAGATACACGCTTAGACATACATGCAGCACCAAAGCAAGTCGAGTTACAATGTGTTGTTTAGGGAAAAACAAGAGAATTTCGCAGGATTCGGGATTTCTTCTTGTGCAGTATCAGTATTTCTAATACGTTCGTATTTGTCTTTACTCTGCAACACTGTATTTCCTTAAAATGTGGTATTCTTACACATTCTTCCGAGAGA
The DNA here is from genome assembly GCF_947179515.1 of Apodemus sylvaticus. NCBI lineage: Eukaryota > Metazoa > Chordata > Mammalia > Rodentia > Muridae > Apodemus > Apodemus sylvaticus. Next base: position 3,220,180 of record NC_067474.1, on the reverse strand, counting down.
AAACTCTCCTGTGCATTCCCTGTGGAAGATACATGCTTAGACATACACACAGCACCAAAGCACTTCGAGTTATAAGGTGTTGTTTAGGGAAAAACAAGAGAATTGAGCAGGATGCGGGATTTCTTCTCGCCCACTTTTTCTAATATGTTCATATTTGTCCTTACTCTAGAACACTGTATTTCCTTAAAATGTGGTATTCTTACATATTTTTCCGAGAGAAAACTCTCCTATATATTCCCTCTGGAAGATACACGCTTAGACATACAAGCAGCACCATAGCACTTCGAGTTACATCGTGTTGCTTAGGGAAACACAAGAGAATTTCACAAGATGCAGGATTTCTTCTCGTCCAGTATAAGTCTTTCTAACATGTCCATATTTGTCTTTACTCTGCAACACTGTATTTCCTTAAAACGTGGTATTATTACATATTCTTCCGAATGAAAACTCTCCTGTGCATTCCCTGTGGATGATACACACTTAGACATACACGCAGCACCAAAGCACTTCGAGTTACAACGTGTTGTTTAGGGAAAAACAAGAGAATTTCGCATGATGTGGGATCCCTTCTTGTCCAGTTTAAGTATTTCTAATACGTTTGTAATTGTCTTTACTCTGTAATACTGTATATCCTTAAAACGTGGTATTCTTACATATTCTTCCTAGAGAAAACTCTCCTGTGCATTCCCTGTGGAAGATACACGCTTAGACATACACACAGCACCTAAGCACTTAGAGTTACAACGTGTTGTTTATGGAAAAAAAGAGAATTTCACATGATGCGGGATTTCTTCTCATCCAGTTTAAGTATTTCTAATATGTTCGTATTTGTCGTTACTCTGCAACACTGTATTTCCTTAAAACGTGGTATTCTTACATATTCTTCTGAGAGAAAACTCTCCTGTGCATTTCCTGTGGAAGATACACGCTTAGACATACACGCAGCACCTAAGCACTTCGAGTTACAACGTGTTGTTTAGGGAAAAACTAGAGAATTTCACACGATGTGGGATTTCTTGTCATCCAGTTTAAGTATTTCTAATACGTTCATATTTGTCTTTACTCTGCAACACTGTATTTCCTTAAAACGTGGTATTCATGCATATTCTTCCGAGTGAAAATTCTCCTGTGCATTCCCTGTGGAAGATACAAGCTTAGACATACACGCAGCACCAAAGTACTTCGAGTTACAACTTGTTGTTTAGGGAAAAACAAGAGAATTTCACAGGATGCGGGATTTCTTCTTGTGCAGTTTTTCTAATATGTTCGTATTTGTCTTTAATCTGCAACACTGTATTTCCTTAAAACGTTGTATTCTTACATATTCTTCTGAGTGAAAACTCTCCTGTGCATTGCCTGTGGAAGATACACGCTTAGAAATACACGCAGCACCAAAGCACTTCGATTTACAACGTGTTGTTTAGGGAAAAACAAGAGAATTTCGCACGATGCGGGATTTCTTCTCGTCCAGTTTAAGTATTTCTAATACATTCGTATTTGTCTTGACTCTGCAACACTGTATTTCCTTAAAACGTGGTATTCTTACATATTCTTCCGAGAGAAAACTCTCCTGTGCATTCCCTGTGGAAGATACATGCTTAGACATACACACAGCACCAAAGCACTTCGAGTTACAAGGTGTTGTTTAGGAAAAAACAAGAGAATTGAGCAGGATGCTGATTTTCTTCTCATCCAGTTTAAGTCTTTCTAATACGTTCAGATTTGTCTTTACTCTGCAACACTGTATTTCCTTAACAAGTGTGATTCTTACATATTCTTCCAAGAGAACACTCTCCTCTGCATTCCCAGTGGAAGATACACACTTAGACATACACGCAGCCCTAAAGCACTTCGAGTTAAAACGTGTTGTTTAGGGAAAAACAAGAGAATTTCCCACGATGTGGGATTTTTTTCTCTTCCAGTTTAAGTATTTCTAATAAGTTCGTATTTGTGTTTACTCTGCAACACTGTATTTCCTTAAAACGTGGTATTCTTACATATTCTTCCGAGGCAAAACTCTCCTGTGCATTCCCTGTGGAAGACACACATAGAGACATCCATGCAGCACCAAAGACCTTCGAGTTACAATTTGTTGTTTAGAGAAAAACAAGAAAATTTCCCACTATGCGGGATTTCTTCTCATCCAGTTTAAGTATTTCTAATATGTTTGTAATTGTCTTTACTCTGCAACACTGTATTTCTTTAAAACGTGGTATTCTTACATATTCTTCCGAGAGAAAACTCTCCTGTGCCTTCTCTGTGGAAAATACATGCTTAGAAATACACGCAGCACCAAAGCACTTCGAGTTACAAGGTGTTGTTTAGGGAAAAACAAGAGAATTTCGCACAATGAGGGATTTCTTCTCATCCAGTTTAAGAATTCCTAATACGTTCGTTTTTGTCTTTACTCTGCAACACTGTATTTCCTTAAAACGTGGTATTCTTACATATTCTTCTGAGGGAAAACTCTCCTGTGCATTCCCTGTGGAAGATACACGCTTAGACATACAAGCAGCACCAAAGCACTTTGAGTTACAAGTGTTGTTTAGGGAAAAACAAGAGAATTTCACACGATGCGGGATTTCTTCTCGTACAGTTTAAGTCTTTCTAATAAGTTCGCATTTGTCTTTACTCCGCAACACTGTATTTCCTTAATACGTGGTATTCTTACATATGCTTCTGAGAGAAAACTCTCCAGTGCATTCTTGGTAGAAGATACACGCTTAGACATACGCACACCGCCAAAGCACTTCGAGTTACAACATGTTGTTTAGGGAAAAACAAGAGATTTCGCACATAGCAGCATTTCTTCTCGTCCAGTTTCAGTATTTCTAATATGTTCGTATTTGTCTTTACTCTGCAACACTCTGTTTCCTTAAAAATTGGTATTCTTACATATTCTTCCGAGAGAAAATTCTCCTGTGCATTCCCTGTGGAAGACACAAGCTTAGACATACACGCAACACCAAAGCACTTTGAGTTACAATGTGTTGTTTAGGAAAACAAGAGAATTTCGCAGGATGCGGGATTTTTCTTCTTCCAGTTTTTCTAATATGTTCGTATTTTCTTTTATCTGCAACACTGTATTTCCTTATAACGTGGTATTCTTACATATTCTTCCGAGAGAAAACTCTCCAGTGCATTCCCTGTGGAAGATACACGCTTAGAAATACACGCAGGACCAAAGCACTTTGAGTTACAACATGTTGTTTAGGGAAAAACAAGAGAATTTCGCACAATGGGGGATTTCTTCTAATCCAGTTTAAGAATTTCTAATACATTCGTATTTGTCTTTACTCTGCAACACTGTATTTCCTTAAAACATGGTATTCTTACATATTCTTCTGAGCGAAAACTCTCTTGTGCATTCCCTGTGGAAGATACATGCTTAGACATACATGCAGCACCAAAGCACTTCGAGTTACAAGGTGTTGTTTATGGAAAAACAAGAGAATTTAGCAGGATGCGGGATTTCTTCTCGCCCAGTTTAAGTATTTCTACTATGTTCGTATTTGTCTTTACTCTGCAACACTGTATTTCCTTAAAACGTGGTATTCATACATATTCTTCCGAGAGAAAACTTTCCTGTGCATTCTTGGTGGAAGATACACGCTTAGACATACGCGCAGCACCAAAGCACGTTGAGTTACAATGTGTTGTTTAGGGAAAAACAAGAGAATTTCGCAGGATGCGGGATTTCTTCTTGTCCAGTTTCAGTATTTCTAATACGTTCGTATTTGTCTTTACTCTGCAACACTGTATTTCCTTAAAAAGTGGTATTCTTACATATTCTTCCGAGAGAAAACTCTCCTGTGCATTCCCTGTGGAAGATACATGCTTAGACATACACACAGCACCAAAGCACTTCGAGTTATAAGGTGTTGTTTAGGGAAAAACAAGAGAATTGAGCAGGATGCAGGATTTCTTCTCGTCCACTTTTTCTAATATGTTCGTATTTGTCCTTACTCTGGAACACTGTATTTCCTTAAAACATGGTATTCTTACATTTTTTTCTGAGAGAAAACTCTCCTATATATTCCCTGTGGAAGATACACGCTTACACATACATGCAGCACCATAGCACTTCGAGTTACATCGTGTTGATTAGGGAAACACAAGAGAATTTCACACGATGCAGGATTTCTTCTCATCCAGTATAAGTCTTTCTAACACGTCTATATTTGTCTTTACTCTGCAACACTGTATTTCCTTCAAACGTGGTATTCTTACATATTCTTCCTAATGAAAGCTCTCCTGTGCATTCCCTGTGGAAGATACACACTTAGACATACACGCAGCACCAAAGCACTTCGAGTTACAATGTGTTGGTTAGGGAAAAACAAGAGAATTTCGCATGATGCGGGATCCCTTCTTGTCCAGTTTAACTATTTCTAATACGTTCGTAATTGTCTTTACTCCGCAACACTGAATTTTCTTTTCTTTTTTTCCATTTGATATAATTTATTTACATTTCACATGATTTCCTTCTTTCTAGCCCCCACTCCCGAAAGTCCCGCAAGCCCCCTTCTCTTCCCCTGTCCTCCCACACACCCCTTCCAACTTCCCCGTTCTGGTTTTGCCGAATACTGCTTCACTGAGTCTTTCCAGAACCAGGGGCCACTCCTCATTTCTTTTTGTACCTCATTTGATGTGTGGATTAAAACGTGGTATTCTTACCTATTCTTCTGAGAGAAAACTCTACTGTGCATTCCCTGTGGAAGATACACACTTAGACATACACACAGCACCTAAGCACTTCTAGTTACAACGTGTTGTTTAGAGAAAAACAAGAAAATTTCACATGATACGGGATTTCTTGTCATCCAGTTTAAGTATTTCTAATACGTTCGTATTTGTCTTTACTCTGCAACACTGTATTTCCTTAAAACGTGGTATTCTTATATATTCTTCTGAGAGAAAGCTCTCCTGTGCATTCCCTGTGGAAGATACATGCTTAGACATACGCGCAGCACCAAAGCACTTCGAGTTACAATGTGTTGTTTAGGGAAAAAGAAGAGAATTTCGCATGCTCAGGGATTTCTTCTCGTCCACTTTAAGTATTTCTAATACATTCGTATTTGTCTTTACTCTGCAACACTGTATTTCCTTAAAACATGGTATTCCTACATATTCTTCCGAGAGAAAACTCTCATGTGCATTCCCTGTGGAAGATACATGCTTAGACATACACACAGCACCAAAGCACTTTGAGTTACAAGGTGTTGTTTAGGAAAAAACAAGGGAATTGCGCAGGATGCGGGTTTTCTTCTTGTCCAGTTTAAGTCTTTCTAATACGTTCGTATTTGTCTGTACTCTGCAACACTGTATTTCCTTAAAAAGTGTTATTCTTACATATTCTTCTGAGAGAAAACTCTCCTGTGAATTCCCTGTGGAAGATACATGCTTAGACATACTCCACCCTAAAGCACTTCGAGTTACAACGTGTTGTTTAGGGAAAAACAAGAGAATTTCGCACAATGCAGGATTTCTTCTCATACAGTTTTTCTAATACATTCGTATTTGTCTTTACTCTGCAACACTGTATTTCCTTAAAACATGGTATTCTTACATATTCTTCCAAGAGAAAACTCTCCTGTTCATTCCCTGTGGAAGATACACGCTTAGAAATACAGGCAGCACCAAAGCACTTCGAGTTACAAAGTGTTGTTTAGGGAAAAACAAAAGAATTTCGCACGATGCAGGATGTCTTCTTGTCCAGTTTAAGTCTTTCTAATACATTCGTATTTGTCTTTACTCTGCAACACTGTGTTTCCTTAAAACGTGGTATTCTTACATATTCTTCTGAGAGAAAACTCTCCTGGGCATTCCCTGTGGGAGTTACACGCTTAGACAAACACGCCGCACCAATCCACTTTGAGTTACAACGTGTTGTTTAGGGAAAAACAAGAGAATTTCGCAGGATGTGGGATTTTTTTCTCCTCCAGTTTAAGTATTTCTAATAAGTTCGTATTTGTCTTTACTGTGCAACATTGTATTTCCTTAAAACGTGATATTCTTACATATTGTTCCAAGGGAAAACTCTCCTGTGCATTCCCTGTGGAAGATACACACTTAGACACACACTCAGCACCAAAGACCATCGAGTTACAATGTGTCTTTTAGGGAAAAACAAAATTATTTTGCAAGATGTGGGATTTCTTCTCATCCAGTTTAAGTGTTTCTAATACTTTCGTATTTGTGTTTACTCTGCAACACTGTATTTCCTTAAGACGTGGTATTCTTACATATTCTTCTGAGAGAAAACTTTCCTGTGCATTCTTGGTGGAAGATACATGCTTAGACATATGTGCAGCACCAAAGCACGTCGAGTTACAACGTGTTGTTTAGGGAAAAACAAGAGAATTTCGCAAGATGCGGGATTTCTTCATGTCCAGTTTCAGTATTTCTAATACGTTCGTATTTGTCTTTACGCTGCAACACCGTATTTCCTTAAAACGTGGTATTCTTACACATTCTTCCAAGAGAAACTCTCCTGTGCATTCCCTGTGGAAGATACATGCTTAGACATACACACAGCACCAAAGCACTTCAAGTTACAACGTGTTGTTTAGGGAAAAACAAGAGAATTTCGCAGGATGCGGGATTTCTTCTCGTCCAGTTTTTCTAATATGTTCGTATTTGTCTTTACTCTGGAACACTGTATTTCCTTAAAACGTGTTATTCTTACATATTCTTCCGAGAGAAAACTCGCCTATATATTCCCTGTGGAAGATACACGCTTAGGCATACATGCAGCAACATAGCACTTCGAGTTACAACGTGTTGTTTAGGGGAAAACAAGAGAATTTTGCACGTAGCAGGATTTCTTCTTGTGTCGTTTAAGTATTTCTAATATGTTCGTATTTGTCTTTACTCGGCAACACTGTATTTCCTTAAAACGTGGTATTCTTACATATTCTTCCGAGAGAAAATTCTCCTGTGCATTCCTTGTGGAAGATACAAGCTTAGACATACACGCAGCACCAAAGCACTTCGAGTTACAATGTGTTGTTTAAAAAAAACAAGAGAATTTCGCAGGATGCGGGATTTCTCTTTGTCCAGTTCTTCTAATATGTTCGTATTTTTCTTTTATCTGCAACACTGTATTTCCTTAAAATGTAGTATTCTTACATATTCTTCCAAGAGAAACCTCTCCTGTGCATTCCCTGTGGAAGACACACACTTAAAAATACACGCAGCACCAAAGCACTTCGAGTTACAACGTGTTGTTTAGGAAAAAACAAGAGAATTGAGCAGGATGCTGATTTTCTTCTCGTCCAGTTTAAGTCTTTCTAATACGTTCATATTTGTCTTTACTCTGCAACACTGTATTTCCTTAACAAGTGTGATTCTTATATATTCTTCCGAGAGAAAACTCTCCTGTGCATTCCTGGTAGAAGATACACACTTAGACATACACACAGCACCAAAACACTTCGAGTTAAAACGTGTTGTTTAGGGAATAACAAGAGAATTTCGCACTATGTGGGATTTTTTCTCTTCCAGTTTAAGTATTTGTAATAAGTTCGTATTTGTATTTACTCTGCAACACGGTATTTCCTTAAAACGTGGTAGTCTTGCATATTCTTCTGAGAGAAAATTCTCCTGTGCATTTCTTATGGAAGATACAAGCTTAGATATACACGCAGCACCAAAGCACTTCAAGTTACAATTTGTTGTTTAGGAAAAACAAGAGAATTTCGCAGGATGTGGGATTTCTCTTCGTCCAGTTCTTCTAATATGTTCGTATTTTTCTTTTATCTGCAACACTGTATTTCCTTAAAATGTGGTATTCTTACATATTCTTCCAAGAGAAAACTCTCCTGTGCATTCCCTGTGGAAGATACATGCTTAGAAATACACGCAGCACCAAAGCACTTCGAGTTACAACGTGTTGTTCAGGGAAAAACAAGAGAATTTCACAGGATGCGGGATTACTTCTTGTCCAGTTTAAGTATTTCTAATACGTTCATATTTGTCTTTACTCTGCAACACTGTATTTCCTTAAAACGTGGTATTCTTACATATTCTTCTGAGAGAAAACTCTCCTGTGCATTCTTGGTGGGAGATACATGCTTAGACATACACGCAGCACCAAAGCACGTCGAGTTACAACATGTTGTTTAGGGAAAAACATGAGAATTTCGCACAATGAGCTATTTCTTCTCATCCAGTTTAAGAATTCCTAATACGTTCGTGTTTGTCTTTACTCTGCAACACTGTATTTCCTTAAAACGTGGTATTCTTACATATTCTTCCGAGAGAAAACTCTCCTGTGCATTCCCTGTGGAAGATACACGCTTATACACACACGCAGCACCAAAGCACTTCGAGTTACAAGGTGTTGTTTAGGGAAAAAGAAGAGAATTTCACACGATGTGGGATTTCTTCTCATCCAGTTTAAGTATTTCTACTGTGTTCGTATTTGTCTTTACTCTGCAACACTGTATTTCCTTAAAATGTGGTATTCTTACATATTCTTCTGAGAGAAAACTCTCCTGTGCATTCCCTGTGGAGGGTACATGTTTAGAACTACACACAGCACCAAAGCACTTCGAGTTACAACATGTTGTTTAGGGGAAAACAAGAGAATTTCACACTATGCAGGATTTCTTCTCATCCAGTGTAAGTATTTCTAATACGTTCGTATTTGTCTTTACTCTGCAACACTGTATTTCCTTAAAACTTGGTATTCTTACATATTCTTCTGAGAGAAAATTCTCCTGTGCATTCCTTGTGGAAGAAACACGCTTAGACATACACGCAGCAGCAAAGCACTTCAAGTTACAACGTGTTGTTTAGGGAAAAACAAGAGAATTTCGCACAATGAGGGATTTCTTCTCATCCAGTTTAAGAATTACTAATAAGTTCGTATTTGTCTTGACTCTGCATCACTCTATTTCCTTAAAACGTGAAATTCTTACATATTCTTCTGAGAGAAAACTCTCCTGTGCATTCCCTGTGGAAGATACACGCTTAGACATACATGCAGCACCAAAGCACTTCGAGTTACAAGGTGTTGTTTAGGGAAAAACAAGAGAATTTCGCACGATGCGGGATTTCTTCTCGTCCAGTTTAAGTATTTCTAATAAGTTCATATTTGTCTTAACTCTGCAACACTGTATTTCCTTAAAACGTGGTATTCTTACATATTCTTCCAAGAGAAAATTCTCCTGTGCATTCCTTGTGGAAGATACAAGCTTAGACATACACACAGCACCAAAGCACTTCGAGTTACAATGTGTTGTTTAGAAAAAACAAGAGAATTTCGCAGGATGCGGGATTTCTCTTCGTCCAGTTCTTCTAATATGTTCGTATTTTTCTTTTATCTGCAACACTGTATTTCCTTAAAAAGTGTTATTCTTACATATTCTTCCAAGAGAAAACTCTCCTGTGCATTCCCTGTGGAAGATACACGCTTAGAAATACACGCAGCACCAAAGCACTTCGAGTTACAACGTGTTGTTTAGGGAAAAACAAGAGAATTTCGCATGATGCGGGATGTCTTCTCATCCAGTTTAAGTATTTTTAATATGTTCATATTTGTCTTTACTCTGCAACACTGTATTTCCTTTAAACGTGGTATTCTTACATATTCTTCTGAGAGAAAACTCTCCTGTGCCTTCTTGGTGGAAGATACACGCTTAGACATACGTGCAACACCAAAGCACTTCGAGTTACAACGTGTTGTTTAGGGAAAAACAAGAGAATTTGGCAGGATGCGGGATTTCTTCTCGTCCAGTTTTTCTAATATGTTCGTATTTGTCCTTACTCTGCAACATTGTATTTCCTTAAAACGTGGTATTCTTACATATTCTTCTGAGAGAAAACTCTCCTGTGCATTCCCTGTGGAAGATACACGCTTAGACATACACACAGCACCAAAGCACTTCGAGTTACAACATGTTGTTTAGGGAAAAGCAAGAGAAATTTGCAAGTAGCAGGATTTCTTGTTGTGCAGTTTAAGTGTTACTAATATGTTCGTATTTGTCTTTACTCTGCAACACTGTATTTCCTTAAAACTTGGTATTCTTACATATTCTTCCGAGAGAAAATTCTCCTGTGCATTTCTTGTGGAAGATACAAGCTTAGACATACATGCAGCACAAAAGCACTTCGATTTACAATTTGTTTTTTAGGAAAAACAAGAGAATTTCACAGGATGCGTGATTTCTCTTCGTCCAATTCTTCTAATATGTTCGTATTTTTCTTTTATCTGCAACACTGTATTTCCTTAAAATGTGGTATTCTTACATATTCTTCCAAGAGAAAACTCTCCTGTGCATTCCCTGTGGAAGATACATGCTTAGAAATACACGCAGCACCAAAGCACTTCGAGTTACAACGTGTTGTTTAGGGAAAAACAAGAGAATTTCGCAGGATGCGGGATTTCTTCTCGTCCAGTTTAAGTATTTCTAATACGTTCATATTTGTCTTTACTCTGCAACACTGTATTTCCTTAAAACTTGGTATTCTTACATATTCTTCCGAGAGAAAATTCTCCTGTGCATTTCTTGTGGAAGTACAAGCTTAGACATACACGCAGCACCAAAGCACTTCAAGTTACAATTTGTTGTTTAGGAAAAACAAGAGAATTTCGCAGGATGCGGGATTTCTCTTCGTCCAGTTCTTCTAATATGTTCATATTTTTCTTTTATCTGCAACACTGTATTTCCTTAAAACGTGGTATTCTTACATATTCTTCCGAGAGAAAACTCTCCTGTGCATTCCATGTGGAAGATACATGCTTAGAAATACACGCAGCACCAAAGCACTTCGAGTTACAACGTGTTGTTTAGGGAAAAACAAGAGAATTTCGCAGGATGCGGGATTTCTTCTCGTCCAGTTTAAGTATTTCTAATACGTTCATATTTGTCTTTACTCTGCAACACTGTATTTCCTTAAAACATGGTATTCTTACATGTTCTTCTGAGAGAAAACTCTCCTGTGCATTCTTGGTGGGAGATACACGCTTAGACATACGCGCAGCACCAAAGCACTTCGAGTTACAACGTGTTGTTTAGGGAAAATCAAGAGAATTTCGCACATAGTGGGATTTCTTCTCATCCAGTTTCAGTATTTCTAATATGTCCGTATTTGTATTTACTCTGCAACACTGTATTTCCTTAAAAAGTGGTATTCTTACATATTCTTCCGAGAGAAAATTCTCCTGTGCATTCCCTGTGGAAGATACAAGCTTAGACATACACACAAAACCAAAGCACTTTGAGTTACAATGTGTTGTTTAGGAAAAACAAGAGAATTTTGCAGGATGCGGGGTTTCTCTTCGTCCAGTTTTTCTAATAAGTTCATATTTTTCTTTTATCTGCAACACTGTATTTCCTTAAAACGTGGTATTCTTACATATTCTTCCGAGTGAAAACTCTCCTGTGCATTCCCTGTGGCAGATACATGCTTAGAAATACATGGAGCACCAAAGCACTTCGAGTTACAATGTGTTGTTTAGGGAAAAACAAGAGAATTTCGCACGTAGCAGGATTTCTTCTCATCCAGTTTCAGTATTTCTAATATGTCCGTATTTGTCTTTACTCTGCAACACTGTATTTCCTTAAAAAATGGTATTCTTACATATTCTTCCGAGAGAAAATTCTCCTGTGCATTCCCTGTGGAAGATACAAACTTAGACATACACGCAAAACCAAAGCACTTTGAGTTACAATGTGTTGTTTAGGAAAAACAAGAGAATTTCGAAGGATCGGGATTTCTCTTCGTCCAGTTTTTCTAATATGTTCGTATTTTTCTTTTATCTGCAACACTGTATTTCCTTAAAACTTGGTATTCTTACATATTCTTCCAAGTGAAAACTCTCCTGTGCATTCCCTGTGGAAGATACATGCTTAGAAATACACGCAGCACCAAAGCACTTCGAGTTACAAGGTGTTGTTTAGGGAAAAACAAGAGAATTTCGCACAATGAGGGATTTCTTCTCATACAGTTTAAGAATTCCTAATACGTTCGTATTTGTCTTTACTCTGCAACACTGTATTTCCTTAAAACGTGGTATTCTTACATATTCTTCTGAGAGAAAACTCTCCTGTGCATTCCCTGTGGACGATATACGCTTAGACACACACGCAGCACCAAAGCACTTCGAGTTACAAGGTGTTGTTTAGGGAAAAACAAGAGAATTTCGCACGATGTGGGATTTCTTCTCGTCCAGTTTCAGTATTTCTACTATGTTCGTATTTGTCTTTACTCTGCAACACTGTATTTCCTTAAAATGTGGTATTCTTACATATTCTTCTGAGAGAAAACTCTCCTGTGCATTCCCTGTGGAGGATACATGTTTAGAACTACACACAGCACCAAATCACTTCGAGTTACAACATGTTGTTTAGGGGAAAACAAGAGAATTTCGCACTATGCGGGATTTCTTCTCGTCCAGTTTAAGTATTTCTAATACGTTCGTATTTGTCTTTACTCTGCAACACTGTATTTCCTTAAAACTTGTTATTCTTACATATTCTTTTGAGAGAAAACTCTCCTGTGCATTCCTTGTGGAAGAAACACGCTTAGACATACACCCAGCAGCAAAGCATTTTTAGTTACAACGTGTTGTTTAAGGAAAAACAAGAGAATTTCACATGATGCAGGATTTCTTCTCGTACAGTTTAAGTCTTTCTAATACTTTCGTATTTGTCTTTACTCTGCAACACTGTATTTCCTTTAAAAGTGTTATTCTTACATATTCTTCCGAGAGAAAACCCTCCTGGACATTTCCTGTGGAAGATACACGCTTAGACATACATGCAGCACCAAAGCACTTCAAGTTACAATGTGTTGTTTAGGGAAAAACAAGAGAATTTCCCATGATGTGGGATTTCTACCCGTCCAATTTAGGTATTTCGAATACGTTCGTATTTGTCTTTACTCTGCAATACTGTATTTCCTTAAAACGTGGTATTCTTACATATTCTTCCAAGAGAAAACTCTACTGTGTATTCTCTGTGGAAGATACACACTTCGACATACACGCAGCACCAAACACTTCAAGTTACAATGTGTTGTTTTGGGAAAAACAAGAGAATTTCGCAGGATGTGGGATTTCTTCTCGTCCAGTTTAAGTATTTCTACTACGTTCTTATTTGTCTTTACTCTGCAACACTGTATTTCCTTAAAACGTGGTATTCTTACATATTCTTCTGAGAGAAATTCTCCTGTGCATTCCCTGTGGAGGATACATGCTTAGAAATACACACAGCACCAAAGCACTTCGAGTTACAACATGTTGTTTAAGGAAAAACAAGAGAATTTTGCACGATGCGGGATTTCTTCTCGTCCAGTTTTAGTATTTCTAATACGTTCGTATTTGTCTTTACTCTGCAACACTGTATTTCCTTAAAACGTGGTATTCTTACATATTCTTCTGAGAGAAAACTCTCCTGTGCATTTCCTGTGGAAGATACATGCTTAGACACACACACAGCACCAAAGCACTTCGAGTGACAACATGTTGTTTAGGGAAAAACAGGAGAATTTCACACGATGTGGGATTTCTTCTCGTCCAGTTTAAGTATTTCTAATCTGTTCGTATTTGTCTTTACTCTGTAACACTTAAAACGTGTTATTCTTACATATTCTTCCGAGAGAAAACTCTCCTGGGCATACCCTGTGGAAGATACACGCTTAGACATACATGCAGCACCAAAGCACTTCAAGTTACAGTGTGTTGTTTAGGGAAAAGCACAAGAATTTCACACGATGCCAGATTTCTTCTCGTCCAGTTTAAGTATTTCTAATATGTTCGTATTTGTCTTTACTCTGCAACACTGTATTTCCTTAAAACGTGGTATTCTTACATATTCTTCCGAGAGAAAACTCTCCTGGGCATACCCTGTGCAAGATACATGCTTACACATAATGCAGCACCAAAGCACTTCGAATTACAACGTGTTGTTTTTGGAAAAACAAGAGAATTTCGCACGATGAGGGATTTCTTCTCATCCAGTTTACGAATTTCTAATACATTTGTATTTTTCTTTACTCTGCAACACTGTATTTCCTTAAAACGTGGTATTCTTACATATTCTTCTGAGAGAAAACTCTCCTGTGCATTTCCTGTGGAAGATACACGCTTAGACACACACGCAGCACCAAAGCACTTCGAGGGACAACATGTTGTTTAGGGAAAAAACAAGAGAATTTCGCATGATGCAGGATTTCTTCTCGTCCAGTTTAAGTATTTCTAATCTGTTCGTATTTGTCTTTACTCTGCAACACTGTATTTCCTTAAAACGTGTTATTCTTACATACATATTCTTCCGAGAGAAAACTCTCCTGGGCATACCCTGTGGAACATACACGCTTAGACATACATGCAGCACCAAACCACTTCAAGTTACAATGTGTTGTTTAGGGAAAAACACGAGAATTTCGCACGATGCCAGATTTCTTCTCGTCGAGTTTAAGTATTTCTAGTATGTTCGTATTTGTCTTTACTCTGCAACACTGTATTTCCTTAAAACGTGGTATTCTTACATATTCTTCCGAGAGAAAACTCTCCTGTGCATACCCTGTGCAAGATACACACTTACACATAAGCGCAGCACCAAAGCACTTCGAATTACAATGTGTTGTTTTGGGAAAAACAAGAGAATTTCGCACGATGAGGGATTTCTTCTCATCCAGTTTACGAATTTCTAATACATTAGTATTTGTCTTTACTCTGCAACACTGTATTTCCTTAAAACGTGGTATTCTTACATATTCTTCTGAGAGAATACTCTCCTGTGCATTTCCTGTGGAAGATACACGCTTAGACATACATGCAGCACCAAATCACGTTGAGTTACAACGTGTTGTTTAGGGAAAAACAAGAGAATTTCGCACGATGCGGGATTTCTTCTCGTCCAGTTTAAGTGTTTCTAATATGTTCGTATTTGTCTTTATTCTGTAACACTGTATTTCCTTAAAATATGGTATTCTTACATATTCTTCCGAGAGAAAACTCTCCTGTGCATTCCCTGTGGATGATACACGCTTAGACATATGCGCAGCACCAAAGTACTTTGAGTTACAACTTGTTGTTTACGGAAAAATAAGAGAATTTCGCACATAGTGGGATTTCTTCTCGTCCAGTTAAGTATTTCTAGTACGTTCGTATTTGTCTTTACTCTGCAACACTGTATTTCCTTAAAAAGTGTTATTCTTACATATTCTTCCGAGAGAAAACTCTCCTGGGCATTTCCTGTGGAAGATACACGCTTAGACATACATGAAGCACCAAAGCACTTCAAGTTACAATGTGTTGTTTAGGGAAAAACAAGAGAATTTCGCACGATGCGGGATTTCTTCTCGTCCAATTTAAGTATTTCGTATACGTTCGTATTTGTCTTTACTCTGCAATACTGTATTTCCTTAAAACGTGGTATTCTTACATATTGTTCCAAGAGAAAACTCTACTGTGTATTCTCTGTGGAAGATACACGCTTAGACATACACGCAGCACCAAAGCACTTCGAGTTACAATGTGTTGTTTTGGGAAAAACAAGAGAATTTCGCACGATGCTGGATTTCTTGTCCAGTTTAAGTATTTCGAATAAGTTCGTATTTGTCTTTACTCTGTAACACTGTATTTCCTTAAAACGTGGTATTCTTTCATATTCTTCAGAGAGAAAACTCTCCTGTTCATTCACTGTGGAAGATACATGCTTAGACATACACGCAGCACCAAAGCACATAGAGTTACAACGTGTTGTTTAGGAAAAACAAGATAATTTTGCACGATGCGGGATTTCTTCTCGTCCAGTTTAAGTATTTCTAATACGTTCATATTTGTCTTTACTCTGCAACACTGTATTTCCTTACATTGTGTTACTCGCAGATATAGTTGTGCATTAGTGGGAAGAGATCCCCTTGGTCCTGTGAGGGTTAATAGATTCCCAAGTGTAGTGATGTTGGTGGGTGGGTGTGGTTGTATGTAGCTCATGTGGAGGGAATCATCTTGGAGCCAGGACATGGGAGCAGGCTTTGCGGGTTTTCGGAGGAGGTTTTACTGGAAAAGGTTTTGCATTTGAAATGTATATGAAGACTATATTCAATAAAAATATTTACTAAAAAACACTCCCCATGGCTGAGTCAACAATTTATTAATACAATAAAATCAAACTCGCTCTTGTTCCTTGTAGCAACACTTTTTAACAAATAATTCACAGTACCTTGAATTTTGCCTAATTTCAAATAGTCTATCTTTGATTTTCTGGCGCTGTGTTATAGACTGTTGTCGGGGAGGCCACCATCTTGAAGTACATTGTCACATTAGTAGCAGATGTGCAAGGTAATTTTTGTGTGCGATCTGATGCAAATTTGCCTCCATTGAAAAGCAAGAGTGTAAAATAAAAGTCCTTTAAGTGCAGCTCTAATTATAATATTTTGAGAAAACCATGTATTGTGAGATCTGATATCCGGTGTGTGTGTCCATCTGATATGTGGGTCCCTTAGAGCTCTGCTGTGCACCTGGCAATCTGTGTAGTCTCACAGTACTGAGAAATTGTATATTGAATAGAGAAAATTTTATATCCAAAACATCCTAATAAGCAAATGGTCCATAGTACGATTATAGGGATATTGAAGGAAGCAACACAATTTTTTGTTCTAGAATGAGAAGATATTAGTACTCTGCCTTTGATAGACATTAGGAATGTGATGTACATTTGCAGCTTAGTGGTTTTATAATTTTACGGGCAATATCCCCAGACTCACAGTGTGGGAAATCTTTGTAGGAACTGGGAATTCGGACATTTTTCTGTGTGTCCTGGTTCACACTCAGGTGTGTTGTAATTCACTCTTTAGGGGAAATTATGAATGTGATCAGCGTTGCAAAGATGAGAGTTGTTCAAACTTTCTTCAGATCGCTGAGTCGTAAGTGATGAAGAGAAAGCCGGTGGGCAGGGCACCCGCTCCCACCTCTCTTGTTCCTGGCACAGTGATATTCCGGATTTCCTCTCTGCGACACCGTCAGTGTCCGCCTTCTCCTGGGTTGTGGGAAGTGTTACACAATGCTGTTGCTTCTGTCTGGAGAAGCCTCCTGCTTCCCGCTGTTTTCCATCCCGTTTCTGTGCTGCCTCCGTAGTCCAGTTCCTTTACACCGTGATTGTCTTGAGTGTGCTCTATTTGGACTTTTATTAATTTTATACTGTTATCATGAGAGACAACAAATGTTCAGATGCTTAAACCACACAAATCTATTATTTTAACACCTTCAAACCGTAAGTGCTGCATTGCGCCATGGCGACACCAGGGGGCGCCGTTGCCCACTTTTGAGAAGAAGTTGTTCTGGATCCCAGGCAGCTGCTGTGTCCCTGGCTTGGAGAAGCAGGAGCAGTGGCTGAACTCACCAGGTTGTCCGGCGCCATCTTCACCCATCGTGTGTCTTTGCCGTGCTTTTCCGTCTCCTGTATCCACAAAACCCAAGATGATCTGTCCACCCCACGGCCCTCACACTGCTGATGTTTCCTCATGTGCATCCTCCTGCTGCTCTGTTACACGTCTGGGTTGTCGTCTCCAGCTGCACTGCGCAGATCTCACATGGATGCTGATCCTGGACCACACCCAGCCCAACGCCTTCCCCAGGCTCCTGGCACATGTGTGTGTCCGTGTGCTGACGTGCCCTGCCCATCTGGGTGCTCGTAGACTATGTAACTCTCAAGGGCTGAGCCAAGCTCCCGACTTTTAAAACACAGTCTCTGAAAGTCACTTTTCACAGAGACCCCTCATATCTCCCGCCATATGCAGTTTTCAAATTATGTTCAGTAAGAGTACTGATCTTTCAGCTCATTTTGGGTTTAAAAACGTTGAGGTCCACATACTGACCTCTCAGGGTCACATGATCTCCTGCTTCTGCTGCATCTGTCACAACTGCTGGTGCGTCATCACTGACATTGGTTCTGATCGACTAATGGCTGAAGACAGGAAGTGCGTTTAGTTTCACACTTTGTCCAATCACAGATGTTTTGGACATATTGTGAGTTCTGTTTTGTTAACATCCTGAACCCTTTTCTGGTGGTCACGACTGCTTGCATCTCCGGCCCCAGGGCGTCTGATTCCCTGTTCTGGCTTCTGTGGCCCCTTCACTCAAGCACACGACGCGCCCCCCATATTAGTTTCAGTTTAATCTGGAAACATTTCTTCAGCTCCTAGAATCGTTTAAAATTCAGAGTCTTCTGCTGAGAATCACAGTCGGAGAAGAAGAAAAAAAATATGCACTGAAAACATGAGCAAAGAACTGAAGCAACACACTGCGACCTGGCTGTCTTTAAGTGTGCAGTTCAGAGGGTTTGTGTGTGTGTGTGTGTGTGTGTGTGTGTGTGTGTGTTTTATATACTCTGAGTATCATCGTCTAATTTTAGAACACTGTTTATTATTTCAGGATGCACCCCTGCACCAGTTAGCATTCATTTCTCTTTCTGTTCGTCCCTTGGAAGCCACAGTTGTGTGTTGCATCCCTGGTGACGGATCATCGTACATGTGGGGCTCTGTGACTGCTTTTTACCCGTTTGACATGGTGTTTCTATTTCCATCAGTGTTGTTGCATTTTCATTCATTTTTCCCTATCGCGGTGCAGACATGGGATCCCAGGTCCTGCACATGTAAGGCAGGTGCTGTGCTGCTTCGTTCTCAGACATGTTTATTTGAGGGAGGACCTGAGTGTGTAGTGCAGGCTGGCCCTGAGCGTGTAAGGTGGGCCAGGTCACTCTCGAGCTCACTCGCACCTCCTGAGTGCTGGGACTGCGGGCACACAGCGTTCATCTCTTCACATCACTGAATTGTGTTTCACATTACAGAAAACTCTATTTTATTTACGCACTGGTAAGTTCGTGAGCAGCTCAGTTGTCTCCATTTTGTACTGTCTTTAACAATTCTGGTAAATGTGTGCCAGTCCTCGGCGCCTTTCATTGCTTTTACGCAGATTTTACATATGTTTCTTATTATAGAAACCTACACTTTTTTTCTAAAATATGTTCTGTAGACTATTGAAATTAATGTTTATATTTTTCTTTCCCTCTTTGGTTTTAGAAACTCTGGAGATAGCGTCGGTAAACGTAGCTCATTCTGTTAAAAACAACTTCTCATCTCGGTGTATTCCCCAGGGAAGAACAAGTCTTTGCATTTATTCATATTTAATCTTTTGTTCTCAGCATTTTGAAGATCCTGCATTTAAGTCCCCTCTAGTAATTACTCAGTTATTATTTATCTAGTGCTTGGTTTATCAGGTGCTGTCCTGGGATAGGGGAAAAGTCGTCTATGGAAATACACAATGTGGAGCCATCTGGGAGACGCGTCTTCCTTGGGGATGACATCGCAGTGCATTTTGTAATCGATGTAGAGGCTGCGATGGATTAGGGAGAAGGGAAGGGTTTGTTGACGGAGAATAGAGGACGTGAACCTGAAGAGTTAAGGAAAGATCCATGAGGTTTTTAGGGACTGAGACGGGACAGAACTTGTTGAAGGCAGAGCATGATGGGAAAGGTGGGCCAAGGCAGTAAGGGCGGGACAACAGAGAACTCCAGCTTCCCTTCTGAGAGCTCAGCAGGCATCACGGACCCACAATGAACGTTGTACAAAGTCACACTGGGCAAAGTAGGTGCGAAGACTGAGCTTGAACTTGGGCAGGGTCGTGGGTTGTGCTTGTGGTTTTGATGAAGCATTTGTAGTGTTACACGAGGACACAAATCCATGTGGGTCCCCCCTCCCCCCAGAGCTATAAAGTCGACTGAGTCCCTGGGCAGCGATGACCTCACCCAGGAAGTGAACACTGTGAGAGAAAATGAGGGCAAAGATGGGGTCCAGCCGGGGGTCCAGGAGAAGCCTCTGTGGTGGAGACCATGGCTGGGGCGCAGGAAGAACTCGGGTTTCTGTCATCACAGTGCAGACATCGGCCTGAGGGGGAAATTGGCGTCGTTCTCTGTTTGCGGGACATGTGTGAGGCGCCCGTTGGCCCCTTGCGTTGCTCTGAGCACAGCGTCTTTGCTGCAGTATGAATATGAGGTCGGCAATAGCGACATCTTGGAGGTGCAGCTACTTAGAACAACAGACCTTAAACAACACAAAATGAGCAGACATGGCACACCTGAGGACGTCACCGTGGGATCTGAAAGAGGGAATCACTATTGTTCACGTGTCCATCAGTGATGAATTCCTGTCAATCTCGCAGCTCGTTTCTCTCCGTGGGTATCAGGGGCACGGTCAGATTCTCCTTTTAATTTTCCTGCTTCTTGACAACAGTTGTTGGTGGGAGGGAGTGTGCGGCATCCCCCAGCCTCCGTAGCTGGAGGAACGCATGCAAACTTCCACAATGAGAAGGCATCGAGTGTGGACAGATCAGGCTGAGGCCCAGACGCACAGAGAGTTGGTGTGGGATCCAGGGAGACACGGAAGACCCTGGCACAGGCTTGCGATGCCCGCTCCATGGGTTCAGGCCTCGAGCGATCCTGCAGTGTGTTTAGAAACTATTAAAGAGCTAGGAATGTAGGTGAATGTCAGAGTGCTTACCTGGTAGTCACAGAGCCCTAAAGAGCAGAAAGGAGAGGCAAGATACTGGGGCCCATAAGTGGATTTGGTTTGAGACATTGAGAAATGTTCAGATTTTGGACTATTTGGACACACACACACACACACACACACACACACACACACACATTTGTGGCATTATAGCATCCCCAAAATTTCAGCATGGCATATTTAGTGTTTTCAGATTGGGGTGTTCAATCCTGTGACAGTCACAATAGCAGAGAACATCTGTGAGCAGAGAGAGGAGCTATGTTCTTTCCTAGCAAGTTATTTTTTGCTGATCACACAGATGTATCTCTTTTGGGTAACTAGTCTCAAACTCTGTTGCAGGCTGGGAGTATGGAATCACCATTCCTCCTGATAATAAGCCCAAATCCTGGGTCGCAGCAGAGAAGATGTATCACACTCACAGGCAGCAGAGACTTGTCCGAAAACGCAAGAAAGATTTGACACAGACGGCTTCTAGTACCGCAAGGGTAAGAGGGGCGGGAGGAGGGAGCTGGACCCGGTGCTCTGCCTGCTACACTGCGCAGAGTTCTGGCAACAGGGCTGTTTTCTGCAGATCCATTTACAAATCAAGGATATGATCCTGGGTTCTGGAAATGTACCTGGGAAAGTTATAAATCCCTCATTTATTCCTATACTGAGCAACCCTGGGGATGAGAACACGGCAGCACTCTGTGTTCCCACCAGCCCTCCAGAAGATGCCGAGGCAGTCTGGAGGATGAGACTTCTAGATAGAAAAAGATTGTGCTGGCAGAGTAGGACAGAGGTGCTGTTACCTCAGAACCTGGAACAAGATGCAGAATTCAATCCCTGGGAGCAAGTCTTAGAAGAAATATGACCAGAAACAGCCTGGGCAGGAAAGGTTAATGCGTGAGCTCACTCGTCCTGATCACAGTCCATCATGAAGGACGTCTGGACAGGAACTCAAGGCAGGAACCTGGATGCAGGAGCTGGTTCAGAGGCCATGAAGGAATGCTGCTGGCTAACTTGCTCCCTGTGGCTTGCTCAGCCTACTTTCTTAAAGCCCAGAACCACCTGCCCAGAGTTGGCACCACCCACAGTAAGCAGGGCCCTCCCACACCAACCATTTCATTAAGAAAACACCCTCCAGGCTTGCCCATACGCCAACCTGGTAGAGACATTATTTCATTTGAGGTTCTCTTTTCCCAAATGACTCTAACTTGTATGTAGTTGACATAAAACCATCCATAGCCTTATTTCATTTAAAGCGTACAAGGCTTTAAACTGCGTAATAAATTAAGTGGAATAATAATATGGAATCAACAATAAACAATACATGTTATACATCATGTAGAACACTTGGCATCATTCATGAGCTGTAAGGTCTGAGTGTTGTCCATTCCACAGATGAAGTTCATAGGCATGAAATAGATTTGCCTTAGGTCCTATCTCCAGGAAGTAACAGAGATGACCTTGGAACCCAGGTTAGACTGATTCTCAACAGGAACTCTTCCTATTGCTCTAAAGGCTCAATTCTTATTGGAGCTATGAAATTTTACTTAGCAGTTAACTTCCAGAGAGCAAAAATAGAGCGACATCATTTTGGTGTCCCCCATATCATGTTACTAGGACAGTGTGGTAGAATCAATGAATCTTAAACACTACATTGTCTCATCCTGATTGGATGAGACTTTCTAGACTTGCTTTCATTTCTCCTTATACATGAGCACCAACATGACTCTAGAAGAACACAGGGCTACCAGTCGGAAACCCCAGTTCCACCATGAGCCTGGCCGGGACTTCAACCATATTCTCTAGCCTGCTTCATTCTCAGTCACACAAAATATGTCATCATCACTATCCAGACTATCACAAAGGAAGATAGAAGATCACATGAAATGTGTACTTTATGTTTATTTGAAGTGGGAAAAGTTAAAGATCATACATGAATAGCAACTCTACACAAGTCTCTTGTTTCTAGATTAATCAATAGTCGTCAGTATTATTTTCCATTTATTCCATCTGGTTAACTTGTAAGACACTTAGATAAATTTTTGGCCAGTTAAATGTCTAACACATGAAGGCAAAAGCCACACTACCTTTTTGTCCAGCTATACCTCAGCCTCGAAGACAATCTCTGTCGTAAAAAAGAGCATGCGCACAGAAATCATATTTAACTTAAAAGTACTGTACTCAGTGATTAGCTATCACAGAAACAATATGCTCTGAGCTATCACATCATTGCTAATAACAGCAGGTGTTTAGCATAAGCAGAATATCTAAATCTTAGAAGATGTTATCATTTTACCCATATGTAAAATGCAGATGGTAATTCTTTCCAAAAAATGTCACAATCATGTGTTCTCAAAAGCAATCTGACAAAGAACCCACTCTCAGTCACACCTGTGTCTGAATGGTCACAGCAGTTGCCTGGTGCCTCTCTGTATTTCTGTAGTCCCTCAGTTCTGCCAAGTCAGAGATCCCCTCTAGTTCCTTTGCTGTATCCCTGGCTCCTCACCAAGAACTTGACAGAGAGTGGATTTTTGGGGACTAAATATTTGTCCATTGACCAAATGGTCTACTTTATCAATATGAGGAGTATTATTATGCATCATTAAATGGTGTACTTCTATTTTAGGCCAGGGAAGAACTTGAAGATCAGGAGGGCTGGAAATATGCTTCTCTAATAGGCTGGAAATTCCGCTGGAAACAGCGCAGTTCTGACACCTTTCGACGCAGGCGCTGGAGGAGAAAAATGGCTCCTTCTGAGACACACGGCGCGGCTGCCATCTTTAAACTTGAAGGTGCCCAGAAGCTGAAGTGTGATTGATAGTGGTGTAAAGGAAGTGTGTGAGTTAGGTAGAAAGCACAGCCAAGCCCAGAGAGGCTCTGGAACCCCAGTGCCTTCACAGCTGCAAAGAAGTTGGGGGAAAGGTATACAGCCTGAGTGTCCAGTGACTCCCATCTTAGGAAGAAACCACACGAGAGAGGTCCTCAGAACAGCAGTGCAGACACATCTCTTTCTCCCAGCATTTTTTAGTATATCTGCCAGGACCCTGGTTTCAGGAAGCATCTAGTAATTTTGCAGGAACGGATGGCTTGGTTGATTACGAAGATGATATGATGGTGATTGGTGATGATGTTGGTGGTGATGATGATGATGGTGATGATGATGATGATGATGATGATGATGATGATGATAATGGCAACAATGACAAAGACTTCCTCCTGCTTTAGGGTGCAGAAACCACAGAGGATGGAGACGAGAAGAGCCTAGAGAAACAGAAGCACAGCGCCACCACTGTGTTTGGAGCAAACACGCCCATTGTTTCCTGTAATTTTAACAGTAAGTTTTAAGCATGGCTGTGAACTCTGCGTCTGTCACTTTTATCTCTAGAAAACTCTTCAAATCTTCAAATGTTATATAATACAGCTACATAGATGAAGGTAACTTCCTATTACTTCACTTCATGAAGAGTATTCATAAAATGCATTTTAAAAACTATATCATATTTGGGATGAAGAATGACCAAATTACTGGTCTTAATTTCTATTTATAATATACTCACTGTGGCTAGAAAATGATAAATTATTATTTTAATTATGGGCAAAGGGTTAAAATTTTAAGGAAGATCTGATCTCAATGTCAGCCTTCAAGAATTTCAAAATGTTATTAATAGTGGCATATGTTTACATAGGACTTAAAATGTACTAGATATTCAAGCACTCACAGTTCTGAAATTCATGAAGTCAGTCACAATACTTTATTAACCCTCAAATAGTGTGTATCTATGTATCTGTGTATCCGTGTATACATGCATATATCTTCTGTGTACATACATGTGATACAGTGTACGTCAGTGTATGCATTAGTAAGAAGAGTTTGGACATTTTAAAAGTCAGAGAAAGTCTGAGCAGATAACTATCCCAGATATAAATCTCACATAGCACTGAGACCTTGCTCAGTGACTGCTAGAGATCAGGCTCATCTGAAAGTCTGTGATGAACAGCTGTGCACTAAACCCAGGAAGGCCAAAATGGGACTAACGTTCCTCTGATCGCCAGGCTGGCATCAGGATTGTTCTAGCAGTTATTTATTTGGTTTCATTTTCTCTTTGGAGGCGGAGTTTTTATGTGTAATCCAGGCTGCCTTTACTTCTTGCATGCTGGGATTATAGGTGTGCAAGCACCACAGTTGGAATATAGTAGTTAAAGTACACCCCCATTACACTCATCTGCCTCCTATCTGTATAAAATCTACTTTATGACTCCCTGCAAAGCCCACTTTTAAATCATCTAACAGACAGACAGGCATGCATGCATGCATGCATGCATTCATGTGTTGACGCTTAATTTATATTTTAGGCACAGTAACAAATAAAGCATGGCAACTAATGATAAATATTGAAGGTATTAAAATGCACTACAATAAAGTGGCCAGTACCATTGTTCTCGTGCTTTGGGCCTTTATTAAAATAAATCAGAGTTACTTAACACAAGCACTGCAGTGTTATTTACATCAGTCAGCTTGTGAACTGCGAGAAGAAACTACTGAGTGACTCCCAGGCAGGCAGTGATGGATACACCGGACAAACGCATGATCCACGTCCCGAATGAGGAGCAGCTTGGTGCTTGGAGACTGGTCACTCTGTAGCGCTTACAATATGAAACTTGTGCATCATGTATGTCTGGACTGTTCTGTTTGTTGTTTGTGACCTGAGACTGATTACAAGCAACTGAAACAGGAGAACAAAGCCAGGGACGTTTGGACTGTTGTCCTTTTATATGAGAGCACGGTGTGGGGATCATGTGTACTCTCTGCCATGGGGAAATGGGCCGATTGGCCGGTGTGTCTGCAACATGCATCATCCCCAAAGAGCTGAGAAAAATCCAATTAACAGTTTCTTGTTTCTCATCACCTTCCCTTCAGGAGTCTACATCTACCGCCTGTGCTGTTACATTTATCAAGCCAGGAACCTCATGGATTTGAACAAAGACAGCTTTTCAGGTGAAGGGGAAATCCCTAATACTCTCTAACACAACAGGCTAGCTTGAATCTACCGCACACCAACTGGTATCTTGTTTTGTTTTCATTTCTTTCAGTAAAACCCTTTCCATATAAAGATGACTTTGGTATGCTTGAAGAAAACCACCTAGCCATTACTAGAGGAATTACCAATTGCTTTAAGAACTGTTGCTAGGTGCTAGAGATAGCCAGGATACACATGGCCCTAAAACACTAATCATCACTGGTTGAGTGACAAAGTGCCCTGAAGAGCAGCTTCTGGCCTCCCTTTGTGTGCACGTGGAGGCTTTTTGCCTCCTCTGCTGCCTCCCCCCACCCTCCCCCAACCCCTCCCCTGGCTACCTTTCTAGCACTATGTAACTCTGAGGCTTCAACTCTGGTCCTCACATTGGTAGTTCACATGTGTTTCTGTCTATGCTCTGTTGGTGTGAATAGAATAGAGGCTATACTGAACTATTTAGGGACATTCCACTGTGGGACCTGCAAGCCAGTAACATTTCCCTGGTTCTTCTGTGGAAACAGCTCTTAAAGCACTTATCTGACAATATCATGCACAGTGTCCGTTCTTATCCACGTCCCAAGCACTCCTCTTACCCAAGTCTTTGTGAATTATTTTCTTTGCTAATAATATTAGGCCAGATTGTCTAGATCTGGTCTAAAAATTAGATCAAGATTATCCTATTCTGTAGAACAAAACTTCAAAATGTTTTTGAGGACATTTTCAAATACTATCCAACAGGGGGCACTTTCTCACTGTAGATCCAATCAGAATTCTTAGAAAAAAGTCTTCACTGAGGTTTTATACATAAAGATCTAACCATGTTTCTCCCAGTTGGATACAAGATTTATCATTGGGGAAAAAATAAAAAAATAAAAAACTACTGTTTTCATGTTACAAGCTGTTAATCCTCAGAGCAACTAAGCCTTTCTGATTTACTTACCACTATATTCTTGAAACCTGGCACTCAAAAATAAACATTCTGTATAGATAACAGTAGAAGCAAAAGCATAGAATAAACTTTATCAAAACAGAAACAAAAACATAAAAATAACTGGTGTTTATTGGTGACATTGACAATAGGCCCTGTTCTAGGCAGCTCCCCATCTTCACGTCATCCCATTTTCTACCCAATAGGAAAACAGATATTACTTTCATGGCAAAGAGGGAGGAACCAAAGCTTAGGAAGATTGAATCATTTTCTTCCAAGATCATGGGGGCACAGCACATCAGATGTGTTGCCTGGTTGCAAAGATTGCATTCTAGATGATGTATGTGAAAGTTTGTGGATGAACCTTGTTGAGGAGAAGTGCGCGCCAGAGAAGCGATCCTTTGCATATGTCAAGGCCTCCAGTTAGGCGTTTCTCACCAGGATGCCGTCCTCTGTGATGTCCCGCTTTCTGAACTCTTTGTCTTTAAGGGGTGGTGAGAACACAGGACCACTATGTCCAGAAGAAAACTCTTTGGTTGAAACGAGCTGTTGTAGGAATCAGACTTCTCTGAGACTCTACTGTTAATATTTTTTTTTTTTCTGTCCCTAGATCCATACGCTCATGTCTCCTTCCTCCATCGAAGCAAAACCACTGAGATCATCCACTCCACCCAAAATCCCACCTGGGACCAAACCATTATATTTGATGAGGTTGAAATCTTTGGGGAGCCCCCAAACAGTTCTCCAGAGCCCACCCAAAGTTATCATAGAACTTTTTGATAATGACCAAATGGTAGGTAATCTGGAATTTTAAGGTGACTTGGGGACATGACAGTAGTGTGCAGAGCTGTGTGATCAGGAATGTGAGTGTGGTCTCCTTCTCTAGGGCAAAGATGAATTTTTAGGTCGAAGCATTTGCTCTCCACTGGTGAAACTGAACTCAGAAACCGACATCACACCGAAGCTTCTCTGGCATCCCGTTATGAATGGAGACAAGTCCTGTGGGGACATCCTGGTCATGGCAGAGCTGATTCTGAGGAACAAGGTATCGCATTGTTCTTACTCATGGATTCCTTGAGGAGCTGCTTAGAGTGTCTCAGTCATTCTGGGCACTCTTTGCCTTAATGAATGGGAAGTGCTGACAGCCTGTGTTTATTTCACAGGATGGCTCAAACCTTCCCATCCTCCCCTCTTAGAGAGCACCAAACTTGTACATGGTCCCTCAGGGGATCAGACCTGTGGTTCAGCTCACTGCCATTGAGGTATGTGTTCTCTCTGAGTTCTATTTGACCAAACCAAAGGGTGTGGCTAAGAGCAAGGTCCATTAATATAGGGCATGCATCATGCTGAGTGCTTTCTTGCTGTTTCTAACTTCCTATAAAATCTGCTCCTCCCCACACCCCCATAGAAATAGTCATAGAAAATGGAAATCTTAACAAAGCAACAAGAAGCAGTTTTCCGAGATTTCTTTTGGGGGGAAATTCACCAGAGGAAAAAAAGATAACCCAAGGGAAAGTGCTGTGTGAACAAGGAGAAGGTCTGCCAAGGAGGCAGGGGTGGGGGTTGGGGGAGGGAAGCATCTGGACATTGGAGACATGGGAGGTAATTAGGGCAACACAGGCTGGTGGTGATAACCTTGTGGCTAGATAGACGGGATGCTGATAAGGAAGCATTGTTATCCTCTGTCTTGCTGGGCATTCCTGAAAACAGACCCAGGGAGCTTCAAACAGCCGCTCCAGTTTGGAATGCTTGAAGGTCACTTACCATGCAAGAGGTTTACACTTGGTCCTCCAAATTGCCTCACAGTAGATAACATGAGTCCAGTTCACAGATGAGATCTAGAGGTGCTGACTGACTCATCAGCACTGACAGCTGTGATGCTTTGTCTTTAGCTACCTGACAAAAGGGAAGGGCCAGAACCACTTTCTCTGTGTGTCCATGGGCACCTGAACATAATATGCACTGGTATTTTAGACAAATGTGCATCGCTCCATACTAAAGACTGTACTGTGCACTGTGTAACGTGATTGTGATTGGATCTTTCCATATGTGTATGTGTGTGCATGTGTGTGTACAAATGTGTGCATGTGTTTGTGTTCATGTGTGTGTGTGTGTGTGTGTGTGTGTATGTGTGTGTGTAATGTGTCAGGTTTACTTCCCTTCTTTTTAACTTGTTTCCCCAGATCCTAGCTTGGGGCTTAAGAAATATGAAAAACTACCAGATGGCTTCCATCACATCACCCACTCTCGTTGTGGAGTATGGAGGAGAGAGAGAAGAATCGGTGGTGATCAAAAGCCTCAAGAAGACACCCAACTTCCCAAGTTCTGTTCTCTTCATGAAAGTGGTACAGTATCTAGACTGTGCACGAGCCCACGTGGAAAAACCCAGCCTTACAAAAAACGTGTCAGAGACTTCTCCCTCCTTAGAAAAAGCTACAAACAGCCCCAGGGACAGGGAAGTATCTATGAGCAGTGCTTGCTTCTTTTTGGTCGCTGTTATAGGCCCTTAGTGAGCCCCTCAAGGTGAGATTGTTGACAGTACAACTGCACAGGGACCAGAACTTTCCTGCTAGGATCTGGATGTCTAGGGAAAGGGTAGTTGTGGATGACTTCAGTGCAGGCGATGGGGCATGGCTCTAGCAGTCTGTGACTGAGTCCATGCCATAGACCCTTCTTTGACCCTTTGAAGTTTACCTCCTGTTATCAGAATTGTGAGGCGTCAGGTGGGACTCACACAGCTCCACCTGTTATAACTAGAGCAAGTGGAAACCACCCAACTTGTCCATTTTGAAAAATATTAAATTCTTAACTTTCTTAGTTATCCCTGGAGGTCCTGGAATTCATTCTGTAGACCAGGCTAGCCTTAAATTCAGAGATCTGCCTGCCTCTGCTTAGTGAGTGCTACAATTAAAGGCATGCACCCCCACCACCCAGCAATCCTTACTTAACTCTTATAAGTTAAAAAGTTCATCTTTGCATTGCTATATAGAAGATTACAATATGGACATACAAAGATGGAAGACTAAAACTGTCCAATTCCTTTCTATAGCTCATTTCCCTTCATATCCCCAACACACTACCCTTGAACATTGGGGCCAATGTTTAACCTCTCATTTTGCATCTGAGGCAGTTGAGGCCTAGAGAGGAGAAATGGCTTGCCTGTTCTCAGAGCAGGTGCGCACCCTTCTGTACTTGGGGGTCATGGTCTAGTTTCATCTACAGCTCTAGCTCAGTGCTACAACTTCAGCTACAACTCCTTCCTTTGCTATGGAAGAAATGAGAAGGTTAAGTAATGTGTACAGAAGGACACATCAAGTGAGTTGCCGGAGCTTGGACTGGGGTCCTTCCACTCTGTGATTCTGCAGATGGACAACAGTCATATGGACATGTAGAAGCAGAATCCCTAATTAGTCACCACTAAAAACCTGTCCATCCTCATCCACTCTCCCCCGCCTCCCCTTCCCACTTCTAGTCTAGAACCTAGTTTTGGTCAACAGATGTGAGAGGAGGCACTGAGGGAGCACCTCATCCTCTCTCTATTCCAGTGCAAGGCCAGCGACAGACATTGATTAACCCAAACCTCAGCCAAGCTTCCAGGCTAGCCCATGTTCAGGGCAGTGTCTTCAAAGCCCCCACATCCCAGGAGCACTGAAGGCAAAATGGGCATGCCCTTGGCTGTGAGCTTCCAGCACCGAAGGAATTCCAGCTTGCTATTTCCCTTGAAGGTTCATTTATGGCTCCACCATTCCTAAATTCTACTTAAGCCCCAGCTAGTAGATGACCAAAGTTCTATCTGCTCCATGAACTTTCCTACTTGCTTTTGAAGAAGGATCCTTGAAATTGATGTGCTGTTCTCACATCAGCAACAGGGATCAGAGCATCCAGCCTCCAGCAGAGCAGATGGCTATTGAGCATTCATTGAATGGTATCAATTGGTCTAAATGTTGGGGAGATCAAGGGACCAAAATGGTCTTGTCCCTTGAAATTCCCTCTCAGGAAGAAGATTGTAGGAGGGAGATGGGCTCAGTGATAAAAATCTCATTCCACATTATGCCAAGAACAGTCTAAGCGTTTCACATATGAATTCCACAATTCTACTATTAATAATGACGTAACCAGGCACACAGGGTTAGAAAAGTTCCCTAAGGCCATGCACTCCGTGACAGCAGAGGTAGGATTTGATCTTCCAGAGCCAGGCTGAAAGAGGATTTTGTAACCTTTGAGCCAATTACCAAGCACCTCAGTCTGAAATACCTAAGGAAGGTCCCCCTGGACTGTATTTAATGGGCAAAAAGAGTCTGGGCTAGTACCTTGGGGGAACTGACTGGCAAAGCTGTTCCTGTCAGATGTGGAAAAGAGAAATTACATCCGTTTTTGTGATCCCTAGTTCTTGCCGAAGGAAGAATTGTACATGCCTCCACTGGTGATCAAGGTCATTGATCACAGGCAGTTTGGGCGGAAGCCTGTGGTTGGCCAAGGCACCATTGACCACCTGGACCGCTTTTGATGTGACCCGTATGCGGGAAATTAGGATATTGTACCGCAACTAAAAGGTATGTCTGTAGGCAAGGCTATATGTTACATTTTTTAGCTTTTCTTTATGCCTGGTCTGATTGAATCTTTACAAACCATATTCTAGATGCTACAGCAAAAGTAAGGGCTGACTTACAGTGTACGAGGTCATTCTTCCAGGGAAATACTGATAGTCAGTGGTGCCGTCAGCCTGGACTCTTAAGGAACTTTGAGGGTCAGAGTCCAGTGCTTAAGAGGCCACCCTTTGGCATGCCTTACTCTGGCATAAACACAGGATGTCCTTTGAGGTAATGCTGCCTGCTACATGAACTTTCCTATTTGCCTTTGAAGAAGGCTTCTCCAAATTCAGAGGGTGCTCTTCCCACATCAGCAACAGAGATGAAGGCATCCAGCAGGCAGTTGTTGAGCAGTCATAGAATGCCATTCATTGATCTAAATGTTGGGGAGATCAAGGGGCAAAAAGAATCTTGCCCTCAAAGTACCAGAGGCCAGCAAGAAAATGAGTGTGTGTAGATCAGTGGTCTAAATACTCTGGTGTAGAGATTCAGGGCCTACTGTGTATGGAGACAGAGATCCCATCCATAAGCCTTGAAGGAGGAGATTTTCCTTTCTAAATGACAGGCATGTCTTTCGGTTTTGTTTTGTTTTTTGTAGTATAGGATGGCCTTGGATTCTGCTTTCTCCTATGTCTCCCTTTCAAATGCTAGGCTTGTTTTTCCTGGCCGGCTCTAAGGAGGAGATTGCAATACCAAGTTAAGTATGTATGGGCCCACTTGATCTGTATTTAAGAGAGATGTTGTAAGACCATTTGAAAGCCATTCCATTGTTATACATACAGGAAAATGTCAAATGATTTACCTTAGACCATATAGTTATTATATAAGGAGAGAGCAGGCTATACTATTTAACTTGGAGTCTATAATAAATAGCTAATGATGCAGTGTCTCGCTCTTTCTCATTTTATAGACACTTGCTTTTAGTTTACCATATAGTTAACACTGTGATAAGGGCTCAGGGCTCAGTCACTTTAGTGTCCAAGATTCCAGACATGGGGATCTTGATGAGGTTAGACCTCAGTGGAGGACTAGAAAATTCTATTCACCTATCACTGAAAATTCTGTTCAAGCTATGAAGATTGAAATGGATGTCTTCTGTTTAAGCAGGTAAGCCACAAGCCAGTCCTGGTTAAACCACCAGAAGGCTTGGTACTGGTATTACGGAAACTCTAAAAAGCTATATGATGAAGAAAAAATATCAGGCACAGACAGTGTTTTCTGAGCCTATCCTCAGACTTTGCTTATTGGAGCATGGGAAGGGCAATGGAGAACTGTCACTTAGGAATACACTTGCATATGGAGGCATTCACACACCCTTGTCCATCTGACTCTTGAGTCCTGTGTGACTGAAGTGGCCTGCAGTTTCCAATGAGCTTGTCTTGGAAGTGTCTAGGCTACAAATCTATCTGAGGTACCAGGTGAATGCAGACAAAACTCACTTAAAAACAACCAGTGTACCATGGATGCTCAGTAAATGTCAGGTTCCTTCTACCTGAACTGTTTCTCTGTCACTTACTGAGTGCCCACTCATCCCTGGCCTCCGGGGTGATAGATAACAAAGACACTAGAGTCTAACAGATCTAGGCTAGGAACTTACTTCCATCTGAGGCCTAATGGGAAGCAAATGACCTACTTTCTTGCAGCTTCGGTTTATGTCTTTATCTTTTAAATGGAGATTACAGGATAGTAAGGAGTATCAAAGGACTGAATGAGATCATGTAAACAAAGTGCTTAATTAGCCCAATACTTAAAGATAGTAGATACACCTCATCCCAAAAGTACCTTCTTTCCCAGGCTTCCGGTCTTATATGTCCAATGCCTGGGTGGGTTTACAGGAAGGTCTTTTGACTTGATGGTGTTTGTTCTTTCTGCATTCTGACCTAGGACCTCTTGGGATCTTCAATGTTAAAAAAAAAAAA
The DNA here is from genome assembly GCF_947179515.1 of Apodemus sylvaticus. NCBI lineage: Eukaryota > Metazoa > Chordata > Mammalia > Rodentia > Muridae > Apodemus > Apodemus sylvaticus. Next base: position 3,187,221 of record NC_067474.1, on the reverse strand, counting down.
AAGATGTTCTTGTAACCCCACCCCTGCCTGCATCAGGCTGGACCTTGGTACCCACATTTAATTGAGATAAACCCAGGTGACTCCAGAGCCTGTTCCTAAACAGTTGTTGTTACTCCAAAATCCAGAGTTACATCTCTCTGGAAAACTGCGTGTAAGACCAGGGCATGGGCCACCTACCTTTGCATGCTATGAGAGAGCGAGGGATGGATCCACAGCAGCAGCTTCTGACTGCTGAAGGGATTCATCCCTGCTCTCTCCTCTCCCCACTTCTCTCCTCCCCTCCCCTTCCTCTCTCTAATCACCTCTCCCTATCCTGTCTTCCTCCTCTCCTCTTCTGTTTCTCTATCTCATTTCCCAAGAAAATGAGGCTCTTTTAGACACAGATTTGCCATCTCCATGCCTATTCCAACATGATCAGCATGATCTTTTAAATTGTGTGTGTGTGTGTGTGTGTGTGTTGTTGTTGTTGTTGTTGTTGTTGTTGCTATGTGGCAGGTAGAGGGCCACTTGCAGGAATCAGGTCTCTCCTTCCACTGTGTAGGTTCAGAGAATCAGACTCAGGTCATCTAGCATCTTTACCTGAAGAGCCAACTCTCCGGTCCTCAACACAATTCTTTTTCAGGCACTCATTGTGTGTAGGAACTGATTTAACTACCCCAAACCAAGAACCATGGGCCACATAGTTCCCCATAAAATGTCTAAAAGCCTATCCTACTCTGAGAATGTGACACGTGGTTGGGTCATTTTCCCTGTTTAGGAGTAGTCCCTCATTAAAAAGTTTCACCCGGGTTAACTCATCATGCATCCTGAGGCTGCTCAACTTGACCATGGAGTAGAGTGTTCTCCAGTCTGCCATTCGAAGTGTCCTCTTACGAACCTCTTTGCCTTGTAGCATCCCTTATGTCTGCGCCCCCCGTGCTGGGATGTTGTCGTTGAAATAGAAGACACCAAACCATTGCTGACTTCTAAGGTAGGTTGTATTCCAGCTGTCTAAGCAATTGGTGAACTCACACAGACATTCAAGGCCATTAAAATGTTGCCCATCAAACCAATGTACTGATTAGACACAAGATCTGAGTCTGGCATTCATCCACACTTAGCAGTGAAATTGTACCAACCAAAGCTTCTTGAAAGTTTTTCACTTATGACCACTTTCATCTGAGAAAAATTTTTTACAACCTCAGGTGTATAGGTATATAAAACAAGGTGTTCAAATCAAACACACACTGATAATTATATAGCATTTTATGAATAATTCTTTGCTCAACATAATCTTATCATCTGTCTAAAACAAAATCAATTTTGCATTCTAATGAGATGGGCATGCTTGTTCATTGTAGGATTTAAGTCTTAGCTGGATATATAACACTGGGGGACATAAAGCATCATTAATGTTTTTCAGGGTTAACTAATATTTTGATTTTAGAGTCATTGATGCTGAGACTTTGGATAAATGTGTAATACCAATACAAAATGGCAGAAGTATGTTTTGGGCCATTGCAGAGATGGTTGGACACTCTCCTAATTCCAAGCCAAATTTCATTGGTTTTTTAGTGGAGCCCACAATTAAGAGAATTTAAATTATTAAAATACTTTGAATTTTAACAGAAATTGGACCTTTTAAAGGAATTGAATTTTTAATATGTAAAGAGTATAGGACTTGTAAAGTTATTTAGATCTTAGGGATGAATAAGAAAATAAGGGTATAGGATTAATAGTGATATGTTGGTGTGTCAAGTGACAAGAGGTCAAATGTACTGGTTGGATTTGTGTCTCAACTTGGCACAGGCTGGAGTTATCACAGAGAAATGAGCTTAGGTTGGGGAAGTTCCTCCAAGAGATCCAACTCTGGGCCATGTTTTTCAATTAGTGATTAAGAGGGAGGGTCTCTTGTGGATTGGGACCATCCCTAGACTGGTATTCTTAGTTTATATAAGAGAGCAGACTGAGCAAGCCAGGGGAAGCAGTCAGTAAGAAACATCCCTCCATGGCCTCTGCATCAGCTCCTGCTTCCTGATCTGCTTGAGTTCCTGTCCTGACTTCCTTTAGTGATGAACAGCAGCATGGAAGTTTAAGCTGAATAAACCGTTTCCTCCCCAACTTGCTTATTGGTCAAGATGTTTGTGCAGGAATAGAAAACTTGACTAAGACAAGGGTAATGAAAATAAGTAGCAGTTGAGCCTTGCCAGTATGAGAGGCTGGGAAAGATCAGTTGAGAGGCGAAGACCCAGGGGCAGTTGATGATTCAGGACTGTAGAGATTTTGAAATGAAGCTGGGTCTTGCAGAGCTGTAAGTATCTGTGTGTGTGTGTGTGTGTGTGTGTGTGTGTGTGTGTGTGTGTGTGGTGGGTGGGACATGCTACTCCTGATCCAGTTACCCACTTTTGTTTGCTTGTTTGTTTTTTATTGTCTTATTGTGGAGGTTTACCATTTTTTATGTCTGTGTGTATTCTTTTTTTCCATCCCCTAATTGCTTTTGAAGAAACTTGGAAACACAGTTTTGTGATTGGGAAGGCAATGTTAAATCTTATCGGAAAGCAACTTTGTTACTTTCCTTTAAAAACAAGCAAAACAAACCCAACCAAAACTAGACTTGCCTATCTGCTGAGTCTGGAATTAAAAAAATGAAAAAAAACTTTCTATCAGCACTTTATCATCATTATTATTGTTATTTTGGATTTTCAAGATAGTTTTTTTTTTTTTTTTTTTTTTTTTTTTTTTTTTTTTTTTTTTGCATAGCCCTGGCAGTTCTAGAACTTGCTTTGTAGACCAAGCTGGCCTTGAACTTACAAGAGATCTGTCTGCCTCTGCCTACAGAGTGCTGGGACTAAAGGCTTGCACAACCACCACCAGGCTTAAGAGTTCAGGAGAAAGGCATTTCACTTTTTTGGTGACATACTGATCATCATGTTTGGGGAAATTTAATTTACAGTTATGATGAGAATTAAGTATCTGGGTGGTTAAGATCATGTTCATCTACCTGTAGAAAGGAATGTGAGTTGACATCACTTCATAATGGCTTTCCCTGTTGTGCTACCACAGATGACAGACAAAGCAGCTCCCCCAGCATTGCTGATGGAGTCCATGCTGACAGCAACATGGGCTGAGTTGGATCACACGTGTGTGTTAGGCATTAGGGATTCTGTACAGCACCAGTACCCTGTACAGAAATCACTTTGATAACTGTCATGGCTGCTGCTTTTGCCTGGTGTGGCAGAGAGGATGAGAGTTTATATATTAAACAAATGAGATAGTGGAGTTGATGTGTTAAGTAGAGAGCCTGGCATCTAATCAGTTATGGAGTGCTCAGGGCATGGTTATATTGAAAGCTTAGGCTGAGCCTTATTCAAGTATGCATGCATATATTTTAAAAATAGCAACAGTGCATTTAAAATGTTGACAGACCCTAAAATTAAATTTCTTGCAGGAAATAGGACAGATTTTCCTCTTCATTTTGAGAACACAAATAAAATAATAATGAGTGAATGTCGCAGACATCTAGAAAAGATAAAGATGTATAAGCTTTGACATTTTTTCTCCTTAAAGGCCTCCATAGTAGACATGGTATGAATAGGATTTAATTATCAAATTAAAACCTTAAGATATTTTTTATCTGCTCACATGCATGTTTGAGACAGGTGGAACCTTTTGCATGCTAGTCAAGGGTGTTTGTTTGCTTGGCTTTTTTTGTTTTTGTTTTGTTTTTTATTTTTTGTTTTTTTGAGACAGTGTTTCATCATTAGCCCTGGACATCCCTAGATCTTGTTCCGTAGAACAGGCCTGCCACAAACTCACAAGAGATTTGCTTGCCTCTGTCCCCCAAGTGCTGGGATTAAAGGTGTGTACCACCACTGCTTGGCTGTCCAAGTTCTTTTTGAATATGGGAGAACATAGCCTAACTGTGAACTCCACCTGAGACCTGAGACCACATGGCAACTGCTAAACCTGCTCTTGCTGTCCTACTGTTTAGTTGAAGAAGATATACTATAGCGAATACATAGTATACATAGTGTATATATACATATACACTATAGTGAAAGAATGCTATTTGTTGTGCTCTAAAACCTATATTAAGTATACATATACATACATTCAACAATTATTTATCAAGAGAAACCTCACAGAGGCAGGGAAAAGGGGATGTGTGCCCAGCCCTCTCTTCTGTGTGTGAGCTGCTGAGACGGGTAGGGAATTCACAGGCCAATAAACTGAATCTGGTTCCTTAACGTGACAGGCCGGGCTGTGAAATGACTTAGAATTTTTAAAAGATATTGGACATTTTAAAGGGATAGAATTTTTAATATATAAAGCCTGTGGAACTTTTATTCATCTTGGGGATGAATAAGAAAGTAAGGGTTGAGGATTAATAGTGATATGTTGGTGTGTCAGGTTCACGAGGGTTCTGATGTACAGGCTGGTTTTGTGTGTCAACTTGACACAGGCTAGAGTTATCACAGAGAAAGGAGTTTTAGTTAGGGAAGTGCCTCCATGAGATCCAACCTTGGGACTTTTTTTTCAATTAGTGATCAAGAGAGGATAGACTCTTGTGGATTGGGACCATCCATGGTCTGGTATTCTTAGTTTATATAAGAGAGCAGACTGAGCAAGCCAGGGAAAGCAAGCCAGTCAGGGAAATTCCTTCATGGCCTGTGCATTGGCTCCTGCTTCCTGACCTGCTTGAGTTCCAGTCCTGACTTCCTTTTGTGATACACAGCAGCATGGAAGTGTAAGATGAATGAACCCTTTCCTCCGCAACTTGTTTCGTTGTCAAGATGTTTGTGCAGGAATAGAAATCTTGACTAAGACAAGGGTAATGAAAATGAGTATCAGTTGAGCCTTGCCTGTATGAGAGGCCAGGAAAGATTAGAGGAGAGGTGAAGACACAGGGACAGTTGAAGATTCAGGTTTGAAGATATTTTGAAATGAAGCTGGGTCTTGCAGAGCTGTGTGTGTGTGTGTGTTCCTGTGCATGTGCATGCATGTGTGCGTGCATGTGTGAGTGTGCCTGTGTGTGTGTGTGTGTGTGTGTGTGTGTGTGTGTGTGTGTTGGGGGAACATGCTACTCCTGATCCAGTTACCGTTTTTGTTTGCTTGTTTGTTCATTTTCTATTGTCTTATTGTGGAGGTTTACCATTCTGTATGTATTCTTCCTTTCCATCCCCTAATTGCTTTTGGAGAAACTTGGAAACACAGTTTTTTGATTGGAAATGTGATGGTAAATCTTATCGGAAAAGAACTTTGTGTCTTTTGATAATGGGAAATACATAGTTATGAGCTTGGTTATAGGTTCCCATTATCATTTATTTGTTTATCTTGTAGACATTTAGAGTTTGGAAGTTTGGGGTTAATTTTTGTTTGTTTTGGTTCATCTTCAGTGTTTATAAGAGATGTGACAATGAATATCTTTAAACGATCATTTTTACACAATCAGTGAAAGCTGGTGCCCGGAAAAATATCCTTACAACTGTGTGTCAGGTTCTAAATGCATAAAGGCGTTGTGATGATCTTGCCAGATCTCTTTACATAGAACTGGGCATTCCCCATGTGTACAGCCACCTTTATGACTTTTATATAGGAACTAATTTTGTTATTATAACTCTTTGGAGTTTTAATGTAAACCCAAGTAAACATTTAGTGGAAACTTTGCTCAACCTCCCATGATCAGCCTCCAGTAGCACTTTCTGAACTTGAACACATGTATCTTAATGCTTGACCTGGTCTCCACTTTGGTTTGGTTTGGTTTATTTGTTTGTTGGCTTGCTTTTTCTGAATAGATTCTCATAAAGGTAAATGGCACCATTTAATAATATTAAATGAGACCATATGAAATCGATAATGTTTGCCCATTTTAGCTTACAAAAACAAGAATTTCACATGGTTCAATTTAATACTATTCTCTAGTAGTAAAAGCAGAAGATACTGGAGACATATGATTTTATTTTAGCATTAATTGATCTCAAGGATGTATCTACAAAGACACGCAGATTCTTAAGTAAGTATCAGGAAACTTTCCTCACCTTTGGATCTCATTTGAGTCTGTCTGTCTGTCTCTCTATCTGTCTGTCTGTCCCTTAGAATGGAGATAGGGCAGCATCACCCAATGAAATGACTTGCCCTCCAGGTTGGGAGTGGGAAGATGAAGCATGGATCTCTGACATAAACCGCGTAGTGGATGAGAAAGGTAACATATGTCTGCTTGCCTGAGTGAGTCTGCAGAAAGGCCTCAGTCAACCAGAGCAAAGCTTCCTTGGGAGGAAGGGCCCTGGCTCCACCTAGGTCATGTGATGTAATCCATACCTCCTCAAATAGTGCCTGACTCAAACAAACAAATGGACAGATGCTGGGCGAGGAGAAGTCAGGAGTGGAAAATGGAGGTGCCAGGGCCAACCAGCTGGGCTTTGGGTACTTAGAAATCCGAATTAGGAATAGAGATTTAGAGCTTGGGTTTCTCTTCTGAACTACTGAAATAATCAACTTTAGAGGCCCTAGATCTCAGGTAGGAGAGTGGCAAAATGTCTTGCATGTCATCCCGCTGGCGATCGTGTGATCGAAGTTGCCTCTAGGTACAGTATTGTTCACAGTTTCTCTACAGATAATCAGGTCAAATGAACTTACCATTTGGAACTATCAAAAGGAAAAGTAACATTGATTTGTTCCACTAAGATGTGATAATACGTGAGCAGAGCAGGATTGATACATCACTGTCCAAACCGATGTTGAATTGGTTGGGATTATGCTATACAGAACGGCATTTATTGCATTTATTGAGTGATAACTATGTATCAACCACACAGTTGTGTGTCTTTTAACTTCTCCTCTCAGAACACAAGTGTGTTTAGAAACTATTAAAGAGCTAGGGATGTAGGTGAATGGCAGAGTGCTTACCTGGTAGTCACAAAGCCCTAAGGAGCAGAAAGGTGAGGCAAGATACCGAGGCCCATAAGTGGATTTTGGTTTGAGAAATTGAGAAATGTTCAGATTTTGGACTATTTGGACGCACACATACACACACATACACATTTGTGGCATTATGGCATCCCCAAACTTTCGGCATTGCATACTTAGTGTTTTCAGATTGGGGTGCTCAACCCTATGACAGTCACAATAGCAGAGAACATCTGTGAGCAGAGAGAGGAGCGATGTTCTTTCCTAGCAAGTTATTTTTTGTTGATCACACAGATGTATCTCTTTTGGGTAACTAGTCTCAAACTCTGTTGCAGGCTGGGAGTATGGAATCACCATTCCTCCTGATGATAATAAGCCCAAATCCTGGGTCGCAGCAGGTCGATGTATCACACTCACAGGCGGCAGAGACTGGTCCGAAAACGCAAGAAAGATTTGACACAGACGGCTTCTAGTACTGCATGGGTAAGAGGGGCAGGAGGAGGGAGCTGGACCCGGTGCTCTGCCTGCCACACTGCACAGAGTTCTGGCAACAGGGCTGTTTTCTGCAGAGCCATTTACAAATCAAGGATATGATCTTGGGTTCTGGAAATGTACCTGAGAATGTTATAAATCCCTCATTTATTCCTATACTGGGCAACCCTGGGGATGAGAACATGGCAGCACTCTGTGTTCCCACCAGCCCTCCAGAAGAAGCCGAGGCAGTCTGGAGGATGAGACTTCTAGATAGAAAAAGATTGTGCTGGCAGAGTAGGACAGAGGTGCTGTTACCTCAGAACCTGGAACAAGATGCAGAATTCAATCCCTGGGAGCAAGTCTTAGAAGAAATATGACCAGAAACAGCCTGGGCAGGAAGGGTTAATGCGTGAGCTCACTCGTCCTGATCACAGTCCATCATGAAGGACGTCTGGACAGGAACTCAAGGCAGGAACCTGGATGCAAGAGCTGGTGCGGAGGCCATGAAGGAGTGCTGCTGGCTAACTTGCTCCCTGTGGCTTGCTCAGCCTGCTTTCTTATAGCCCAGAACCACCTGCCCAGAGTTGGCACCACCCACGGTAAGCTGGGCCCTCCCACTCCAACCATTTCATTAAGACAACACCTTCCAGGCTTGCCCATAGGTAGAGACATTATGTCATTTGAGGTTCTCTTTTCCCAAATGACTCTAACTTGTATGTAGTTGACATAAAACCATCCATAGCCTTATTTCATTTAAAGCGTACAAGGCTTTAAACTGCATAATAAATTAAGTGGAATAATTATATGAAATCAACAATAAACAATACATGATATACATCATGTAGAACACTTGGCACACACATACATCATTCATGAGCTGTAAGGTCTGAGTGTTGTCCATTCCACAGATGAAGTTCATAGGCATGAAATAGATTGGCCTTAGGTCCTATCTCCAGGAAGTAACAGAGATGACCTTGGAACCCAGGTTAGACTGATTCTCAACAGGAACTCTTCCTATTGCTCTAAAGGCTCAATTCTTATTGGAGCTATGGAATTTTACTTAGCAGTTAACTTCCAGAGAGCAAAAATAGAGCGACATCATTTTGGTGTCCCCCATATCATGTTACTAGGACAGGTGTGGTAGAATCAATGAATCTTAAACACTACATTGTCTCATCCTGATTGGATGAGACTTGCTAGACTTGCTTTCCTTTCTCCTTATACATGAGCACCAACATGACTCTAGAAGAACACAGGGCTACCAGTTGGAAACCCCATTTCCACCCATGAGCCTGGCCGGGACTTCAACCATATTCTCTAGCCTGCTTCATTCTCAGTCACACAAAATATGTCATCATCACTATCCAGACTATCACAAAGGAAGATAGAAGGTCACATGAAATGTGGACTTCATGTTTATATGAAGTGGGAAAAATTAAAGACCATGCATAAATAGCAACCGTACACAAAGCTCTTGTTTCTAGATTAATCAATAGTCGTCAGTATTATTTTCCATTTATTCCATCTGGTTAACTTGAGTGTCAAAGTGCCCTGAAGAGTAGCTTCTGGCCTCCTTTTGTGTGCATGTGGAGGCTTTTTGCCTCCTCTGCTGCCTCCCCCCACCCTCCCCCACCCCTCCCGTGGCTACCTTTCTAGCACTATGTAACTCTGAGGCTTCAACTCTGGTCCTCACATTGGTAGTTCACATGTATTTCTGGCTATGCTCTGTTGGTGTGAATAGAATAGAGGCTATACTGGACTATTTAGGGACATTCCACTGTGAGACCTGCAAGCCAGTAACACTTCCCTGGTTCTTCTTTGGAAACAGCTCTTAAAGCACTTATCTGACAATATCATGCACTTAGTATGGTGGTAGAGTGAGGTGATTGCAGCTTGCTCCCATGATGGAGTCCTCCCATTTCTGGCACCGCTGAGTTGCAGCTCTTCTGAGGTCTAAACTGGAAACATGACTATTTTCTAGATTTTTGATGAAGGAAAATGGCTTCTGTTGTTTCCTTTCAGCCCCCTGGACTTTTGTAGTGCTATGCATTCTTTTCTGCTGCCACTCTTTATTCTGGCATGTGCTTCTCAGGGTCTGTGGTCTCATTGGCAAACATCTTCTGAAAAGATATAAGATCAAATGGTGGGCACACTCCTGATCCTCCCAATTCTTACAGCTATTTACTTAATATATATTTTATGTTTGTCTGGCATCTCTAGTTACATACAGTGAGAAAACTTACCTGAGGCAGTTTACAACACTGTCCAAGGTGAGCATCACACTGTTGGGCTCATGTGAATGAAGAACAGCTTTTCATATGTAGGCATAGCTGTTCTCTGAACTTTGCACATGAGAAGACACAGAATCTCCCCAAGCTTCCTGTCAACCTAGTTTAGTACACACAGAGCTAGCTGTCTCCCTTTGAGAGGCTGGCCTAACTGGACACTGGATGTTCTCACCCAGAATTAAGAGAAAAGTTCCTCATGCACAGCAATAATCCCAGGAAACAGCTTCATCCAAAATCTCAAGTACAGGTTTTTTGGCTGTTGCTTTTAATAATTTTATAAGCTTGAAACATTAGTCAAACCGACTGTTGAAATCAGAGGACTTTTTATACTTTTATTTGCTTATTAGTACCAAGCCTTGAATCACAGAAAAAGATAAGATTTAAATTTCCTAATTTCAATTTCCTTTGTGGGTAACACAATCCTAATAATAAGTTATTTCTCAGTTTAATTTATTAAGAAAAAATAGAGACCAGTTTTTTCAAAGATGATGCATGATATACAGGCATAGTATGCTGCAATTTCTAAGAAATAAATTGGGGAATTTTGGATAATAGTAATCAAAAGAGATGGGAGATGTCTGGGCATATTTAATAGTAAAGTAAAATAGTAATGCTTACAAAAATAGAACCGTGTAAAAAAAAGTACAGTTGGTCCCAGAGTGGCTGTGGGCCTGGGAAGTTTATCAGAAAGGAGATAGACAGATGAATAAATAGACAGACAGACAGACAGACAGACAGACAGACAGACCCTGGCAAAGACAGAAAGCCACAGAAATGCAGCAGTGTACTATCATCAAACAGTCATTTTAAAAGAAACAAGGTGTAGGAGGGAGGAGGCTAAAGGTGCATGCAGCAGTGATGGGTACGGGAGAAATTGAGGCCTCTCCTCTCAGGGACTGAGCATCAGCAAGACATCATTTTAAAAAGATCACTGATATGACAATAGTTCTCTCTCCCTCCCTCCCTCCCTCCCCTCCCATCCTCCTTCTCTCTCCCTCCCTCCATGTCCTCTCCTTCCCTCTCTCCTTCCCTCCTTCCCTCCCTCCCTTCCTGCTTCTCTCTCTGTCTCTGTCTCTGTCTGTCTGTCTCTCTCTCCCTGCTCCCTCTCTCCTGTTATTCTCTTTTGCTCTCCTTCTCCCAATCACCCTGACATGCCAAATGCTTCATGAAGAGATAGGAGTGAGTATGAAGGTACTTCATGCTGGAGACTGGCCAGCAAGAGCCTCTAGAGCAGGGGTTCTCAAGCAGGGGTCATGACACCTTTGTGCAGAGGTTCCCAATCTTCCTAACTTTGTGGCCCTTTAATACAGTTCCTCATGTTGCAGTGACCATGAACCATCCAATGTATTTTGTTGCTAATTCATAAGTATAATTTTGCTACTGTTATGGATCGAAATGTAAAACCTGTGTTTTCCAATTATCTTAGTGAACTCCTGTGAAGGGATCATTGAACCCACAAAAGGGTCACAGCCACTGCCTTTGGGGTGTCCCCAGAGTCAAACTGGAGACCTATCTTTATCTTTCCCTGGCAAATCTTAAATGTCCATCAGGAAGAGATTTGTTTAAAATACCATTCTCTAGGTGAACAGAACCCAGACACCTCCAACAGCCTGATCGGTGAATGTTTGTGATTTCCTACAACCAGAAATATTCCCCTTTTCTTGATTCCTTTTCTTCCAACGAATATTTTTTCTGAGTGTTTGAAGTCTGAGAAAACAAGACATTGTTTTACATATTTGAAAGAAACATGAAAAAACAAAACCACACTGTATGTCAACAGAGGCCATAGAGCTGCATGAAATAATTCTAAGACATTTCTTCTCTCTTGTTTTATATTAAATGTTTCAAACTTCTGTGCATATTTGCATTTATTGTAGTTTTAACATACTTTACAAATGTTTATCTTCTTAAATCATTTGCTTTTCCCAAGTAAGGCCATCTCTTCTTCTAATGAATTGATAGAGTAGTGTATATTAAGCCCTCTGGATGTCTTAATTTCTGGTAACACCTTTCCTTGCCATTTTCTGAAACCTGTCTGCTATCATTCTGCTCTGTCCTTTGTGGTTTTCTTTAACCCAGTCAATACCACAGAAATAATGAAGTTTCATTAGTTCTGGTCTCCAGTCCACCCTCAGAGTACCAAGCACCAAAGTACCAAACTGGCAATGAAGTTCTGCTATTTTAATCTTTCCTTGGTGACAAAAAAAATTTCCTGAATCCACCTCAGTGCTAAGGAAGAGAACCTCACCTTCCAGAGTGGAACGTTTGAAGTTAGGGTCTCATTCTAGTTATTTATTTCACTGTCACAGAGAAGAGTAGAACTTGTAATACAGACAGCTCATGTGCATGCACAACATGGTCCCAGTGAGTAGTTTGAAATAAAATTGTGTGGTTGTTGTGCCTGATACTTGGTGTCCATCGGACAGAAAGTTTTTTTTGGGGGGGGGGGTTGGTTTTGTTTTTGTCTGTCCTCCCACCTTTTAAAAATTCTTTGCACCAATGCTGAACTGTTTTTGCAGAACAGATTTGGTCTTCTTGAACGTTTCTGTCTCTATTGTTGATTGATTTAGTTGTTTCCCTGTGCAATAGGCATCTATGGCTTTATTCATCGATTATTATCCCCAAATCTTTATTATCAACTGCTTCTCCTCTTTCTTAGAAGCAACTGAATTCATATAATCGTGTCTGTAGCTGTTTGGCCCACTGAATAGAATTGTGTTCTACTGTTTGTGGTCTTAAGCCTATCTAAGATATACTATTAAAAATAATGTATTGTCTTTCCCCTTGAGAGGTGATTCATGAGGATGAAAATCCTATAACCATGTAAAATTTAAAAATTAGTTAAACTTGATTTATGTAAATGTGGTAAAAATCCTACAGGATACTTTTAAGAAATCATTTTCTTTCATTTATATATATAATTAAGATAGAAATGAGTTAAGGGCAATTTCCTCTGCTTTTAGGCAATGTATGTCATGTGTTGGAAGAGATCCCTGTGCATCCTTGTCTGCTGTGCCACACAGAGACTCCAGCCCACAGCACCCCAGACTTGTCCATGCTCCGCACGGCCCACCCCAGCCAATGACCTCCTCAAGCTTAAGTGAAGAAAGTAGTGCATAACAAGTATAACAAGTGTGCCTTCAAGAACGATGAGTAGACTTCTTACATAATAACAGTATAAAAAAGTAATGATAAAGAACTCTATAGGATTTACAGTTGAGTGAAAGGAGCTAATATGCTTTCTATGTAAATAACATCATAAGCCAAATACAATAACATGAAAATTCGATCTTAGACATGTACCTAAGCCTCATACACCAAAGAGCTATGGTTCCCATGATTAAAAGATAGAATCATGTGACTTTAAGAATAGTGTATGACTTTAAAGGAAAGTCTTGCATCACTAGCTGAGTGGCTCTTCTGGCTTTTCTGTCTTTGGTGCTCTAATTTAACTATTTCAGAAATCTGTATAAGCTTGCATTTTTAAGTATAAGTTGTATTTACAAATTTTTTATTTTTAATATTTTTTATTTATTTTATTTTTACAGTACTTATTTATTTTTTACAGTAATTATTATTACAGTTCACTGTAGCTGTCTTCAGACACACCAGAAGAGGGCATCGGATCACATTACAGATGGTTCTGAGCCACCATATGGTTGCTGGGAATTGAACTCAGGACCTCTGGAAGTACAGTCAGTGCTCGTAACTGCTCCAGCCTCGTATTCACAAATTTTTATCTTCTTGAATTCATAGGCTTTTTCACAAGACCATGTGCTCCTTACTTATCCATGAAGTTGTGTCTTCTGAGGCCTCTGGGCACCTAAATTTCATATTACAAGCTGAAAATGTCCTTTATCATTGCTGAATCTTGCTGACCATTGTCCTGTTTCCATGCTGGTAAATAGCAGGTTGTGAGCTGCATTGAGACACTGATGTAGGGAAGGACTCCAGCCCTCTTTCAAGGCATTGACCTGCCTGTCCTTAACATGTGTCTCTTTCTGGAGAACACAGATTCATTTAATGACATTAGTATTCATACAATAGCATTTTACTTATTTTATTGTACTGTGGAAAACCAGTAAAGGTCACTATCTCATGTGGGCATTAGATCATGTTATAATCTAACTTGGTGCAGATAGTCTACATACATGCAAGACACTGTCATGAGGTGTAATCTAAAGTACAATTTAGACTTTGTTGTGTCTGCCAGTTGGTGTCCCTTAAAAAAGATGGTCTTGTTTGTTTCTCTTCCCTTTTTAACCTTTTAAAAGTGATTTGTTCCTACCCTGAGCTTTTTATTAGGCTATTTTCTTTCCATTTCTGTCTCCATGGTCATCTAACTTACAGCTTTCTTTCTTTTTTTTTTTTTGGATTTTTTTTTTCTGAGACAGGGTTTCTCTGTATATCCCTGACTGTCCTGGAACTCACTCTTGTAGACCAGGCTGGCCTCGAACTCAGAAATTCGCCTGCCTCTGCCTCCCAGAGTGCTGGGATTACAGGCGTGTGCCACCACCGCCCGGCTAACTTACAGCTTTCTATGTGGTCATTTTCAGTGGCCTTTTTCCTCAACCATTTCCCAAGATTACTGCTGTTTCTTTTAGAAAAAGCAGGATCATTTTTATAGTTTATGATTTGTTAATATCATTTAGCATTATGCCATATAATTATAAACTGCCCTATATAATGTGAAGTAAAATTAAGCATTTTTCTATTTGATCATGTTTAATAATTAAGGTTCTCAATAACTTAGGTTTGCCTACTAGCTATTTACTGACAAACAAAACAAAAAAGGGCTTAAATGTAGTGTTTGGACTAAAAATTTTTAGGTAGGGTAAGGTAATTTCTTTTGCATGAGGAATCCTTTCTGATGGATTTTTTATTATTATTTTTATTCATATGAGTACACTGCAACTGTCATCAGACACACCAGAAGAGGGTGTCATTATGGATGGCACCTTTACAGGTAAGCCACCATGTGCTTGCTGGGAATTGAACTCAGGACCTCTAGAAGAGCAATCAGTGCTCTTAACCACTGAGCCATCTCTCCAGCTCCATCCTTTGTGATATTAAAAGTCACATAATTCTCTCTTTTTTTAAATTTAAAAATATATGGTGGTTGTAATCAGCACTGTAACCAATACTAAGATAAGGATGTTGGTTCACAATCTTCTACTCTAGACAAAAGTAAAATCTTTTCATTTCTTATCTACAGCTAATAATGGATTGAGTAGCAGAGTATACAGGAAGCTATGTATTATTTTAATTGACAAATATTAGGTAGTTGTTTCTTTTTCTTCATCTGTATGCTGAAATATGTAAAGACAGAGTCATTTTGCAAACAAGCATTCCAAACATGAAACATTCCACATTCTCATCTTCAAAAACATCTAAAGAACAAAACTAAAGAAAAAGTATGACAGAAGTTCCTATACCCGGAGCAGCCTGCTGCCAAGACAGCGAAGGAAGTAGACCATGGACACAGTAGACCCAGAACATGCTGTCTTAAGGAAACCATTAAAGATTTCAAAGTGAGAATTTGTATAGTTCTTAGAAAACATGAAAACAATGTTAGTCCCAAGGAAGAATGACTACCTCATATCTCTAAGGGAAAAGAAAGATTGAATGTAACTCCATTTTACAAAACAGTATATTTTCTTTGAGAGAAAAGATGTGCTAGCCCATGTCTGCAGTGCTATAGAGTGGCCAGATAGGGAGATCTTATCAGGACAACTTTGTTCGTGTCCTGGGGCTCATATACAACCTCAGTCCAAACTGCATCCTTCTCTACTGACCATTAAATATGTAAGTGAAAATAAACTACACTATGAATAAACAAACCAGAAAGTAATAAGCCTTGTAAACAAATGAAAATTCTTATAAAATAAACAATAATTATAATAATAAAATGGGATCACGGTAAAAGACTAGCTACAGCTGAAATGAAAGGAACTAACTGCTTGTTATGCAAATGAGTACAACATAAAACACAACATAATTAACTATACATTTGATATTAGACATGTGCCAATGTGTGGTAAATCATAAATGCAGTGGCTCCCATATACAAAGAAATAAATCCTGTGACTATAAAACACCTTGTGATCATACTTGCCAGCATTGGATCCATGAGTCTTCTACCTCTGATGTTTAAAATGAAATATCTCACAATTGTGTAGGTTTGCATTTTAAAGTATATCTTCAAAAATGTTCATATTCTTGAATCCATGTACCTTTTCCTGGTAAGCCCACCTCCCACTACTCTATTTATTTTGATCTGTCTTTCAAGTCATGTAAATCCTCAGATTTCATATGAGAAACTGAAGAAAATGTCCTGACATGTGTCTGGCTATTATTTCACTCTGTCAGGAGTGGGGGACTAATTTTAGGAAAGATTCCTGCTATTTATATGTTTTTCCTGTTATCATTATGCATTTATAATAATCAATAAGTAATAGCACACCCCTTTGGAGCAGATCTCTGCAGATCCACGAAGTCTTATAATGATGCTGTGTAGACAAATAGATGACTTTAGTTTTAATGATGATCTTATAAGAGTTTCTAAAATTATATCTGTGATTATTAAGCTCTTTAATAGTGGAACTTCTATTAGGTCCTTTTCTGATAGTTACAACTAAAATGAGAACTCTGCCTGTCTCCCAAGTGTCACCCGTTAATTGCTCTTAGATGGCAATCAGACTTTCTCCTACTCAGCACATTCCAAGAGGCTGTAAAACAGTTAACCTGCCTGCTGGTGGTGGTGTACACATGCCTGAAATCCCAGCACTTGGGAGGCAGAGGCAGGCAGATTTCTGAGTTCAAGGCTAGCCTGGTCTACAGAGTGAGTCCAGGACATCCAGGTCTACATAGAGAAACCCGGTCTCAAAAAAACAAAACAAAACAAAACAAAAAAACAGTTAACCAAAGGTCATGAAAAGGGAAGTTGGATATATAATAGGTGTTAGAAGATAAAATATTGACTGGGTTTTTCTATACAAAACTTTACTTATAATGTAGAGAAGAGAAATAATAGATGTCTAGCTAGATAATTACTCCTAATGGATATGCAGGTAAATATTCTCTGTTGTAAACTTCTATTTCAATTTATGACGGTATTTTGTGTGAACTTGTGATGAACTTTGTAACATGTGATCATGTATTCTGAAAGATGTTTAAGGGCTGAGGACAAGAGAGTCAGTGCAGAAGAGTTTAGGAGAGGAACAGAGCTGAGAGAAGAACTGAACGAAGGAGAAGTTTTTAGTCAGAAGAGAACAAGATTAGGTGAATGCAGAGTGGAATAACTTAGAAACTATAGATAATGTAAATAACTAAGAGAACAATGTGTAGGATGCAGAGGGAAAGAGGAAAAAAGAAGATGTTGCAGAAAGCAGAAGGAACAGGCAGTCTTCTTACCGTGGGACAGGACAGGTCCCATTAAGAGAAACAAAGCCTTTTTCTTACAAATATGGATTTGATTCATTTAGCATTGAAAAGGTGGAAACTTTTTCTTTCTCGATGTAATAAATACTGGAGTCCATTTTTCATACAGAATGAGTGAGTTCTTTCTGCACTGGTGCTGGTCTTTTGCTCCATATGCATATGTAAGTATGGATGTGTATGTAAGTATGTAATTGTGAGAATGTATGCATGTATAAGTATGAATTGTGAGAATACATGCAAGCTGGGCCCAGATTACTTCATGAAAATATGTATGGAGCTGTATGTATGAATTTCTGTGAGATTATGCATATTCACTTATGTAAAAGTTTTTCTTTCAGCAAGTGTTATTCTCTTCTCCTGGCTCAATAGAAGTTTACTGCTCCTCACTTCACCCTAGACTGACAAGCAAAAGGCATCTGGACAATGGGGAAAAGGCTTTAGCCACTAATCCTTTAATCTCCTGCTGTTTTGGGGTGAAGTGCTAAGTGCCTGAGACTGCAGTCTCTGGCTTCAGAGGAACACAGAGGGCAGATCTACATTAGCAAAGTAACCTAGATAAATAAACCTTTTATTATACAGCACCCCTAAATTTTTGATGCTCTTCCCCCCTCCACTACCTCAAGAAAAAAACCAAGAAGAAAAAAACACCTCTGCTGGGACTGACTCCAGGCTCGCTCTCTCTCTCTCTCCTCTCTCTCTCTCTCTCTCTCTCTCTCTCTCTCTCTCTCTCTCTCTCTCTATCCTTACATTCCAGATGCTTGATTGTTTGATCCCCTGTCTTGAGAGCATGAGAAACCAAAATGACACTGGGTGGTGAGCAGTGAGCAGAGAACCAGAGCCCTCCCCACTAGAGTAGCACACTCTCTCACAAGTTCTAAGCTATTTTTTTATCTGACACTTCTAGACTCCTGGAATCATTTCAGGATCTCTCCTCCTCTTATTATGCTCCCCTGCACATTGATCTCTCCAAGCCAGGAACAAAGGGTCTACAAGGGCAGAAAGAATGTATGTACTCCCATCACCAACAACATCCCAACTGTTCCTTTCACACCACTAGACTTTCTACCTGTTTGCTTTATTCCAAGCAGCCAGAGAGACCTCAATTGAGAATCTGCACGAGGTTCCCAATTTTCTCTCTGACTGCATCTGATGCCTGGCTGACCCTTGGGAGGACCAAAGGAAGAAGGCTGGCTTGCGGATGATGGCATGAGCCTTTGAAGGCAGAGAAGACAAGGTCAGTCCCTCTAACCACTCTGATTATCATCATCACTTCTCTCTAGCTCCCTCTGCCCCCTTCCTCTCCCTCTCTCTCTCCAAGCCAGGCCACCCAGTATTGCCTTACTTTGTTTCTTTACTTGTTTCCTTAATTCAAGGTTAATTATATCTATTTATTTTTCTCTTCATTTCATTAGTTGAGGGTGCTTAGCCCTTGAGACCAGTACCTAGATCAGGCCTGCCTCCAGGTCATAGAGCTCTGCCTGTCTCCATCTTCTGTGTCATGTGATTAAAGACACACAGCACCACACTTTTTTCATTGTACATGTAGTTTAATTTCAAATTTTATGAGAAAGAGAGAGAGAGAGAGAGAGAGAGAGAGAGAGAGAGAGAGAGAGAGAGAGAGAGAGAGAGAGAGAATTGTAGGTTACAGTTCAATTCTTTAGTAACTGTGTGACCACAGGCCATGTTTAACTTTCTGTAAGATAAAGCACAATGGTACTGATTATATAACACTGTGGACTTCCACTAAGCAAGCTGATTTTCACAACTCCTCTCTGTCTTTTAAAAATTTGACTCGACGACAACACCAGGGCTCCAAAGACGTTTGTTTCTTTCATTTTCTTTCTCATTTTCTTCTTCTTGATGTTCTCTTTTTGTTAGAAGTCAGAGTCAAGGTAAAACAGGAAAAAAATGACCCAAAGTGATTAATGTGTCACCCTCTGAGTTCTTTGTCCTTTCTTTTTTGTCTTTGCTGTTCTCTGTGCTTGCTATCCTCTAGATGATAGGGATGTAAATCCAATTTACATGTGGTGACTTGTAAGGAGGCTCTACTGATCTAGAGAGTTCCCTTGAAATAAAATGAGAATCAAAACAAGAACTTGTAATAAAATATATAGACAAAATACAATTTCTATTATTAACCCCCCCCCCCAAAAAAACAGCAACACTTTACTGACTAGACAAGTTCCTTTTCTCCACATCAATTATCTCCCCAATAGTTAGGTAGTGTGCAAGTCTGTCCTAGTTTGACTATCGAGGTTAAGAAAAGTGAACCATCATCAATACTAGTTAGTCTTACATATATTAAAGGACAATGAGTTGTAATATATTCACACTAAAATTATGACTGATTTCATGCTGAAAACTGTCCACTGGAAAGACATAGCTCAGAATTTAAGAGCACTGGCTGCTCTTCTATTCCCAGACCAACTGACACCCTTCTCATAGCCTCTGTGGCCATCAAGCATTCTCAAATAGTTTGCAGACCAACAGACATGGCAACCCCCCTCACACATACAGGGAGATGTAGTTAGGTGTGTGTGGCAGGTATAGGTATTGAGGGTGAATTTAACTAGCTTGAAAAAAATATATAACTGGAAAGTTCATTCTTTAATTTACTTAATTTTATTAAGTGTACAGTGCAAGAAGGAAAATGGGCTGCACCATATTTAGGGTACTACCTGTAGATCAAGAGGAAGGACCATCTTCTCTGAGATTGATCCATCCCTTGGGAAGAAGGACAGTCAGCCCAGATGTGCTGGTATGTATTCCTGGTTCTTTATCAAAAAGACTTTGACTCTGACCTTGCTTCTGATTCCCCAGTGCAGGTTAGGAATCCAGCACAGATAGAAAGCGAAACCACACCAAGGAAGCAAGCATGCAGGAAAAAACTAAGCAGAAAACATGTTATGTTGGACGCAACAAAGCAAGCTCATATTCACAAATCTGTGAGCCTAAGACTCATCCCTGGCTGGAAGGAGAGAACTGAGTGTAGCACACACACAGAGTTGGTCATCTCTGAGTCCATACTCGCCCAGCCCCGATGTTCACTTCACTAGGCCACAGGCTCTAACACCTCACTTTATTACAGATAATCATGGTGGCTCAAGCCTTTAATCTCAGCCATCAGATCCCCACTTTCTGGGTCAGCATGATCTGTGGAGTGAAAAGAAACAGATGGAGAAAAAACTCAATATTTCTTTGTTAGAACAGTTATTGTAAGTTTTAAGGAATATAATAGCTTGACATTCAAAGTCTCTGGTTCACTATCACCTTTCTCACATGTCTAAGCCAATGCTTCCTAATGAGTTCTTCCTTCTCCATGACAGCCCCCCATCCCTGGGTGTTGTGTAGTGAATGTGTGTGTGTGTGTGTGTGTGTGTGTGTGTGTGTGTGTGTGTGTGTCTATGTGTGTGTATGCTGGCACATGCTCACAGGACTACCATCACTGGAGGATTAAATATAAACGAACAAGACAGGAAAGCTGGAGGAACGATAGAAATAGCCGAATATTTTCTTTTTTCTTTTCTTTTTTTTTTAATTTTTTTTATTCGATATAATTTATTTACATTTCAAATGATTTCCCCTTTTCTAGCCCCCCACTCCCCGAAAGTCCTGTAAGCCCCCTTCTCTTCCCCTGTCCTCCCACCCACCCCTTCCCACTTCCCCGTTCTGGTTTTGTCGAATACTGCTTCACTGAGTCTTTCCAGAACCAGGGGCCACTCCTCCTTTCTTCTTGTATCTCATTTGATGTGTGGATTATGTTTTGGGTATTCCAGTTTTCTAGGTTAATATCCACTTATTAGTGAGTGCATACCATGATTCACCTTTTGAGTCTGGGTTACCTCACTTAGTATGATGTTCTCTAGCTCCATCCATTTGCCTAAGAATTTCATGAATTCATTGTTTCTAATGGCTGAATAGTACTCCATTGTGTAGATATACCACATTTTTTGCATCCACTCTTCTGTTGAGGGATACCTGGGTTCTTTCCAGCATCTGGCAATTATAAATAGGGCTGCTATGAACATAGCACAGCATGTATCCTTATTACATGGTGGGGAATCCTCTGGGTATATGCCCAGGAGTGGTATAGCAGGATCTTCTGGAAGTGAGGTGCCCAGTTTTCGGAGGAACCGCCAGATTGCTTTCCAGAGTGGTTGTACCAATTTGCAACCCCACCAGCAGTGGAGGAGTGTTCCTCTTTCTCCACACCCTCTCCAACACCTGCTGTCTCCTGAATTTTTAATCTTAGCCATTCTGACTGGTTTTCATAGGAAGAAAAAGGGAAAAAGAGAGCTGCCACTGCAGCAACATCTGCCACCATCATCTTCACCACCACCATCAACAAAAGATACTTGTCAATCTCCTTTTGTTATAATAATCAAAATTTAATCTTAGCCATTTCTGCAGGTGTTGGAGAGGGTGAGGAGAAAGAGGAACACTCCTCCACTGCTGGTGGGGTTGCAAATTGGTGCAACCACTCTGGAAATCAGTCTGGCGGTTCCTCCGAAAACTGGGCACCTTACTTCCAGAAGATCCTGCTATACCACTCCTGGGCATATACCCAGAAGACTCCCCACCATGTAATAAGGATACAAGTTCTACTATGTTCATAGCAGCCCTATTTGTAATTGCCAGATGCTGGAAAGAACCCAGGTATCCCTCAACAGAAGAGTGGATGCAAAAAATGTCGTATATCTACACAATGGAGTACTATTCAGCCATTAGAAACAATGAATTCATGAAATTCTTAGGCAAATGGATGGAGCTACAGAATATCATACTAAGTGAGGTAACCCAAACTCAAAAGGTGAATCATGGTATGCACTCACTAATAAGTGGATATTAACCTAGAAAACTGGAATACCCAAAACATAATCCACACATCAAATGAGGTACAAGAAGAAAGGAAGAGTGGCCCCTGGTTCTGGAAAGACTCAGTGAAACAGTATTCAGCAAAACCAGAACGGGGAAGTGGGAAGGGGTGGGTGGGAGGACAGGGGAAGGGAAGGGGGCTTGCGGGACTTTTGGGGAGTGGGGGGGCTAGAAAAGGGGAAATCATTTGAAATGTAAATAAATTATATTGAATAATAAAAAAAATAACACAAAAAAAAAGAATTTGAAAAAAAATAATCAAAATTTAAAATTGTGTGTGCTTGTGGGTGATCTATAGCACAATCCTCACGGGAGGATTAAATAAAATTAACCAAGGGATCCAAGGCTACATAATAAAAATGCTAAAACATAGATGATAGACAGACAGATAGATATATAAACAGAGACAGACAGAGATAGACAGATAAAGAAGAGAGGAAAAGGATAGAGCATAAGAAGGCTAACGACTCATAATGGCCCCTCGAAAACAAGGAAGGCTGGAGAGAGAGGTCAACCTCCTTATGTTTATTAAGGCAAAATCAAAAGAAAAAGTGAAATGAAACAAAACAAACCTAGCCGAATATTTTATTTTTCTTCAGATATTAAAAATCTTTTTAAAAAGCACACAATCATCCAAAAGGAAGAGAGAGAGACAGAGACAGAGAGACATAATGAGAGAGAGATGAAAAGATCTATTTTTTTTACCACTTTTTTATTGTAATAAGAAAGTAATGACTTTAAAATTTAAAGCTGGCCCATCTTACTTTAACACTCATTAATACAATTTATTCTGTTGAGTAAGACAGGGATACGTGGTCAACACTACCATAATTTAATAAGGAATTTTAAAAAACCAAGAAAACTGCTTGAATTCATTATGGTTTTTATTATTAAAAAAGAAGGAACAAAATAAAGGTTAATGGTTGTATTTTCTAATTGTTAATAAATAATCATTAAATATTAAAAATCAGTCCACTTTTCTAAAAAAAAAATTGGTCCATCTTATTATTCACTGTTGTATCATGAGTACTGTACTAAAAACAAATTTTGGCTTTAATAAAAAGGACAACTTGTCAACTAGGAATCAAGGTGATACGGAGAACAGAATACCAACTTCACCATTGCCCTAATGCTAGAGACCAAGAGTGATATACACAAAAACCAGGCAACTAGCTGACAATCCTCTTAGGAAAAGAAAAGTTAAGGAAAATGGCCAACTTAAACCTCATTTAAATAAAGAAAAAAAAGTCCAGATTTGACATCTGGTAGACCTGGGGTGGAGGAAATTATGATCCAGATGGGCAGAAATCTGGCCAACATAGTAACATACTGGGCTGGAGAGATGTCTCAAAGGTTAAGAGCACTGACTGTTCTTCTGAAGGTCCTGAGTTCAAATCCCAGGAACCACATGATGGCTCACAACCATCTGTAATGAGATCTGACACCCTCTTCTGGAGCATCTAAGGATAGCTACAGTGTACTTACATATAATAAATAAATGAGTGTTTTAAAAAAATTAAATTAAATTAAATAAATAAATAAAAAACATAGCAAAATACAAGACAGAAGGAGGCAGGGATGGGGGTGGGGAGACCGATTGCCTCTCATTGCCTTTCCCCTACCCAACATGTACCATATTGTCATCACGCTTTGAGGGAATATAGAGAGTGGAGAAAGCGCCTGCTGCCAGAGATCTGCACATCCCATCTAGATGGACACCAAGCCTAGGAAGCTAAGGTTCCCACAATTCTCCAGTGCCCCAGGATGAAACACAGAGATGGGTTGGAGCACAAGAAACACGAGGACCAGGGCCTTCCATGAGCAGACTAGTACCTCTGCCCACAAGACACTGTGTTATTCCCAGCTTGAAGGAACTAGCTATCCATCCCTCCAGGACAAAGAGAAACCTCAAGCGAGGTGTGAGGGCTGGAGACCAGAGAGACATAGGTTTTATCCCTCACCTTCTCCCTTGCCTGCACCTCTGAAAAGATGCTCTTGGCTATGGTAGGATAGGAGTGATAAACGACACTCAGCTCCACCTACAACTTCCCTACCACCGCTAAACTTAAACATGCTTGTACAAGACCAGTGGATAGCAGAAGTGGCAGCCACAGGAAACAGTCCACATGGTTCCTCTGAAGGAGGAGCAGGGGAAGCAGTATTGGTAGCTAGAGAAGACCAGAAAGGGATACCCCATTGCCACCTTGTACAAAGGTATGCTTAAGAAACTAACCATAAACAATGAAGCAAGGCCTAAACAAGTTAAGAAAGTTACCCCATGATCTACTGACAAAAATCACTAAATCTCAAAATATTCTGAAAACAGGTAACAGCTAATAAAAGCCTTAGAAAACTTGAAAAACTCATTATATATATAAAGTATAAATGTGTGCCTACAATTATGTTTCCCAATACACTGTGTAAGCAGATGATTACAATCAAGAAAGACTAATTCCAGAAAAGAAATCCAGATGCCCAGACTCTGTTTTGCCTCATCTGGGTCTTTTATAAAATAATCCCAGTGTTTTATATCTGACAAAACAGGGAACCAAAGTAACTTGGATAAAACCCAACTCTAGATCCTTTCTACTGTGCTATATATCAGTCTTCTGGTAAATGCTTCTCTAAAAGAATGATTTTTTTTTAAAGATTTGTGGTTTTAACAATTTATTCCACAAGGAAACCAATGAGAAAGGATTCCCAATTTCTTTCAAATTGTAATGCAAGGTAATAAAAACACATAAAGGTCTTATGATGTGAAGAGACTAGTTTTCTAAGACAGCTATGAAAATATTCCTTCTAAACAACAAGTTCACTCAAATGAGGCATTTAGATTCTGGTTCCAAAAGAGGTTGTGTCCTTTCTTAAATCAGGGTTTCCCTACTCTGTAGCCTTCCCTTGAAAATACTGTTCTCCTGGTGCTATCTCCCAAAGGCTGGGATTAGGTACCACAGTGTCTACCTTTAAATTCTTAAAAATACTGAAGAACACAAACTTCAGTGTCTTCACTGTGACATAAGCCAAATGGCTAATAACTTATTTAGTTAATACGAAAACAATTCACACCATGCTTTACAATCCCAATCTAAATTTAGACACAGTAGATTGGGTTTCAGGAAAACACCATCATCCAATTCCAGAAAACATAACTATGCACTGGTCATCTGCTCAGATTTAGATTTTGTTGTGATTCAAGTTGTCACTTGTAGAAGTTTGGACCTAGGTCTTCTTCCCAGCCCCATGCTCCCAGAAATAAAACTCAGACTCAAAATATGTATACTTACAAATATCTTGGCCTTATAGCTAGTCTTCTCTGACTAGGCCATAGTGCATTATAACCCACTTACTCAAATCTACTTTCTGACACATGACTACTTACCTGGGCTCAGGTACCATGTGTCAGTCTCGTCACATTTTCCCAGGCAAATATCTCATCCCTGGCTCTATCCCAGAATTCTTTCTGCCTTCTGAATGTCTCATCTTGTATTCTACACTTTCCTATAGGCCATAGTTTTCTTTTAGTACAATACACAAGATATTCTCTCTACAGTCACTAGCATCATTAAAACCTTCAAATTCAAATTCTTAATTATTCTAATTCTACTTGTACTTCTAAGGTACCAACACCACCAGCAATATCCAGAAGCCACCCAGAGGTTACTATGGCTTTTAAACACTCATGTGTACCTGCTTCTCCTTTCAGGATTTTATTTTGGTAATACTGCCACTCCAATTGGATGTTAGCACCACGAAGAAAAGGTGACCTTCCTGTGCCATGGTTGCTGACAGAGCCACTGTTTTTCCTGTGAGAAAAAAAATTGAATTGTTTCTCTAAGTACAAAAGGATGTTAAGGTCATGTAATGGAATTTTTTCATGCAATTTTAATTATATAATATTTGTTCTTTAATCATTTATGCATTAAATCTTAAAAAGCATCACCATATAACATCACCTAATGTTTTTTAAGACAAGGTCTTCTGAAATTCTCTATGTAGACCACGCTGGCCAGGAACTCACTGATGTTCACCTGCTAGGATTAAAAGCATGCACCACGCATGGCTCCAGCAATGTTTCTGTAAACCGACTCAATCTAAAATCAGCAGAGTCAGTTTTCCATGGCTTTTCATTTCTTACAATGAAAAGCAGACAACTCAGATCCCAGGCTCAAATTGTAGGAATAGACAACAAAACAAAAACTATAAACAGACTTTTACAATTCAGATATAAATACGTTTATCCTCCCATTTTATTTTATTTTTTTTTAATTTTATAGCAATAGAAACAAACTGGAGATTCATGCACAGCAATGAAAATCTGATGTTTAACATATAACCAAATGTGAATTTCAGACCCCCCAGATTTTGCTTTGGTTAAGAACATTACTTTAATGTATCATTTCCTTTTATGTATAAAATTACAAGACAACAATAATGTTATAAAACTGATGTGCAAGTAAAACACCACAGGCTTAGAGGGCAGGAGACTCAGAACAAAGAAACACATAACACAGAAAGTCTTCTTGCCTCTCCATATAAACTAGAAAAAAGAACAATTTACTAGAAGGTAAGTTGTCCCAAGGCTAAAACTAATTCTTTCAAATTCAAAATAATACTTTTCAGAGCTAAGTCACAACTACCTAGGACAAAAATAAAGCCTTGTTGGGAATCTAGAATTTTCTAGAATTTTCACATAAGAGAAAAACTGACCTTAAAAAGAAAACACTATTGTAGCTATCTTGTCAAGAAAGAACTAAGGAAAAATCCTAAATAAATGTTTCAATACTAGTAAGTAGTACACACATAAACCTAAAATTTCATTTAAAAAAAAAGCAGACTGCCCAGATTACTCACCTCTAGAGTATAAAATTATCAAAACCCAAAGATTAGTATGTTTACCTACATTCATAGAGGAGAGTTACTTCAACAGAAGAACAGAAAGTCTGAAGACACAGGATAATAGAAATTTTCCCTTAACAAACAATAAAAAGATATGAAAAATATCCAGAAAATATCCTCATCTATTTGAGATAATACAGTCCTCAATTTAAGATACTCTTCTCTGTATATTTCAGCTTACACCAAGCAGTAGTTTTCTAATTTTCCTACACTTGTGAATATAGGCTCCAGCCAATTTGAACAAAGGAATAGTTTTGACTAAGAAAAATCCAAATACTTTCCAAAGAATACATTGTTATCAATTCACACACACACACACACACACACACACACACATTGATATGTATCAACTTTCTTAAAACAAACAAGAATACAGACCTTTGAGATCTGTTATATTTCTTATAGCCCCTGAGACAAAGAAGCAATCAATATCAACATGCCTTACAGAGCTCTGCTGTCTGGGCCAGCTCAATTTGCCTAAAAGGAAAAAAGAACATTCAAACCCAAACTAATACTTATCATTTAAAACAGATTAGAAATCACATTCAAGAAGAATGGTATCATAACATAATATAGAATATACTGTGGACTGTATACCACCTTAATAGATGAATTTCAGTTTCTCTAGTTATCTGATAGAATTTTAAATCACTTCTAACAACACCATGGTATTCTTTCTTATTCTATTTTCTAATTGTCTTCTTTTAAAATTTAATTTTACAAGATAAATTTGATTATTTGTAACAATTTTGGTATGTGTAGTTTCACATACTTACCTTTAATAAGCTCCATTCTGCACAACTCTACAAACTTTATTTAATGAAACAACAATAACAATGGCTACTGCCTCCCAGTGTTCTTGATAAGTATTAAAACAAAGAGGTTTACAGGGGGATAGATTAATTCTCACAGCACTATGGAAAACATTACTACTACCCCCACCTTTTATAGACTAGTAATTTAAGTCCCACAGCTGATGAATGCCCAAATTGCAATTTAACTCCAGTCTGCTTGATTTCCAACTTTTTAGGCTATCATACTACTCTTCTAATTAGACATATTTCAAAAAGTCCACAGAAAAAAACAAAAATCTACATACAAAGGGAATTTTTCTTTCACCATTAGATGTTACTAGTTCTGCAGCACGTTTATTGCATTTATGGAGCTGAAAGTTAATATTATCTCGTAAGGACAATTACTGACTTAGAAAAACCAGAGATTGTTTATAAGGATTATTGTAATCCAACTATTAGGATAATATTACTTTATAATAATTTTATTATAAATACCCCTCATGGTGTTCCAAAATATAATAGTACAGGTCCTAAATCTAAGAATCTAAACTCTAAGAACTTTCTAAGCTTATAAGACGTTCTGATTTCAAAGAATATGCTTGCGTATCAGCTTTAAACAACAAAACAAAACAAAATAAAAAACTTACTCCCGAACAACTGAGCCACTTCACATACTAACTGTGAGGCGATTGTCTAGTCCCACTAGGTGCAAGGCACTAAAACTTTCTCCCTGCTGCTTTTAAGCAGATGTATGCTGGGCATCACTGATTCCTGTCGTTCCTCTTGCAGAGAGGAAATAGGCAAGAAAGGCAAACACCCATGCATGCTCCTGTCGCAGAAAGTGGCAGAGCAAGGACTCAGATCCAGGCTACACTAAATCAAACTCTTGCCATTCTCTATGTAAATTTCACTAATCACGATCTTTCTTTTGTAGAACAAGGCATCAAACTCAGGGCCTTGAATATGTAAGGCAAACAACAATCACAATTCTACTGTTCAAAGTACTATGAAACAGAAGGTAAACAACCTAAAAAATGTTAAATATTTAAGGGGTACAGAAGATTTAAATAAAATGCCTATCACATGGTTTCTTACAACATATAAATTTAAAAATTTACTCCCATTCATTGACCTATCTCATAATAGTATTCTAAAGCTTTCAAGATCAAGTGACCTTTGGTTTAAAAAAACCAAGAAACAAATAACAGATGGCATTATTATGAAATATTCCAAACTACTGGCTAAAAGCCTATTTAGATATACAAACAAATAACATAAGAGCAACAAACATTCACATAGAAAGACCCTGCAACTTTCTAAAACCCCATTAGCATCTCCCTCTTTATGCCTCCCTTTCCACAGTTATAAAGATTACTATCATATAATCTTGAACCTTACTTTTTGCCCACAAAAAAAAAAAAAGAGACCAAAACCTTTGTCAAAATAACTGAACTAGAATCTAGTTTAAGTAACAACTATCACAAAACAGCTTCCTGTTGGATTGGGATGACAAGTGTTAGCCACACACACAAATGAGACAATCTACATAGATGTTAAAACAATCTCCCTAAGTTTACCACATAGTTACAACAGTTCTATTTCAATGTTAATTTTTAAGAGTGCATTATTGAAACAGCCTTCTAGAAAATCTCAATTACCCTTACCAATCAGCATCATTCTCACAGGAGATTAGGAACGGAATATAAAATGTCACGTTTATACAGCTCATAAATTCAGCTGTTTATAAAGTCCCCATGAAGAAGGAAAGCTTGGAATCCCAGTGCATACAGCACTGAAATGACCTGACATTTTGAGGTAGCCACAGTTACGTTTAATGGGAAACATAGTAGCAAAGTTTTCAGTTATAGTTACTGTAACTTATATAACCTAACATTCCTAGAGGATTTTTATATTAAGAAGTTTGGAATCATTAGAATACCAGTAAGAACATCAGAATGAAAGCATCAAATAGAACTGTTTTGAAGAAAACAATTTTAGTACCTACCTGTGTCAGGTACAAGGGAAGACCAGCCTGTTTTTATTTTGTTCCAAATCAGAGGAAGCTTGCCTGTTAAGATAAAGGATTGAGCAGGAAGTGAAGATCCACTTAAATATATTTAAAGTGCAAATTTACTAGGTATCACCAAACACCCAGAAGTCAACAAAATGATGTATTTAAAAAAAAAAACAAGCCAGGTGCAGGACTTAAACCACAGCACTCAGAGACTGAGGGCAGGCAGATCTCTGCGAGTTCGAGGGTAACCTGGTCTACAAAGTGAGTTCCAGGACAGTCAGGGCTATACAGAAAACCCTGACTCAAAACCAAAACAAAATTCTGACAGTTAGCTTTAGTGTTGAACCATTATGACTCTAGATATCAATAGTAGCATATCTGACAAACAAATATGCATGTATTACTGGCAAGAAAATACACTGTTAACAAAACATGTCTATGCTGCTACAGCAGACTAGACAAAGGCATATTTGGAAAACAGCTGTGTAAGAAATATAGTAAAACACACATTTAAATAACTAACACTATTTGGATTTGTATTAAAGAGTCAGACCACACAAGCAGACCATCATGTACTTAGGTGATGCCATGTGAACCTTCTCTCTATTTTAATTGGTCAATCAAAGGTTAGAGTCTATGATTGGGTAGTGGAGGGGAAAGGTGGGATTGGAGGTTCAAAAGGGGGAACAGGTAGAGGAAGAAAAAGAGAGAAGGAAGAGGAGAGGAGGAAGCCACTATGGACCACATGGATGGGAGAAAGCACAAATCTTAGTGATTGGGAAGTAAGTATTTTGCCAATGAAGACATATGACTTATAATTAAAATATTTGGATTATGTGTCATTTATATGGGCTATAAGGGTTGGAAATTTTAGCAACAAATTCGTGCACCTTATATCCAGCTTAGAACTGAACTAAATTGAGAGGAAAATCCAGCCCCCTATATCCTAAACAACCAGAGGTAACACAGCCCTGAGGTGGGCCACAAGGTGGCGCCAATGTCACAGCATAGTTGGGGTTCCCTGAGCCTGAGAAAAATTCAAGGACCCAAAATCAATGCTGCCTGAAAAGCAACATTCACAGCTGAAGATCAGCAATTGAACAACAACAGCTATCTTTCCAAAGCTTTCTTCACAGACACAGCAGACTGATCTAGGCGTTTCAGCCGCAAGCCAACCTTCCCCTGCAGCTTTCGAATTTCCAATATCCCCCCACCACACTTCTAAACAGGGCACAGGACAGACAAACCAGCTCTCCCAAATGCTTACACTGCAGGCTGCCTAATATCAACACACATGCTGAAGGCTATAGGCCAGACAAAAGATCCAGAGGGCTTAAAAACACAAAAGCCAAGGATCTTTGTGCGGTCAGCCCCTCCCTACTAATTAAAGACCAATAATAAATACTAGTAAAGACTAATAAAAAGGCCAATAATAAATACTAATAAAAAACTAATAAT
The DNA here is from genome assembly GCF_947179515.1 of Apodemus sylvaticus. Lineage (NCBI taxonomy): Eukaryota > Metazoa > Chordata > Mammalia > Rodentia > Muridae > Apodemus > Apodemus sylvaticus. Next base: position 3,156,097 of record NC_067474.1, on the reverse strand, counting down.
AAAAGAACCACAATTTTCTAAATCCAACACCAGAGGGAAACAAACATACCAAATAATAAGACCAAATATTAAGAAATAAATAGTAATTACTGCAATTGTTTTCTCATTCATTTCCTTCCACATGAATAAGGTGCTACAGAGAATTAAGGAGTTTTTTAACTAGTGATTATAAAAAGCAATAATATTTTTAAACAATTTTTTGTTTCTCAGAGTATATGTGACCGAAGTCTAGAAGTTAAATTTGCCAAGGTACATTGAAGAAAATTTTGCATTTTCTAGAGACTAACTCTAAAACCTGTACGAGGATAGACTCTGAAGTAACACTTTACCAGCAAAACTTGTAAGTATAAACAATATGATCTACCCTCATTAAGCATAGCAAATATTTTGATTGATTAGTACTTAGTTTTAACTCAACAAACCTGTCCCTAATAGTTAGTTTCAGTGATCACAGAGACAACAGTACAATACTATACTAATGAAAATGTAGCTCTAGCTTTTGTCTCTATAACAAGGACCTACACTAAGGACTAAAGAGTGCTAATAATCACATACATTAAGATTCATAGCCCAGAGAAACAGATGACACTATGTACTAGATACTTGTGCAATATTCCTAATTCTCAGTATTACCAGCAATGCTGAGATAAACTAAAATACGTTAAATTGTTCTATGCAAAATATCTACTTCCTCAGGACAAAATTCTTGACAGTAAAGTGAACTTTAAGGGTTACAGTTTATGAACACTAAAAACACAGAGTTGGTGTATAAAGTCACATCATACCTGAAACCATATCATAAACTAAAAAGAAAATAATTATCTAGACATGTAACTGTCTTTATTCATTAAACACACCCATTTTCCCAGTCATCATTCTCAGATTGCTTCCTCCAACAGCCCTGCCTCGTGGTGGGTAGAAAAAATTAAGTCAATTTTATATAATAATGTACTCTTCGTTGATATTTATCAAGGGAAATGGGAAATTTAAAAATTCAAATGTCCAATTAACGGAAGACAAAAGATTAATGCCAAGTAAATTTTGTCAAATGCATTATTTTCAGGATGCTTTATCAGTACAATCTGTCCAGAGAACTTCCTCCCTACAGTTTAAGCCTCATATTTAAACACATTTCAACCTTTCAACTGGCTGAGTGAGGTCTATAGAGATTGAATCCATGCCCTCCTGAATAACAACACTTAACATTCACTTTGCATAAAACATCAATAAATCAAATTAACAGTCACTTACATGTTACCACTACTTAGTTAAACAATCTACTAAAATATTCCCTTTGGAATGTTTGTAGAAAGATACAGAGAGGAGGGGATATGTTCTATGGTGATGTGGTGAGGCATGGGAGAATGGGGTGCCTCAGCAGGCTCATGCCAAGGCATCCCTTCCCCCTGAGGACCAGCCACATGATGGTATAGTATAGAATAGAGTTTATTAAGGGCATTGGGAGGGGAGTTAAGAGGGTGGTAGAGGCAGAGAAAGAGACACTAGAGAAGTAGAGTAGAGATGTAGAAGCCAACCATGGCACGTGGAGAGAGAGAGGGGGGAAGGCAATGAGAGAAGAGAAAAAGGGAAGCAGGAAAAGAGCAAGGGAGGAGCAAGAGACCAAGAGGGCAAGAGAGCAAAGAGGGGGCAACCAGGCTCTTTTATAGTGGGTCAGGCCTACCTGGCTATTGCCAGGTAACGATGGGATGGAGTTTGGACAGAATGCTAACATCCTTCATCATCTGACAGAAAATGGCTCTTAAACTATGTCATACTAGCCACTCAAGAAAACACACACAGTATAACACACCTGCCATACAAACTGCACCCCGTGAGAAGTTCATTAAAAGAACACAGCACAAGGGACTGATTATCAGGATAAAATATGTAATACATGAGGCTGAAATATAATACAGCAAGGGGGTATTATTGCACACCCATGCCAAGATATGCTCTTGAGAAATTACTACATGCAAGAGATCAGGTGTGAGGAGGTTTACTGGGAGATAGCAGAGGGGTGAGGACCTTCAGACTGGGTAGAGGCAGACAAGAGCAGAGCCATGAGGGCAGATAAGGGAAGAGGGGGCCAGAGGACAGAAAACACTGGCAGAACTAAACTGTACCATACAACACCAGGATTACCAAACACTGACACGTCTCTAGCTTCAGTCTTAGGGACTAACTAGTAAGCTCATTATTAGAGAAAAAGAGGCAGAAAGTCAAATTTTTCTAGCCACAACTTAGACTATCACTGCATTACATTTCATAAATTAATACAATATTTACACTGCTTTTGGTAATTATGCATGTTTATATAAAAGATTATTATATGAAGCATTAAATACCCTATTAAAGTCAACTTAGCTTTTGTAAGATTTATAAGAATCTTTAACACTTTAAACATATTTTATCCACACACATGACTCTTTAGTTTTTGAAATGACCTTTGATTTGGTTTCTCTTTCTGAAATTTGTATTAATGACATATTATATACATGAAATATGGCTAAAGACACACAGAAGTTGTCAGCTAAGTCATAGGAGTAGAAAAGAAAATTTAAATGTTTTAGGGGCACATGGAAAAGGCCCTGAGAATAAATTACTAATTCTGCGAACAGAAGAGTTTTGCTTTCAGAAGTGGGAAGGGGTGGGTGGGAGGACAGCGGAAGAGAAGGGGGCTTACGGGACTTTCGGGGAGTGGGGGGGGCTAGAAAAGGGGAAATCATTTGAAATGTAAATAAATTATATCGAATAAAAAAAAATAAAAACAGGAAAAAAAAGGAGTTTTGCTTTCAAATTTGCTCCAGGCAGGTGTGAGGGTGTTCAATGGTGTATTCATTACAAGCCCAGAACTGCCATGTGTTTCTCTTAAATTCTCCTTAAGTAGCTTATTTACCAGTCCTGAAGACTTTATCACTTAAGAGTCAGAGAAATTCCTATTAGAAAATTACTGTTTCCAAGAAACTCTGAATCTATACACCTACTTTTAAAAGCAAATGACTTGAGAATTCTGCTAATGTGTATGTCACAGTCATTAATGTAACTGAATAAGAATGTCCCCCACAGACTCAGATATTTGGACACTTAGCTGGTGGTGCTCCTTGGAAGGGATTAACAGATGCGGCCTTGCTGGAGGAAGTGAGTCCCCAGAGGTCAGCTTTGAGAGGTTAAAGACTGTTGCCATATTCAGTCTGCTTTCTCTGCTTCACACTTTGTGCCTGCAGATGTGAGCTCTCTGCATTCTACTCCAGCTGCCATGCCTGCTGCTTGCTGCATTGCTGCCCATCATGATGTCTATTAAACTATAAGCAAAGTTACTTTCTCATGGGAAGGGGAACAGGAAGGTCGCTTCCTCAGGTTTGCAGCTTGCTTGGGAGAACATCAGGTTCTCTGCGTGAGGAAGTGTCTCCTCTGTCTTGGTCGGCTGAGAATGACAAAGACCCTAGGTTGCCTGGAAACTAGCAAGCTGGGAGCAATCTCCTCATGCGATTTCTCTACAGATAATAAAATATATCTTCAAATTTAAAGCCAGGTATGGGGTATTACACCTATAATTTCAGTGTCTGGGAGGTAGAATGAGGAGAATCAGGAGTTCAAGGACAGCTTCATTTGCATAATGAGCTCAGGACCAGGCTAGGCTACAGAAACAGTATCTGTTCTGAATGAATACATACATACATACATACATACATACATACATAAAAAATTAAAAATAGTAATTCATTTGATTGCTCATTTAAGAGCACCTATGCTCACCAAGGTTTCTGCTGTGAAAAGCCAGTGAGAAAATCCTTATTGATGGTGTAATAAGGAGGGTAGACAGGTCTGATACTCAGATAGATGCTTAGACTATAGATATGGATCAGGAGTGCAGTACTTGCCTGTCTTTCAAGAGGCTGTGAGCTTGGTGTCTATATTGAAGGAAAAACAACACCAAGCAAAGCCCACAAGAAACTAAAACTGTTTTCTATACAAAATTGTCCCAACCAAAGACACTTCCCAAGTAATGGAAATTAGTCAAGTATCAGAAGAGAACAAAATTTACAAAGATCTGCCACTTCTCCCCAAATGGGGTTCTTTCCACTCTGAGACCAATCTGTCAACTCCAGAGGAGTGGCTGAAAAGTAGCCATGTTTTTAACAAACACCATACTAAAAGAATGAGGACTGCAATCTACAAATCTTCCAAATATTTTGATCTCTATATAAGGGGTTAGTATCTCAGAAATAAGAACAAACTAGAAGTAAACAAATCAAGTTTTCCAGAAATTAAACCCCACCTCACTTTAGTTTATCTGTAAAGTGGACTGAAGTAACTGGCAAGAAGCAACTGGCAAGACCAACTATATTCCATGTAGCAGCTATCCCTGGTGGTCAACGTGACTATATCTGGAATGAACTCTGACCTGGATCTTGGCTTAGAGATCTTGAGACACAGTGGCTATGAATCCCAGAAGATTTTGACAGTGAAATCTCTAAGTTCAAAGTCATCAGGGAGCAGGGCAGTGGTGGTACACACCTGTAATCCCAGCACTCTGGGAGGCAGAGGCAGGTAGATTTCTGAGTTTGAGGCCAGCCTGGTCTACAGAGTGAGTTCCAGGACAGTCAGCACTATATATAGAAACCCTGTCTCAAACAACCAAAAAAAAAAAAAAAAAAAAAAAAAAAAAGGAAACAAGAGTTGAACCTAACCAACTCTACAGTCTACTATCATTCTATACACTTAAAGAAAACAACACAGACAGATACACACAAACACACCGACAAACACACACACACACACAAATCCCTTCATGGGCTAAAGAAATGTCCCACTGGCTCCACAATTTAGAGTACTGAATGATTGTTTTTTTTTAAAAAAAGGATTTGTATCTAGTACCTTTATAGGGGCTCACAATCACCTGTGACTACATATGAAGAGATACCATAGGCAAAATGCCTACCATATTCTTTAGTTTTACCCTCCCTAGTACAGAGGATCAAATTCCTCTAATCTTTTTTTTTTTTTTTGAATTTTCGAGACAGAGTTTTTCTGTATAGACCTGGCTGTCCTGGAACTCACTCTGTAGACCAGGCTGGCCTCAAACTCAGAAATACGCATGTCTCTGCCTCTCAGAGTGCTAGGACTACAGGTATGTACCACCACTGCCCGGCGAAATCATCTATTCTTAAAGGAAGTTTTGTTAATTCAATATCAAGAACACATTTGTAGAGCCGGGCGGTGGTGGTGCACACCTGTAATCCCAGCACTCTGGGAGGCAGAGGCAGGTGGATTTTTGAGTTCGAGGCCAGCCTGGTCTACAGAGTGAGTTCCAGGAAAGCCAGGACTACACAGAGAAACCCTGCCTCGAAAAAATCAAATCAAAAAAAAAAAAAAAAAAGAACACATTTGTAAAATGTTAATATCTGGGAGTGGTTGGATATGCAGAGAAGGAACATTTGTAATCATTTTAATTTCTTTCTTTCTTTCTTTCTTTCTTTCTTTCTTTCTTTCTTTCTTTCTTTCCTTCCTTCCTTCCTTCCTTCCTTCCTTCCTTCCTTCCTTCCTTCCTTCCTTCCTTGTTTGTTTGTTTGCTTGCCTTCTTGCTTAATTTTTTTTGGATTTTTTGAGACAGGGTTTCTTTGTGTAGCTAGCCCTGACTATCCTGGAATGCACTCTGTAGCCCAGCTATTGTTATGCATTTTGATTAAAAAAAAACTTTTAAAAGGTTTGGTTCATCTGGCACTTAAAAGAAATAGACAAAAAGCAGGAGAAAAACATGTGGCTGTGACTTCTTTCTGGTGGCTTAAGTGAAAAACTCTCTGACTGTGAGTTTGAGGCTAGCCAAGTTGACAGAGCAAGTTCCAGGCCAGGCCTGCAGGGCCTACACAAAGAGAAACACTATTTTGAGGCCAGACAAAGCAAAGCAGAAAAGGTTCTGCTTTTTAATTTACAGACATATGCTTTTTGTTGTTGTTGCTTGGTTGGTTTTTGGGTTTTGGTTCCCCACCCCCACCCCCAAGACTGAGTTTCTCTGTATAGCCCTGGCTGTCCTGGAATTCACTCTGTAGACCAGGCTGGCCTCAAACTCAGAAATCCGCCTGCCTCTGCCTCCCAGAGTGCTGGGATTACAGGTGTGCGCCCACCGCCTGGCCTTTTGTTTTTCTTTTTTTTGGGTTTGACCTATGCTTTTTCTAGTACTATTGACCATAGAATTTTGATCATGAAGGCATGTTGGATTTTGTTTGTTTGTTTGTTTTGTTTTTTTGTTTTTCGAGACAGGGTTTCTCTGTGTAGCTCCAGCTGTCCTGGAACTCACTCTGTAGGCCAGGCTGGCCTCAAACTCAGAAATCCGCCTGCCTCTGTCTTCCAGAGTGCTGGGATTACAGGCATGCACCACCACCGCCTGGCAACAAAACCAACTTTTAATAAACAAGTAGATACCAGGAAATGCTCACAAAAATACTTAGCCTTTATTTCTCTTTCCTATAACAACCAATCAAAGAATGCAGAGACAATAGTAATTTTTAATTTTTATTTTTTCGAAGTAAAAAAAAGGCCTCAGCCGGGCGGTGGTGGTGCATGACTGTAATCCCAACACTCTGGGAGGCAGAGGCAGTCAGATTTCTGAGTTCAAGGCCAGCCTGGTCTACAGAGTGAGTTCCAGGACAGCCAGGGCTACACAGAGAAACCCTGTCTTGAAAAAAACCAAAAACCAAAAAAAAAAAAAACACAAAAAAACAAAAAAGGCCTCAAACCAAGACAACTACAAGATAATTTTATGAACATATATCATAATGAAATCCATTATTTTGAATACTAATGAAAAGGAATAGATTTTAATTGTTCTTACTAAAAAATTAGTGAGGGAATTAATGTATGCCAACTAGATCAAATTTGCTATGGCACAGTATCTAGATATTGTGCAATATCTGGCTTCTCATAACCGTATTTATCCTACATATTTCAAAATAATCCATTATACATAGATTATACAAAATAATCCATTATACATAATAAATTTTTATTTTTATGAAAATGTGGACACAAAGAGATGCATATACGTAGTAAGTTTCATGTTGAGTTTTATTAAGAGAGAATAAAAAGGGTAAAGGATAGAAGGAGCAGTTATTAGGCAAATACCTTACCGCAGCATCTACATTTGGAGGTGAGTCTCCATTAGGATCTGCCAGCATAGAAATGACATTAATCATGATGGTTTCCACAGTATGGATAGGTAACCAGCGTTCCTCTGGCTTCTCATAACCATATTTATCCTCCCCAGGCTCATGAAGAATAGAAATGCAAAACATCACCATTTTTATCAACTGTAAAATTATAGAATAAGAATTGTTTAAATTTGGTTACACATAATATATCACAAATGTGATACTTATGTATATAAAACATTATTTACATGGAGATTTCCTAAATGTAATCTACTAACTTTTAAGAATGTTACAGATTAACTATATTTTACATTCTTTAAAATTACAAGTAATTGCAGACCTCCACTGCTGTCCCTGATTCAAAGGACATGCCGTCTCTTTTCTACTTCTCCAATTCTTTATTCTCAGCATTTACAGTTGTCTTTATCTCAAATTCTAGTTAAGATGGTCCTCAAGGTTCAGCAAATAAAAATTGTAAAGGGGGAGGAGAGTTCACACCCTACAGTCCCAGAGAATCTGACACCCTTTTCTGGCTTCTGTGGATACCAGGCATGCATGTGGTATACAGACATATATATATATATATATATATATATATATATATATATATATATATATATATATATATATATAAGCAAAACATCCACATACTAAAAATAATAAAATAGGGGCTAGAGAGATGTTGCAGTGGTTAATAACACTGGGGCTCTTGCAGAGTACCTAAGTTTAATTCCCAGCTCCCACAAGGCAATTCACAATCATCTGTAATTCTGCTTCCAGGGGAGCCAATCCCTTTGTCCTACATCCATAGGTACATGGTACACATACATATATGCAGACAGAACACTCATAAACATAAATATACACAATAACAAAAGCTTTAAAATAAATAAGTGATACTCATAATCTACTTCACAAACTCATTTTAAATGCAAGTTCCATATAGTAACAGTCAGTGGGGTAGAAATACAGAAATATCCTCAATTTTATAGGGGATAAAGAAAGACACAACTATATCTCACTTTGCACTATTTTATCCAAAAGTAAATATTCTCAAAAAAATCCTACAGTGTTAATCTATAAACATATTCAAATAATTATATCAGCAATTAATAAAAGTAACTTTTCACAGTAAATGTCTTCTGTCAAAAATACTATTATTACTTGAAGAAGTTTACAAAACAAGTAGGAATAAATAAATTTTCTGAGTATAAAAAGATTTCAATCAGTAATAACATATGTATGCTTGTTTGGTTGGCTGTTGTTTTGAAAGAGTTTTAACTGTCCCTGTTAGCAATCTTCCTATCCCAACTCATGGTTAAAGAACACAGGGAGACTGAGGGAATAGGGAGAGACAGAAACAGAAGGAGGGAGGGAGGAAAGGAGGGAGGGTGGGTGTTTGTATGTCAAGGGATATAAAATTAATCAATCCAACAAGTACTTTTGGAAGCCCTACTGTAAAGCAAAATTACTCTTCACATGTAATCAAAAACTCATGTTTTTGCTGATTTATACAGAAACTTTCCTTTAACTGAGGTTTCTCTTCTTAACCCACTCCCATGGCTTGTGAAATCCAACAAAATGGAATTAACAAATAAAAAAGGAACAGTATTAAACATTGTAACATTCAGCCCAAAATGTTGTTTTTGTTTTCCCCTACATTTTACAAAATAAGGAACTGTCTTTGAAAAAATGAGATTGAATAATTGTATATAATTCCATCAGAAGGAATCTACTTAAGATCAAGATTTGGGAGATAGGAACTGAAGGGTATATGTAGCTCAGAGAAAAGAGGACTTGCCCAGAATGCATAGCCTTGGTCCCACATCCAGCATCCTATAAACCAGTCATGACAGCACATATTTATAAGTTCAACACTCAAGAGGTAAACATAAATAGAAAGATTAGTAGTTCAAGGATATCCTTAGCTACAAGATCAAGGCCAGCCTGGAATGCATGAGACCTTGTATCAACCCCCAACCCCCAAATCATTAATGGGTGTGTTAGGATTACTCCATTGTTAAGAGTATTCGCTGTTCTTCCAGAGGACTTGAGTTTGATTCCCAGCAACTATGTGGCAGCACAACCTTATATAATTGTAGTCCTAGGATATACAAAACCCACTTTTGTGATCTTGAGGCACCAGGTACACATATACAAGGACCCACCTACATGCAGGCAAAGCACTCATACACACAGAACAAATTAATAATAATATAGTGTGGTGGCCCATGCCTTTACTCACATAATATATGAGGTGGAAGCAGACAGATTTCTGAGTTCCATGCCAGCCAAGGGTAGATGATAAGACCTGATAGATAAATAGATAAGATAGATAGATAAGATAGGTACAATAGATAAGATAGATAGATAAAATATATAGATAAGACAGATAAGATAGATAGATGATAGATAAGATAGATTAGATAGATAGATAGATAGATAGATAGATAGATACATACATACATACATACAAACATACATACATACATACATACATAGGATAGATAAGATAGATAGATAGGATAGATAGATAGGATAGATAGATGATAGATAGATAATAGATAGATAAGATAGATAGATAGATGATAGATAGATAGATAAGATAGATAATAGATAGATAGACAGATAAGATAGATAGATAGATAGATAGATAGATAGATAGATAGATAGATAGATAGATAGATAGATAGATAGAAAGATAAGATAGATAGATAGATAGATAGATAGATAGATAGATAGATAGATAGATAGATAGATAGATAGATAGATAGATAGATAGGATGGGTGGATACATACATACATATACACATACATACATACATACATAAGCAAACACCACAATAATAATAATAACAATTTTAAAAGAAAATGACTTTTAAAAAGCAAACATTTGGTAGAACAGTAATGGTGAATGTTTTTTGTCCCAGTACTCAAAAGGCAGAGGCAGGAAGATCTCTAAGAGTTAGAGGCCAGTCTAGTTTACAGAGTGAGTTCCAGAACAGCCAGGACTACACAGAGAAACCCTGTCTCAAGAAACAAAAACAATTACTAGTCATTTAAATTTGAATCATTTTCCCCAGTTTCTTTTCTATTAGCTTCAGAGTGTCTGGCTTTATGTGGAGGTCCTTGATCCATTTGGATTTGAGCTTAGTACAAGGAGACAAGGATGGATCAATTCGCACTCTTCTGCATGCTGACCTCCAGTTGAACCAGCACCATTTGTTGAAAAGGCTATCTTTTTTCCATTGGATGTTTTCAGCCTCTTTGTCGAGGATCAAGTGGCCATAGGTGTGTGGGTTCATTTCTGGATCTTCAATCCTGTTCCATTGATCCTCCTGTCTGTCACTGTACCAATACCATGCAGTTTTTAACACTATTGCTCTGTAGTATTGCTTGAGGTCAGGGATACTGATTCCCCCAGATTTTCTTTTGTTGCTGAGAATAGTTTTAGCTATCCTGGGTTTTTTGTTGTTCCAGATGAATTTGATAATTGCTCTTTCTAACTCTGTGAAGAATTGAGTTGGGATTTTGATGGGTATTTCATTGAATCTGTATAGTGCTTTAGGCAAAATGGCCATTTTAACTATATTGATTCTACCAATCCATGAGCATGCGAGGTTTTCCCATTTTTTTTTGAGGTCTTCTTCCATTTCCTTCTTCAGAGTCTTGAAGTTCTTGTCATACATATCTTTCACATGTTTGGTAAGAATCACCCCAAGATACTTTATACTGTTTGAGGCTATTGTGAAGGGGGTCATTTCCCTAATTTCTTTCTCAGCCTGCTTATCCTTTGAGTATAGGAAGGCCACTGATTTGCTTGAGTTGATTTTATAACCTGCCACTTTGCTGAAGTTGTTTATCAGCTGTAGGAGCTCTCTAGTGGAGTTCTTTGGGTCACTTAGGTAGACGATCATGTCGTCTGCAAATAATGATAGTTTGACTTCTTCCTTTCCAATTTGTATCCCTTGGACATCGGTACAGGGAGAAAGTTTCTGAACAGAACACCAATAGCGTATGCTCTAAGAGCAAGAATTGACAAATGGGACCTCATAAAATTACAAAGTTTCTGTAAGGCAAAGGACACCATCAAGAGGACAAATCAGCAACCAACAAATTGGGAAAAGATCTTCACCAATCCTACATCAGATAGAGGGCTAATATCCAATATCTATAAAGAACTCAAGAAGTTAGACTCCAGAAAACCAAACAATCCTATTAAAAAATGGGGTACAGAGTTAAACAAAAAATTCTCACCTGAAGAACTTCGGATGGCGGAGAAGCATCTTAAAAAATGCTCAACTTCATTAGTCATTAGGGAAATGCAAATCAAAACAACGCTAAGATTTCATCTTACACCAGTCAGAATGGCTAAGATTAAAAATTCAGGAGACAGCAGGTGTTGGAGAGGGTGTGGAGAAAGAGGAACACTCCTCCACTGCTGGTGGGGTTGCAAATTGGTACAACCACTCTGGAAATCAGTCTGGCGGTTCCTCCGAAAACTGGGCACCTCACTTCCAGAAGATCCTGCTATACCACTCCTGTGCATATACCCAGAAGACTCCCCACCATGTAATAAGGATACATGTTCTACTATGTTCATAGCAGCCCTATTTATAATTGCCAGATGCTGGAAAGAACCCAGGTATCCCTCAACAGAAGAGTGGATGCAAAAAATGTGGTATATCTACACAATGGAGTACTATTCAGCCATTAGAAACAACGAATTCATGAAATTCTTAGGCAAATGGATGGAGCTAGAGAATATCATACTCAGTGAGGTAACCCAGACTCAAAAGGTGAATCATGGTATGCACTCACTAATAAGTGGATATTAATCTAGAAAACTGGAATACCCAAAACATAATCCACACATCAAATGAGGTACAAGAAGAAAGGAGGAGTGGCCCCTGGTTCTGGAAAGACTCAGTGAAACAGTATTCAGCAAAACCAGAACGGGGAAGTGGGAAGGGGTGGGTGGGAGGACAGGGGAAGAGAAGAGGGCTTACGGGACTTTCGGGGAGTGGGGGGGCTAGAAAAGGGGAAATCATTTGAAATGTAAATAAATTATATCGAATAAAAAAAATTAAAAAAAAAATTTGAATCATTTTAGATTTAAAGCTATAGAATCTTAAAATATTTTAATTTCACACGTCACTTCAAAAATGAGAATATCTATCTTATTAATTAACAGATTAATATCTGTTGACATGAAATTTATTTTTATTGTGCTATATATAGCAAATAAAATTACAATTTTTTCCATTTCTCAGTTAAGAATTAAAAATCACAATGATACACAATTACAACCACTATACATCTTCCTCAAATCAAATTGCCTATACAAATTCTTTACTTTCCCTAAATCTTCAGTATCTAAAATGCCCCGTTCTATTTTAATTAAATATTTCACTGAAGCAGAATCACACAATCAGTTTTGTTCTTTTAAATTTGTCATATTTCAATTATCATGTCTTCAAGATTCATCATTAAATGTTGGTAGAATGCATTCCAAGTTGAATGACCAAAATTAGAATCATGCCGAATCACACTTTTAAAATAAATATGTCATTTATATAGTCATCAGAAATAAACACTGATGCCATTATGGCTGTCTTATTCAAGACAAAAGTTCTTCTATACTGACACTGTTTAAATTCTAGTGATCTCTGATTTAAGCAACATTTCCAAAAGTATGTTGAATGACAACTATGTTCTCTGTGAGATGTTAATTATTAACTCTATAGCTAGCTATACACTTAATATTTACATTTATTTTGCCAAAATGCTCTTCATTCCCCATACAATGTTTTGTCTGTTATTTTTTCCCTTTCATCTCATTGCTCTTTACAAATGGATTTATTTCTAATACTAAATCCACTTGAAAACCCTGTATGAAAGCTAGGCATGACAGTACAAATCTTTAATTCCAGCACATGACAGGCAAAAGCAGGATAATTTCTGAGTTTAATGCCAGCCTGATCTACATACATAATTTCAGGCTAGCCAATGTTACAGTGACAACCCGTCTCAAAAATAAAAGAACCAACCAACCAAACAAACAAACAAAAAAAAAAACTAAACCAAAATGACAAACAAGTAAAAACCAACAACAGAAGAGAGAGAGAGGTCTAAACTGACATACATCTAAGCTACACAAATTACTATTTGCCATGTAGTGTTTTTGGAAATTATTTTATTATTATTATTGTGTGTATCTATGAACACATAGGCCACAGACCATGTGCAGAGGCCAGAGCATAACTTAGTGGAATGCGATCTCTACCTCTATATGGATTCCAGGGATCAAACTCAGATTACTAGGCTTCCATGGCAAGAACTTTAACTCACTGAACAATTTTACCAGCTATCCCCATAATAACTTTAACACCCAACACATTATTCATCTAGTTGAAGCATACAATCCAATTGTTTCTATATAGTACACTTCTCAGTTATACAACCAAAGCACACACACTTTTAGGAACTTTTGTCATCATTACCACCCCCACAAATTCTTTTATAATCTATATTGACCCTTCTCCCCTTCAAGCTGTCCAGCAGTCCTAAACAACCATGAATATACTCTTCAGAGTTGCATATTCTTGAAATTTCATAAGTGGAATTATTAAATGATTGCTTCCATCTGTTTGTTAATTTGAAAAAAATATTTATTTTCCATGTATGAACATATGCCTGTGTATGGCCGTGCATGTGAAGGCAGACACTGACAGATACCAAAGGCATCTGGTTTCACTTTTTTGTTACCAAATCATACCAAACACTTTTATAAATCAAATCACGTTTCATTATATGTATATGCAGTATTTTGCTTTTACTTTCATCAACTGATAGGCACTAGTATTATGGCTAACTTTTAGCCATAACTTTTTAGCTAACATAAATAATTCTGCAATCTATAAGATTTTGGGATACACCTTTACAACTTTCTTTGTTGTATAGCTAGAAGAGTACATGTTTGCATCATCACCACATACATTTTATGCAATGTTGAAGAGCAAATCTAAGATTTTGTGCATGCTAGGTAAACACTCCCAGAGTGTGGTAGCGGCTCTTGCCTGTAAGCCGACCAATTGGCAACTTAAGACACAAAGATTACCAAAAGTTCAAGGCAAACTTTAGCTACATAGTGAGGTCCATGCTGATCTGGAACTCAAGCCTGCTACTCCTCATCTCCAAACAAAGCAGAATACTAAGAAAAAAGAAAGAAAAGGGAAGGAAGGAAAGGAAGGAAGGGAGGGAAGGAAGGAAGGAAGGAAAGAAGGAAGGAAGGAAGGAAGGAAGGAAGGAAGGAAGGAAGGAAGGAAGGAAGGAAGGAAGGAAAGAAACTAAGAACCTTTGTATTTAGAGTCAATTACAAGACCATATGCACAAAAAACCATAAAATCACTTAGCACTTTTACTGAGATAGTTGTGAAATCTTTAGTGACAGATCATTAAACTTGCAAATGTGAAAATAATATTAGAAAACTTACCATTTGGGGGCCAAATCTCTGTAATGAATTTCATTTTAGGAGGCCGGAGGGGATAATCTTTTGGGAAAATGAGATAAGCCTTAAAAACACCACCTTCACTGAAAAAAATAAAAGAAAAACCAGGTTCATGAATTTAAGTTATTCTTTATAAGTACTCAATCAGACAAATAAAAGGGTACAGATGATAAGCCAACAAAAAAGGTAGACAAAAATACTAGTTTCCTAAATACAAATACACAATTTAATCAACTACTATAAGTTCTGCTTTGCTAAACTCTCAGGTAATTAGTAAAACTAAAAGGAACACTTGGAAACAGAGGTGTCCAGATCAGATTATTGGTGATATGGTAAAAGTCTTTTCAGTATATGTCTTCAAATGAAATTCAGGAAGTTTAATCTTGTCTACATGATTCAATTTGCTGAATTTTCTATATTGGTTTCAAATAATCTTTCTTCTATGCTCTGGTCATACCCAGACCTCTTTCTCATCTTAAAGTTTAGGCATATATTTTATGATTTCCCTTTCTGGTATCAGATTGCCATACTTCTATTTATCTCGTTTGTTCATTTCATCATATATTAAAACTTCATTAGAAGGACAGTAATAAATAAAAACGTCTCCCAGAGAGGTTTTATACTACTAACTTTCCAGAATGGAAATGCTGCAATATTGATACTCTGTCTGTACTATCTAATGTAGTACCCAGTAACACTCTGAAAATGGCTTGTGTCTTGGTTAGTTTTTATTATCTACTTGACCCTAGAACCACCTGAAAGGAGAACACTTCCATTAAAGAATTTTCTGGGTCATATTTGCCTATGATAATGTCTGTGAAAGATTGTCATGACTGATGACTGACATGGGAGGACCCAGTCCACTGTGAATAGCAATCCCTGAGCAGATGAATTATGTGAATGCTAACTGGAGACTACAGAAATTATTCAATTGTAAAGAGTACTTATTCTTGCAGAGGATATAGGTTTGATTCCCAGCACCCAAATGGCAACTCACAATTAACTGTCCATACAGCTAGAAGAAATCAAGTCAGCCTTAGGAAGCAAAAATGACTAAATGGTGATATTCACATGGAATTCTAGCACCTGATATCTAGCTCAAGGTCATCCTGGCCTACACAGCAAGACCCAGTCTCTAAAAGGTGTGTATTAGACTGATAAGATGGTTCAGGAAATAAAGGCACTTGATACACAAGCCTGACACCTGAGCTCTGTCACCAAAACCTACTTAAAGATGGATGGAAAGAACAAACTCTACAAATTTGTCACCTGGCCTCTTTATCTATGCTGTGGAGCACATACCCACATACACATTATGCACATTCACACTAACAAGTAATTTTTAAAAGATGGGGACAGATGTTTGTACACTGACATAAAAATAGAAACACAGCTGTGGTCACAGCCAAGTGGTTAAGGCAACAGACTAGAAATCCTTTCTCCAAGCACAGGTTCCAATCCTGCTGACTATTTGCTGGTCTGTTTAAGCCCATGTGTAATGTTAACACTCAACAGAATGCTGTTCTTCATCCTTCAAGTTTGGGGGAAGTCTCTAGTCACTGTGGTTATGAGCTTGGAGGATTGTAGTGCGGGATTATGAATAGAGATATTGCTATATATGTATACTAAAAAAAAAGTGAGGGGCTGGAGAGATGGTTCAGCAGTTCGAGCACTCATTGATTGCTCTTCCAGAGGTCCTGAGTTCAATTCCACATGGTGGTTCACAACCATCTGTAATGGGATCTGATGTCCTCTGATATATGTGAAAATAGCTACAGTGCATTCATAATCATAAATTAATCTTTAAAAAGAATATAGGAAAGAAAAAATGGCAGAGATCCTATCTCAAAAGAAAAAAGCCAGGCTCTGAGTTGGAAGCCAGCCTGGTTTCCAGAGTGAGTTCCAGGACAGCCAAAGATACATAGTGAAACCCTGTCTCAAAAACAAAATCAAATGATGATGATGATGATGATGATGATGATGATGATGATGATAACAGCAATAATAACAATAAGAACAACACGTTACATGTAACAATTATTAACTGTAGGATATAAGACATGGGATCCTTTTAATGTGCTTTGCACATTTCAGTACAGATTGAAATTTTAATTATAAATACTGGTTTTTATTACTTTTTTCTGCTTAAAAAATGTTTGAGATTATTTAGCAGTTGAGGGAACTAGCTGATATTCCAGAAAACCAGGCTTTAATTCCCAACACACACACAGACAAGCATCTGTACCTCTAATTCCAAGGCTATCAGCCACCCTCTTATGGACTCCATAGGCACTGCATGCACAGGGTAAACATTAAAGGGGAAGTGGGGAGCTAGGGCATGCTATTAATATCAAATATTTCCAAATAGTAAGGAGGTAAGCTGAGGGCTCAGAGTCTGAAAAGAAAATCACACTTGATGAAAACAGTAAGAAAAAGTTCATAAAAGATTAAATGGAAAAATGGTAAAGCGCACAATGAAGGGGATAATTTGGTGAAAAAATTAACATTTATATATGGAGAGTCTGTGTGGTTGTGCATGCTTGGCAACTCAAGGTGATTCTCATAAGTTCAAGGCCAGCCTAGTCAAACAATAAAGACCATATCAGCCTGAGAAAGATCTTTTCTCTTGATTTTAAGGGTGGGGGAATAAAAGAGGGTGGTACATAATACAAATAAAGGTCTCTAAAAAAGGAATAAAACTAGTTTCTGAGGCAATGGGAGGAGACTAGCAGAAAGACATCTAGGAACAGAGGTCCTCTGTTACTTCACCATTATGTCTTTGCCACAGAGTTCAATCTAGTTTGTGTACTGTACCTTTAAAAATATGGTCCCAGGAACAGGGGGTATGTATCAGTTGATGGACACTTGGAAAATACATGACTATATGATGAACTCTGGGTTTGATTCCCCAGTAGGAAAAATAAAGGTTAAAAAAAAAATCCATAGAATCCCAATTGGTAGAAGATTTACCAAGATCTTTACAAAAGAGTCTATAGCTGGTTTGGGACTACCGGACCCTTGACTTGCAGCTCTAAGGGGCCCCCAATTCACCAACATCTCAGTGACATTAATGCTGTTGTTCCCTGTGGGAAGCAATGGAAAACTTCAGATAAACTGAGATAGGTCCCTTTTCATTATTCTTTAACAACTTTATACATGAACTTTATATATTTAATTTTAGTCATTTGAACCCCATTATCGTCTCTCAACACTGAGCCCCCTCATTCTCACTTCTCCCATTTTCATATCCTTCTTCCTTTTCTTTCCTTTCCTCTCTTTTTTTCGTTGTCTTTTTTTTCTGTGACCAACTCAACTTAATTAAGGTTGCTTGCAGGGGCATGAGTTAGTGGTTATTTATTGAAGCATGGGCAATTTGGCAATGGCTGTAATTATGAGAAGAATGATTCTTCCTCTTCTAGCAACCATTAACTGCCAACAGCTCCTCACGAGGCCGCACAAGCCCCTTCCCCACATGTACAACAGTGTGGATTCAGGAGCACAATGGCATTGCCATCGCCAGAAGGCAGCAAAGATTGGTCCCTATAAACATGACGCCTGATTTAACAACAGCAGTGATCCAAAGTGCGGTACCAGTACTGGAAACACATTTCTGTGGTGATGAGGTGGAATGGAAAGAAAAGGAGCCATTTAATGAAGCAAAATCAGAAAAGTTACAAACAAGAACACTATATTGAATAGTGCATAGTGCTCACTAGGTAGCTCTTCTGTGCCTTGATGAATTCTTTGCTATCCCAACTCCACACAGTTCTGACACCAGTGCGAGGCTTGTTGTGCCCTTGGTCAGTTACCCTGTTCCAGGAATCCTGTTTATAATTAGTTCAAATCTTATTTTCAGTGTGAATACTTTTTCTTTGCTTCACTTTGAGCTTTCTTGACAGATTTCTTTTCTATTATCACTTCTTTTGGCCTGTCACATGAGCTTATCAAAGACAAGGGGACAACATAACTACATGCCTGTCTGCTCATAAACCAAATAACAGAAAGAACTAACGCCACTAATACAGTGAATCATAACTCATTAACATGACTTCTGATATAATTAGACTATACTGATAGGGAACTGGTGTTAATTAACTGTGGCAAGTAAAAGCCAGAGTCATGTAAAAGAAGAAACAATTACACTTAAAGTAATTTTAAAATGAATGAACTGAATCACCACAGATTTAAGAAATAGAACTTGAGTATCTTCCTACATCTTATAATAATCAAAGAAGCGGGGAGGTCCCTGAAGACGCAATTCCATCTAGATTAATAGATGAGAAGAAATTTGTCCTACAATTCCAACTCTGGTACCAGTAACAAAATTATGGGTACTATTATGTTTTTATGACATTCCTTTTACAAAGTCAGTAATATTTTTTCATTGGTTGAATGGACCAAGAGAGAATAATATTAGACAATACTTGTAGAAATTCAACCAGACACTATCATACAAATATACACAGCGACTGCAACTGGTACTATTCTCTAATGTGCTCACAGAATCCTCATTACCACCCACAAGGCAAGTGGCATTATCATCACCTGTATGTATAGCAGAATGCCAGAGAACAAGGAAGTCCAATAATTCATCTACAGATAGGCCAACAGTAAGCAATAAAGCCAGGATCTGAACTCAAAAAGCAACTTCACAAATCAAGCTGTTCAAAATGCTATTTCTCTCTGCTTTCTGTACAAAATAAACACAGTCATCAGGAAGGGTACCCAGTACTGATCCCTAGATGTTGCACAGATATCACTCAGTGATGTTCAACACCACACACAGTTGGCTCTCCTGGGACATCAAGTACAACAAACAATGACCCACTGAGTTAGAAAAACCATTCCAAGTTGCTAAGGGTGGCAGGAGAACAGAGTGAAAAAAAAATCAAAATAAGTCCATTATTTTCTTCTATGGAAAACTGACATAAATACAAGAAGATCACTAATAAAATTCACTTTGTAAGACTAGAAAAAGTCTTGTATTTATCATAAATGTGTCTAAGAAGAGTGCTGTTACAACAAGCTATGGAGCATCAACAAATTCCACTGACATTTTCAATATCTCTGACCCTGAAAGTTAATCATACTGCTTGCAGATGTCTGATCTCACAAGAATTCCATAAGGAGCAGGAACGTGAGGGCCTAATAAGGATGTGTGACACAGGAGCAAAGGGATTAGTTAACTAAAATAAGTGGATTCCTCTCTAAATATAATCCGCTCATAAGGACATTTAGAACATTTGTATCTCATTAGGGGTATTAAGTGAGGAAAAGAGTCTCAGTACCAAACAATCCTAATTATAATTCATCTTAGGAAATAAAGTGAGTTTTCATAACTGAAACGGAAAATGTATAGCAGGAAACATCTTTAATATAATAACAGAACTGTCACCAAACTCAGAAACTAAAGCAAACACAGCAGGCTAAAGGAACACAATGAAAACTAACTGCTCTCAGAATGACAATGGCTTTTCATGTTTCTCAAAACATGCTTCTTCCTCTGTCATCATAACAACCCAAAGCAGAAGTAAGATGACTGAGAAAAAGAGACTCAGTTTGTAAGCAGCAGGAGACATAATAACGGTTTACTCTAACACATCTTCCATGAAGGTGACACAAGAAGTAAAATCAAGGCAGTTAATAAGGCAACTTCACCATCAGTGGGCTTCCATGTGGGGAAAACTCTGTCTACTTCGCCATCTCACCAGAAAGGAGAGCTTGCCAAACAAGTGTTGCAACAATAAATAAATAAATAAATAAATAAATAAATAAATAAATAAATAAATTTTACAGAAATGGAATGCATGGTGTGACTTCTTGTTGTTAGATGTTCAAAGACAACTTTAGTAGAATTGAAAAGAGAAACTTGAAAGCAGGTAAGCTGTAAACCTCAACAGCTGTCACAGAATTGAACAGGGAAGGGTTTGAGTTAAGCCAACATGGAGGTCAGCCACCTGGCAGATAACAGCTACAGGGCAGACACAAAAGCTTTCAAGAAAAGGAGACCTAAAGGACTAGAGAAAGCATATTTAGCTCTGGCCAGCAACCTAAAGACAGAAGAGAAGAAGGAGGAATATATATGTTCCGTTTTGAGTCAGAATTCACAATGGCAGGCAGACCCAGCATAAGCTGATGGTAGCTCTGTAGCTTCTGCATCGAAGATGCAAATTCCAGGAAGGGAACTTAAGATAATAAAACAGTAGGTCAGTGTTGGGTATCCATCACAGCTTCGGCCTCTTACTGTGGTAAGAGTCTCCCTCAGAAGGTAGGGCTGTCTCGTTGCCTTTTTGAGCTCCACAACCTTATTGCAAGCAGTTAATTTTCTAAATTTCAGATAGGAAGTAATCACTACCCTCTCCTAGCATAGTTCCTCTCGGGAAGCACTGGAGAAAACTTGGTCCAGTGCCTACTCTCAAGGCTGTTCATCTCCATGACTAAAATCACGAGGCATCTCTCTCTTTGTTGAGAGCTAGGGCTTTCATGCTCCTAGTCTACACCATGTCCACAGGAAAGACGGGGCAGGCATAGGCATCAGTGTTTTCATATTAGGTACAAGTATTTGCCTCGATTACTTTTAAGTATCTATTTGAAAACTGTGAAAGGGTTGTTCTGTGGAAGTAAAAGAGACAGTTGCATCATTATCCAGCGGTGGCTAAGAAAACACTTTACCATGACATAACAGAAAGATCAGAGGACAGGGAACTAATTTCCTACTGTAAGACTCAACCCAGGTTTTAAAAAGCTGATTTCTCAGCCAACAAAAGCAATCAGAACAATAGTCTATGTTATCATTAATTTTACACTTTCCAGTATGGCCCCACTCCTCTCTGTAGTAAGTCTTTGCTATGGGGAATTAGGGTTGGGGAAAGAATATAGGGATTTAGATCAGTCAATGAATTTTGCATGATGTATGTATATATGTACGTATGTATGTATGTATGTATGTATGTATGTATGTATGTATGTATGTATTTGATAAATGAACTGTCCTTTCTTGATTAGGCAACTTTTCCTTTCATTGAAAAATAGTGTCAATCCTGTTCCTATTCCTACCTCCCCTGGTCCACCTACAAATTCTGTTTTCCCTTTCCAGAAGATCCATGTACCCACCCCCATCACAGTCCTCTCTCCTTGTTACTTACCCTCTCTGGGTTTGTGACTTGAAGTATGATTATCCTTAACAACTGATATCTACTTACAAGTGAGTATATATCATGCTTGCCTTTCTGGATCTATGTTGCCTTGCTAAATATCATGGTATTTTTGATTGGTTGTTTGTTTGTTTGTTTGGTTGGTTGGTTGGTTAGATGGTTGGTTGGTTCATTGGTTTGTAGTCTAATCTATTTGTCTGAAAATTTCACATTGTCATTTTTTAACATCTGAGTAATACTCCATTGTTTAAGTGTATATTTCCTTTATCCATTCTTTGGTTGAGGAAAATCTAGGTTGTTTCCAGAGTCTGACTATTATGAATAAAGCAGCTATAAACATAGTTGAGCAAGTGTCTTTGTGGTAAGATGGAGTGTCTTTGGGTATATGCCCAGGAGTGGTATAGCTGTGTCTTAAAGTAAATCAATTCCAAATTTTCTGAGAAACATCCATATTGACTTCCAAAGTAGCTGTACAAGTTTGCACTCTGACCAAGAATGGAAGAGTGTTCCCCTTGTTCCACATCCTCACCAGCACGGGTTGTTACTTGTGTTATTGGTCTTAGCCATTCTGACAGATATAAGATGAAATCAGAAAGTAGATTCAATTTGCATTTCCCTGATGGCTAAGGATATTAAATGTTTCTTTAAGTGTTTTTCAGCCATTTGAGATTCCACTATTTGAAACTCTCTGTTTAGATTTGTATCTTATCTTTAATTGGATTATTTGGCTTGTTGATGTATAGTTTCTTGAGTTCTTTATGTTTTTTAGATATTAGAATTCTATGCGATGTGGAGTTGGGTTGGAGATGGAGGGACAGAGGGAGAGAAAACTAGAGTTGGAGAGCATTTAGAGGTTGATGGAGAAACCCAGTATAGAAGAAACTTCCAGGAATTTTTAAGGGTGATCCTAGCAAGAATTCCTACTAGTGAAGGACACATAGCCTGAACTGGTCATCTTCTGTACTGTAACCAGGCAAGGCTTCTCGTAGTAGCACTAGGACACTAACTGAGCCACATAACCTTCAATGTACTGGCTTCTGTGCTGTTTTAAGTGGGAACTGTAGCACTATTTCCCCCTCTTGTGGTTTTAGGTGAATGTAATCAAGGAGAGACCAAAGATTGATGAACACAAACCTTACTCATGCTCATTCAAGGACTGTACTGAAGTAGAGCTGGTGGCCGTGATATGCCCTTACTGTGAGAAGAACTTTTGCCTAAGGTAATCACTAAACCCTGCAAGCTTTGTGTATCCATTTAGCTGTATATAATTAATGGACCAGAGCCAGCTCTCTGATGCTTGTAAACACCGTCATCAGTCGGATCATGAGTGTGAAAAGATGGAGGTCCCAAAGCCTCGAATGGCTGCCACACAGAAACTTGTCAGAGATATTGTTGGTGAGTCCCACAAGTTCCATGGCTGCTTTCCTTCCTAGAGCACATCTGTCACTCCCCAACTCCTGCCCCGTATACGTTTCATCCCCAGGTATGGGGGCTTTGCTTTTCATTTGTTGGGCTGCAGAGATGTGTTGATTGTGTGTTAGCAGTTGCAGTAGGTGTGCTGATGAGGCTGGCATGGTGAACTGCTCTGTCTACAGAATATGTTCTACTAAACTCTTTTGTAAATGCTGCTGACCATACGCGGTAGTTCCAGGACAGAGCCTGGCTGCAATTAGCTTAGCTTCTCTGACAATGTATTAATTTAATAGAACGTTTTTATTCCATATTAAGGGTAGTGCCCTTGTTCAAAAAGTGTTACATAAAAGGGCAGGAGGTTGCTTTAGATTAAATAGGTTAGGCCAAAAAGAAACATGTGCCTGTGGACTTTCTGAAGTAGACATTGTTTAGATGGACCATCAGTAATGTAGATCTCTACTGTGTAGTTTGCGTATGCTGAAGACCGCAACGGTTTAGCTGGGCATGGTGGAGCATCTTCAATCCACCAGAGGCAGTTGGGTCCCACCAGTGTTCCTTAGGGAGAGCTTGTCTCAAAGCAAGAGAAAAAGAGGGAGGGAAGGAAGGAGGGAGGGAAGGAGGGAGGCAGGGAGGAAGGAACAAAGGAAGGAAGGAAGAAAAAATCTGGAAGCTGACGGGGATGCCTCCCATGCCTGTACTTCTTCCTTAGATGCCAAGGCAGGAGGGTCAGCAGGTAAGGGTCGCAGAGGCGCAAAAAGCAGCAGGACAGCCGCGAAGGTAGCACTGATGAAGCTGAAGATGCAGGTGGATGGCGAGAAGTCCCTGCCGCAGGTGAGCTGAGCAGAGGTTGAATATCCCTCGGCCCCTCCCTTCCTCTCCAGTGAACACAGCTTAACCCATACTTGCATCACTGCGGAAGATCGCGTGCGCGAGTCTGTAAATCCCACATCCTCCTGCCCATTTCCACTTTATAGAGACGGCAGTGAGCCGTGAGAGTCCCTCTTCACTATTCCCACATTTTGCATCATGATTTAAACATTTTTCTGTACTAATATTTTTCTGTATGGTCCAGTTCATTCAGAATGTGCATTTTTTAAGTTGTATGACTGTAACCTACTTTATTTTTCTAAATAATCTCAAATTATTCAGTGCATGATTTTTAACAAGTGTTTTTCCCGATCAGGGTTCAATTAACCGAGCTAGAGTGAGCGCCAAGCAGGTGGAAAACCCCAGAGTGTGCAAGCATACCTAGTTGCATGCCTTCCTACAGATTCCTTAGTGAACTTTCAGCCATTGTATGTGTCCCAGCTTGCTTCTCCGCTGCTGTGATAAAACACTGACTAAAACCAACGCGGGGAAGAAGCGGTTTATTCCAGCTTCCACGTTACAGTCCATCATTGAAGGAAGCCAGGGCTGAGCTCAGGCCAGACCATGAGGAACATTGCCCATCGGTTTGCTGCACCTGCCTCGCTCAGCCTGCTTCCCTGTGCAGCTCACGGGTGACACACCCATATGGCGCTGGGCCCTTCTCCGTCAGCTGGCAATCTAGAAAATGCCATACAGACGTGCAGACGGCCCAGTCTGATGGAGGCGGTTCCCGAGTTGAGGCTTTTTTCCAGGTGTCTCTAGTTTGTGTAAAGTCAACAAAAATTAACCAGCACAATATGTTATATGCTCTCCCTATATTATATATGTGTATGTGCATCCATATAAATATATTTATAAATGTATAGTGGTAAGGGCTACAAATGAAGTGAGATGGGTTTCAGATAGACTATGTCATCTCTTCTCTCTGATTTATGTTCTGCTGCCTAGTAGAAAAGACCTCACATGTGCTGCACTGCTGACGGCCTTTAAAGCATCATATTCCATGGAACATGTGACTATTCGCCATTTTCCTATTGATGAATGTTGATTCTGTTCCCGCTTATGGCCATTGTGGTGTTGGATTGTTTTCTCTTTGTTTGAGATAGGTTCTTGTGTAGTCCGGACTGCTCCAGGAGTCCATGTACCTCTCTGCTCCGCGTTCCGCTGTCCTTTAGATGACCCTCAGATCCACCATCATTAATTGAGACTTTTTTATTGAGGATGATAGAAATTTATCTGGTGTGAGTTTCTTATTTTTAGAAGTAATCTTTTTTGTATCTTGATAACATTTACTCCTCACTGGTGTCCAAGCATGCGCAGTCCGCTGTACTCCGCGCATGCGCAGTCCGCTGTACTCCGCGCATGCGCAGTCCGCTGTACTCCGCGCATGCGCAGTCCGCTGTACTCCGCGCATGCGCAGTCCGCTGTACTCCGCGCATGCGCAGTCCGCTGTACTCCGCGCATGCGCAGTCCGCTGTACTCCGCGCATGCGCAGTCCGCCGTACTCCGCGCATGCGCAGTCCGCCGTACTCCGCGCATGCGCAGTCCGCCGTACTCCGCGCATGCGCAGTCCGCCGTACTCCGCGCATGCGCAGTCCGCCGTACTCCGCGCATGCGCAGTCCGCCGTACTCCACGCATGCGCAGTCCGCCGTACTCCGCGCATGCGCAGTCCGCCGTACTCCGCGCATGCGCAGTCCGCCGTACTCCGCGCATGCGCAGTCCGCCGTACTCCGCGCATGCGCAGTCCGCCGTACTCCGCGCATGCGCAGTCCGCCGTACCCCGCGCATGCGCAGAGTCCGCCGGACTCCGCGCATGCGCAGTCCGCCGGACTCCGCGTGGAGATTTGCAAATGGGGGACTCTTAGAGGAGAAAGGGGATGCAGGAGAGTACCCACGCACGGTAACTTCAAGCGGACCAGCCTTGCAAGGACAAGCTCGGCCAGGCCATCAGCACCAAGCTGAGCGAAGACAGGAAGGCAGGGTTTCGAGATGTCCATCCTCGCTCTCAGGTTTCAGTGGGGCGGGACTTCCTGTCAGAGCAATCCCCCGTTACCTCCGGAAGTGCCTAGGAACGGAGTCCTCGGACGCTGGCAGTTGAGCATCGATCGCGGTGCACTTGTGCGAGGTGAGTCGGTTCTGTCCCTGCGTCCTGTGCAGTGTTATTCGGTGGCCGAGGCGTGGGCTCCCGGTGGGCCGCAGATGAGCTCTCCCCAGGCTGGGCCGGGGCGGCAGCCGGGCCCTCCTCCCATCCGTGCTCGCCGCAGTGCTCCGGAAACAGCTGAGCAGTCCTCGGTCTCGGAGGCTGTGACTCGCAGAATGAGCCCGGCTCTGCCCAAGCCCTCGGGGCTCTACACGGCAAGTTCCACGCTCATGGATTCACAGGGTTGGGGATGCCCTGCATCAGGACCGGGGACAAGTGATGCGGGTAGCTCGGCTGTACAGGATAGAAAGTTTTAAGTCTGTATGACTTTGTTGCCAAAGTAAGGAATGTAGAATATAACCACCGTGAAAACAAGTCTTGAAGCAAAGGTCTCTGAAATAAAAGGGTTTATTGAGCCATTTATATATACCAGCTAGGAAAAGGGCCAAGACTTGGGGCACATTTTGTAAACTACCAGCAACAAGGCTAAAAAAGTGCCTCTGAGATCAAGAGTTAACGCTGCAATTGGATCTCAAGACACATGTTTTTTAATTCTCCATTCTTGCTCCCCCCCCCCAAAAAAAAGAACACATCCCAGAGAACTGCTACTTAATTGACTTCCGTTGTCTCTTCCCTCTTCTGGACAGCTACATTTTAGGGCACCTCAGAAATTTTCATTTATCAGCCTCCTTTCCTCAAGGAATATATTAGAACTGGTTGAGAAGATGTAGCATGCATACAAATGACCAAATACTGCATAGCAGCAGCAGTTTTTCAGCAAGTGTCTGTTGGTTGGTATCTGTTGGGTTGACGATGGAATGGATGGCTTTTGAAATGGTCATGGAGAATCGGGAGGTGTTCTGTTTGTGTTGTCATAAGGTTAAGTGTGAGTGGCTTGAACGGTTTATGGTGAAGTTTGTGGTGAGCAAGCCGAAGAATGTCCAGTTGTGACTGATCAGAGGAGAGCATTAAGAACAAGAATGACCAAGTTTGGTAGCCATTCTTGAAGAGCTGTGAGGAGTTTATTCTGTAACTCAAAAGGCGGCCTTTTATACGCTGACTTGGATGCTTGTATCACAGGAAAAGGCGCGTAGGTGTACTGGCCTCTGTCGGGAATACCAGCTGGCGTTCTGAAGGCTAAGCCAGGATGGTCAAGAGCTCGAAGGCAACCTTACATCAATAAAGAGGATAATGAAGCAGCAGATAGCAGCTTCTGCTCAGTGTCCCCCGTGCTTCTCCCTGCGCTAGAGGGTAGAGATGCTCTTAAAGAGGAAACTTTGTAGTTAAAAAAAAATAAGTACAAAAGAGGAAGCACAAGTGTGTAACTTGTCCTGCGAAGCAGGCAGAGTGTGGCTCTATAAAGACTGCCACCCTTTCTGGGCATCACAGCGTCCATGCTTCCGTGGGCCAAGAACCCATGTTAGTGTGTGGTCAAGCCTGTGGTGAGTCTCTAGGGGCCAGCAGAAAGTTGGCAAGTCACACGGTCGTGCCCCGCCCCCCTGAGGTGCAGGAGGTAACTGGTACCTTTGCTTTTATCATAGTATTTTTAGACCTAGAGTTTTCTTCTCTCAGAATGTTGTAAGGGGAAGCAGGGAACTTTCCAATCAGAATTGAGCATACGTTCTGTAAAATCTTCCCATATAATATGGGGCAAAGTATTTCTGATCTGTGAACCTTGAATTATTCACCTTTACCTTTTTTTTTTAAATTCCATCTGTGAAGCACTCAACTCCCTAGAGTTGAGGTAACACAGACAGCCTTTGTTCCTTTGTCTTTAAAAGTGCTTCTATTTCAGCCTTCCCTGTGTTCTTTGTCGTATTCCCCACCCACTCCTACACATAATAACCCTTAGCGTCTGTGTTGACCTCATCTGTTCCCCAGCACCAACACAATATGATATGGTACAGCTACAACCCAAAATGTGGACCCTTGGGAGACTACTTGATAGAACCTCGTTTGCTTTGATAATACCTCTGTTAAGGTGGGTATAATATCTCATGCCTGTGATCACAGTACTTGGAAACACAGGCAGAGGATCCGGAGTTCAGGGTCATCCTTCGCTTTAAGACTAGCCTGGACTGTGAGACATTGACTCAAAACAGCACCAATAACAAAATGTTTTTACTATGAGCTGAACTATGTAATATTTCAAAATGATGTTTACTGGGACTATTTGTGGAGGAAAATTGAACTATAAACCAGGGAAGGGGTAAATCAAAGTGTTGCTAATTGAGATGCTTGTGTAAGTGAGTGCCTGCACAGTTTGTAACTGTTTTGTGCTGACCTGTGTTGACTATGTTTAGATAATGGGAGACCCTTGGCAGGAGTGCATGGATTATGCAGTAGTCCTCGCAAGACAAGCTGGAGAGGTATGCACTACAGTATTTATGCCAGAGTGTGTGGGGTGTCGATGTTACAGCGCAGTCTTGTTCAACAAAGCATGTTTTTTGAGTGGTGTCTACACGTGCAGTTTCACTAAACTATAAGTACAGTGAAAGTTGATTGATTTTGTGGGAGGCGTGGCTTGGGGGTGGAGCCTAGGCCTGGGTTGACGTTAGGCATCATGGGCATGGCATTTCCAGCTGAATTTTTCACTTTGTGACGTTACCCTTTGCAGCAGCAGTCATGAATCTAAAATAAGATATGAAATTACATAATATTTCTTTAAAGTGTCTTGTTTCATAGACATGTTTGAAAGAAAACATTTAAGAACATGTTAAGAGTGGTTGAATGCTTGAAGTTATTTTTGTGCTTTACTTTCTTGTTTGGTTTTAAATTATTTCCATCTTTTTTTACTTGCTCTTTTTTAGATGATTCGTGAAGCTCTGAAAACTGAGATGAACGTCATGATTAAAAGTTCTCCCGCCGACTTGGTGACAGTTACTGACCAAAAAGTTGAGAAAATGCTCATGCTACAGTTCCCACTTAAAACAGCACAGAAGCCAGTACATTGAAGGTTATGTGGCTCAGTTAGTGTCCTAGTGCTACTACGAGAAGCCTTGCCTGGTTACAGTACAGAAGATGACCAGTACAGGCTATGTGTCCTTCACTAGTAGGAATTCTTGCTAGGATCACCCTTAAA
Organism: Apodemus sylvaticus; assembly: GCF_947179515.1. Taxonomy (NCBI): domain Eukaryota; kingdom Metazoa; phylum Chordata; class Mammalia; order Rodentia; family Muridae; genus Apodemus; species Apodemus sylvaticus. The sequence continues at coordinate 3,126,781 of NC_067474.1, read as the reverse complement.
AATTCCTGGAAGTTTCTTCTATACTGGGTTTCTCCATCACCCTCTAAATGCTCTCCAACTCTAGTTGTCTCTCCCTCTGTCCCTCCATCTCCCTCCCAACTCCACATCGCATAGAATTCTAATATCTAAAAAACATAAAGAACTCAAGAAACTATGCATCAACAAGCCAAATAATCCAATTAAAGATAAGATACAAATCTAAACAGAGAGTTCCAAATAGTGGAATCTCAAATGGCTGAAAAACACTTAAAGAAACATTTAATATCCTTAGCCATCAGGGAAATGCAAATTGAATCTACTTTCTGATTTCATCTTATATCTGTCAGAATGGCTAAGACCAATAATACAAGTAACAACCCATGCTGGTGAGGATGTGGAACAAGGGGAACACTCTTCCATTCTTGGTCAGAGTGCAAACTTGTACAGCTACTTTGGAAGTCAATATAGATGTTTCTCAGAAAATTTGGAATTGATTTACTTTAAGACACAGCTATACCATTCCTGGGCATATACCCAAAGACACTCCATCTTACCACAAAGACACTTGCTCAACTATGTTTATAGCTGCTTTATTCATAATAGTCAGACTCTGGAAACAACCTAGATTTTCCTCAACCAAAGAATGGATAAAGGAAATATACACTTAAACAATGGAGTATTACTCAGATGTTAAAAAATGACAATGTGAAATTTTCAGACAAATAGATTAGACTACAAACCAACGAACCAACCAACCAACCATCTAACCAACCAACCAACCAAACAAACAAACAAACAAACAACCAATCAAAAATACCATGATATTTAGCAAGGCAACACAGATCCAGAAAGGCAAGCATGATATATACTCACTTGTAAGTGGATATCAGTTGTTAAGGATAATCATACTTCAAGTCACAAACCCAGAGAGGGTAAGTAACAAGGAGAGAGGACTGTGATGGGGGTGGGTACATGGATCTTCTGGAAAGGGAAATCAGAGTTTGTAGGTGGACCAGGGGCAGGTAGGAAAAGGAACAGGATTGACACTATTTTTCAAGGAAAGGAGAAGTTGCCTAATCAAGAAAGGACAGTTCATTTATCAAATACATACATACATACATACATACATACATACATACATACATACGTACATATATACATACATCATGCAAAATTCATTGACTGATCTAAATCCCTATATTCTTTCCCCAACCCTAATTCCCCATAGCAAAGACTTACTACAGAGAGGAGTGGGGCCATACTGGAAAGTGTAAAATTAATGATAACATAGACTATTGTTCTGATTGCTTTTGTTGGCTGAGAAATCAGCTTTTTAAAACCTGGGTTGAGTCTTACAGTAGGAAATTAGTTCCCTGTCCTCTGATCTTTCTGTTATGTCATGGTAAAGTGTTTTCTTAGCCACCGCTGGATAATGATGCAACTGTCTCTTTTACTTCCACAGAACAACCCCTTCACAGTTTTCAAATAGATACTTAAAAGTAATCGAGGCAAATACTTGTACCTAATGTGAAAACACTGATGCCTATGCCTGCCCCGTCTTTCCTGGGGACATGGTGTAGACTAGGAGCATGAAAGCCCTAGCTCTCAACAAAGAGAGAGATGCCTCGTGATTTTAGTCATGGAGATGAACAGCCTTGAGAGTAGGCACTGGACCAAGTTTTCTCCAGTGCTTCCCGAGAGGAACTATGCTAGGAGAGGGTAGTGATTACTTCCTATCTGAAATTTAGAAAATTAACTGCTTGCAATAAGGTTGTGGAGCTCAAAAAGGCAACGAGACAGCCCTACCTTCTGAGGGAGACTCTTACCACAGTAAGAGGCCGAAGCTGTGATGGATACCCAACACTGACCGACTGTTTTATTATCTTAAGTTCCCTTCCTGGAATTTGCATCTTCGATGCAGAAGCTACAGAGCTACCATCAGCTTATGCTGGGTCTGCCTGCCATTGTGAATTCTGACTCAAAACGGAACATATATATTCCTCCTTCTTCTCTTCTGTCTTTAGGTTGCTGGCCAGAGCTAAATATGCTTTCTCTAGTCCTTTAGGTCTCCTTTTCTTGAAAGCTTTTGTGTCTGCCCTGTAGCTGTTATCTGCCAGGTGGCTGACCTCCATGTTGGCTTAACTCAAACCCTTCCCTGTTCAATTCTGTGACAGCTGTTGAGGTTTACAGCTTACCTGCTTTCAAGTTTCTCTTTTCAATTCTACTAAAGTTGTCTTTGAACATCTAACAACAAGAAGTCACACCATGCATTCCATTTCTGTAAAATTTATTTATTTATTTATTTATTTATTTATTTATTTATTTATTTATTTATTGTTGCAACACTTGTTTGGCAAGCTCTCCTTTCTGGTGAGATGGCGAAGTAGACAGAGTTTTCCCCACATGGAAGCCCACTGATGGTGAAGTTGCCTTATTAACTGCCTTGATTTTACTTCTTGTGTCACCTTCATGGAAGATGTGTTAGAGTAAACCGTTATTATGTCTCCTGCTGCTTACAAACTGAGTCTCTTTTTCTCAGTCATCTTACTTCTGCTTTGGGTTGTTATGATGACAGAGGAAGAAGCATGTTTTGAGAAACATGAAAAGCCATTGTCATTCTGAGAGCAGTTAGTTTTCATTGTGTTCCTTTAGCCTGCTGTGTTTGCTTTAGTTTCTGAGTTTGGTGACAGTTCTGTTATTATATTAAAGATGTTTCCTGCTATACATTTTCCGTTTCAGTTATGAAAACTCACTTTATTTCCTAAGATGAATTATAATTAGGATTGTTTGGTACTGAGACTCTTTTCCTCACTTAATACCCCTAATGAGATACAAATGTTCTAAATGTCCTTATGAGCGGATTATATTTAGAGAGGAATCCACTTATTTTAGTTAACTAATCCCTTTGCTCCTGTGTCACACATCCTTATTAGGCCCTCACGTTCCTGCTCCTTATGGAATTCTTGTGAGATCAGACATCTGCAAGCAGTATGATTAACTTTCAGGGTCAGAGATATTGAAAATGTCAGTGGAATTTGTTGATGCTCCATAGCTTGTTGTAACAGCACTCTTCTTAGACACATTTATGATAAATACAAGACTTTTTCTAGTCTTACAAAGTGAATTTTATTAGTGATCTTCTTGTATTTATGTCAGTTTTCCATAGAAGAAAATAATGGACTTATTTTGAATTTTTTTTTCACTCTGTTCTCCTGCCACCCTTAGCATCTTGGAATGGTTTTTCTACCTCAGTGGGTCATTGTTTGTTGTACTTGATGTCCCAGGAGAGCCAACTGTGTGTGGTGTTGAACATCACTGAGTGATATCTGTGCAACATCTAGGGATCAGTACTGGGTACCCTTCCTGATGACTGTGTTTATTTTGTACAGAAAGCAGAGAGAAATAGCATTTTGAACAGCTTGATTTGTGAAGTTGCTTTTTGAGTTCAGATCCTGGCTTTATTGCTTACTGTTGGCCTATCTGTAGATGAATTATTAGACTTCCTTGTTCTCTGGCATTCTGCTATACATACAGGTGATGATAATGCCACTTGCCTTGTGGGTGGTAATGAGGATTCTGTGAGCACATTAGAGAATAGTACCAGTTGCAGTCGCTGTGTATATTTGTATGATAGTGTCTGGTTGAATTTCTACAAGTATTGTCTAATATTATTCTCTCTTGGTGCATTCAACCAATGAAAAAATATTACTGACTTTGTAAAAGGAATGTCATAAAAACATAATAGTACCCATAATTTTGTTACTGGTACCAGAGTTGGAATTGTAGGACAAATTTCTTCTCATCTATTAATCTAGATGGAATTGCGTCTTCAGGGACCTCCCCGCTTCTTTGATTATTATAAGATGTAGGAAGATACTCAAGTTCTATTTCTTAAATCTGTGGTGATTCAGTTCATTCATTTTAAAATTACTTTAAGTGTAATTGTTTCTTCTTTTACATGACTCTGGCTTTTACTTGCCACAGTTAATTAACACCAGTTCCCTATCAGTATAGTCTAATTATATCAGAAGTCATGTTAATGAGTTATGATTCACTGTATTAGTGGCGTTAGTTCTTTCTGTTATTTGGTTTATGAGCAGACAGGCATGTAGTTATGTTGTCCCCTTGTCTTTGATAAGCTCATGTGACAGGCCAAAAGAAGTGATAATAGAAAAGAAATCTGTCAAGAAAGCTCAAAGTGAAGCAAAGAAAAAGTATTCACACTGAAAATAAGATTTGAACTAATTATAAACAGGATTCCTGGAACAGGGTAACTGACCAAGGGCACAACAAGCCTCGCACTGGTGTCAGAACTGTGTGGAGTTGGGAAAGCAAAGAATTCATCAAGGCACAGAAGAGCTACCTAGTGAGCACTATGCACTATTCAATATAGTGTTCTTGTTTGTAACTTTTCTGATTTTGCTTCATTAAATGGCTCCTTTTCTTTCCATTCCACCTCATCACCACAGGAATGTGTTTCCAGTACTGGTACCGCACTTTGGATCACTGCTGTTGTTAAATCAGGCGTCATGTTTATAGGGACCAATCTTTGCTGCCTTCTGGCGATGGCAATGCCATTGTGCTCCTGAATCCACACTGTTGTACATGTGGGGAAGGGGCTTGTGCGGCCTCGTGAGGAGCTGTTGGCAGTTAATGGTTGCTAGAAGAGGAAGAATCATTCTTCTCATAATTACAGCCATTGCCAAATTGTCCATGCTTCAATAAATAACCACTAACTCATGCCCCTGCAAGCAACCTTAATTAAGTTGAGTTGGTCACAGAAAAAAAAGACAATGAAAAAAAGAGAGGAAAGGAAAGAAAAGGAAGAAGGATATGAAAATGGGAGAAGTGAGAATGAGGGGGCTCAGTGTTGAGAGACGATAATGGGGTTCAAATGACTAAAATTAAATATATAAAGTTCATGTATAAAGTTGTTAAAGAATAATGAAAAGGGACCTATCTCAGTTTATCTGAAGTTTTCCATTGCTTCCCACAGGGAACAACAGCATTAATGTCACTGAGATGTTGGTGAATTGGGGGCCCCTTAGAGCTGCAAGTCAAGGGTCCGGTAGTCCCAAACCAGCTATAGACTCTTTTGTAAAGATCTTGGTAAATCTTCTACCAATTGGGATTCTATGGATTTTTTTTTAACCTTTATTTTTCCTACTGGGGAATCAAACCCAGAGTTCATCATATAGTCATGTATTTTCCAAGTGTCCATCAACTGATACATACCCCCTGTTCCTGGGACCATATTTTTAAAGGTACAGTACACAAACTAGATTGAACTCTGTGGCAAAGACATAATGGTGAAGTAACAGAGGACCTCTGTTCCTAGTTGTCTTTCTGCTAGTCTCCTCCCATTGCCTCAGAAACTAGTTTTATTCCTTTTTTAGAGACCTTTATTTGTATTATGTACCACCCTCTTTTAATCTCCCACCCTTAAAATCAAGAGAAAAGATCTTTCTCAGGCTGATATGGTCTTTATTGTTTGACTAGGCTGGCCTTGAACTTATGAGAATCACCTTGAGTTGCCAAGCATGCACAACCACACAGACTCTCCATATATAAATGTTAATTTTTTCACCAAATTATCCCCTTCATTGTGCGCTTTACCATTTTTCCATTTAATCTTTTATGAACTTTTTCTTACTGTTTTCATCAAGTGTGATTTTCTTTTCAGACTCTGAGCCCTCAGCTTACCTCCTTACTATTTGGAAATATTTGATATTAATAGCATGCCCTAGCTCCCCACTTCCCCTTTAATGTTTACCCTGTGCATGCAGTGCTTATGGAGTCCATAAGAGGGCGGCTGATAGCCTTGGAATTAGAGGTACAGATGCTTGTCTCTGTGTGTGTTGGGAATTAAAGCCTGGTTTTCTGGAATATCAGCTAGTTCCCTCAACTGCTAAATATTCTCAAACATTTTTTAAGCAGAAAAAAGTAATAAAAACCAGTATTTATAATTAAAATTTCAATCTGTACTGAAATGTGCAAAGCACATTAAAAGGATCCCATGTCTTATATCCTACAGTTAATAATTGTTACATGTAACGTGTTGTTCTTATTGTTATTATTGCTGTTATCATCATCATCATCATCATCATCATCATCATTTGATTTTGTTTTTGAGACAGGGTTTCACTATGTATCTTTGGCTGTCCTGGAACTCACTCTGGAAACCAGGCTGGCTTCCAACTCAGAGCCTGGCTTTTTTCTTTTGAGATAGGATCTCTGCCATTTTTTCTTTCCTATATTCTTTTTAAAGATTAATTTATGATTATGAATGCACTGTAGCTATTTTCACATATATCAGAGGACATCAGATCCCATTACAGATGGTTGTGAACCACCATGTGGAATTGAACTCAGGACCTCTGGAAGAGCAATCAATGAGTGCTCGAACTGCTGAACCATCTCTCCAGCCCCTCACTTTTTTTTTAGTATACATATATAGCAATATCTCTATTCATAATCCCGCACTACAATCCTCCAAGCTCATAACCAGAGTGACTAGAGACTTCCCCCAAACTTGAAGGATGAAGAACAGCATTCTGTTGAGTGTTAACATTACACATGGGCTTAAACAGACCAGCAAATAGTCAGCAGGATTGGAACCTGTGCTTGGAGAAAGAATTTCTAGTCTGTTGCCTTAACCACTTGGCTGTGACCACAGCTGTGTTTCTATTTTTATGTCAGTGTACAAACATCTGTCCCCATCTTTTAAAAATTACTTGTTAGTGTGAATGTGCATAATGTGTATGTGGGTATGTGCTCCACAGCATAGATAAAGAGGCCAGGTGACAAATTTGTAGAGTTTGTTCTTTCCATCCATCTTTAAGTAGGTTTTGGTGACAGAGCTCAGGTGTCAGGCTTGTGTATCAAGTGCCTTTATTTCCTGAACCATCTTATCAGTCTAATACACACCTTTTAGAGACTGGGTCTTGCTGTGTAGGCCAGGATGACCTTGAGCTAGATATCAGGTGCTAGAATTCCATGTGAATATCACCATTTAGTCATTTTTGCTTCCTAAGGCTGACTTGATTTCTTCTAGCTGTATGGACAGTTAATTGTGAGTTGCCATTTGGGTGCTGGGAATCAAACCTATATCCTCTGCAAGAATAAGTACTCTTTACAATTGAATAATTTCTGTAGTCTCCAGTTAGCATTCACATAATTCATCTGCTCAGGGATTGCTATTCACAGTGGACTGGGTCCTCCCATGTCAGTCATCAGTCATGACAATCTTTCACAGACATTATCATAGGCAAATATGACCCAGAAAATTCTTTAATGGAAGTGTTCTCCTTTCAGGTGGTTCTAGGGTCAAGTAGATAATAAAAACTAACCAAGACACAAGCCATTTTCAGAGTGTTACTGGGTACTACATTAGATAGTACAGACAGAGTATCAATATTGCAGCATTTCCATTCTGGAAAGTTAGTAGTATAAAACCTCTCTGGGAGACGTTTTTATTTATTACTGTCCTTCTAATGAAGTTTTAATATATGATGAAATGAACAAACGAGATAAATAGAAGTATGGCAATCTGATACCAGAAAGGGAAATCATAAAATATATGCCTAAACTTTAAGATGAGAAAGAGGTCTGGGTATGACCAGAGCATAGAAGAAAGATTATTTGAAACCAATATAGAAAATTCAGCAAATTGAATCATGTAGACAAGATTAAACTTCCTGAATTTCATTTGAAGACATATACTGAAAAGACTTTTACCATATCACCAATAATCTGATCTGGACACCTCTGTTTCCAAGTGTTCCTTTTAGTTTTACTAATTACCTGAGAGTTTAGCAAAGCAGAACTTATAGTAGTTGATTAAATTGTGTATTTGTATTTAGGAAACTAGTATTTTTGTCTACCTTTTTTGTTGGCTTATCATCTGTACCCTTTTATTTGTCTGATTGAGTACTTATAAAGAATAACTTAAATTCATGAACCTGGTTTTTCTTTTATTTTTTTCAGTGAAGGTGGTGTTTTTAAGGCTTATCTCATTTTCCCAAAAGATTATCCCCTCCGGCCTCCTAAAATGAAATTCATTACAGAGATTTGGCCCCCAAATGGTAAGTTTTCTAATATTATTTTCACATTTGCAAGTTTAATGATCTGTCACTAAAGATTTCACAACTATCTCAGTAAAAGTGCTAAGTGATTTTATGGTTTTTTGTGCATATGGTCTTGTAATTGACTCTAAATACAAAGGTTCTTAGTTTCTTTCCTTCCTTCCTTCCTTCCTTCCTTCCTTCCTTCCTTCCTTCCTTCCTTCCTTCCTTCTTTCCTTCCTTCCTTCCTTCCCTCCCTTCCTTCCTTTCCTTCCTTCCCTTTTCTTTCTTTTTTCTTAGTATTCTGCTTTGTTTGGAGATGAGGAGTAGCAGGCTTGAGTTCCAGATCAGCATGGACCTCACTATGTAGCTAAAGTTTGCCTTGAACTTTTGGTAATCTTTGTGTCTTAAGTTGCCAATTGGTCGGCTTACAGGCAAGAGCCGCTACCACACTCTGGGAGTGTTTACCTAGCATGCACAAAATCTTAGATTTGCTCTTCAACATTGCATAAAATGTATGTGGTGATGATGCAAACATGTACTCTTCTAGCTATACAACAAAGAAAGTTGTAAAGGTGTATCCCAAAATCTTATAGATTGCAGAATTATTTATGTTAGCTAAAAAGTTATGGCTAAAAGTTAGCCATAATACTAGTGCCTATCAGTTGATGAAAGTAAAAGCAAAATACTGCATATACATATAATGAAACGTGATTTGATTTATAAAAGTGTTTGGTATGATTTGGTAACAAAAAAGTGAAACCAGATGCCTTTGGTATCTGTCAGTGTCTGCCTTCACATGCACGGCCATACACAGGCATATGTTCATACATGGAAAATAAATATTTTTTTCAAATTAACAAACAGATGGAAGCAATCATTTAATAATTCCACTTATGAAATTTCAAGAATATGCAACTCTGAAGAGTATATTCATGGTTGTTTAGGACTGCTGGACAGCTTGAAGGGGAGAAGGGTCAATATAGATTATAAAAGAATTTGTGGGGGTGGTAATGATGACAAAAGTTCCTAAAAGTGTGTGTGCTTTGGTTGTATAACTGAGAAGTGTACTATATAGAAACAATTGGATTGTATGCTTCAACTAGATGAATAATGTGTTGGGTGTTAAAGTTATTATGGGGATAGCTGGTAAAATTGTTCAGTGAGTTAAAGTTCTTGCCATGGAAGCCTAGTAATCTGAGTTTGATCCCTGGAATCCATATAGAGGTAGAGATCGCATTCCACTAAGTTATGCTCTGGCTTCTGCACATGATCTGTGGCCTATGTGTTCATAGATACACACAATAATAATAATAAAATAATTTCCAAAAACACTACATGGCAAATAGTAATTTGTGTAGCTTAGATGTATGTCAGTTTAGACCTCTCTCTCTCTCTTCTGTTGTTGGTTTTTACTTGTTTGTCATTTTGGTTTAGTTTTTTTTTTGTTTGTTTGTTTGTTTGGTTGGTTCTTTTATTTTTGAGACGGGTTGTCACTGTAACATTGGCTAGCCTGAAATTATGTATGTAGATCAGGCTGGCATTAAACTCAGAAATTATCCTGCTTTTGCCTGTCATGTGCTGGAATTAAAGATTTGTACTGTCATGCCTAGCTTTCATACAGGGTTTTCAAGTGGATTTAGTATTAGAAATAAATCCATTTGTAAAGAGCAATGAGATGAAAGGGAAAAAATAACAGACAAAACATTGTATGGGGAATGAAGAGCATTTTGGCAAAATAAATGTAAATATTAAGTGTATAGCTAGCTATAGAGTTAATAATTAACATCTCACAGAGAACATAGTTGTCATTCAACATACTTTTGGAAATGTTGCTTAAATCAGAGATCACTAGAATTTAAACAGTGTCAGTATAGAAGAACTTTTGTCTTGAATAAGACAGCCATAATGGCATCAGTGTTTATTTCTGATGACTATATAAATGACATATTTATTTTAAAAGTGTGATTCGGCATGATTCTAATTTTGGTCATTCAACTTGGAATGCATTCTACCAACATTTAATGATGAATCTTGAAGACATGATAATTGAAATATGACAAATTTAAAAGAACAAAACTGATTGTGTGATTCTGCTTCAGTGAAATATTTAATTAAAATAGAACGGGGCATTTTAGATACTGAAGACTTAGGGAAAGTAAAGAATTTGTATAGGCAATTTGATTTGAGGAAGATGTATAGTGGTTGTAATTGTGTATCATTGTGATTTTTAATTCTTAACTGAGAAATGGAAAAAATTGTAATTTTATTTGCTATATATAGCACAATAAAAATAAATTTCATGTCAACAGATATTAATCTGTTAATTAATGAGATAGATATTCTCATTTTTGAAGTGACGTGTGAAATTAAAATATTTTAAGATTCTATAGCTTTAAATCTAAAATGATTCAAATTTTTTTTAATTTTTTTTATTCGATATGATTTATTTACATTTCAAATGATTTCCCCTTTTCTAGCCCCCCCACTCCCCGAAAGTCCCGTAAGCCCTCTTCTCTTCCCCTGTCCTCCCACCCACCCCTTCCCACTTCCCCGTTCTGGTTTTGCTGAATACTGTTTCACTGAGTCTTTCCAGAACCAGGGGCCACTCCTCCTTTCTTCTTGTACCTCATTTGATGTGTGGATTATGTTTTGGGTATTCCAGTTTTCTAGATTAATATCCACTTATTAGTGAGTGCATACCATGATTCACCTTTTGAGTCTGGGTTACCTCACTGAGTATGATATTCTCTAGCTCCATCCATTTGCCTAAGAATTTCATGAATTCGTTGTTTCTAATGGCTGAATAGTACTCCATTGTGTAGATATACCACATTTTTTGCATCCACTCTTCTGTTGAGGGATACCTGGGTTCTTTCCAGCATCTGGCAATTATAAATAGGGCTGCTATGAACATAGTAGAACATGTATCCTTATTACATGGTGGGGAGTCTTCTGGGTATATGCCCAGGAGTGGTATAGCAGGATCTTCTGGAAGTGAGGTGCCCAGTTTTTGGAGGAACCGCCAGACTGATTTCCAGAGTGGTTGTACCAATTTGCAACCCCACCAGCAGTGGAGGAGTGTTCCTCTTTCTCCACACCCTCTCCAACACCTGCTGTCTCCTGAATTTTTAATCTTAGCCATTCTGACTGGTGTAAGATGAAATCTTAGCGTTGTTTTGATTTGCATTTCCCTAATGACTAATGAAGTTGAGCATTTTTTAAGATGCTTCTCCGCCATCCGAAGTTCTTCAGGTGAGAATTCTTTGTTTAACTCTGTACCCCATTTTTTAATAGGATTGTTTGGTTTTCTGGAGTCTAACTTCTTGAGTTCTTTATAGATATTGGATATTAGCCCTCTATCTGATGTAGGATTGGTGAAGATCTTTTCCCAATTTGTTGGTTGCCGATTTGTCCTCTTGATGGTGTCCTTTGCCTTACAGAAACTTTGTAATTTTATGAGGTCCCATTTGTCAATTCTTGCTCTTAGAGCATACGCTATTGGTGTTCTGTTCAGAAACTTTCTCCCTGTACCGATGTCCAAGGGATACAAATTGGAAAGGAAGAAGTCAAACTATCATTATTTGCAGACGACATGATCGTCTACCTAAGTGACCCAAAGAACTCCACTAGAGAGCTCCTACAGCTGATAAACAACTTCAGCAAAGTGGCAGGTTATAAAATCAACTCAAGCAAATCAGTGGCCTTCCTATACTCAAAGGATAAGCAGGCTGAGAAAGAAATTAGGGAAATGACCCCCTTCACAATAGCCTCAAACAGTATAAAGTATCTTGGGGTGACTCTTACCAAACATGTGAAAGATCTGTATGACAAGAACTTCAAGACTCTGAAGAAGGAAATGGAAGAAGACCTCAAAAAAATGGGAAAACCTCGCATGCTCATGGATTGGTAGAATCAATATAGTTAAAATGGCCATTTTGCCTAAAGCACTATACAGATTCAATGAAATACCCATCAAAATCCCAACTCAATTCTTCACAGAGTTAGAAAGAGCAATTATCAAATTCATCTGGAACAACAAAAAACCCAGGCTAGCTAAAACTATTCTCAGCAACAAAAGAAAATCTGGGGGAATCAGTATCCCTGACCTCAAGCAATACTACAGAGCAATAGTGTTAAAAACTGCATGGTATTGGTACAGTGACAGACAGGAGGATCAATGGAACAGGATTGAAGATCCAGAAATGAACCCACACACCTATGGCCACTTGATCCTCGACAAAGAGGCTGAAAACATCCAATGGAAAAAAGATAGCCTTTTCAACAAATGGTGCTGGTTCAACTGGAGGTCAGCATGCAGAAGAATGCGAATTGATCCATCCTTGTCTCCTTGTACTAAGCTCAAATCCAAATGGATCAAGGACCTCCACATAAAGCCAGACACTCTGAAGCTAATAGAAAAGAAACTGGGGAAAATGATTCAAATTTAAATGACTAGTAATTGTTTTTGTTTCTTGAGACAGGGTTTCTCTGTGTAGTCCTGGCTGTTCTGGAACTCACTCTGTAAACTAGACTGGCCTCTAATTCTTAGAGATCTTCCTGCCTCTGCCTTTTGAGTACTGGGACAAAAAACATTCACCATTACTGTTCTACCAAATGTTTGCTTTTTAAAAGTCATTTTCTTTTAAAATTGTTATTATTATTATTGTGGTGTTTGCTTATGTATGTATGTATGTATGTATGTGTATATGTATGTATGTATCCACCCATCCTATCTATCTATCTATCTATCTATCTATCTATCTATCTATCTATCTATCTATCTATCTATCTTATCTTTCTATCTATCTATCTATCTATCTATCTATTATCTATCTTATCTATCTATCATCTATCTATCTATCTTATCTATCTATTATCTATCTATCATCTATCTATCCTATCTATCTATCCTATCTATCTATCCTATCTATCTATCTTATCTATCCTATGTATGTATGTATGTATGTATGTATGTATGTATGTATGTATCTATCTATCTATCTATCTATCTATCTATCTAATCTATCTTATCTATCATCTATCTATCTATCTTATCTGTCTTATCTATATATCTTATCTATCTATCTTATCTATTGTACCTATCTTATCTATCTATCTTATCTATTTATCTATCTATCAGGTCGTATCATCTACCCTTGGCTGGCATGGAACTCAGAAATCTGTCTGCTTCCACCTCATATATTATGTGAGTAAAGGCATGGGCCACCACACTATATTATTATTAATTTGTTCTGTGTGTATGGGTGCTTTGCCTGCATGTAGGTGGGTCCTTGTATATGTGTACCTGGTGCCTCAACATCACAAAAGTGGGTTTTGTATATCCTAGGACTACAATTTTATAAGGTTGTGCTGCCACATAGTTGCTGGGAATCAAACTCAAGTCCTCTGGAAGAACAGCGAATACTCTTAACAATGGAGTAATCCTAACACACCCATTAATGATTTGGGGTTTGGGGGTTGATACAAGGTCTCATGCATTCCAGACTGGCCTTGATCTTGTAGCTAAGGATATCCTTGAACTACTAATCTTTCTATTTATGTTTACCTCTTGAGTGTTGAACTTATAAATATGTGCTGTCATGACTGGTTTATAGGATGCTGGATGTGGGACCAAGGCTATGCATTCTGGGCAAGTCCTCTTTTCTCTGAGCTACATATACCCTCCAGTTCCTATCTCCCAAATCTTGATCTTAAGTAGATTCCTTCTGATGGAATTATATACAATTATTCAATCTCATTTTTTCAAAGACAGTTCCTTATTTTGTAAAATGTAGGGGAAAACAAAAACAACATTTTGGGCTGAATGTTACAATGTTTAATACTGTTCCTTTTTTATTTGTTAATTCCATTTTGTTGGATTTCACAAGCCATGGGAGTGGGTTAAGAAGAGAAACCTCAGTTAAAGGAAAGTTTCTGTATAAATCAGCAAAAACATGAGTTTTTGATTACATGTGAAGAGTAATTTTGCTTTACAGTAGGGCTTCCAAAAGTACTTGTTGGATTGATTAATTTTATATCCCTTGACATACAAACACCCACCCTCCCTCCTTTCCTCCCTCCCTCCTTCTGTTTCTGTCTCTCCCTATTCCCTCAGTCTCCCTGTGTTCTTTAACCATGAGTTGGGATAGGAAGATTGCTAACAGGGACAGTTAAAACTCTTTCAAAACAACAGCCAACCAAACAAGCATACATATGTTATTACTGATTGAAATCTTTTTTATACTCAGAAAATTTATTTATTCCTACTTGTTTTGTAAACTTCTTCAAGTAATAATAGTATTTTTGACAGAAGACATTTACTGTGAAAAGTTACTTTTATTAATTGCTGATATAATTATTTGAATATGTTTATAGATTAACACTGTAGGATTTTTTTGAGAATATTTACTTTTGGATAAAATAGTGCAAAGTGAGATATAGTTGTGTCTTTCTTTATCCCCTATAAAATTGAGGATATTTCTGTATTTCTACCCCACTGACTGTTACTATATGGAACTTGCATTTAAAATGAGTTTGTGAAGTAGATTATGAGTATCACTTATTTATTTTAAAGCTTTTGTTATTGTGTATATTTATGTTTATGAGTGTTCTGTCTGCATATATGTATGTGTACCATGTACCTATGGATGTAGGACAAAGGGATTGGCTCCCCTGGAAGCAGAATTACAGATGATTGTGAATTGCCTTGTGGGTGCTGGGAATTAAACTTAGGTACTCTGCAAGAGCCCCAGTGTTATTAACCACTGCAACATCTCTCTAGCCCCTATTTTATTATTTTTAGTATGTGGATGTTTTGCTTATATATATATATATAAGCAAAACATATATATATATGTCTGTATACCACATGCATGCCTGGTATCCACAGAAGCCAGAAAAGGTTGTCAGATTCTCTGGGACTGTAGGGTGTGAACTCTCCTCCCCCTTTACAATTTTTATTTGCTGAACCTTGAGGACCATCTTAACTAGAATTTGAGATAAAGACAACTGTAAATGCTGAGAATAAAGAATTGGAGAAGTAGAAAAGAGACGGCATGTCCTTTGAATCAGGGACAGCAGTGGAGGTCTGCAATTACTTGTAATTTTAAAGAATGTAAAATATAGTTAATCTGTAACATTCTTAAAAGTTAGTAGATTACATTTAGGAAATCTCCATGTAAATAATGTTTTATATACATAAGTATCACATTTGTGATATATTATGTGTAACCAAATTTAAACAATTCTTATTCTATAATTTTACAGTTGATAAAAATGGTGATGTTTTGCATTTCTATTCTTCATGAGCCTGGGGAGGATAAATATGGTTATGAGAAGCCAGAGGAACGCTGGTTACCTATCCATACTGTGGAAACCATCATGATTAATGTCATTTCTATGCTGGCAGATCCTAATGGAGACTCACCTCCAAATGTAGATGCTGCAGTAAGGTATTTGCCTAATAACTGCTCCTTCTATCCTTTACCCTTTTTATTCTCTCTTAATAAAACTCAACATGAAACTTACTACGTATATGCATCTCTTTGTGTCCACATTTTCATAAAAATAAAAATTTATTATGTATAATGGATTATTTTGTATAATCTATGTATAATGGATTATTTTGAAATATGTAGGATAAATACGGTTATGAGAAGCCAGATATTGCACAATATCTAGATACTGTGCCATAGCAAATTTGATCTAGTTGGCATACATTAATTCCCTCACTAATTTTTTAGTAAGAACAATTAAAATCTATTCCTTTTCATTAGTATTCAAAATAATGGATTTCATTATGATATATGTTCATAAAATTATCTTGTAGTTGTCTTGGTTTGAGGCCTTTTTTTTGTTTTGTTTTGTTTTGTTTTGTTTTGTTTTTGGTTTTTTCAAGACAGGGTTTCTCTGTGTAGCCCTGGCTGTCCTGGAACTCACTCTGTAGACCAGGCTGGCCTTGAACTCAGAAATCTGACTGCTTCTGCCTCCCAGAGTGTTGGGATTACAGTCATGCACCACCACCGCCCGGATGAGGCCTTTTTTTCTTCGAAAAAATAAAAGTTAAAAATTACTATTGTCTCTGCATTCTTTGAATGGTTGTTATAGGAAAGAGAAATAAAGGTTGAGTATTTTTGTGAGCATTTCCTGGTATCTACTTGTTTATTACAAGTTGGTTTTGTTGCCGGGCGGTGGTGGTGCACGCCTGTAATCCCAGCACTCTGGTAGACAGAGGCAGGCGGATTTCTGAGTTTGAGGCCAGCCTGGCCTACAGAGTGAGTTCCAGGACAGCTGGAGCTACACAGAGAAACCCTGTCTCGAAAAACAAAAAAACAAAACAAACAAACAAACAAAATCCAACATGCCTTCATGATCAAAATTCTATGGTCAATAGTACTAGAAAAAGCATAGGTCAAACCCAAAAAAAAGAAAAACAAAAGGCCAGGCGGTGGGCGCACGCCTGTAGTCCCAGCACTCTGGGAGGCAGAGGCAGGCGGATTTCTGAGTTTGAGGCCAGCCTGGTCTACAGAGTGAATTCCAGGACAGCCAGGGCTATACAGAGAAACTCAGTCTTGGGGGTGGGGGTGGGGAACCAAAACCCAAAAACCAACCAAACAATAACAACAAAAAGCATATGTCTGTAAATTAAAAAGCAGAACCTTTTCTGCTTTGCGTTGTCTGGCCTCAAAATAGTGTTTCTCTTTGTGTAGGCCCTGCAGGCCTGGCCTGGAACTTGCTCTGTCAACTTGGCTAGCCTCAAACTCACAGTCAGAGAGTTTTTCACTTAAGCCACCAGAAAGAAGTCACAGCCACATGTTTTTCTCCTGCTTTTTGTCTATTTCTTTTAAGTGCCAGATGAACCAAACCTTTTAAAAGTTTTTTTTTAATCAAAATGCATAACAATAGCTGGGCTACAGAGTGCATTCCAGGATAGCCAGGGCTAGCTACACAAAGAAACCCTGTCTCAAAAAATCCAAAAAAAAGTAAGCAAGCAAGCAAGCAAGCAAACAAACAAGGAAGGAAGGAAGGAAGGAAGGAAGGAAGGAAGGAAGGAAAGAAAGAAAGAAAGAAAGAAAGAAAGAAAGAAAGAAAGAAAGAAAGAAAGAAAGAAAGAAAGAAAGAAAGAAAGAAAGAAATTAAACTGATTACAAATGTTCCTTCTCTGCATATCCAACCACTCCCAGATATTAATATTTTACAAATGTGTTCTTTTTTTTTTTTTGATTTGATTTTTTCGAGACAGGGTTTCTCTGTGTAGTCCTGGCTTTCCTGGAACTCACTCTGTAGACCAGGCTGGCCTCGAACTCAAAAATCCACCTGCCTCTGCCTCCCAGAGTGCTGGGATTACAGGCGTGCACCACCACCGCCCGGCTCTACAAATGTGTTCTTGATATTGAATTAACAAAACTTCCCTTAAGAATAGAGGATTTCGCCGGGCAGTGGTGGTACAAACCTGTAGTCCTAGCACTCTGAGAGGCAGAGACATGCGTATTTCTGAGTTTGAGGCCAGCCTGGTCTACAGAGTGAGTTCCAGGACAGCCAGGTCTATACAGAAAAACTCTGTCTCGAAAATTCAAAAAAAAAAAAAAAAAGATTAGAGGAATTTGATCCTCTGTACTAGGGAGGGTAAAACTAAAGAATATGGTAGGCATTTTGCCTATGGTATCTGTTCATATGTAGTCACAGGTGATTGTGAGCCCCTATAAAGGTACTAGATACAAATCCTTTTTTTTTTTTAAAACAATCATTCAGTACTCTAAATTGTGGAGCCAGTGGGACATTTCTTTAGCCCATGAAGGGATTTGTGTGTGTGTGTGTTTGTGGGTGTGTTTGTGTGTATCTGTCTGTGTTGTTTTCTTTAAGTGTATAGAATGATAGTAGACTGTAGAGTTGGTTAGGTTCAACTCTTGTTTCCTTTTTTTTTTTTTTTTTTTTTTGGTTGTTTGAGACAGGGTTTCTATGTATAGTCCTGACTGTCCTGGAACTCACTCTGTAGACCAGGCTGGCCTCAAACTCAGAAATCTACCTGCCTCTGCCTCCCAGAGTGCTGGGATTACAGGTGTGTACCACCACTGCCCTGCTCCCTGATGACTTTGAACTTAGAGATTTCACTGTCAAAATCTTCTGGGATTCATAGCCACTGTGTCTCAAGATCTCTAAGCCAAGATCCAGGTCAGAGTTCATTCCAGATATAGTCAAGTTGACCACCAGGGATAGCTGCTACATGGAATATAGTTGGTCTTGCCAGTTGCTTCTTGCCAGTTACTTCAGTCCACTTTACAGATAAACTAAAGTGAGGTGGGGTTTAATTTCTGGAAAACTTGATTTGTTTACTTCTAGTTTGTTCTTATTTCTGAGATACTAACCCCTTATATAGAGATCAAAATATTTGGAAGATTTGTAGATTGCAGTCCTCATTCTTTTAGTATGGTGCTTGTTAAAAACATGGCTACTTTTCAGCCACTCCTCTGGAGGTGACAGATTGGTCTCAGAGTGGAAAGAACCCCATTTGGGGAGAAGTGGCAGATCTTTGTAAATTTTGTTCTCTTCTGATACTTGACTAATTTCCATTACTTGGGAGGTGTCTTTGGTTGGGACAATTTTGTATAGAAAACAGTTTTAGTTTCTTGTGGGCTTTGCTTGGTTTTGTTTTTCCTTCAATATAGACACCAAGCTCACAGCCTCTTGAAAGACAGGCAAGTACTGCACTCCTGATCCATATCTATAGTCTAAGCATCTATCTGAGTATCAGACCTGTCTACCCTCCTTATTACACCATCAATAAGGATTTTCTCACTGGCTTTTCACATCAGAAACCTTGGTGAGCATAGTTGCTCTTAAATGAGCAATCAAATGAATTACTATTTTTAATTTTGTATGTATGTATGTATGTATGTATGTATGTATGTATGTATGTATGTATTCATTCAGAACAGATACTGTTTCTGTAGCCTAGCCTGGTCCTGAGCTCATTATGCAAATGAAGCTGTCCTTGAACTCCTGATTCTCCTCATTCTACCTCCCAGACACTGAAATTATAGGTGTAATACCCCATACCTGGCTTTAAATTTGAAGATATATTTTATTATCTGTAGAGAAATCGCATGAGGAGATTGCTCCCAGCTTGCTAGTTTCCAGGCAACCTAGGGTCTTTGTCATTCTCAGCCGACCAAGACAGAGGAGACACTTCCTCACGCAGAGAACCTGATGTTCTCCCAAGCAAGCTGCAAACCTGAGGAAGCGACCTTCCTGTTCCCCTTCCCATGAGAAAGTAACTTTGCTTATAGTTTAATAGACATCATGATGGGCAGCAATGCAGCAAGCAGCAGGCATGGCAGCTGGAGTAGAATGCAGAGAGCTCACATCTGCAGGCACAAAGTGTGAAGCAGAGAAAGCAGACTGAATATGGCAACAGTCTTTAACCTCTCAAAGCTGACCTCTGGGGACTCACTTCCTCCAGCAAGGCCGCATCTGTTAATCCCTTCCAAGGAGCACCACCAGCTAAGTGTCCAAATATCTGAGTCTGTGGGGGACATTCTTATTCAGTTACATTAATGACTGTGACATACACATTAGCAGAATTCTCAAGTCATTTGCTTTTAAAAGTAGGTGTATAGATTCAGAGTTTCTTGGAAACAGTAATTTTCTAATAGGAATTTCTCTGACTCTTAAGTGATAAAGTCTTCAGGACTGGTAAATAAGCTACTTAAGGAGAATTTAAGAGAAACACATGGCAGTTCTGGGCTTGTAATGAATACACCATTGAACACCCTCACACCTGCCTGGAGCAAATTTGAAAGCAAAACTCCTTTTTTTTTTCCTGTTTTTATTTTTTTTATTCGATATAATTTATTTACATTTCAAATGATTTCCCCTTTTCTAGCCCCCCCCCCACTCCCCGAAAGTCCCGTAAGCCCCCTTCTCTTCTGCTGTCCTCCCACCCACCCCTTCCCACTTCTGAAAGCAAAACTCTTCGGTTCGCAGAATTAGTAATTTATTCTCAGGGCCTTTTCCATATGCCCCTAAAACATTTAAATTTTCTTTTTTACTCCTATGACTTAGCTGACAACTTCTGTGTGTCTTTAGCCATATTTCATGTATATAATATGTCATTAATACAAATTTCAGAAAGAGAAACCAAATCAAAGGTCATTTCAAAAACTAAAGAGTCATATGTGTGGTTAAAATATGTTTAAAGTGTTAAAGATTCTTATAAATCTTACAAAAGCTAAGTTGACTTTAATAGGGTATTTAATGCTTCATATAATAATCTTTGATATAAACATGCATAATTACCAAAAGCAGTGTAAATATTGTATTAATTTATGAAATGTAATGCAGTGATAGTCTAAGTTGTGGCTAGAAAAATTTGACTTTCTGCCTCTTTTTCTCTAATAATGAGCTTACTAGTTAGTCCCTAAGACTGAAGCTAGAGACGTGTCAGTGTTTGGTAATCCTGGTGTTGTATGGTACAGTTTAGTTCTGCCAGTGTTTTCTGTCCTCTGGCCCCCTCTTCCCTTATCTGCCCTCATGGCTCTGCTCTTGTTTGCCTCTACCCAGTCTGCAGGTCCTCACCCCTCTGCTATCTCCCAGTAAACCTCCTCACATCTGATCTCTTGCATGTAGTAATTTCTCAAGAGCACATCTTGGCATGGATGTGCAGTAATACCCCCTTGCTGTATTATATTTCAGCCTCATGTATTACATATTTTATCCTGATAATCAGTCCCTTGTGCTGTGTTCTTTTAATGAACTTCTCACGGGGTGCAGTTTGTATGGCAGGTGTGTTATACTATGTGTGTTTTCTTGAGTGGCTAGTATGACCTAGTTTAAGAGCCATTTTCTGTCAGATGATGAAGGATGTTAGCATTCTGTCCAAACTCCATCCCATCGTTACCTGGCAATAGCCAGGTAGGCCTGACCCACTATAAAAGAGCCTGGTTGCCCCCTCTTTGCTCTCTTGCCCTCTTGGTCTCTTGCTCCTCCCTTGCTCTTTTCCTGCTTCCCTTTTTCTCTTCTCTCATTGCCTTCCCCCCTCTCTCTCTCCACGTGCCATGGTTGGCCTCTACATCTCTACTCTACTTCTCTAGTGTCTCTTTCTCTGCCTCTACCACCCTCTTAACTCCCCTCCCAATGCCCTTAATAAACTCTATTCTATACTATACCATCATGTGGCTGGTCCTCAGGGGGAAGGGATGCCTTGGCATGGGCCTGCTGAGGCACCCCATTCTCCCATACCTCTCCACATCACCATAGAACATATCCCCTCCTCTCTGAATCTTTCTACAAACACTCCAAAGGGAATAATTTAGTTGATTGTTTAACTAAGTAGTGGTAACAAGTAAGTGACTGTTAATTTGATTTATTGATGTTTTATGCAAAGTGAATGTTAAGTGTTGTTATTCAGGAGGGCACGGATTCATTCTCTATAGACCTCACTCAGCCAGTTGAAAGGTTGAAATGTGTTTAAATATGAGGCTTAAACTGTAGGGAGGAAGTTCTCTGGACAGATTGTACTGATAAAGCATCCTGAAAATAATGCATTTGACAAAATTTACTTGGCATTAATCTTTTGTCTTCCGTTAATTGGACATTTGAATTTTCAAATTTCCCATTTCCCTTGATAAATATCAACGAAGAGTACATTATTATATAAAATTGACTTAATTTTTTCTACCCACCACGAGGCAGGGCTGTTGGAGGAAGCAATCTGAGAATGATGACTGGGAAAATGGGTGTGTTTAATGAATAAAGAGAGTTACATGTCTAGATAATTATTTTCTTTTTAGTTTATGATATGGTTTCAGGTATGATGTGACTTTATACACCAACTCTGTGTTTTTAGTGTTCATAAACTGTAGCCCTTAAAGTTCACTTTACTGTCAAGAATTTTGTCCTGAGGAAGTAGATATTTTGCATAGAACAATTTAACGTATTTTAGTTTATCTCAGCATTGCTGGTAATACTGAGAATTAGGAACATTGCACAAGTATCTAGTACATAGTGTCATCTGTTTCTCTGGGCTATGACTCTTAATGTATGTGATTATTAGCACTCTTTAGTCCTTAGTGTAGGTCCTTGTTATAGAGACAAAAGCTAGAGCTACATTTTCATTAGTATAGTATTGTACTGTTGTCTCTGTGATCACTGAAACTAACTATTAGGGACAGGTTTGTTGAGTTAAAACTAAGTACTAATCAATCAAAATATTTGCTATGCTTAATGAGGGTAGATCATATTGTTTATACTTACAAGTTTTGCTGGTAAAGTGTTACTTCAGAGTCTATCCTCGTACAGGTTTTAGAGTTAGTCTCTAGAAAATGCAAAATTTTCTTCAATGTACCTTGGCAAATTTAACTTCTAGACTTCGGTCACATATATTCTGAGAAACAAAAAATTGTTTAAAAATATCATTGCTTTTTATAATCACTAATTAAGAAACTCCTTAATTCTCTGTAGCACCTTATTCATGTGGAAGGAAATGAATGAGAAAACAATTGCAGTAATTACTATTTATTTCTTTTTTTTTTTTTTTTTTTTTTTTTTTTACATTTGCATCATGACTCTTTTTTTTTTTTTTGACAGTTTTTTTTTTTCGATATAGTTTATTTACATTTCAAATGATTTCCCCTTTTCTAGCCCCCCCACTCCCCGAAAGTCCCGCAAGCCCCCTTCTCTTCCCCTGTCCTCCCACCCACCCCTTCCCACTTCCCCGTTCTGGTTTTGCTGAATACTGTTTCACTGAGTCTTTCCAGAACCAGGGGCCACTCCTCCTTTCTTCTTGTACCTCATTTGATGTGTGGATTATGTTTTGGGTATTCCAGTTTTCTAGGTTAATATCCACTTATTAGTGAGTGCATACCATGATTCACCTTTTGACTCTGGGTTACCTCACTTAGTATGATATTCTCTAGCTCCATCCATTTGCCTAAGAATTTCATGAATTCATTGTTTCTAATGGCTGAATAGTACTCCATTGTGTAGATATACCACATTTTTTGCATCCACTCTTCTGTTGAGGGATACCTGGGTTCTTTCCAGCATCTGGCAATTACAAATAGGGCTGCTATGAACATAGTAGAACATGTATCCTTATTACATGGTGGGGAGTCTTCTGGGTATATGCCCAGGAGTGGTATAGCAGGATCTTCTGGAAGTAAGGTGCCCAGTTTTCGGAGGAACCGCCAGACTGATTTCCAGAGTGGTTGTACCAATTTGCAACCCCACCAGCAGTGGAGGAGTGTTCCTCTTTCTCCACACCCTCTCCAACACCTGCTGTCTCCTGAATTTTTAATCTTAGCCATTCTGACTGGTGTAAGATGAAATCTTAGGGTTGTTTTGATTTGCATTTCCCTAATGACTAATGAAGTTGAGCATTTTTTAAGATGCTTCTCCGCCATCCGAAGTTCTTCAGGTGAGAATTCTTTGTTTAACTCTGTACCCCATTTTTTAATAGGGTTGTTTGGTTTTCTGGAGTCTAACTTCTTGAGTTCTTTATATATATTGGATATTAGCCCTCTATCTGATGTAGGATTGGTGAAGATCTTTTCCCAATTTGTTGGTTGCCGATTTGTCCTCTTGATGGTGTCCTTTGCCTTACAGAAACTTTGTAATTTTATGAGGTCCCATTTGTCAATTCTTGCTCTTAGAGCATACGCTATTGGTGTTCTGTTCAGAAACTTTCTCCCTGTACCGATGTCCTCAAGGGTCTTCCCCAGTTTTTTTTCTATTAGCTTCAGAGTGTCTGGCTTTATGTGGAGGTCCTTGATCCATTTGGATTTGAGCTTAGTACAAGGAGACAAGGATGGATCAATTCGCATTCTTCTGCATGCTGACCTCCAGTTGAACCAGCACCATTTGTTGAAAAGGCTATCTTTTTTCCATTGGATGTTTTCAGCCTCTTTGTCGAGGATCAAGTGGCCATAGGTGTGTGGGTTCATTTCTGGATCTTCAATCCTGTTCCATTGATCCTCCTGTCTGTCACTGTACCAATACCATGCAGTTTTTAACACTATTGCTCTGTAGTATTGCTTGAGGTCAGGGATACTGATTCCCCCAGATTTCCTTTTGTTGCTGAGAATAGTTTTAGCTATCCTGGGTTTTTTGTTGTTCCAGATGAATTTGATAATTGCTCTTTCTAGCTCTGTGAAGAATTGAGTTGGGATTTTGATGGGTATTGCATTGAATCTGTATAGTGCTTTAGGCAAAATGGCCATTTTAACTATATTGATTCTGCCGATCCATGAGCATGGGAGGTTTTCCCATTTTTTGAGGTCTTCTTCCATTTCCTTCTTCAGAGTCTTGAAGTTCTTGTCATACAGATCTTTCACATGTTTGGTAAGAGTCACCCCAAGATACTTTATACTGTTTGTGGCTATTGTGAAGGGGGTCATTTCCCTAATTTCTTTCTCAGCCTGCTTATCCTTTGAGTATAGGAAGGCCACTGATTTGCTTGAGTTGACTTTATAACCTGCCACTTTGCTGAAGTTGTTTATCAGCTGTAGGAGCTCTCTAGTGGAGTTCTTTGGGTCACTTAGGTAGACGATCATGTCGTCTGCAAATAATGATAGTTTGACTTCTTCCTTTCCAATTTGTATCCCTTTGACCTCCTTATGTTGTCGAATTGCCCGAGCTAGTACCTCAAGTACAATATTGAAAAGATAAGGAGAAAGGGGGCAGCCTTGTCTGGTCCCTGATTTCAGTGGGATTGCTTCAAGTTTCTCTCCATTTAGTTTGATGCTGGCTACCGGTTTGCTGTATATTGCTTTTACTATGTTTAGGTATGGGCCTTGAATTCCTGTTCTCTCCAAGACTTTAAGCATGAAGGGATGCTGAATTTTGTCAAATGCTTTTTCAGCATCCAATGAAATGACCATGTGGTTTTGTTCTTTGAGTTTGTTTATGTAGTGGATTGTATTGATGGATTTCCGTATATTGAACCAACCCTGCATTCCTGGGATAAAGCCTACTTGATCATGGTGGATGATCGTTTTGATGTGTTCTTGGATTCGGTTGGCAAGAATTTTATTGAGTATTTTTGCATCGATGTTCATAAGGGAAATTGGTCTGAAGTTCTCTTTCTTTGTTGGATCTTTGTGTGGCTTTGGTATCAGCGTAATTGTGGCTTCGTAGAAGGAATTGGGTAGTGTTCCTTCTGTTTCTATTTTGTGGAATAGTTTGAAGAGTATTGGTGTTAACTCTTCTTTGAAGGTCTGGTAGAATTCTGCACTGAAGCCATCTGGTCCTGTGCTTTTTTTGGTTGGAAGACTTTCTATGACTCCTTCTATTTCTTTAGGCATTATGGGACTATTTAGATGGTCTAGTTGGTCCTGATTTAATTTTGGTATTTGGTATCTGTCAAGGAAATTGTCCATTTCCTCCAGATTCTCCAGTTGTGTTGAGTATAGGCTCTTGTAGTAGGATCTGATGATTTTTTGGATTTCCTCAGTTTCCGTTGTTATATCTCCCTTTTCATTTCTAAGTTTGTTAATTTGGATACTTTCTCTGTGCCCTTTGGTCATTCTGGCTAAGGGTTTATCTATCTTGTTGATTTTCTCAAAGAACCAGCTCCTGGTATTGTTGATTTTTTGTATGGTTCTCTTTGTTTCTACTTGATTGATTTCGGCCCTGAGTTTGATGATTTCCTGCCTTCTACTCCTCCTGGGCGAAATAGCTTCTTTTTGTTCCAGGGCTTTCAGGTGTGTCATTAAGCTGGTAATGTATGCTCTCTCCATTTTCTTTTTGGAGGCACTCAGGGCTATGAGTTTTCCTCTTAGCACTGCTTTCTTTGTGTCCCATAGATTTGGGTATGTTGTGTTTTCATTTTCATTGTGTTCTAAAAAGTCTTTAATTTCTTTCTTTATTTCTTCCTTGACCAAGGTATCATTGAGTAGAGTATTGTTCAGTTTCCACGTGTATGTGGGCTTTCTGTTGTTTCTGTTGCTATTGAAGACCACTTTTACTCCATAGTGATCAGATAGGAGGCATGGGATTAGTTCGATCTTCTTATATTTGTTGAGGTCTGTCTTGTGACCAATTATATGGTCGATTTTGGAGAAGGTACCATGAGGTGCTGAGAAAAAGGTATATTCTTTTGTTTTAGGATAGAATGTTCTATATATATCTGTTAAATCTAATTGGTCCAAAGCTTCAATTAGTTTCATTGTGTCCCTGTTTAGTTTCTGTTTTCCTGATCGGTCCATTGAGGAAAGTGCAGTGTTGAAGTCACCCACAATTATTGTGTTAGGTGCAATGTGTGCTTTTAGTTTTAATAAAGTTTCTTTTACAAAAGAGGGTGCCCTTACATTTGGGGCATAGATGTTCAGGATTGTCAGTTCTTCTTTTTGTATTTTTCCTTTGACCAGCAAGAAGTGTCCCTCAGGGTCTCTTTTGATGACTTTGGGTTGAAAGTCAATTTTATCTGATATTAAAATGGCTACTCCAGCTTGTTTCCTGAGACCATTTGCTTGTAAAATTGTCTTCCAGCCTTTTACTCTAAGGTAGTGTTTGTCTTTGACCCTGAGGTGTGTTTCCTGTAAGCAGCAAAATGTAGGGTCCTGTTTACGTATCCATTCAGTTAGTCTGTGTCTTTTTATTGGGGCATTAAGTCCATTGATGTTAAGAGATATTAAGGAATAGTGATTGTTACTTCCTATCATTTTTGACGTTATTTTTTAAATTTGAATGCTTAACTTCTTTTGGGTTTGATGAAAGGTTACTATCTTGCTTTTTCCAGGGTGAAGTTTCCCTCCTTGTATTGGTGTTGTCCTCCTATTATCCTTTTTAGGGCCGGGTTTGTGGATAGATATTGGGTAAACTTGGTTTTGTCATGAAATATCTTAGTTTCTCCATCTATGGTGATTGAGAGTTTTGCTGGATATAGTAGTTTTGGTTGGCATTTGTGTTCTCTTAGAGTCTGCATGAGATCTGCCCAGGACCTTCTAGCCTTCATAGTCTCAGGTGAAAAGTCTGCTGTGATTCTGATAGGTCTTCCTTTATATGTTACTTGGCCTTTTTCTCTTACTGCCTTTAGTATTCTTTCTTTGTTTAGAACATTTGGTGTTTTGATTATTATGTGACGGGAAGTATTTCTGTTCTGGTCCAGTCTGTTTGGAGTTCTGTAGGCTTCTTGTATATTCATGGGCATCTCTCTCTTTAGGTTAGGGAAGTTTTCTTCCATAATTTTATTGAAGATATTTGCTGGCCCTTTAAGTTGTAAATCTTCACTCTCCTCTATGCCTATAATCCTTAGGTTTGGTCTTCTCATTGTGTCCTGGATTTCCTGGATATTTTGGGTTACAAGCTTTTTGCATTTTGCATTTTCTTTAACTGTTGAGTCCATGGTTTCTATGGAATCTTCAGCATCTGAGATTCTTTCTTCTATCTCTTGTATTCTGTTGTTGATATTTGTATCTCTGTCCCCTGATTTCTTCCCAAGGCTTTCTATCTCCAAAGTTGTCTCCCTTTGAGTTTTCTTAGTTGTTTCTACTTCTGATTTTAGATCCTGGATGGTTTTGCTTAGCTCCTTCACTTGCATGTTTGTGTTTTCCTGTAATTCTTTAAGAGATTTTTGTGTTTTCTCTTTCATGAGCTCAGCCTGTTGACCAAAGTTCTCCTGTATTTCTTTAAGAGATTTTTGTGTTTCGTCTTTCATGACCTCAGCCTGTTGAGCAAAGTTCTCCTGTATTTCTTTAAGTGTTTTTTGCATTTCCTCCTTGTTGGCTTTTGTATTCTCCTGGATTTCTTTCAATGATTTTTGTGTTTCCCTTGCAAGGGCTTCTAACTTTTGATCCATTGTCTCCTGAATTTCTTTATGTATGACCTTCATGTGTTCCTGTACCAGCATCATGACCAGTGATTTTAAATCCAAATCTTGTTTTACTGGTGTGATGGGGTATCCAGGACATGTTGGTAGAGGAGAATTGGGTTCAGATGTTGCCATATTGCCTTGATTTCTGTTAGTGACGTTCCTGCGTTTGCCTTTTGCCATCTAGATCTCACTGGTGTTAGTTTATCTTGTCAGTGCTGGACTCACCAGTGCAAGCTGCCCCTTCCCAGTTGGCCTCTGGTGCACAGCTTACCTCCTGCACTGCTTGTAGACAGTGTGCTGCTGCCCAGGCTGTTCAGATCCCAAAGCAGGCACCCGAAGGCTCCCGCTGGGGCCTGCTGGATTCACTGGAGCACACTGACTTCTCCCAGCTGGCCGCCCGGAAGCCCAGCTAGCCACTTGCAGGACTTGGAGATGTAATGCTGCCGCCCAGACCGATCTGGATCCGGAAGCGGAGAGAGTAGAGCTAAGGGCTTCTGCCTGAGGCCTTGCCCCAGATTGTGTCTGTGGAGCAGATGGAGCCCGTGTGCACTCCCAGGGAGTGCCGACGGTGTATGCTACTGTGACCTCCCCTGAGTTCCGCTCACTCCGCTGGGCAGCCGATCTGCCAACCGGGCTATCGCACACAAGGTTAGCCTGGCCGCCCAGTCCCTGAGTCCAGGCAAAAGCCTGGGAGACCAAGGTCCGAGCAAAGTTCCCCTACGGCTTTGACTGTTAATTGGGTTTGCCAGGTGACTAGGATGGCGGGCGTGTGCGCCCGCGCTCCCTGAAAGCGCCGGGAGAGTCTGCTTTGCTAACAATCACCTGGGCGGGTTGACTCACAGATGGCCCACCAAGCCGCCCAGTTCTTGGGGTCAGTCCTGTGCCTTTTGGGGCCTGGACCCCCGCTTTGTTAGCCTTAGGCTATGCCTGTTACAGGTCTGCCCGCCTGAGCTCTCTGTCGTCCTGCAGGCAAAATGGCGGCGGCGCGCTCGCAGGCCTGGGCAAAAAACCTCCTGGTTGGGTTGGCACCCCGATGGCCCCCCGACCCGCCCAGGGCCTGGGTGCAGGCCAACGCCCGTCGGGCTCAGACCACCGCGGTGTTGGCCTCGGATTATGTTTGTGTACCTCAGTCTGTCCGATTCCTGGAGTACGGAACCAAGATGGATCCTCCTCTCCTGACTGGTGGGAGGCCGAGTTCTGAAGTGGCCTCCGTGCAGGAAAGGCGCCGCACAACTGCAGCTGCTTGCTGTCCGGCTGGTCAGCGAAGGTCAGTGGTCGTGGGCGCAGGGCCTAACTGGTCCCTGTGACGCCTTGGTTCCACTGCTGATGGCCCTTCAGCTGGAGCAGCCACTGCTGCAGCTGCTGCCGCTCGAGTTTTTTGTATATATCTATTTATTTCTTAATATTTGGTCTTATTATTTGGTATGTTTGTTTCCCTCTGGTGTTGGATTTAGAAAGTTGTGGTTCTTTTATTATTAGTTTTTTATTAGTATTTATTATTGGCCTTTTTATTAGTCTTTACTAGTATTTATTATTGGTCTTTAATTAGTAGGGAGGGGCTGACCGCACAAAGATCCTTGGCTTTTGTGTTTTTGAGCCCTCTGGATCTTTTGTCTGGCCTATAGCCTTCAGCATGTGTGTTGATATTAGGCAGCCTGCAGTGTAAGCATTTGGGAGAGCTGGTTTGTCTGTCCTGTGCCCTGTTTAGAAGTGTGGTGGGGGGATATTGGAAATTCGAAAGCTGCAGGGGAAGGTTGGCTTGCGGCTGAAACGCCTAGATCAGTCTGCTGTGTCTGTGAAGAAAGCTTTGGAAAGATAGCTGTTGTTGTTCAATTGCTGATCTTCAGCTGTGAATGTTGCTTTTCAGGCAGCATTGATTTTGGGTCCTTGAATTTTTCTCAGGCTCAGGGAACCCCAACTATGCTGTGACATTGGCGCCACCTTGTGGCCCACCTCAGGGCTGTGTTACCTCTGGTTGTTTAGGATATAGGGGGCTGGATTTTCCTCTCAATTTAGTTCAGTTCTAAGCTGGATATAAGGTGCACGAATTTGTTGCTAAAATTTCCAACCCTTATAGCCCATATAAATGACACATAATCCAAATATTTTAATTATAAGTCATATGTCTTCATTGGCAAAATACTTACTTCCCAATCACTAAGATTTGTGCTTTCTCCCATCCATGTGGTCCATAGTGGCTTCCTCCTCTCCTCTTCCTTCTCTCTTTTTCTTCCTCTACCTGCTCCCCCTTTTGAACCTCCAATCCCACCTTTCCCCTCCACTACCCAATCATAGACTCTAACCTTTGATTGACCAATTAAAATAGAGAGAAGGTTCACATGGCATCACCTAAGTACATGATGGTCTGCTTGTGTGGTCTGACTCTTTAATACAAATCCAAATAGTGTTAGTTATTTAAATGTGTGTTTTACTATATTTCTTACACAGCTGTTTTCCAAATATGCCTTTGTCTAGTCTGCTGTAGCAGCATAGACATGTTTTGTTAACAGTGTATTTTCTTGCCAGTAATACATGCATATTTGTTTGTCAGATATGCTACTATTGATATCTAGAGTCATAATGGTTCAACACTAAAGCTAACTGTCAGAATTTTGTTTTGGTTTTGAGTCAGGGTTTTCTGTATAGCCCTGACTGTCCTGGAACTCACTTTGTAGACCAGGTTACCCTCGAACTCGCAGAGATCTGCCTGCCCTCAGTCTCTGAGTGCTGTGGTTTAAGTCCTGCACCTGGCTTGTTTTTTTTTAAATACATCATTTTGTTGACTTCTGGGTGTTTGGTGATACCTAGTAAATTTGCACTTTAAATATATTTAAGTGGATCTTCACTTCCTGCTCAATCCTTTATCTTAACAGGCAAGCTTCCTCTGATTTGGAACAAAATAAAAACAGGCTGGTCTTCCCTTGTACCTGACACAGGTAGGTACTAAAATTGTTTTCTTCAAAACAGTTCTATTTGATGCTTTCATTCTGATGTTCTTACTGGTATTCTAATGATTCCAAACTTCTTAATATAAAAATCCTCTAGGAATGTTAGGTTATATAAGTTACAGTAACTATAACTGAAAACTTTGCTACTATGTTTCCCATTAAACTTAACTGTGGCTACCTCAAAATGTCAGGTCATTTCAGTGCTGTATGCACTGGGATTCCAAGCTTTCCTTCTTCATGGGGACTTTATAAACAGCTGAATTTATGAGCTGTATAAACGTGACATTTTATATTCCATTCCTAATCTCCTGTGAGAATGATGCTGATTGGTAAGGGTAATTGAGATTTTCTAGAAGGCTGTTTCAATAATGCACTCTTAAAAATTAACATTGAAATAGAACTGTTGTAACTATGTGGTAAACTTAGGGAGATTGTTTTAACATCTATGTAGATTGTCTCATTTGTGTGTGTGGCTAACACTTGTCATCCCAATCCAACAGGAAGCTGTTTTGTGATAGTTGTTACTTAAACTAGATTCTAGTTCAGTTATTTTGACAAAGGTTTTGGTCTCTCTTTTTTTTTTTTTTGTGGGCAAAAAGTAAGGTTCAAGATTATATGATAGTAATCTTTATAACTGTGGAAAGGGAGGCATAAAGAGGGAGATGCTAATGGGGTTTTAGAAAGTTGCAGGGTCTTTCTATGTGAATGTTTGTTGCTCTTATGTTATTTGTTTGTATATCTAAATAGGCTTTTAGCCAGTAGTTTGGAATATTTCATAATAATGCCATCTGTTATTTGTTTCTTGGTTTTTTTAAACCAAAGGTCACTTGATCTTGAAAGCTTTAGAATACTATTATGAGATAGGTCAATGAATGGGAGTAAATTTTTAAATTTATATGTTGTAAGAAACCATGTGATAGGCATTTTATTTAAATCTTCTGTACCCCTTAAATATTTAACATTTTTTAGGTTGTTTACCTTCTGTTTCATAGTACTTTGAACAGTAGAATTGTGATTGTTGTTTGCCTTACATATTCAAGGCCCTGAGTTTGATACCTTGTTCTACAAAAGAAAGATCGTGATTAGTGAAATTTACATAGAGAATGGCAAGAGTTTGATTTAGTGTAGCCTGGATCTGAGTCCTTGCTCTGCCACTTTCTGCGACAGGAGCATGCATGGGTGTTTGCCTTTCTTGCCTATTTCCTCTCTGCAAGAGGAACGACAGGAATCAGTGATGCCCAGCATACATCTGCTTAAAAGCAGCAGGGAGAAAGTTTTAGTGCCTTGCACCTAGTGGGACTAGACAATCGCCTCACAGTTAGTATGTGAAGTGGCTCAGTTGTTCGGGAGTAAGTTTTTTATTTTGTTTTGTTTTGTTGTTTAAAGCTGATACGCAAGCATATTCTTTGAAATCAGAACGTCTTATAAGCTTAGAAAGTTCTTAGAGTTTAGATTCTTAGATTTAGGACCTGTACTATTATATTTTGGAACACCATGAGGGGTATTTGTAATAAAATTATTATAAAGTAATATTATCCTAATAGTTGGATTATAATAATCCTTATAAACAATCTCTGGTTTTTCTATGTCAGTAATTGTCCTTACGAGATAATATTAACTTTCAGCTCCATAAATGCAATAAACGTGCTTCAGAACTAGTAACATCTAATGGTGAAAGAAAAATTCCCTTTGTATGTAGATTTTTGTTTTTTTCTGTGGACTTTTTGAAATATGTCTAATTAGAAGAGTAGTATGATAGCCTAAAAAGTTGGAAATCAAGCAGACTGGAGTTAAATTGCAATTTGGGCATTCATCAGCTGTGGGACTTAAATTACTAGTCTATAAAAGTGGGGGTAGTAGTAATGTTTTCCATAGTGCTGTGAGAATTAATCTATCCCCCTGTAAACCTCTTTGTTTTAATACTTATCAAGAACACTGGGAGGCAGTAGCCATTGTTATTGTTGTTTCATTAAATAAAGTTTGTAGAGTTGTGC
This sequence comes from Apodemus sylvaticus, assembly GCF_947179515.1. Classification (NCBI taxonomy): domain Eukaryota; kingdom Metazoa; phylum Chordata; class Mammalia; order Rodentia; family Muridae; genus Apodemus; species Apodemus sylvaticus. The sequence goes on along the minus strand of NC_067474.1, from coordinate 3,093,987 downwards.
AGAATGGAGCTTATTAAAGGTAAGTATGTGAAACTACACATACCAAAATTGTTACAAATAATCAAATTTATCTTGTAAAATTAAATTTTAAAAGAAGACAATTAGAAAATAGAATAAGAAAGAATACCATGGTGTTGTTAGAAGTGATTTAAAATTCTATCAGATAACTAGAGAAACTGAAATTCATCTATTAAGGTGGTATACAGTCCATAGTATATTCTATATTATGTTATGATACCATTCTTCTTGAATGTGATTTCTAATCTGTTTTAAATGATAAGTATTAGTTTGGGTTTGAATGTTCTTTTTTCCTTTTAGGCAAATTGAGCTGGCCCAGACAGCAGAGCTCTGTAAGGCATGTTGATATTGATTGCTTCTTTGTCTCAGGGGCTATAAGAAATATAACAGATCTCAAAGGTCTGTATTCTTGTTTGTTTTAAGAAAGTTGATACATATCAATGTGTGTGTGTGTGTGTGTGTGTGTGTGTGTGTGTGTGTGTGAATTGATAACAATGTATTCTTTGGAAAGTATTTGGATTTTTCTTAGTCAAATCTATTCCTTTGTTCAAATTGGCTGGAGCCTATATTCACAAGTGTAGGAAAATTAGAAAACTACTGCTTGGTGTAAGCTGAAATATACAGAGAAGAGTATCTTAAATTGAAGACTGTATTATCTCAAATAGATGAAGATATTTTCTGGATATTTTTCATATCTTTTTATTGTTTGTTAAGGGAAAATTTCTATTATCCTGTGTCTTCAGACTTTCTGTTCTTCTGTTGAAGTAACTCTCCTCTATGAATGTAGGTAAACATACTAATCTTTGGGTTTTGATAATTTTATACTCTAGAGGTGAGTAATCTGGGCAGTCTGCTTTTTTTTTTAAATGAAATTTTAGGTTTATGTGTGTACTACTTACTAGTATTGAAACATTTATTTAGGACTTTTCCTTAGTTCTTTCTTGACAAGATAGCTACAATAGTGTTTTCTTTTTAAGGTCAGTTTTTCTCTTATGTTTAAAATCTAGAAAATTCTAGATTCCCCACAAGGCTTTATTTTTGTCCTAGGTAGTTGTGACTTAGCTCTGAAAAGTATTATTTTGAATTTGAAAGAATTAGTTTTAGCCTTGGGACAACTTACCTTCTAGTAAATTGTTCTTTTTTCTAGTTTATATGGAGAGGCAAGAAGACTTTCTGTGTTATGTGTTTCTTTGTTCTGAGTCTCCTGCCCTCTAAGCCTGTGGTGTTTTACTTGCACATCAGTTTTATAACATTATTGTTGTCTTGTAATTTTATATATAAAAGGAAATGATACATTAAAGTAATGTTCTTAACCAAAGCAAAATCTGGGGGGTCTGAAATTCACATTTGGTTATATGTTAAACATCAGATTTTCATTGCTGTGCATGAATCTCCAGTTTGTTTCTATTGCTATAAAATTAAAAAAAATAAAATAAAATGGGAGGATAAACGTATTTATATCTGAATTGTAAAAGTCTGTTTATAGTTTTTGTTTTGTTGTCTATTCCTACAATTTGAGCCTGGGATCTGAGTTGTCTGCTTTTCATTGTAAGAAATGAAAAGCCATGGAAAACTGACTCTGCTGATTTTAGATTGAGTCGGTTTACAGAAACATTGCTGGAGCCATGCGTGGTGCATGCTTTTAATCCTAGCAGGTGAACATCAGTGAGTTCCTGGCCAGCGTGGTCTACATAGAGAATTTCAGAAGACCTTGTCTTAAAAAACATTAGGTGATGTTATATGGTGATGCTTTTTAAGATTTAATGCATAAATGATTAAAGAACAAATATTATATAATTAAAATTGCATGAAAAAATTCCATTACATGACCTTAACATCCTTTTGTACTTAGAGAAACAATTCAATTTTTTTTTTCTCACAGGAAAAACAGTGGCTCTGTCAGCAACCATGGCACAGGAAGGTCACCTTTTCTTCGTGGTGCTAACATCCAACTGGAGTGGCAGTATTATCAAAATAAAATCCTGAAAGGAGAAGCAGGTACACATGAGTGTTTAAAAGCCATAGTAACCTCTGGGTGGCTTCTGGATATTGCTGGTGGTGTTGGTACCTTAGAAGTACAAGTAGAATTAGAATAATTAAGAATTTGAATTTGAAGGTTTTAATGATGCTAGTGACTGTAGAGAGAATATCTTGTGTATTGTACTAAAAGAAAACTATGGCCTATAGGAAAGTGTAGAATACAAGATGAGACATTCAGAAGGCAGAAAGAATTCTGGGATAGAGCCAGGGATGAGATATTTGCCTGGGAAAATGTGACGAGACTGACACATGGTACCTGAGCCCAGGTAAGTAGTCATGTGTCAGAAAGTAGATTTGAGTAAGTGGGTTATAATGCACTATGGCCTAGTCAGAGAAGACTAGCTATAAGGCCAAGATATTTGTAAGTATACATATTTTGAGTCTGAGTTTTATTTCTGGGAGCATGGGGCTGGGAAGAAGACCTAGGTCCAAACTTCTACAAGTGACAACTTGAATCACAACAAAATCTAAATCTGAGCAGATGACCAGTGCATAGTTATGTTTTCTGGAATTGGATGATGGTGTTTTCCTGAAACCCAATCTACTGTGTCTAAATTTAGATTGGGATTGTAAAGCATGGTGTGAATTGTTTTCGTATTAACTAAATAAGTTATTAGCCATTTGGCTTATGTCACAGTGAAGACTCTGAAGTTTGTGTTCTTCAGTATTTTTAAGAATTTAAAGGTAGACACGGTGGTACCTAATCCCAGCCTTTGGGAGATAGCACCAGGAGAACAGTATTTTCAAGGGAAGGCTACAGAGTAGGGAAACCCTGATTTAAGAAAGGACACAACCTCTTTTGGAACCAGAATCTAAATGCCTCATTTGAGTGAACTTGTTGTTTAGAAGGAATATTTTCATAGCTGTCTTAGAAAACTAGTCTCTTCACATCATAAGACTTTTATGTGTTTTTATTACCTTGCATTACAATTTGAAAGAAATTGGGAATCCTTTCTCATTGGTTTCCTTGTGGAATAAATTGTTAAAACCACAAATCTTTAAAAAAAAATCATTCTTTTAGAGAAGCATTTACCAGAAGACTGATATATAGCACAGTAGAAAGGATCTAGAGTTGGGTTTTATCCAAGTTACTTTGGTTCCCTGTTTTGTCAGATATAAAACACTGGGATTATTTTATAAAAGACCCAGATGAGGCAAAACAGAGTCTGGGCATCTGGATTTCTTTTCTGGAATTAGTCTTTCTTGATTGTAATCATCTGCTTACACAGTGTATTGGGAAGCATAATTGTAGGCACACATTTATACTTTATATACATAATGAGTTTTTCAAGTTTTCTAAGGCTTTTATTAGCTGTTACCTGTTTTCAGAATATTTTGAGATTTAGTGATTTTTGTCAGTAGATCATGGGGTAACTTTCTTAACTTGTTTAGGCCTTGCTTCATTGTTTATGGTTAGTTTCTTAAGCATACCTTTGTACAAGGTGGCAATGGGGTCTCCCTTTCTGGTCTTCTCTAGCTACCAATACTGCTTCCCCTGCTCCTCCTTCAGAGGAACCATGTGGACTGTTTCCTGTGGCTGCCACTTCTGCTATCCACTGGTCTTGTACAAGCATGTTTAAGTTTAGCGGTGGTAGGGAAGTTGTAGGTGGAGCTGAGTGTCGTTTATCACTCCTATCCTACCATAGCCAAGAGCATCCTTTCAGAGGTGCAGGCAAGGGAGAAGGTGAGGGATAAAACCTATGTCTCTCTGGTCTCCAGCCCTCACACCTCGCTTGAGGTTCCTCTTTGTCCTGGAGGGATGGATAGCTAGTTCCTTCAAGCTGGGAATAACACAGTGTCTTGTGGGCAGAGGTACTAGTCTGCTCATGGAAGGCCCTGGTCCTCGTGTTTCTTGTGCCGCAACCTATCTCTGTGTTTCATCCTGGGGCACTGGAGAATTGTGGGAACCTTAGCTTCCTAGGCTTGGTGTCCATCTAGATGGGATGTGCAGATCTCTGGCAGCAGGCGCTTTCTCCACTCTCTATATTCCCTCAAAGCGTGATGACAATATGGTACATGTTGGGTAGGGGAAGGGCAATGAGAGGCAATCAGTCTCCCCACCCCCATCCCTGCCTCCTTCTGTCTTGTATTTTGCTATGTTTTTTATTTATTTATTTAATTTAATTTTATTTTTTTTAAAACACTCATTTATTTATTATATGTAAGTACACTGTAGCTATCCTTAGATGCTCCAGAAGAGGGTGTCAGATCTCATTACAGATGGTTGTGAGCCATCATGTGGTTCCTGGGATTTGAACTCAGGACCTTCAGAAGAACAGTCAGTGCTCTTAACCTTTGAGACATCTCTCCAGCCCAGTATGTTACTATGTTGGCCAGATTTCTGCCCATCTGGATCATAATTTCCTCCACCCCAGGTCTACCAGATGTCAAATCTGGACTTTTTTTTTCTTTATTTAAATGAGGTTTAAGTTGGCCATTTTCCTTAACTTTTCTTTTCCTAAGAGGATTGTCAGCTAGTTGCCTGGTTTTTGTGTATATCACTCTTGGTCTCTAGCATTAGGGCAATGGTGAAGTTGGTATTCTGTTCTCCATGTCACCTTGATTCCTAGTTGACAAGTTGTCCTTTTTATTAAAGCCAAAATTTGTTTTTAGTACAGTACTCATGATACAACAGTGAATAATAAGATGGACCAATTTTTTTTTTAGAAAAGTGGACCGATTTTTAATATTTAATGATTATTTATTAACAATTAGAAAATACAACCATTAACCTTTATTTTGTTCCTTCTTTTTTAATAATAAAAACCATAATGAATTCAAGCAGTTTTCTTGGTTTTTTAAAATTCCTTATTAAATTATGGTAGTGTTGACCACGTATCCCTGTCTTACTCAACAGAATAAATTGTATTAATGAGTGTTAAAGTAAGATAGGCCAGCTTTAAATTTTAAAGTCATTACTTTCTTATTACAATAAAAAGTGGTAAAAAAAAATAGATCTTTTCATCTCTCTCTCACTATGTCTCTCTGTCTCTGTCTCTCTCTCTCTTCCTTTTGGATGATTGTGTGCTTTTTAAAAAGATTTTTAATATCTGAAGAAAAATAAAATATTCGGCTAGGTTTGTTTTGTTTCATTTCACTTTTTCTTTTGATTTTGCCTTAATAAACATAAGGAGGTTGACCTCTCTCTCCAGCCTTCCTTGTTTTCGAGGGGCCATTATGAGTCGTTAGCCTTCTTATGCTCTGTCCTTTTCCTCTCTTCTTTATCTGTCTATCTCTGTCTGTCTCTGTTTATATATCTATCTGTCTGTCTATCATCTATGTTTTAGCATTTTTATTATGTAGCCTTGGATCTCTTGGTTAATTTTATTTAATCCTCCCGTGAGGGTTGTGCTATAGATCACCCACAAGCACACACAATTTTAAATTTTGATTATTTTTTTTCAAATCCTTTTCTTTTTGTGATATTTTTTTATTATTCGATATAATTTATTTACATTTCAAATGATTTCCCCTTTTCTAGCCCCCCCACTCCATGAAAGTCCCGCAAGCCCCCTTCTCTTCCCCTGTCCTCCCACCCACCCCTTCCCACTTCCCCGTTCTGGTTTTGCTGAATACTGTTTCACTGAGTCTTTCCAGAACCAGGGGCCACTCTTCCTTTCTTCTTGTACCTCATTTGATGTGTGGATTATGTTTTGGGTATTCCAGTTTTCTAGGTTAATATCCACTTATTAGTGAGTGCATACCATGATTCACCTTTTGAGTCTGGGTTACCTCACTTAGTATGATATTCTCCAGCTCCATCCATTTGCCTAAGAATTTCATGAATTCATTGTTTCTAATGGCTGAATAGTACTCCATTGTGTAGATATACGACATTTTTTGCATCCACTCTTCTGTTGAGGGATACCTGGGTTCTTTCCAGCATCTGGCAATTACAAATAGGGCTGCTATGAACATAGTAGAACTTGTATCCTTATTACATGGTGGGGAGTCTTCTGGGTATATGCCCAGGAGTGGTATAGCAGGATCTTCTGGAAGTAAGGAGCCCAGTTTTCGGAGGAACCGCCAGACTGATTTCCAGAGTGGTTGTACCAATTTGCAACCCCACCAGCAGTGGAGGAGTGTTCCTCTTTCTCCACACCCTCTCCAACACCTGCAGAAATGACTAAGATTAAATTTTGATTACTATACCAAAAGGAGATTGACAAGTATCTTTTGTTGGTGGCGGTGGTGAAGATGATGGTGGCAGATGTTGCTGCAGTGGCAGCTCTCTTTTTCCCTTTTTCTTCCTATGAAAACCAGTCAGAATGGCTAAGATTAAAAATTCAGGAGACAGCACGTGTTGGAGAGGGTGTGGAGAAAGAGGAACACTCCTCCACTGCTGGTGGGGTTGCAAATTGGTACAACCACTCTGGAAAGCAATCTGGCGGTTCCTCCGAAAACTGGGCACCTCACTTCCAGAAGATCCTGCTATACCACTCCTGGGCATATACCCAGAGGATTCCCCACCATGTAATAAGGATACATGCTCTACTATGTTCATAGCAGCCCTATTTATAATTGCCAGATGCTGGAAAGAACCCAGGTATCCCTCAACAGAAGAGTGGATGCAAAAAATGTGGTATATCTACACAATGGAGTACTATTCAGCCATTAGAAACAATGAATTCATGAAATTCTTAGGCAAATGGATGGAGCTAGAGAACATCATACTAAGTGAGGTAACCCAGACTCAAAAGGTGAATCATGGTATGCACTCACTAATAAGTGGATATTAACCTAGAAAACTGGAATACCCAAAACATAATCCACACATCAAATGAGATACAAGAAGAAAGGAGGAGTGGCCCCTGGTTCTGGAAAGACTCAGTGAAGCAGTATTCGACAAAACCAGAACGGGGAAGTGGGAAGGGGTGGGTGGGAGGACAGGGGAAGAGAAGGGGGCTTACAGGACTTTCGGGGAGTGGGGGGCTAGAAAAGTGGAAATCATTTGAAATGTAAATAAATTATATCGAATAAAAAAAATTAAAAAAAAAGAAAAGAAAAAAGAAAATATTCGGCTATTTCTATCGTTCCTCCAGCTTTCCTGTCTTGTTTGTTTATATTTAATCCTCCAGTGATGGTAGTCCTGTGTGCATGTGCCAGCATACACACACATAGACACATACACACACACACACACACACACACACACACATTCACTACACAACACGCAGGGATGGGGGGCTGTCATGGAGAAGGAAGAACTCATTAGGAAGCATTGGCTTAGACATTTGAGAAAGGTGATAGTGAACCAGAGACTTTGAATGTCAAGCTATTATATTCCCTAAAACTTATAATAACTGTTCTAACAAAGAAATATTGAGTTTTTTCTCCATCTGTTTCTTTTCACTCCACAGATCATGCTGGCCCAGAAAGTGGAGAACTGATTGCTGAGATTAAAGGCTTGAGCCACCATGATTATCTGTAATAAAGTGAGGTGTTAGAGCCTGTGGCCTAGTGAAGTGAACATCGGGGCTGGGCGAGTATGGACTCAGAGATGACCAACTCTGTGTGTGTGCTACACTCAGTTCTCTCCTTCCAGCCAGGGATGAGTCTTAGGCTCACAGATTTGTGAATATGAGCTTGCTTTGTTGCGTCCAACATAACATGTTTTCTGCTTAGTTTTTTCCTGCATGCTTGCTTCCTTGGTGTGGTTTCGCTTTCTATCTGTGTTGGATTCATAACCTGCACTGGGGAATCAGAAGCAAGGTCAGAGTCAAAGTCTTTTTGATAAAGAACCAGGAATACATACCAGCACATCTGGGCTGACTGTCCTTCTTCCCAAGGGATGGATCAATCTCAGAGAAGATGGTCCTACCTCTTGATCTACAGGTAGTACCCTAAATATGTTGCAGCCCATTTTCCTTCTTGCACTGTACACTTAATAAAATTAAGTAAATTAAAGAATGAACTTTCCAGTTATATATTTTTTCAAGCTAGTTAAATTCACCCTCAATACCTATACCTGCCACACACACCTAACTACATCTCCCTGTATGTGTGAGGGGGGTTGCCATGTCTGTTGGTCTGCAAACTATTTGAGAAAGCTTGGTGGCCACAGAGGCTATGAGAAGGGTGTCAGTTGGTCTGGGAATAGAAGAGCAGCCAGTGCTCTTAAATTCTGAGCTATGTCTTTCCAGTGGACAGTTTTCAGCATGAAATCAGTCATAATTTTAGTGTGAATATATTACAACTCATTGTCCTTTAATATATGTAAGACTAACTAGTATTGATGATGGTTCACTTTTCTTAACCTCGATAGTCAAACTAGGACAGACTTGCACACTACCTAACTATTGGGGAGATAATTGATGTGGAGAAAAGGAACTTGTCTAGTCAGTAAAGTGTTGCTGTTTTTTGGGGGGGGTTAATAATAGAAATTGTATTTTGTCTATATATTTTATTACAAGTTCTTGTTTTGATTCTCATTTTATTTCAAGGGAACTCTCTAGATCAGTAGAGCCTCCTTACAAGTCACCACATGTAAATTGGATTTACATCCCTATCATCTAGAGGATAGCAAGCACAGAGAACAGCAAAGACAAAAAAGAAAGGACAAAGAACTCAGAGGGTGACACATTAATCACTTTGGGTCATTTTTTTTCCTGTTTTACCTTGACTCTGACTTCTAACAAAAAGAGAACATCAAGAAGAAGAAAATGAGAAAGAAAATGAAAGAAACAAACGTCTTTGGAGCCCTGGTGTTGTCGTCGAGTCAAATTTTTAAAAGACAGAGAGGAGTTGTGAAAATCAGCTTGCTTAGTGGAAGTCCGCAGTGTTATATAATCAGTACCATTGTGCTTTATCTTACAGAAAGTTAAACATGGCCTGTGGTCACACAGTTACTAAAGAATTGAACTGTAACCTACAATTCTCTCTCTCTCTCTCTCTCTCTCTCTCTCTCTCTCTCTCTCTCTCTCTCTCTTTCTCATAAAATTTGAAATTAAACTACATGTACAATGAAAAAAGTGTGGTGCTGTGTGTCTTTAATCACATGACACAGAAGATGGAGACAGGCAGAGCTCTATGACCTGGAGGCAGGCCTGATCTAGGTACTGGTCTCAAGGGCTAAGCACCCTCAACTAATGAAATGAAGAGAAAAATAAATAGATATAATTAACCTTGAATTAAGGAAACAAGTAAAGAAACAAAGTAAGGCAATACTGGGTGGCCTGGCTTGGAGAGAGAGAGGGAGAGGAAGGGGGCAGAGGGAGCTAGAGAGAAGTGATGATGATAATCAGAGTGGTTAGAGGGACTGACCTTGTCTTCTCTGCCTTCAAAGGCTCATGCCATCATCCGCAAGCCAGCCTTCTTCCTTTGGTCCTCCCAAGGGTCAGCCAGGCATCAGATGCAGTCAGAGAGAAAATTGGGAACCTCGTGGAGATTCTCAATTGAGGTCTCTCTGGCCACTTGGAATAAAGCAAACAGGTAGACAGTCTAGTGGTGTGAAAGGAACAGTTGGGATGTTGTTGGTGATGGGAGTACATACATTCTTTCTGCCCTTGTAGACCCTTTGTTCCTGGCTTGGAGAGATCAATGTGCAGGGGAGCATAATAAGAGGAGGAGAGATCCTGAAATGATTCCAAGAGTCTAGAAGTGTCAGATAAAAAAATAGCTTAAAGCTTGTGAGACAGTGTGCTACTCTAGTGGGGAGGGCTCTGGTTCTCTGCTCACTGCTCACCACCCAGTGTCATTTTGGTTTCTCATGCTCTCAAGACAGGGGATCAAACAATCAAGCATCTGGAATGTAAGGAGAGAGAGAGAGAGAGAGAGAGAGAGAGAGAGAGAGAGAGAGAGAGAGAGAGAGGGAGGAGAGAGAGAGCAAGCCTGGAGTCAATCCCAGCAGAGGTGTTTATTTTTCTTGGGTTTTTTCTTGAGGTAGTGGAGGGGGGAAGAGCATCAAAAATTTAGGGGTGCTGTATAATAAAGGGTTTATTTATCTAAGTTACTTTGCTAATGTAGATCTGCCCTTTGTGTTCCTCTGAAGCCAGAGACTGCAGTCTCAGGCACTTAGCACTTCACCCAAAAACAGCAGGAGATTAAAGGATTAGTGGCTAAAGCCTTTTCCCCATTGTCCAGATGCCTTTTGCTTGTCAGTCTATGGTGAAGTGAGGAGCAGTAAACTTCTATTGAGCCAGGAGAAGAGAATAACACTTGCTGAAAGAAAAACTTTTATATAAGTGAATATGCATAATCTCACAAAAATTCATACCTACAGCTCCATACATATTTTCATGAAGTAATCTGGCCCCAGCTTGCATGTATTCTCACAATTCATACTTATACATGCATACATTCTCACAATTACATACTTACACACACATCCATACTTACATATGCATATGGAGCAAAAGACCAGCACCAGTGCAGAAAGAACTCACTCATTCTGTATGAAAAATGGACTCCAGTATTTATTACATCGAGAAAGAAAAAGTTTCCACCTTTTCAATGCTAAATGAATCAAATCCATATTTGTAAGAAAAAGGCTTTGTTTCTCTTAATGGGACCTGTCCTGTCCCACGGTAAGAAGACTGCCTGTTCCTTCTGCTTTCTGCAACATCTTCTTTTTTCCTCTTTCCCTCTGCATCCTACACATTGTTCTCTTAGTTATTTACATTATCTATAGTTTCTAAGTTATTCCACTCTGCATTCACCTAATCTTGTTCTCTTCTGACTAAAAACTTCTCCTTCGTTCAGTTCTTCTCTCAGCTCTGTTCCTCTCCTAAACTCTTCTGCCCTGACTTCTCTTGTCCTCAGCCCTTAAACATCTTTCAGAATACATGATCACATGTTACAAAGTTCATCACAAGTTCACACAAAATACCGTCATAAATTGAAATAGAAGTTTACAACAGAGAATATTTACCTGCATATCCATTAGGAGTAATTATCTAGCTAGACATCTATTATTTCTCTTCTCTACATTATAAGTAAAGTTTTGTATAGATAAACCCAGTCAATATTTTATCTTCTAACACCTATTATATATCCAACTTCCCTTTTCATGACCTTTGGTTAACTGTTTTTTTGTTTTGTTTTGTTTTGTTTTGTTTTTTTGAGACCGGGTTTCTCTATGTAGACCTGGATGTCCTGGACTCACTCTGTAGACCAGGCTAGCCTTGAACTCAGAAATCTGCCTGCCTCTGCCTCCCAAGTGCTGGGATTTCAGGCATGTGTACACCACCACCAGCAGGCAGGTTAACTGTTTTACAGCCTCTTGGAATGTGCTGAGTAGGAGAAAGTCTGATTGCCATCTAAGAGCAATTAACGGGTGACACTTGGGAGACTGGCAGAGTTCTCATTTTAGTTGTAACTATCAGAAAAGGACCTAATAGAAGTTCCACTATTAAAGAGCTTAATAATCACAGATATAATTTTAGGAACTCTTATAAGATCATCATTAAAACTAAAGTCATCTATTTGTCTACACAGCATCATTATAAGACTTCGTGGATCTGCAGAGATCTGCTCCAAAGGGGTGTGCTATTACTTATTGATTATTATAAATGCATAATGATAACAGGAAAAACATATAAATAGCAGGAATCTTTCCTAAAATTAGTCCCCCACTCCTGACAGAGTGAAATAATAGCCAGACACATGTCAGGACATTTTCTTCAGTTTCTCATATGAAATCTGAGGATTTACATGACTTGAAAGACAGATCAAAATAAATAGAGTAGTGGGAGGTGGGCTTACCAGGAAAAGGTACATGGATTCAAGAATATGAACATTTTTGAAGATATACTTTAAAATGCAAACCTACACAATTGTGAGATATTTCATTTTAAACATCAGATGTAGAAGACTCATGGATCCAATGCTGGCAAGTATGATCACAAGGTGTTTTATAGTCACAGAATTTATTTCTTTGTATATGGGAGCCACTGCGTTTATGATTTACCACACATTGGCACATGTCTAATATCAAATGTATAGTTAATTATGTTGTGTTTTATGTTGTACTCATTTGCATAACAAGCAGTTAGTTCCTTTCATTTCAGCTGTAGCTAGTCTTTTACCGTGATCCCATTTTATTATTATAATTATTGTTTATTTTATAAGAATTTTCATTTGTTTACAAGGCTTATTAATTTCTGGTTTGTTTATTCATAGTGTAGTTTATTTTCACTTACATCTTTAATGGTCAGTAGAGAAGGATGCAGTTTGGACACGAACAAAGCTGTCCTGATAAGATCTCCTTATCTGGCCACTCTATAGCACTGCAGACATGGGCTAGCACATCTTTTCTCTCAAAGAAAATATACTGTTTTGTAAAATGGAGTTACATTCAATCTTTCTTTTCCCTTAGAGATATGAGGTAGTCATTCTTCCTTGGGACTAACATTGTTTTCATGTTTTCTAAGAACTATACAAATTCTCACTTTGAAATCTTTAATGGTTTCCTTAAGACAGCATGTTCTGGGTCTACTGTGTCCATGGTCTACTTCCTTCGCTGTCTTGGCAGCAGGCTGCTCCGGGTATAGGAACTTCTGTCATACTTTTTCTTTAGTTTTGTTCTTTAGATGTTTTTGAAGATGAGAATGTGGAATGTTTCATGTTTGGAATGCTTGTTTGCAAAATGACTCTGTCTTTACATATTTCAGCATACAGATGAAGAAAAAGAAACAACTACCTAATATTTGTCAATTAAAATAATACATAGCTTCCTGTATACTCTGCTACTCAATCCATTATTAGCTGTAGATAAGAAATGAAAAGATTTTACTTTTGTCTAGAGTAGAAGATTGTGAACCAACATCCTTAACTTAGTATTGGTTACAGTGCTGATTACAACCACCATATATTTTTAAATTTAAAAAAAGAGAGAATTATGTGACTTTTAATATCACAAAGGATGGAGCTGGAGAGATGGCTCAGTGGTTAATAGCACTGATTGCTCTTCTAGAGGTCCTGAGTTCAATTCCCAGCAAGCACATGGTGGCTTACCTGTAAAGGTGCCATCCATAATGACACCCTCTTCTGGTGTTTCTGATGACAGTTGCAGTGTACTCATATGAATAAAAATAATAATAAAAAATCCATCAGAAAGGATTCCTCATGCAAAAGAAATTACCTTACCCTACCTAAAAATTTTTAGTCCAAACACTACATTTAAGCCCTTTTTTGTTTTGTTTGTCAGTAAATAGCTAGTAGGCAAACCTAAGTTATTGAGAACCTTAATTATTAAACATGATCAAATAGAAAAATGCTTAATTTTACTTCACATTATATAGGGCAGTTTATAATTATATGGCATAATGCTAAATGATATTAACAAATCATAAACTATAAAAATGATCCTGCTTTTTCTAAAAGAAACAGCAGTAATCTTGGGAAATGGTTGAGGAAAAAGGCCACTGAAAATGACCACATAGAAAGCTGTAAGTTAGCTGGGCGGTGGTGGCACATGCCTGTAATCCCAGCACTCTGGGAGGCAGAGGCAGGCGAATTTCTGAGTTCGAGGCCAGCCTGGTCTACAAGAGTGAGTTCCAGGACAGTCAGGGATATACAGAGAAACCCTGTCTCAGAAAAAAAAAAACAAATCCAAAAAAAAAAAGAAAGAAAGCTGTAAGTTAGATGACCATGGAGACAGAAATGGAAAGAAAATAGCCTAATAAAAAGCTCAGGGTAGGAACAAATCACTTTTAAAAGGTTAAAAAGGGAAGAGAAACCAACAAGACCATCTTTTTTAAGGGACACCAACTGGCAGACACAACAAAGTCTAAATTGTACTTTAGATTACACCTCATGACAGTGTCTTGCATATATGTAGACTATCTGCACCAAGTTAGATTATAACATGATCTAATGTACACATGAGATAGTGACCTTTACTGGTTTTCCACAGTACAATAAAATAAGTAAAATGCTATTGTATGAATACTAATGTCATTAAATGAATCTGTGTTCTCCAGAAAGAGACACATGTTAAGGACAGGCAGGTCAGTGCCTTGAAAGAGGGCTGGAGTCCTTCCCTACATCAGTGTCTCAATGCAGCTCACAACCTGCTATTTACCAGCATGGAAACAGGACAATGGTCAGCAAGATTCAGCAAATGATAAAGGACATTTTCAGCTTGTAATATGAAATTTAGGTGTCCAGAGGCCTCAGAAGACACAACCTCATGGATAAGTAAGAAGCACATGGTCTTGTGAAAAAGCCCATGAATTCAAGAAGATAAAAATTTGTAAATACGAGGCTGGAGCACTTAAGAGCACTGACTGAGCTTCCAGAGGTCCTGAGTTCAATTCCCAGCAACCATATGGTGGCTCAGAACCATCTGTAATGTGATCCGATGCCCTCTTCTGGTGTGTGTGAAGACAGCTACAGTGAACTGTAATAATAATTACTGTAAAAAAATAAATCCTGTAAAAAATAAAATAAATAAAAAATGTTAAAAATAAAATACAAGTCTTCAATTTTATCAATAACACTATATAATCCTAAAATTTATCATACATATGTTGTATGAAAATCTGAATTTTTCCCTAAAAAATTTCGATGATTACCCTATGTAATACTCAATTATTATATTATATTATACATGTAATTTGAAAATATTCAGATTCATCAGAAAATGTTTCCTCTTCATTTTTTGATTATATCCTAAATATATTTATATGACTATTATATTATCTGAGTTTATTCCAAAAAAATCTTCAATATTATCAATTAACCTATGTGATCCTCCAATTTATCATACAAATGTTTTATGAAAATCTTGTTTTATCAGAAAATATCTCCACTTCCTTTTTCATTTACATTCTAATTGCATTTGTATGCCTATCATTTCATCTGAGTTTTTCCAACAATTTCTTATATTATCAATTATCCTATGTAATCCTCAATTTTATCACACACAGATTAGATGAAAATATTCAGTATTATCAGAAAATATCTTGACTTCCTTTTTCAATTATATTCTAAAAGTATTTGTATGCCTATATATCTGAGTGTTTTCCAAACATTTTCTGATAAAACTGAATATTTTCATGTAACATGAATCATAAAATTGAGGATTACATAGGGTAATTGATAACTGAAAACTTTTTTGGGAAAAACTCTGATACAATGATGGGCATAGAAATGCATTTAGAATATGAATGACAAAGAAGTGGAGACATTTTCTGATCAAACTGAAGTTTTTCATACAATATATGTTTGATAAAATTGAGGATTGAATTTTTGATTGATTACTGTTGTATTATTGATAAAATTGAAGATTTGTTTGTAAAACACTCAGATACAAGGCTAGGCAAACAAATGCACTTAGAATATAATTTAAAAAGGAAGTTTAGACATTTTCTGATAATACTGAAGATTTTCATCTAACCTGTGTGTGAAAAAATGATGATTACATAGGAAAACTGATAATTTAAAATTTTTTTTAGAAAATAACTCAGATAAAATAATAGGTTTATAAAAACATTTAGGATATAATTGAAAAATGAGGTGGAAATATTTTCTGATAAAACTGATGATTTTCGTATAATGTATGTATCATCAAGTTGAAGATTACATATGATAATTGATAATAGAAAAAATTGTTGGAAAAAACTCAGATATAATGATAGGCATACAAATGCAGTTATGATATAAATGAGAAAGAAAGTGGAGACATTTTCTGGTAAAACTAAATATTTTCATCTAACCTGTGTTTGATAAAATTGAAGTTTACATAGGAAAACTGATAATATTGATTTTTTTCTAAAAAAGCCTCAGATATATTATAGCCACATAAATACATTTAAATACACATAAATACATGGTAAATTATGCCTCCTTCAAAGGAGGATGTGTGTGTCATCAAACCATAAGTTTCTATATGCTTCAAATCTACCTAAAAATAAATGTAGTAAATAATGGAGTTGTGAATAAATAATATCTAATTTAAAGATTTAGAGAACTTGGTAGTTTCTAGTACTCTTACAATGTACTTGGGATTTAAAGAGTTTCTACCAAATTTGGCTATAGATGAGGCTATTGTAAAATTTTGGAAATTCATATTTTCCTAATATCTCAACCACAACATACCCCCTATAGAAGTGGTAAACACCCTGCCCAGACAGCTTTCTAGCACCAGAGTGAGAAGGTTAGTCTCTGCCACAAGCCTTCCTTCATCTTCTCCTCTGCTGTGCTCCAGCGAAGATCAGTGCAGTCCCCTGGCGCCTTCTACTTGTGGACTCTCTGCTGATGCTACTTGCCAAAAGTCTACACTTCTAGCTCCCTGTCTGCTTTGTCATCCATCCCTGTGTTTTCCTATCTCTCTCATTCTGAGGGCCACTCAGAACTAAGGAAGTTATGACAGCCTTTACCCCTGAGTGCTTTGCTATCCATACCCCGTTCTCCCACAGTTATCTCAGCAATGTCTATGCGCAGGAGTCCTGAGTCGTGCATTGCTTTTGTCATGTCTCTTCACTCTCTTTGCATTTCTTGATGTTTCCAGTTTCAAAGAGTAGGGAACCAAGAAAGTGTACTCAGTTTAGATGTCCCTAATTCTTCTTCATGATTATATTCAAACTATGAATTTTTATAGAAATATTAGGTCTCATTTCAGAAGATGCATGATAATGAAATTTTCTGTTGTTGGTGACATTAACCTTATATATTTTGAAATGCTGTCTCTCAAGTTTCTCCTAGCAAAGTAACAACTTTTCTATTTGTTACTAGTAAGTATCTTATGGAGAAGTGCCTATGACTACAAACACCTTCCAGCAAACCTCAGATTTCTGCTATAGTAAGGGTCAAATAATTATTTTATAATCGTATTTTTATATATTGATTGTCTTGCCTTGTACTTTAATTTAAAATCTTTAATTTTCTTTTTTTTTTTAATATACAAGGTCTTACCCTATAGCCCAGGCTAATCTAGAAATGTGTGTAGTATAGCTGAAACACTTGTGAGTGAAAGAATGTAAAACACAAGTATTATATAATGTAAAAATATGACTTATCTAATGATGTTGGTCAGAGTTCAATACACCAAATATAACGATAAAATTGGTGTGTGTGTGTGTGTGTGTGTGTGTGTGTGTGAGAGAGAGAGAGAGAGAGAGAGAGAGAGAGAGAGAGAGAGAGAGAGAGAGGCCAGAAAATAATATGAGATCCCTCAGAGTTGGAGTTACAGGCATTTTCAAGATACCCAACTTGTTACCTGGGTGCTAGAAACAGAATTCTAGTTGTCATGGAGATTAGCAAACCCTTTTAGATACAGAATTGCCTTTCCAGGTCAATAAAAGTGTTGCTATAGCAAAAGATGAGATGCAGCATAACTAGAAAAGAAAGAAGATAGGAAAATGACTTATTTGAGATGTAATGCTGGATTAAATTTATTTCAGTAAATAGCTAAGGTAATGTAAGTGTATAGCTCATTCAGTATGTTTATGTAATACTGAGTACAGAGCAGGGGCAGGGCCACATCCAGTCTCTTCTTGTTATATTTTTAAGGTTGACGGTATATTTAAAAATTAAGCTATCATTGCATTCCTTTCTTATTATCCTTTCCTCTCTTCAGCTTCTACTATACCCACTTCAAAGGGACTAGTCTTCTTTAAATGTGATTATCAAACACACACACACACACATACACACACACACACACACACACACACACACACACACACGGACACGCGCAGGCACACACACACACAATTTACATTTCTTTGGGTTTTGATGTTGTTTGTTTGTTTGCTGGTGCACACCTTTACTTGTAGCATTCAGGAGGAAGAGTCAGGTGCTGCCAGCCAGATCCCTAGTGTCACACTGGCTCTTGTGATCCACATGTTTAATCGTGTGTATGTATCTGCATCTTGGGAGGGGGGCTTGTGTGTGCACATGCATGCAAGTGCCTACAGAGGCTGGAAGAAGACATTGGATCCCCTGGAGTTGGAATTACAAGATTACAGGCAGTTGTGAGCCACCCAACATGAAAACTAACTTGGGCTCTCCACAAGAGCAGCGTGCTCTTAAACAGTGAGCTATCTGTCCCATGTCCTTACACATGTCCTGTCTGTCATTCCTAGGGCTTTAATTTCATTCCCACAGTGTCTTTTGTGTTTTGCTTTTTTTTTTCATCAGCCTTATCTGCTTATTTTACCTGTTTATTACAATAGTTCCCTGATTGATCTCTTAGCTTCCTTTTACTTATGTTTTAATGTGTTGTCATAGATGTACTTTCTTTAAAAATATTAATATTTACCCTGTGTTGAGGTTGTCTTTTTGTAGACTTGGCTGATCACTTGGTGGATAACAGAATAGCAACTGAGTGGACTATGGGACTCTTATCCATAGTTCTATTACCCATGCATCTTCCCATTTATTACTGCTTTATCCATCATCCTACCTGCGCCCTAGTGAAACTAGATCACTTCTCTAGAGGAATATTGGTGGTCTCTCAGGGCCTAGAACAAAGGCAGCCTTTGCTTAGATGCTTCTTTCACATATCAGTGGGAAGGCATCCTTCCCTAAATCATAAGGATATACTGTGCTTGCCTTAACACTATCTCTATTTATGTAAGGTCGTTTTCGCGCATGGCTTTTATTCTGTAGTAGATTATAAACCTGTGAGCAGGGATCATGTCTTATTTTGGTGTTCCCCACAGCTTCTTGTACTTGGTATGTGAAGCTTGATAAATAGTTCTTCAACAGTGAGTAAAAAGGTTTATAATGATTTTCTTGATGATTAGTAGAAGAAAATGGAGTAAGTTGGGGTATTGACTGGAGTGTAGCTCAGTGGTAGAACTTGTGTTTGGCAGCCCCAGTGTCAGATACCCACATGACTGTCCAGTTCCTCCTTAAAGAATCTTAAGTGCAATGCTGGTTTGGCTTCTTAGCACACAGGCTTGCACTCAAGAAGACTTGAGTGGCTCCCCTGTCCTGTCACCCCTCAGTGAGCTATTCTGTTATTCCTCATTGTTGTTTTCTTATGGTTCATATATTTAACTGTTGGTTGCTATACACCTTAGTAATTAACTCTTTTTACAAGTGTTTGAGTGGTCAGAGGAGTATATTATATCTGTAGTTTTTAAGATAAAGTATCTTGATGCAACCAGGATTTCTGTAAAATACTGCCTGCAGACTATGTAAAATTTCCTCTTCTAATCTCTCAACAGGCACATTTAGTGCCCTCTCCACCTCCAAATTGCCTCAGTTACAAATCGGAAGGCAGGCTTGGTGACCAGGACTGGCAAGCACATTTTAAAGTCCCATGCTGTGGAGTTGATCCATCTCAACTTGAGGTATGTTGTTCTTTCTTATTTAAATCACTTAAATATGCTCACATTCTCTGACTGTCCTATTGAGGTTTGTTCCCACATAATTATTCTTTGTTCCACCCTCTTACTGTCTTTCACACTCATGTGCACGCTAGGAAATGAATGCGTTTACTTGCTTCTCAACAGTTTATAACCTCTGAAGATACTGCATGAAATAGAATTTTGTGGCAATAATTCGAATGATTTTGATTGTGATAAAGTGTCTTCTTTTATTTCATCCCCTTTTTCCCCTTTTCATTTTTTACACATAGTTCTATGGAGGATTTATTCTAATTGTCACTGTTTTTAAAATGGATGTGTTAGGGAAGTAATCTTTGAGAATTTAAATGTAACACATATGTAACACACACACAGACACACACACACACACTCACACACACACGCACACATACACGTGCAGACTAATGAGCTTCCCTAAGATGAGCATAATCAGGACATCAGCTGATGGACAGGCAGTGCAGTTGTGTGTGAAAAGCCTGCCTGTGTCCAGGCAAGGTCCTACACCAAAGGCCCCCACTCTCCCATTTAAATTTTTTTAATTTGAAAATCAATTCAGAAATCATACTAATTTTCTTTGCATCAATGTTTTTCACTTAAATGTATGTTTTTGTGGGCGTATGCATGATTTTGTGTGTAAGCATGTTTTTGAGTCTAAGTAGTTTAGAAATCAATTTATGAAAATATAATGGCCATGAGATGAATCCAAAAGAAAACATTAGTGTTTAGGCCTAAATTAAAAATGTAATATCAAACTTGCTTTTAGGTATGATTTACAAAAATCTTATTTTTCAAGAGATGTGCTCAACAATAGGACATTCAGGGAGTATCCAAACTACTCTTAAGGGCAAACCTTTTGCCCAGCATTAGATGGGAAACACAAAAGAAACTCAAAGACAATGTTGGCAGTTCTTTGTCTCACAATGCTTTTCCAGGAATTTTATATTAGTTTTATTTTTGTGTTTATTTGTTTTGCTGTGTATTGTTTTTGTTTTTACCTCAAAGTTTCTTTTTAAGTATAGTGTGGTTTATACTTTTGTGGTTTTGTTTAAATGTTTTTTTGTCAATTTGAGTTGGTGTATGTTGAGGGTTCTTAGAGGTTTTCTTTGTCTTTTTATCTGTTTATTTTTCATTTTTCCCTATTACAAGATTTGATTTTAATAATAATTAATAATAATAATGTTTAGGTGTTTGTTCTATCACCTGAGAAAGAAAGAAAGGTTATGAATTTGAGATAGTTGCATGGGGCAGGAAAATCTGGAAACAGTTGAGTAAGGAGAGAGTTAATCAGAATATAATGTATGAAATAAATGATCAAAATAAATGAGAGATAAAAGAGAAGACCATCAATGTACGTTGTACCATTCCATTCCTGTGATGAATCAAACAAAATGCTCTGTGACATTAAGGATGACATCCTACCTTGGCATCAGTCCCTTCAGGAAGTTCTCCAGGATGGCGTCCTGTATGTAGAAATCATTTCCTAGAAACATAATGGCCACTAGATAAACGTAAAAAATAAAATGAGACATTAAGTTTCATGTCTAAATAATCAATGACTAAACAGACTTGCTTTCAGGTATGGTTCACAAGAATTTCTTTGTGATTGTAAATGTGTGTTTATGAACTACAAAAACAAAACAAAACAAAACAACAACAAAAGAACTAGCTCACAAGTCTGCTCAGGGTATCCACTCAGATTCACTCACTGATAAGGGGATTTTAGCCTAAAATCTCTGAATATCCAAGATACAATTCACAAACAACATGAAGCTGAAGAAGAAGGAAGACCAAAGTGTGGGTGTATTGATCCGTTTTAGAAGGGGTAACAAAATGCAGAGACAAAGGGTGGAGCAGACTTAAGCAAATGCCATCCAGAGACTGCCCCACCTGGGGATCCATCTCATAAGCAGTCAACAAACTCAGGCCCTATTGTCAATGCCAAGAAGTACACACTGACAGGAGCCTGGTATAGCTGTCTCCTGAGAGCCTCTTCCAGAGCCTGACATATGCCGAGGTGGATGCTGGAAGCCAATCATTGAACTGATCACAGCATCGCCAGTGGAGGACTTCGAGAAAGGAGTGAAGGAGCAAATGGTGTTTGTAACCCCATAGGAAGAACAATATCAACCAACCAGAGCTCCCAGGGTCTAAATCACCAACCAAGGAGCACACATAGAGGGACCCAAGGCTCCAGCATTATATGTAGCAGAGGATGGCCTTGGGCATCAATGGGAGGAGAGGCCCTTGTTTCCATCAAAGTTCAATGTCCCAGTGTAGGAGGATGCCAGGGCAAGGAGGCAGGAGGGGGGGGACACACCTCATAGAAGCAGGAGAAGGTGTGGGATACAGATTTTCTGTGGGGGATCAGGAAGGGGGATAACATTTGAAATGTAAATGCCTAAAATATCCAATTAAAAAAAAAGATACCACAAGGATTCTGGCATTTCTCTAAAAAGCCAATCAACTATCACAGATAATGAACCAAAATGGACACTGAATCCTTTTGGCAACCTCTGTGTTGTTCACTTTATTCAGTGGTGTGCATTGATTTGTCCATAGGCCATGTTCTTACTCTGCATGACTTTTCCTCTTTTCCTTTATTTTAGCCTCCCTACCTCGCAAACACCTCCTGCAGATGAAGTCACATGGAAGCAAGAACTTAACCCTATTCATCTCAAAGCTCCCAGCAGTGCCTTCCATCATTTAAGATCCAATTGTTCTTGAGAAAGGGGTGTGACTCACTCATAAGTGGAAAATGTGGCTTTGACCTTTTGCACAGGCTTGCTCAGAAAACCACATCCTTGTTGCACAACAAATAGGGAGGGCAGGACTCGTGTTGATGTTGTCGATGCTAAAATCAGTCAGAGTTATTAGAAGTCATTCAGCTTCTCTATATAAAAGGCAGTTCCTAACTATTAATTCGTGACATATTTTTATATTCTGGGCCTTTCTATTTCACTGAAATATTAGGACAAAACCAAACAAAAACTTAAAGTCATCTATGTGTAACATAGAATGCAAACTCTGAGCAGTCTGCAGATCAATAGAGCTGATGAAAAAGAAACAAGATTGGAATGAGGCAGTATAATTGCATTGTCCGAGCAGACAGAAACTTTTAAATGAGTGTCACATTAACAGCAATTAAATTGACCCAGCATAAGTGGCTACTTAAGAAGAATTGCACTGTTGCAATGACATTAAAGTCACCTTGCAGAGAGCAGCTGAGTGGAGGGTTTCTGAGTCCAGTAGTACCTTGGTGACATTTTCATCTTTTCAAATAATGTCTGCTGAACTTATAGCTCAAGCCAGTGCTAAGCTAAAAAAAGGCTTCTGGGTAAACAACATGGGACTTGCCCTCACTTTTTTCTTTCTTTTTTTTCTTTTTTTCTTTTTTTAATATTTGCTTTATTTACATGTCAAATATTTACATGTCCACTTTCTGAATAAGTTATCCCTCTGAAAATCCCCCCTATTACATCCTCTTCCCCCTGATGAAGCCCCTCTCTCAATTACCTGACTTGCATTCCCCTATTCTGGGGAATTGAGTTTTCTCAGGACCACAGGCCTCTCCTCTCACTAATGTGTAAAATGGTCATCTTCTGCTACATAGGTAGCTGGAGCCATGGGCCCCTCCATGTGTACTCTTTGACTGGTGATTCAGCCCCTGGGATGTTACAGACTGTGGGTCTGCTGTGGGATAACCAGGATTTTTAGGTGGAGGAAGACACAGGTCCCACAGGAGTTACAAACTGACATGACTACAGAGGTGGTTTGAACTCTGAATGTATTTTCAGGTAAAGGAGGAATTGGATTAACCTGTGGGGGAAGGTCGCTAGGAAACCAACTCAAATGTAAATTCTTTTTACCTTGCCCAATATTCATTTGTATGGCAGGGACCTCATAGGATTTTTCAGATGTAAATATCCTTAGTCTGGGCCCATTGTTTGGAATACACCTGCCCTGAAAGGCAGTGACTAGAAAACCAAAAAAATAACTAGTGACTGGAGTTTCTGGAATACCTTTTCTACCATAATAACATAAATGGTTGGAGCAAAGCAAAGCAGAAGTTTTTGCTTTAAGATGGAATCTTACATATCTATGTTTGCTTGGTTAGACTATGTCCTGGCCATCAGAATTGCCAAGTGAGATTTTTAGCTTCTAAATATATAGAGAGGCCTGCTATCGCCAGGAGACATTTTTTCTTTCACCTCTGTCTGTAAAATATCATGTTTACAGACTTCACTGGACCACCGCGATTCTGGGAGTTCTGTGGGTACTGCTCCCACAGAACAAAATTATTGTTCCTCCTGCAGGACTCCAAATCTCTTCAGCTCCTTGGGTCCTTTCTCCAGCTGCTCCATTGGGGAACCTATGCTCATTCTATTGGTTGGCTGTAAGCCATGGGTATTTTGATCCACTTTTCAGTAAGGATCAAAGTATTCACACTTTGTTCTTCCTTCTTCTTGAGCTTCTTGTGGTCTGTGAATTGTATCTTAGGTATTCAGAGCTTTTGGGCTAATACCCACTTATCAGTAATTGCATACCATGTGTATTCTTTTGGGATTGGGTTATTTCACACAGGATGATAGTTTCTAGCTATTTCCATTTGCCTAAGAATTTCATGAATTCATTTTTTTAATAGCTGATTAGTAATTCATTGTGTAAATGTACCACATTTTCTGTATCCATTCCTCTGTTGAAGGAGATCTTGTTTCTTTCCAGCTTCTAGCTATTATAAATAAGGCTGCTCTGAACATAGTGGAGCATGTGTCCTAATTACATGTTGGAGCATCTTCTGGGAATATGCCCAGGAGTGGTAAAGCTGGTTCCTCAGGTAGTACTATGTCCAATTTTTTGAGGAACTACCAGACTGATTTCCAGAGTGGTTTTTCCAGTTTTCAGTCACACGAAAAATGGAGGAGTGTCCTTCTTTTTTCCACATCCTCTCCAGCATTTGCTGTCCTCTGAGTTTTTGATCTCCGCCATTCTGACTGGTGTGAGGTAGAATCTCAGGGTTGTTTTGATTTAAATTTCCTGATGATTAAGGATACTGGACATTTCTTTAGGTGTTTCTCAACCATCCAGTATTCCTCAGTTGAGAATTCTTTATTTAGCTCTGTACCCCATTTTAATAGGGCTATTTGGTTCTCAGAAGTTCCTCCAGAGCTGCTCTTTATGGAAGAAATTATGGAAGGCTGTCATTCTCTCAGTGAATCCAAGATGTATTACCTGAGTCCTCTAGTCTCTGTTGAATGTTCCAGGTGATGTGAATTAAAGAAAATTCAAAGGAAAACATGCTGGTCAGTATTTCTCTATAGTGCATATATCTTTCCTATATACATTTTCTGAAAAATGAAGTTCAGAGAACAGAGAGTTAGCAATGAAGCTCAAGTGTCTTCTTCACAATGACAGCTTTGTGCCTACTCTCTAGGCTGAAACAGATTATGTATTAATAGGGAAAATATCTCTTAAAATTTCAGGGCATACTGAAAAGAAAAAATGCAACCAATAGTCCAACCAAGTACAAAAATAGTGTCTTAGAATCACACCGGATATAAACCATGCTTAAGTACTAGTACCCAGATCCTTGGCAGGCTGGACAGAACTCAGTTGGCCCTGGAGGGAAAGGGTGGACTGCAGAGTGAGAGCTACTAACTTCCCAGGCATTGTCTTGTACAGGTGAAGTCTCATGAGAAAGGTCAGAGTTCACTCTCTGAGTTCCTGAACACTGTTTTACACAGCTGCTTACTTTTATTCTCCAAAAGTGCAGCAAGGCGTGTCAATCAGACCCATCCATCACTCAGTCTTCTAACACTCCCTTTCTCCTTCCTTCCTTCCTTCCTTCCTTCCTTCCTTCCTTCCTTCCTTCCTTCCCTCCTTCCTTCCTTCTTTCCTTCCTTCCTTCCTTTCTTGCTTCCTTCATTTACTCCTCTCTATATATAAACCTATCTGTGCTAGAATTCTTTGTGTAAATCAGGCCAGACTGGTATTTGCAGGGATCCACCTGCCTGAGTGAACATGCCTACCTCAGATCCATTTCGTACTGAGAGATTAAACAGTGTGGAAGAGCAAGAGCTAAATGAAAGCTTTAAAAATGAGAAGTTCTTCCAAGACTGGAAGAACATGAAGGACACCATCTCAAGGCTGGATGGCTAGTTTTTCTGTGTCAAGACTAACACTGCCCTGACCTGCATACTTAGCCAGTCCTGCATCTGCAAGTGCGTTCCCTTGTGATGCAGAAATTTGCTTTGGAAATTGCTAAAATTAGTAAAATTCTCCTGTATACAAATAGTAGCATAGACCACTCACCCCATAATATAGAACCAAGGCAAAGTGAATCTCTAATGCCAGCGAAGTAAAAAGATTTGCTAGCTAGAAGAGAACAAGCAGGCAATGTAAAAACTTCTTCCTCTGTGTTCTTATATAGGCCTCAAGATGAAGGTATGGCCCAAATTAAAGGCATGTGTTCCAGATTCAATCTCTGGATTAAAGACTGTATTAAAGCCTCTGGATGAGTGTTTTCTGCTGAGGGTGGCAACCCATGCCTTTAATCCAAGAACTATGGGAGTGAATTATGCAAGTGGATTTCTGTGTGTAGTCTGGTCTACAAAGTAAGTTTCCATACAGCCAGTGGTATTGCAGAAAAACCCGGGCCCATAGCAACAACAATAATCACAATAACACAGTTCTATGGCTTTCTTGTTCCATAGCCAGATTAAAGGCCTGTGTCTTTCAAGATCAAAGAGATCTGCATTTAATTGGAGCGCTCCTACTTCAAAGACCCTGATTAACACAAAGGTGTGTCCTTAAGTTTTGGATTTTGCATAATTTGAGATGTAATCAAATTGACAACACAGAATAGAGACCACAGATAGTATTTCTCTGTGTAACTGTGGCTGTTTTGAAAATGTATTTATAGACCAAAGTGGCTACTATTCAAAGATCTTCTTGTCTCTGCCTCCCTGGTTCTGAGATTAAAGGCATATGGCAGCATGTCCAGCTTAGAAATCCTGTTAAGAGTTCTTGCTTTTAGCTGGCATCCTGAGCAGATGCTAATCCTGTGTTCCCAGCAGAATGATGGTTAGGGAGGAAGAGCTAAGTGTAGAAAAGAAGCTTCAGGACACAGAATCTCCTCTTCACCTGCCCACTCTCCAGCCCCTGTTTCTGTCTCATATTCTATGCCCTGTCTTTGAGATGAATACACCTAACATTTCTATCCTGTAGTCTCTGAGTCTGCACAGAAGGCAGTCAGGGATCTGCTGAGATAGTTGGGTTCCAGGCTGCACTGGACTACAGTCATATGTACAGGGAAACAGACGGCAAGTCTCGAAAGCAGTTTCTTGAAGACCTGTCAAACCAGAGGTCTTCTAAGTCAGGGATATCATGGGAAGAAGGCCATGGCTATAGATCAGCTCATGGAAGGACTGGAGGAGGCCAGGAGCCCCTGGTGCAGAATCCCTTGACAGGTTATTCACACACAAGAACCAAAAAGCCAGCTCTCCTTACCTAAGTCCAGGCACACAAGGACATCAGTAGTGTGTTTCCTGGGATGGAAGACACTGAGCCTTCTGCATTCCATCTGTGGGTGGTATCCACAATCATGAAAGAGGTGGGTGAGGCAAGCAAAGGACCACAACACCTGGTGCTTACAAATCCACAAAATAAACAAAGAGGTGAAAAAGGCACAAGTAATTTTTAGATTACATAAAACAGAAAAAAACACACTCGAAGGAATTCAGGGACAAGAAGAGAAGTGTAGTCTTAGGGAAATGTTAGTGGTCTCCAAAATAACAGAGAGGAAACAATCTGATGTAACTCAAGGTAGGGCCTTTATTTTATTTGAATTATCTTGATCAGCTCCAAGGAACCACTGTCACTCAGGATGGTTGTGGTGGTTGAGGGCAATGCAGGAGCCAGAGCCAAGTCCTGGCAAGAAGGCAAAAGTCTCCGTTTGCAGATCCACAGTTCAGTCAAGTTCTGCTATGCAGTTAGCAGGCTTGAACTGCAATCTGAAGATGATTTCAAAACACATATAGGATTTTGTTTCTATGTATTCTCATTATGCTGATGGGCTGTGGTCAGATTTCATTAGAAACCAAGAAGTGCTCCTAAATGCCTACAGAAATGCCAGGTGCCCAGGTGGGAGAATAAAGGAGATGAGCTGCAGAATCTGCGGTTTGAGGTTGTTTCATGTTCTCTCTGCACCCTGTTGTTTCTAAATGCTGAAAATTCATCCACATTCTTTACATTGTTGAATGCATGGTGAGGCAGTCTTGACAAAGGCACCCTTTAGGCCCTGCATGTGTACAAAGTCAGCTGCCTTCCCCATCGCCACCCACCTCTGGAGGTCTATAAACTGCTCTTTGCCAGAATCTCAAATGAAGCTGCATTTCTCTCTTTGTGAAGAGGCTTTTCCAGGACAGCATGGTCCAGAACACCAAAACTCTGCTCTCTGAGCTTTCTTGAGCTTGGCTTCCTTTTTGTAGTTGTTCCATGGCTATAGTCCTGGCGTACACTTGTCCAGTGCCAGAAGATGCTAACTGATGGCTTCTCACTCACACATGCATGGTTTGTGGTCAGCTTTGCAATCCTGGTTAAGTCCATAATTAATCTGCCCACTCCTTTTTCTATAGTGCCAGGGAGACGTTAGTAATCTCCAAAACACAGACAGAAACTGATTGATGCAACTCACAGCAGGGTATTTACTCAAGCTATTTTGCAGCCATCCCTGCTTTGCACAACCTTCACTCACGAAAGGTTTTGTGTGTTGGGAGGAGAACCCCATATGTCTATCAGGGCAAGGCTTTATAGAAAGTTGTAAGCAGGGAGTCCATGTGTACGCAAAGGTGTGGCCTAGCCTAAATCTGGATCAGTATCAAATAATCTAATAAAAAAAAAGAATTCCTCCCAGTTGTGCCCATCTTCTTGAAGATACAGGTACTGTGGGACAATCACCAAGACCAATGTAAATATTGGGGTTATGGATTGTGAGGTTTTGGAGGGAAGTTTGAAAGTAACATAAAAACAGGGGTGTTGTTTCACCAATAGCCTCTCCTTGCTTTCTTCTTAAATTTCAGCCCTGTCACACAATATCCATTCTCAACTCCTTTCCAGGTCTCCTTCATGCCTTCAAAACATTACCAGTTGGGTGACTCTTGCACAACCAAGTCAGCAACTTGTTCAACTTTGGTCGCCTTGAGAACACAGCTTTTGTGTGCCAACTCTCAGTAAACACTTCTCAAAAGATCTCAATGATCCTGATTCCTTAATCAGTATTAATTTGTCTAATTTAGCTGATCAACATCCATTGTCCCAGTAAACCAACCATTTTACTTCAGAATTTCTGGTATCTTGTGATTCCAGTTGATTCATCCCTGGAGAATTTAACAAGCCACACCCCCATTATTCCCATTGCACTTATTGGTTATTCCATGGTACCAGCATCTCTGAGCATCAGGACACAACTGCAAGGGACTTTTCTCGATTGGATCATTTAATGTTGACACAGATCTAGGGTGAATTACACCTTTTAATGACAGTCAGTCTACATAAAGTACACTGAAGCAAAACAGCATTGGAATATTGCCTGCTTACCGTCACTGTCAATGGCAATGTCTGAGGCATTCCTTCATTCGTTTTAGAACCTCAGTCTTTAGAATTCCGATATATACTGAAGACCAGCTGAGAAAGATGTCATCTTCAATATTAGTCAGAAACTTTTGGATCAGTTGTTTTATTGCTGTCCTAAATTTCACTTCTATAACATTAAAGTACTGATAGAATCTTTAAGACAGTTGTCAAATAAATCAAACCATTAAGTTATTTATTCTCTCATATATTGCATTTTGACCATTGTTTCATCTCCTGCCTGGAGTCAGGCATGAGATCCCTTGAATGGCATGGGTCTCAAATTGGAAAAGTCATTGACTGACTACTCACATAAGTTCTGTGCCATTTTCCCAAGCACATCTTGCAAACAAGACAAATTGCACGACCAAGATTTTGTGGCTGGTTTTGTGTCCCAATCCTTAAATTGTAAGCCTTATGTTTATAGGAACAAAATGAGGTTTAGAAGACAATAATGATTAGACAACCTCAATATATTTTACCTGTGATGTCCCAATGTTACTCAGGATTGTGACTATGATG
This sequence comes from Apodemus sylvaticus, assembly GCF_947179515.1. Taxonomy (NCBI): domain Eukaryota; kingdom Metazoa; phylum Chordata; class Mammalia; order Rodentia; family Muridae; genus Apodemus; species Apodemus sylvaticus. The sequence goes on along the minus strand of NC_067474.1, from coordinate 3,064,501 downwards.
GCTCTTTTGTTCATGTTTCTACATCTTAAAATATAATCTTTTCGAAAGATTTTATGAGTGAGTGTTTGTATTAGAATGCTTGGTGTACAGTAAAACAAGATTTGGATTTAAAATCACTGGTCATGATGCTAGTACAGGAACACATGAAGGACATACTTAAAGAAATTCAGGAGAAAATGGATCAAAAGTTAGAAGCCCTTGCAAGGGAAACACAAAAATCATTGAAAGAAATCCAGGAGAATACAAAAGCCAACAAGGAGGAAATGCAAAAAACACTCAAAGAAATACAGGAGAACTTTGGTCAACAGGCTGAGGTCATGAAAGACGAAACACAAAAATCTCTTAAAGAAATACAGGAGAACTTTGGTCAACAGGCTGAGGTCATGAAAGAGAAAACACAAAAATCTCTTAAAGAATTACAGGAAAGCACAAACAAGCAAGTGAAGGAGCTAAGCAAAACCATCCAGGATCTAAAATCAGAAGTAGAAACAACTAAGAAAACTCAAAAGGAGACAACTTTGGAGATAGAAAGCCTTGGGAAGAAATCAGGGGACAGAGATGCAATTATCAACAACAGAATACAAGAAATAGAAGAAAGAATCTCAGATGCTGAAGATTCCATAGAAACCATGGACTCAACAGTTAAAGAAAATGCAAAATGCAAAAAGCTTGTAATCCAAAATATCCAGGAAATCCAGGACACAATGAGAAGACCAAACCTAAGGATTATAGGCATAGATGAGAGTGAAGATTTACAACTTAAAGGGCCAGCAAATATCTTCAATAAAATTATGGAAGAAAACTTCCCTAACCTAAAGAGAGAGATGCCCATGAATATATAAGAAGCCTACAGAACTCCAAACAGACTGGACCAGAACAGAAATACTTCCCGTCACATAATAATCAAAACACCAAATGTTCTAAACAAAGAAAGAATATTAAAGGCAGTAAGAGAAAAAGGCCAAGTAACATATAAAGGAAGACCTATCAGAATCACAGCAGACTTTTCACCTGAGACTATGAAGGCTAGAAGGTCCTGGGCAGATCTCATGCAGACTCTAAGAGAACACAAATGCCAACCAAAACTACTATATCCAGCAAAACTCTCAATCACCATAGATGGAGAAACTAAGATATTTCACGACAAAACCAAGTTTACCCAATATCCATCCACAAACCCAGCCCTAAAAAGGATAATAGGAGGACAACACCAATGCAAGGACGGAAACTTCACCCTGGAAAAAGCAAGATAGTAACCTTTCATCAAACCCAAAAGAAGTTAAGCAATCAAATTTAAAAAATAACGTCAAAAATGATAGAAAGTAACAATCACTATTCCTTAATATCTCTTAACATCAATGGACTTAATGCCCCAATAAAAAGACACAGACTAACTGACTGGATACATAAACAGGACCCTACATTTTGCTGCTTACAGGAAACACACCTCAGGGTCAAAGACAAACACTACCTTAGAGTAAAAGGCTGGAAGACAATTTTACAAGCAAATGGTCTCAGGAAACAAGCTGGAGTAGCAATTTTAATATCAGATAAAATTGACTTTCAACCCAAAGTCATCAAAAGAGACTCTGAGGGACACTTCTTGCTGGTCAAAGGAAAAATACAACAAGAAGAACTCTCAATCCTGAACATCTATGCTCCAAATGCAAGGGCACCCTCTTTCATAAAAGAAACTTTATTAAAACTCAAAGCAGACATTGCACCTAACACAATAATTGTGGGTGACTTCAACACTGCACTTTCCTCAATGGAACGATCAGGAAAACAGAAACTAAACAAGGACACAATGAAACTAATTGAAGCTTTGGACCAATTAGATTTAACTGATATTTATAGAACATTCTATCCTAAAACAAAAGAATATACCTTTTTTTCAGCACCTCATGGTACCTTCTCCAAAATCGACCATATAATTGGTCACAAGACAGACCTCAACAAATATAAGAAGATCGAACTAATCCCATGCCTCCTATCTGATCACTATGGAGTAAAAGTGGTCTTCAATAGCAACAGAAACAATAGAAAACCCACATACACGTGGAAATTGAACAATACTCTACTCAATGATACCTTGGTCAAGGAAGAAATAAAGAAAGAAATTAAAGACTTTTTAGAACACAATGAAAATGAAAACACAACATACCCAAATCTATGGGACACAATGAAAGCAGTGCTAAGAGGAAAACTCATAGCCCTGAGTGCCTCCAAAAAGAAAATGGAGAGAGCATACATTACCAGCTTAATGACACACCTGAAAGCCCTAGAACAAAAAGAAGCTATTTCACCCAGGAGGAGTAGAAGGCAGGAAATCATCAAACTCAGGGCCGAAATCAATCAAGTAGAAACAAAGAGAACCATACAAGAAATCAACAAAACCAGGAGCTGGTTCTTTGAGAAAATCAACAAGATAGATAAACCCTTAGCCAGACTGACCAAAGGGCACAGAGAAAGTATCCAAATTAACAAACTTAGAAATGAAAAGGGAGATATAACAACGGAAACTGAGGAAATCCAAAAAATCATCAGATCCTACTACAAGAGCCTGTACAACTGGAGAATCTGGAGGAAATGGACAATTTCCTTGACAGATACCAAATACCAAAATTAAATCAGGACCAACTAGACCATCTAAACAGTCCCATAAAGCCTAAAGAAATAGAAGGAGTCATAGAAAGTCTTCCAACCAAAAAAAAAGCACAGGACCAGATGGTTTCAGTGCAGAATTCTACCAGACCTTCAAAGAAGAGTTAACACCAATACTCTTCAAACTCTTCCACAAAATAGAAACAGAAGGAACACTACCCAATTCCTTCTACGAAGCCACAATTACGCTGATACCAAAGCCACATAAAGATCCAACAAAGAAAGAGAACTTCAGACCAATTTCCCTTATGAACATCGATGCAAAAATACTCAATAAAATTCTTGCCAACCGAATCCAAGAACACATCAAAACGATCATCCACCATGATCAAGTAGGCTTTATTCCGGGAATGCAGGGTTGGTTCAATATACGGAAATCCATCAATACAATCCACTACATTAACAAACTCAAAGAACAAAACCACATGGTCATTTCATTGGATGCTGAAAAAGCATTTGACAAAATTCAGCATCCTTTCATGCTTAAAGTCTTGGAGAGAACAGGAATTCAAGGCCCTTACCTAAACATAGTAAAAGCAATATACAGCAAACCGGTAGCCAGCATCAAACTAAACGGAGAGAAACTTGAAGCAATCCCACTGAAATCAGGGACCAGACAAGGCTGCCCCCTTTCTCCTTATCTTTTCAATATTGTACTTGAGGTACTAGCTCGGGCAATTCGACAACATAAGGAGGTCAAAGGGATACAAATTGGAAAGGAGGAAGTCAAACTATCATTATTTGCAGACGACATGATAGTCTACCTAAGTGACCCAAAAAACTCCACTAGAGAGCTCCTACAGCTGATAAACAACTTAAGCAAAGTGGCAGGTTATAAAATCAACTCAAGCAAATCAGTGGCCTTCCTATACTCAAAGGATAAGCAGGCTGAGAAAGAAATTAGGGAAATGACCCCCTTCACAATAGCCTCAAACAGTATAAAGTATCTTGGGGTGACTCTTACCAAACATGTGAAAGATCTGTATGATAAGAACTTCAAGACTCTGAAGAAGGAAATGGAAGAAGACCTCAAAAAATGGGAAAACCTCCCATGCTCATGGATCGGTAGAATCAATATAGTTAAAATGGCCATTTTGCCAAAAGCAATATACAGATTCAATGCAATACCCATCAAAATCCCAACTCAATTCTTCACAGAGTTAGAAAGAGCAATTATCAAATTCATCTGGAACAACAAAAAACCCAGGATAGCTAAAACTATTCTCAGCAACAAAAGAAAATCTGGGGGAATCAGTATCCCTGACCTCAAGCAATACTACAGAGCAATAGTGTTAAAAACTGCATGGTATTGGTACAGTGACAGGCAGGAGGATCAATGGAACAGGATTGAAGATCCAGAAATGAACCCACACACATATGGCCACTTGATCCTCGACAAAGAGGCTGAAAACATCCAATGGAAAAAAGATAGCCTTTTCAACAAATGGTGCTGGTTCAACTGGAGGTCAGCATGCAGAAGAATGCGAATTGATCCATCCTTGTCTCCTTGTACTAAGCTCAAATCCAAATGGATCAAGGACCTCCACATAAAGCCAGACACTCTGAAGCTAATAGAAAAGAAACTGGGGAAGACCCTTGAGGACATCGGTACAGGGAGAAAGTTTCTGAACAGAACACCAATAGCGTATGCTCTAAGAGCAAGAATTGACAAATGGGACCTCATAAGGTTACAGAGTTTCTGTAAGGCAAAGGACACCATCAAGAGGACAGATCGGCAACCAACAAATTGGGAAAAGATCTTCACCAATCCTACATCAGATAGAGGGCTAATATCCAATATATATAAAGAACTCAAGAAGTTAGACTCCAGAAAACCGAACAACCCTATTAAAAAATGGGGTACAGTGTTAAACAAAGAATTCTCACCTGAAGAACTTCGGATGGCGGAGAAGCATCTTAAAAAATGCTCAACTTCATTAGTCATTAGGGAAATGCAAATCAAAACAACCATAAGATTTCATCTTACACCAGTCAGAATGGCTAAGATTAAAAATTCAGGAGACAGCAGGTGTTGGAGAGGGTGTGGAGAAAGAGGAACACTCCTCCACTGCTGGTGGGGTTGCAAATTTGTACAACCACTCTGGAAATCAGTCTGGCGGTTCCTCTGAAAACTGGGCACCTCACTTCCAGAAGATCCTGCTATACCACTCCTGGGCATATACCCAGAGGATTCCCCACCATGTAATAAGGATACATGCTCTACTATGTTCATAGAAGCCCTATTTATACTTGCCAGATGCTGGAAAGAACCCAGGTATCCCTCAACAGAAGAGTGGATGCAAAAAATGTGGTATATCTACACAATGCAGTTCTATTCAGCCATTAGAAACAATGAATTCATGAAATTCTTAGGCAAATGGATGGAGCTAGAGAACATCATACTAAGTGAGGTAACCCAGACTCAAAAGGTGAATCATGCTATGCACTCACTAATAAGTGGTTATTAACCTAGAAAACTGGAATACCCAAAACATAATCCACACATCAAATGAGATACAAGAAGAAAGGAGGAGTGGTCCCTGGTTCTGGAAAGACTCAGTGAAACAGTATTTGGCAAAACCAGAACGGGGAACTGGGAAGGGGTGGGAGGGAGGACAGGGGAAGAGAAGGGGGCTTATGGGACTTTCGGGGAGTGGGGGGGGTAGAAAAGGGGAAATCATTTGAAATGTAAATAAATTATATCGAATAAAAAAATTAAAAAAAAGAAAGAATGCTTGGTGTATGTGTGTGTGTATGTTTGTGTGTGTGTGTGTGTGTGTGTGTGTGAGAGAGAGAGAGAGAGAGAGAGAGAGAGAGAGAGAGAGAGAAACACAGAGAGAAAGAGTTTGAGAGATTGATAATTCAAATGATTTATGGTGAAAGGATTAAAGAAAGAAGGGAAGAACGAAAAGAAAACATACCCACTTTTCTGTTTATACATCATACAGTTGTAGATTTTTGTTTACTTTTTTTTGTGGCAAAACCTATAATTAATTTTAACTTCAAACTTGATAAAAAAATTTCCAAATCAGGTAGGGACTGTAAGAGGAGCTAGAGGCTGAAGGATCATGAGTTTGAAGTTACCATGAACTACTATCCTACAAAGGGAGTCTGTATCTCACTAACAGTCCCATCTCTTTGTAGAAGATGACAATATTCCTTTCCCCTTTGCAATTCAGTTTCTACTCTATCTAGAGATAAAACTATTTTATCTAGAGATTAAATGCTACTTAATTTCTTTCCTAAGGGGATAAAGATTAGTAATAATTCTTTCGAAGGAATTATTTTTATTACCTGGAACTAATTTTCAAAGGTATGCCTAATAGCTTGTAAATAAGTCTTGGGATTGATATTTATTAAAATAGCTACACAAAGACATTCTGTCTTGTTTTCATAATACTCTCTCTTTTTAAAAGAAGGTGATGCATGAGTGCATTTATCTACATGTATGTCTAGGTAGCACTGACATGCCTTGTGCCCATAGCAGTTAGAAGATGGTCTTGAATCTCCTGGAATAGGAGTTAACAGAGTATTGTGAACTGCCATGTTTATGCCAATTAAAAAAAACCCTTTTCTTTTTGAAGAGCAGCCAGTCCTCTTAACTACTAGTAAATAACAATAATATTACTTACTAATTATCATTCCAATCAACTACATTATAGTCTACAAATCATTAGAGATTTATTTTAAGAAGAAGGCATGATTTCCTTGCAACATGGGGCTATCTGGATGACACTTTGTGCAAGAATTTTATATTTATGATGTGCAAAAGACAATGGCGATATTAGCTCACCACAAGAGAAATGGAATTTCCTCTGTTATTTCGCATTTGAATTAGATTTTTTTCTATTTCCACAAACCTGAAGTTTATTATATCTCCCTGTGCAATAAGGCTCCATTGTCCAGTGTATTTATTATTTCATTAAATTGCTATCTTTTGTGTGTGATTTTTTATATTATTTGATAAGTCCCTCCAGAAGAGTAACAAAGCTTTTCTATCTGATTTCTGGAACTATTTATAAAAACGTTGCAGTTAATTTTATTTTAGATAAGAAACACCAAACACCATTTTTTTTAAACTACAAGTAAAAGACAAAACAGGAGGTGCTTTCACACATTTTAGACTAAAAAAAATAAATCAGCTTTAGTAGTAACAAGTGCACACAGGTATATTTAGAACCTTGAAGTGCCAATTGAGTTGCTTCTTTTTAAATGTTATATGCATTTTTTTAGTTATGAACTAGTTCAAGCATTTATAAGATAAAACTCGTCATCAAGATTCTAAAGAAATGTGTGAGAAATACATAATCAAGATTTTTAAAAATAAGACTGCTTTAAATCTATAGAGGCAATAATATAGCATGTCAAAATATGCATAGTTTTATTTCATGACTTCCGTCAAGTAGTCTTTGTAGTTAAATCAATCTGTTTATAATCAGAATAAAGAATAAGAGAAAATAGAATTTATGAAATGTTGCACTTTTTATGGGTGTGACAAAAATTTATCTATGTATTTTTAAAGTATGAAATTTAGGTTTACAACAAAATAAAATGTTTTTTTCTTATTTATTTACTTTTTCAAATCTATTTATTCTATTATGGTAGACTCATGACTCACTATTCCATTATGGTATGAATTCACTATATCTTTCAATACGTAGAAGATTCTAGAATGAGGCCTCTGTAAATTAACTCATTTTCTGAAACATCCTTATCATTTTTATGACATATGTTTATCTTGTAAGTTCAATACCATTGCGATATTTTATAGAGAATGCAGAGTTTTATGACAGTGCATTTCCACTGATGTGATATCAACCTTGTAATACAGTCACCATTTAGCATGCAAATATATTACAGATATCATAATAATTCTACACAATAAATTGACCTTTACAAAGAACAAAAGTGTGACAGATACTGAGCAGATATTTATGTTCTTATAATTCCTATTCCCTTAGTGGCTTAGTGTAGATGTACAACTTGTTATGTATGATTTTGCTTCTATTGGTTGATATTTTGTTCCCTCTTGATCATGGTTTGCTAGATTTGTAAAGATCTGGTCTCTGCTTATTTGCTTTGTAATTGTTAATTGTTTGTGATACTAGGTTTGATCAAATTACCATAGTCCTGTCCATTGCTCTAGGTAATATGAAACCAACAGAAACTAAGGTTGTCCTTTACTAATCACATCTCTTATGTGACCCTGCAAGAGAGCATCAGTTTCTAAATTCTGTTCGTTTTCTGGTGAACAAGGCCTTCACTTCTTGTATACTTCTATAATTGTGCCAATCAGTTCTCTCTCATGCATGTGTCAGTATCATGATAAAATGATGACTCTAGGGAGCTCTTATTCTGATCTACAAAAATTTTCCTCTGTAACCCACTCCTTTCAACTTTATTACCCTATATACTTGTTTTACCTTTTGGATGCTTCTGATTAAATCAACATGAAGTAAAATATTTCCACACAAGTAACATGGGCCTAGAAGTTTTCATGCCATTTAACAATGGAATAATGACAATGGCAGCTGTGTGACAATCATATATACTCCACACTGTCTTGGGCATTGAACTTGGAATGATGCTACAAACTTCTACTGTTAACAACTAGGGTACACTACCAAAAATTTCCAATGATTTTTCATTGTCACATAAAGATGCCACTGGCTTCTTGGCATAACCACATGGGATCTTGATTTTTTACACATAAGCTGTGTCCATGTGCTGACTACTTGATAATGAGTGTCTTTCAGTCAATGAACCTTATTTACATGCTTAGAATAGGAATCTGTGTTGAAGTTTTGTTGAAATACTTATAAATGGTTCACTTAATACTGAATCTGAGTCGCAAAACTGTTATCAAAGTCATCAGATTCACCCTCCTTTCTTATGAATCAAGGAGATGGGTGAATTCTAGCTGGGTTTGCACTCACAGTACTATTGTGTGTGTGTGTGTGTGTGTGTGTGTGTGTGTGTGTGTATATATATATATATATATATATATATATATATATATATATATATATATATAATCCAGTAGGCCATAACTCTGAGGAATCATAGAGATCACGCACCTCTCAAGTTTTTGTGTTGTATGTTGTTGTATGTTTAGGTCAATTATTTCACAGATTTTGCATGTTGTTTTGTGGAAAATTATAGATTTGGCGAATTCTTTTGCATCATAACATTGCCTTTTATTAAAAAATAAGGTTCAATATTCATGATTTAGAGACTTAATGGAAAATGTAGCATTATTAAGCAAGTATTGAATGTATAACTAGCTAGAAAACATTGTCAGTGTTACTTTAACAACAAGGAAATTTCTCCCCTTCAAGTTTCTAGAATAATATGTTAGGAAGTAGAGAAATAAGTATATACCACTGCTATTCAGGTGCCTATGGTCTTCATGCATACATATTATTTGTTACCCAAGGAAGTATGAATTAAACACATACACTCTGCTGTGGGACTTTTTTGATAAGCAACTCTCTCCTCATCTAGGTAAGCCAGGAACGATAGATTAACATTATGATGACAGTGAAGTCCAACTGGTGATCCAATGAGTTAATTGGTCTTATTTACCTAGGATGGCCAAAGATAACTAATGGGAGCATGAACAAATCAAAGACAGTTACATTAGTGCAAGTTCCATTCTAAGTAGTACAGAAGCCAGTTCTTTCTAGGTAGTAAAAGAAAAGATCTTGTGCAGAAAACTGCAAGTTGTTTATGGTTTTTGTAGTGGGAGTAGAAATTTGGATATAAAGAAAAATTGAGGAGTTAAGATGTCAGAAAATAATTAATAATGATGATGATAAATATTTGGAGATACATGTAATGTGACCAAGCTAAACTGACAAGGGAAAGGTCAAGGCTCTTGACCAGTGACAGAAGGCCAGCTCCTATAAGCATCACCACTCCAAGCTCTTGAGGAACACAGTTAAAGTGGGATAGGCCTTCCTTAAATCCTTGCTTCTAATAAAGTTTACTGTTACAAACTAAATTGAAGGGGAGGCTTTTAGCAAGAAGGTTCTCTCTAAAAGCCCACCACCAATAATACTATAGACAAAGAAATAAAAATGGGACAAATAGAAATAACTTGTGTATATTTTGGTAGATATGATAAGGTTAACTTTCCACCATTGCAAAGCTATAAACTCATCATGTAAATATGAGAACAAAGAGACTGTAGTTCAATCAACCATAGACAAGAAACGTGTAAAGTTGAGTCCATATGTTCTAAAGAGTACCTAACAATCCAGAAATAATAAATGAACAGAAGACTCCTCACATGTCCCTAAGCAAGTGTCCAGTACCTGAACAGAACATTGTTATCTCCATGATTGTCTCAGGGACGCTACATAGAGAATGTGGGCCCATTAATATCTTGAGAAATGATAGCCAACATAAGTGGCCAATTTCATAGCAGTTTCCTTGGTATTTGTCCAGTTTCTGCCATGGCAGTATATAAACCTAAAACCTCTGGCTAATAAAGTTCAATTTCCTTGTTCTCTCTTGAAAATCCATTTGACTCCCAGGGAGTTTTCCTTACTTCTCTTTAATTTCTCAATTTTTCTCAGGTTCAAACATGCCTGCAATTATCCTAAATTAACCTGTCTTCCTCCTTGGAAATGGTCATTAGTGTGAGGCAATAAATGCATGATCATTGTTCATCATGCATACATGATACTCGAGGTGCTTGAATCATGCACAAATAGGTTATGAACGGTCTTATCACACTTCAATGTAGTATAATCAAGATGTATAATATTTCAGCTATAACTTTAGGTCTCCTAGCACAAATTTCAGTCAACTCTGATGATTGGAGGTTCTCCTCTCTAAGGTAATTGTTACTTCATATATAACTTTAAGACATATTGAAGTTTGTAAACTTCCAGTGGCTAATGAAATTTGTAAGTCCTTGCTTCCTAAGCCTAATGAGTCTCATTTATTTCCATAACTTAATGAACTTCCCTCAATCATGAAATTTTTAATTCAGAAGAAATTGCTATACAAATACATTGGAGTCATTGTTCCAGTTACTCTACATAAAATCATTAGTAAAGCAGATATAATTTTATATCTCATGAATGTTAAATTCCAGCAAAGACAGGTAGAGAATAAATATTAATGCATGTCAAGTATTGTACTATCTTCAAAGGATATGTTCACATATTATGAAGAATAACATGGAAAAAAGAATGTATATATGTATAGAAGGTGAAAATTTACATCAAAGAAAGAGTAAATGAGAAGGTGTGAAGTAATACTTGGAAAAGTTTTAAATTCGAGTGTGCTGGAGACTCAGATGGATGGGTTATCTACAGCTGTACTAGAATCAGTCCATGAATGGCTCTTATTAAGAACTGTTCTTGAAATGTTGATGAAATATTGAAATGAGTATACTGGAAAGACTGTAAGTGCTTAGATCTTTAGTTAGAAGACATAGATAAGATAATGAGAATATGTTTCAAAGATAAAGAACTGTGCAATTATTCTAAGAACTTTGGCTTGTTTTGCTCCAAGGGTGGTAAAGTGACTCTGGCTACACTAATAGATTAAATAAAATGATAGAATAAGTGAAGGAAAGAAATGGAGAAGACTGGAAATCAGTTAAAAAATATCAGATCCCCTGACTCTAGAACTGACAGATAGCCTTGAGCAATGCAATGTGGAGCATAAAAGAAAAAGTTAAACAACTCTAAGGTTTCCCCCCAAGTAGAATGGAGTTTGCTTGTAGTAGGGCAAAACATCACAAGTTAAGAGCTGACATAGGCTCTGGATGGCTAAAGCAGTACATGTTAGGTATGCTCATTGTGGCAAGATTAATGGGTTAAAAACAAAAGAGTGATGAAAACGCTTGGATACAGGTGTAGAAGCTAAAGGCTCAGATTCAAATACAAAAGAAAATTTAAGCTCAGAAACAGAAAATTTTCCATTTACCCTTTATTTATTTAAAAAAATTAAAATGTTTTTAATATTGGGTCATAAAAATGTTTAGAACTGTGTTAAAGGTAGAACAAGATCTTATAGACCTAAGCAAATACTTAAAAAGTATTTACGTATTAAATATTTAAAAACTTTGGTATCATTTTGATAGCTTTTCATTTTAACTTCTTTACTTTTTTCACTTAACATGTTATTCATTTTATTTATTCATTGCTGGAAAATAAAAATGGGAGAGCACACACTTCTAATATAAACATATTAAGAAAAATTTATACTAGTACTCTAGCCATATTGACAAGTAGCAGAATCAAGTTGATATATTGGTTTTATACCGTGTTCTGTTTTGTTTTTATTTGTATCAGTATTTTGAGATAGATTCTTGCTAAATGTGTTAGGCTGCTCTTTAATTTCCTATGTAATCCCTGGAGGTCTCAAACTTGGGTTCATGGTGCATTAATATCTCAAATGTTGAAGCTGAAACTTTGTAACATACTAATATTACAAGTACTTATAAGTTGAAAATGCTTGGGAAAGAACGTGTATACAGTGCTTCATGATTACTCTTATTGCTATAAGTTACAAGATTGCATATATTTAGTGTTAATACTTGAATAGTTTTATGAAGGTAAAATAACTGTCATTAGAATATTTATGGTATTTCAGTTATTAAATTACAACTCAGTGCAATACCTCACCACTTTTCTCTATCCCTAAGCGAATTCTAATTTTTCTATTTATATTATTGTTTTCAAGATTCCCACAACTTTACTTAATGAATTATCTATGAATCCTTTTACATTGATAAAAGGATTCTGCCTCTACAAAACTTTATCAAAGACCCTACAGTATGCATTATCTCTTTTTCTGGTGTCTGCCAGAAAGGAGAATTTATTACAGATATTTGTATAACCTCAAGTTTATGTGCTGTTTGTAACTAGAACATTAAGTGGTAAATATAGTTGAGAATGCATCAGTGATAAAGCCCTTTATATCATAGCAAATCCTGAATTTTATAATATTTAAATAATTTCAGTTGTAATATATATTTATTAACTTTAAAATCAAGCAATATTAGCTGGGCGGTGGTGGCACATGCCTATAATCCCAGCACTCTGGGAGGCAGAGACAGGTGGATTTTTGAGTTCGAGTCCAGCCTGGTCTACAGCGTGAGCTCCAGGACAGCCAGGGCTATACAGAGAAACCCTGTCTCAGAAAAAAAAAATCTGAACCAATCAGGTAGTCATGATGTTTTGACTACCTAATCTTTTCAGTGACTCTAAAAGATAAGAGCTATAATAAAAAAAAAGTAAAAAAAATAGCTATAATAATATTTTGTTTATATAGAGAGATACTATGCCGCAGATGTATAATAAGGCTCTGCATTCCATTCAAGATTTGGATTTTAAATCTCATCTCTCTGTTTAAATGTGTTTATAGCAACAGTACCATTACAGATTTCTACAATGCAAAAATCACCATGTCTATTGTCTTTTTGTGAGTCACTAGCTCAATTTAATGATTAAGTACTTACAATGTGCCAAAGGAGAATAACTGATTTCAATTTTACTATTATTTTAAAGTTAATATTCATTTGTGTTCATGATTAGTATATTGTAGAGTCCAGCTATAGTTCAAGGATGTAGCAAATATTGTGACCTTCTGGGTATTGTCCCCATGTCTCACTTGGCTTTGGGTCAGACATTAGTATAACCCTTGCTGTAAAACTTTATGATGAGAATAGGTGTGGAGAAGAGATATTGTTGATGACTTCATCTCTCCACTAGGAAGTCTATATTCTGGTTTGTGTTTGTTCAGTCATAACTGTCTTCTTCACATTTTTTGTTATTTAAAAAAAATCTTTGTGGGTGAACCTTATCTTTGGTTTATTTAAGCCCCTCCATTAAGTTTAGACAAAAAAAAAAAAAAAAAGAGCGTGTGGCTTACTTGCCACCTCACCGTACCTGTCCTCGGGGTTTGGAGGTTCAGTAGCTCAAAATCAAAGACTCAGACTCTGGGAACAGGTGAGAAATGCTGCAGCAAGCTCTCTGCTGTATAATTACCCTCTACCCATACCCCATTTCTTCCAAGAAAGTGTCTCTTCTAAACAGCAGTTCCTGATTGGATGGCATTCTCTGTACCAAAACTCCTTGGTCTCTCAGGCAGTCCTTGTTTGGTCCTCCTAAAGAAAATGCTGTTGTGGCTGAGTGCCCCCCCCCAGGATTTACACAGAGGTGCCCTACCATTCCTGCTACAAGTTGCCAGCCAGAAAACATCCAGTGGTTGGGATTTAGACTCCTTTGCTTCACATGAGACTTATGGCTTCTGAAGCGAGATCCTATCTTAAGCAAGTCATTCAGTCTCTTTTTATAGGTCTTCTATTCTTCCTGTGTAGAATAAATACATTTCTACAAAACAGTGTTAGAACAGTAGGAAAAGATAATCCTTGAATATCAGATGTCTCAATGTTTGTCAGGCAGTCTTAGTTACTTTTCTGCTGCTGGAAAAAAATGCTCTGATAGAAGCAACATAAAGGCAGGAGGTTGACCTCAGTTCATAGTTCAAGACATAGTAAAGGCAGGAGAATTATGAAGCAGTCGGTGACAAGACGTCTGTAATCAGGAAGAATAGAACAATTAATCCCTGTGCTCACTGCATTTTTATATATGTATTCCAGGATGCCAGCCCAGGGAATTCTGACATCTACAACAGATGAATCTTCTCACCTAAATTACCATAATCAAGGCAGTTCTTTAGGGCATACCTAGAGACTAATTTATCCCTCACAGGTGTTCTTGGAATCTTTTTATTCTAAATCCTTTTAGTTGGAAATGCTAACCAGCACACAGGTAGATTATGATAAACAAATATTAGCTGTGTATTGTTTTTTTTTTTTTTTTTCGTTTAACCAATTTTGCTCTTCTTTTTGTCTCTCCAAACAATGTGACATTTTAGGAACTGTTCACAACATATTCAGACATTTACTAAGACTATGAATTCATAATGCTTAACAATCAGGGTATGAGATTTCATGACTTACTAGTTTGTTAAATTGAAAAAGAAAGTAAAGAGAAATGAAGACGCATATAGAACCTTGAAGAGAGGAATAGCCTCTTAGGAAATAATGGCTGCCCATTGCTGGTAATTAGATCAGTGACAAATGAGGCGCATACTTAGCATAACATAGTAGACCTGGACTCCAGATTCTTTCAGCATCAGTCAGTCCCTACCTGGTGCACTCTGACCTCCATCCTGAATTTTGCAGCCTAAGAGCTATGATTCCCCTCCTCTGGAGGCACTTTTCTATATAATCCAGACATTTTGGTCTCTCCCTTCTTTCTTCTCTGTCAGAGTTCCCACTTTCTCTTTCTCTTCTAGCTCTCCTCTGTCTTCCTCCCCATGGTGACATCCCTCTTCTCATTCTTTAGAACCAGTGAACCTGCCGGAGAGTGGCTTTCCAATAACCCTGCTTTTAGATACTCAAATGTATCTTGAATTGACTAATTTCACCAGCTGAGAAATAACACATCACCCATCAGTTTGTAGAGATGTGGAAATATCCTAGAGAAATAAAGTATGAGATGTTATTCTATTCATTAATAATTTATGCTTTAACATGAACTTTTAGCAAGTTATTATGACAGTGAGTTTTTCTACCCAAGAGTGGTGTGTTTTCACTTGCTTGGTTCTATATAGTGACATAATTCCCTGCGAAACTGTTTTCTTGACATATGCCTGCTTCTGATGTCTCAGAGAATTAGAAGGAGACCTGTCACATGGTACACCATTTGGATTGGCTCACTTTAGTAAGCATTTATTCCAATGTGTTCTAGCCAACTGAGAGCATGAGGATTTTTGTCTCCTTTAGAGATTTTGTCTTATTTCCCAGTGGAAACATTCATTGTGTAAGACTAGTCTTTTATCGAAGGATATCCAATATCAATATTGTTGTGAAGAAAATTAAGTCTCTATATTCTGAGGATATCACCCTCTTCTTCCTCCAATTTGGGACTGGCTTGCTCACTCATTTCTCTTCAACTATATCTAGCCACAGCTACCCTCCTTCTACTCTCAGAGAATAGGTGTGATTTTTTTCACTTGGATTAAAAAGCTGCATTTTAGCGTAATTCTAAGTGGTAATAGAAGAATGAATCTGAAGGTATAGTGTTACAATGCAAGATGGAGCAGGGGTGGGCAGGAAACTTGTCACTAATAACATTTTACATGTATATCAAGTCACTTCTGGAGTTATTGCTATGACATTTGCAAGTATTTGCCTGAACTGTGGGGGCTGCTTCACTAAATCATTTTGTGCCAGAAGAGACTATTTAAAAATTGTCCCTGAAACTCTGTCTCCAGGCAGGAGTCAGTTATTAGCAATGATGATAAGGAAGGGTGCAGACATGTCGAGACATTGGTTACCCTCGGGATAAGCATAGATCAAGGCTCTCAGAGGAAACAATGGAAAGGAAAGAGGAATTGCTCCTTGTCACCGCTAACATTTGTGGTTACCAGCAGAGATCACTGGAAGTTGTTGCCAGCTCAGGCAACTGGTGAAATTGTAGCTCGTGCATTGGTGACTGTTGACCTTGCCTGTCTTCTTTAGGGTTGTCATCCGCAGGGACTGTCCTGGGGTCTACAGTCATAGTAGACTGAGTTATGTAGATAAGTAGGATTACTTAATGTGCATAGAACCCTCAAAGTCAGATATACTGAGCTGAAGAATTAATACTATATTTCACTTTTGGATGTCTGCTATATGCTTCCATAACACCCCTCCCCCCCCCCACACTCACACACATTCATGAATGTTTGGATACTACTGGTCTTGAAATCTGTATCATTTATATTGAGATGTGGAGGTATGGAGTTTCATTTGTCATAAAAACTTTTTAAATTGAAGCAAAACTAAGATTGACAATGGACATACATTAAAAGTGTAAAATCAATATGTATTAATCACTTTCTCTGATATCTAAAATATAATACATGCAATGATTAGGGGGTTGCATTATGTAATCCATCATGTCCTCCTCGTAAATATTTTTAACTACTCCTGACCAAACAGCAACATCCTCTTATAAAAAGAAAGACTCAAATCTACAAGCATGTTTATTTTTGAATTAAAAGCAGAAAAAAATGAAAAAAAGTGGAAAAAATGCCAATAATAGGAATCCTCTTAAGCCACATGCAAGCCCTATTTCTATTCTTTTTTTTTTTTTATGCAAAGAACAAAATTTCCCTTTCCTTTGTGAAAAGAGAAGCCTGAGCACATTTTGGATGTGAGAGTTAACGCCACCACCTCCACCCCTTCTTTTTTTTTCCCAAGTGTTCTGACTTTGTCAGGAGCCATGAAGCCATTCACAAAGCACTTTTCCTTAATATTTAAATTCCCTTGGAGATTTAAGAGAAATTTAATCCACATGCTTCTAATTCATTTGCACTCAGTTCATAAAAACTGTTCTTCAGTTTGATCTCATTGTGGTCCAGGGGCATTAAAAAAACTTTCAAATGAGCCTTCCTTCTTGAATTGAAATCCAGATGATTTCCAGATGTTTTGGGTTTTGTCAGTTCTAAGCAAATTTGGAACTTGAAGGAAAAAAAAAAGTCTTGGCCATGAATGGGAAAGCACAGATGGTTCTGGAACTTTATGAGGAAAAAAAATGCCAATAATAGGAATCCTCTTTAAAGTAAAAGAAACTATATCATTTGTAAAGATTTCATTCGATAGATGAACAACACTGTGCTCACTTAAAAATGGCAGACCCTTGCCGAGAGTAGAAACTGAATGATCTGAGTCCAAGCTGTGAGTGAGAATGAGCCAGGAATCAACCTTCCAAAAGCTCCTTTAAACCACTTATAAAGTGTGATTAAAATAAGTAAATAGTAGGAGGGTGGGAAGGATGGAATCAAATGCTGGAGCCATATGGTTGCACTGTCAAGGGTAGAAAAATAAGGTTATTTTTCTTATTTGACATGTTCATTCACATTAGTCACAAAAAAAGTGGGGAGAGAAGCGATGTTGAATATAGAGCAATACAAGGCAGCACATTCACCTTCTAAACAATTGTATTGCTGGCTTTTCCTAAACAGCTACTCGTCAGGGTTCACATTAACTACTCAGTGTATAGCACTTGAGGCAATATGTGGAGGAAAATTGGTCATCTTCCATATGAAAACTGTTAAAAAACCTTGCTTTTCTTCTTCTTTCTACCAATATGTTAGTTTGTACAAATGTAAACATATCCCTAACTGTCAGCTAGTAGTTTTAGTCTCTTTAGACTACAAACTGATGATATCTTTGCCTGAACTACATCTTCATGAGCAGTGTACATTGATCAACATGTTAGGTGCCTGACTCTGGTAACATCCTCTTGACAGTTTTTTTTTTAATGGAAAAGAAAAGAATAAAAATGACATTAGGAACCATCTATGTTTAATGTAATGTCTTTACTCATCTCTTTCTTACTATCCAGTATCAGTGAATGGCAGTGGCTGGTTCTCGTCTAGAAATTCCTTTAGAAAAGGTAAACCTGAAATCTAATTCCTGTTCTTTCTTAGGACATTAGGGAACATCTGTTGCTTCTCCCATGATGAGGTCTTTTACCTCTGAAATGAGTATAAGGTCTATGTAGCAAGCAGAAAAGAGAGGCAACGGCAGGATGGGGTTGGTTGGGTATAAGATATGTTATATATGTCTGAACATTTCACAGTGAAACCTGATTTTTTTATGGTAACCAAAGTTAATAAAAATAAATTTATAATGTAAAAAAGTAGAACGCTGTATTATACATCTGTTCTTTTCCTACCTCCCTTCTTAACCTGCATACAGTGAAGTACTGGAAGATGTTGCTTACAAAGTCGTGGAAAATATTTTGTGCATTCATATTTTATCTTAGGTTTTTTAAAGCTCCCTTCCCAGTTGTTTTTCAGCTTTGCTCTCTATGACAACAACATGTTGACCTGCTCACATATGGATATTGAAAGCCTTGGTTCTGGTTTAGATTTTTCATCCTTCTAGACGAAGCCTCAATCTTTTTCTTTTTAAATCAAAAAGAAAAGAAAACATTTATCTAAACTATAATTACATTATTTTCTTTTCTTTACTCACTCTAACCCCTCTGGTTCTCACTCCAACCCCCTTGCCTCTTAGATTCATTGTCTCATTTTCTTTGATTGTTATTTTTCCATATATATGTATAAGTATATAAATGCAATGTGCTGAGATTGCTTAGCACTGTTTGTTTTTAATATGATTTCAGGGCTGAACACTTGGTATTGGATAAGAAATGACAGGGTTCACCGATAAGAAAGACTATCATCCCTTCTCTCATTAATCACTAATTGACTGTATTTCTTTGTCCATGGCTAGAGTCCTTTAGATAGATACTTCTACATTAGCAGAACCACCCTTTCAACCCCCAATATAAATGAGCTAGGGATATCTATTTGCATTAGTCATCACTCATGGAGCCTACAGAGCAGCTTCTTTTTTTTTATTTGATATTTTTATTTATTTACATTTCCCTAATGTTGTCCACTTTCCCAGTTTCCGCCTCCTGAGACCTCTATCCCATCCCCCTCCCCCTGCTTCTATGAGGGTGCTTCCTCATGCACCCATCCACTCCCACCTCGCTGTCCTGGCATTCCCCTATACTGGGGCATCAAGCCTTCACAGGACCAAGGGCCTGTCCTCCTTTTGAAGCCAGATCAGGCTATCTTCTTCTACATAAGCAGCTGAAGCCATGGGCCCCTCCATGTGTACACTTTAGTTGGTGGTTTAGTCCCTGGGAGCTCTGGAGGTCTGGGTGGTTGATAGTGTTGCTCTTCCTTTGGGGTTGTGAACCCCTTTAGCTTCTTCACTCCTTTGCCTAAATTCTCCATTGCAGTTCCCATTCTCAGTCTGATGGTTGGTGAATGCATCCACATTTGTGTTGGTCAGGCTCTGGCACAACTTCTCATGGGATAGCTAAAACCTTCTGTTATCAAGCAGTTCTTGACATCAGCAATAGTGTCTGGATGTGAAGGATCCCCAGGTGGGACATTGTCTGGATGGCCTTTTCTTCAGTCTCTGCTCCATATTTTGCCACCCATATTTCCTTCTGTGAGGTTTTGGTTCTCCATTCCAAGAAGGACTGAAGCATCCACACTTCTTGTCCTTCTTCTTGAGCTTCATATAATCTATGAATTTTATCTTGGGTATTCGAAGCTTTTGAGCTAACATCCACTTAGCAGTGAGCATATACCATGTGTCTTATTTTGTGACTGGTTAATTCACTCAGGATGATATTATCAAGTTCCATTGACTTGCCAAAAATTTCATGAAGTCACTGATTTCAATAGCTGAGTAGTACTCCATTGTATAAATGTACCACATTTTCTGTATCCATTTCTCTGTTGAGGGACATCTAGTTTTTTCCCAGCTTCTGGCTATTATAAATAAGGCTGCTATGACACACTACAACTCCTTCTCATTCCACACAAGGCAAGCTTTCCTTGCCCAACTGTCCACATCTCAGTGACAAACAGCACAAGTGAGTTAAGAAAATGATGTCTGCAGAATAAGTTAGGGAAACAGTGGCACAAAGCTTGTGGGAGTGACCGATATAATATAACTTAAGACCCAGTCCACAAGATGGAACCCATACCAAATACTACATGAGTGAAGAAAACCAGAGACTACACTTCTGGTCTAAAAACAAAAAGTAAAAATAAATGACTCCAAGTGATACTCTGCTAAATTCACAGATCAGAGCCTTGTTTATTTAGCCATCATCAAAATATCTTCCTCCTGAAGCTGATGGGAACAAATACAGACAGCCACAGCCAAACATTGCATATAGCCATATCAGAACACTCAACTTTAAATGGCGTGACTCCATCAGCTCCTTCCCCTCAGAGATCAGGAACTTTCAGGAAGTATATTGGCTAATTGTGTAAAAGCTGTAAGGTATGGAGGATGTCAGGAGAACAAGGCCCTCTAAATCAACTAAGCCAAGCTCAAATGAACTCACAGAGACTGAAATAGCAAGCACAGCACCTATACTCACTAGTCTGCAGTAGGTCCACTGCACGCACGCACACACACACACACACACACACACACACACACACACTTTTAGCTTAGTATTTTCATGAGACTCCTCTATGTGTGAAGGAGTGGGTCTCTGATTCTCATGATTTCTCTTATGGCCATTTTTATTCTGTTGGAGTGACTTGTCCAATTTTGATGTGATGTTGTTGTTTTGTTTTGTTATCTCTTAGAAGTCTGCTCTTTTGTAATGAAGTAAAAAAACTGAAGTGGGTCTGGGGAAGGGTCTGGGGAGGGGAGGAACTGGGAAGCATATGGCAAGGGGAAATCAGTATATACTATATAAGAAAAGAATTTATTTTCAATTAACGACGGTGGTGGATAAAAGGTAGTAGTAGTCCCTGAAGTTCTTTGGGTGTTTAAAAAATAGGAAAAGATTAGAACTCAAATTAAACTCTGATTAGAACTCAAAAACAGACATTCTTAGGATCTGGAGCACTTTCCAGCTTCTGCTTGGCTGAAAAGAAACAGGGGACCCTAAGGAGAAGAAAGTCTGAGCCATTGTTGATATTTATTGAGAGTGACTAACCTCCCTGAATGAGCCATATCTGAAGTGTTTAATTCACACAAAGCAATACATACTCCCTCTTGGATAAGCTACTCTGGATTCTGTGCTTTTTAGTGACATGTTTCCTTTCCTATTAATAATATGTAATAAGACCCAGAGAACTGCATCCTCAAATTACGTAATATGATGCTTATGGGCAATTATTTTTCTTCTTGTTATTGTTAGTACTATGATTGTTATTTGTGGATGAAATTAACAATAAAAAGTAGCAGTCTTTTTCATCCCAAACAGGCTCGGAATAGTTATTTTGGTCTTCAGTCTTATCCCCCAGCTCCCACAGTGCAGACAGACCTAGGTAACAACTCTATTCAAAGAAAAAAGCATGCTTCTCTCCTTGCATATGCCCAGCAGGTCTATTAAATGGCTGTGATTTCTCAACCATTCACAGTTACTACATGCTGCTTACAACTGTGTTCCAACACAACCTTCACACTTTTTTCCCTTCCCTAATTTCTTCTCTACTGACTGACTGAGTATTTAATACTTGCTTGGGCAGCCTGAGAGATTCCCCAGCTTCTTGGCGAGCTTTTCTGCTCTGCCAGGTAACTATGCAATGTTTGCCTTTTCAGTGGACACTGGATCCAACCCAGGATATACCATGAGTTTTCATAAATGCACAGAGTATTACAAAAATTTAAATGGATTTTGATCCCAACTTGGGAAACAGATAATGAGAAGTAAATAAAGGAACTGCTTTTCCACTCGGGTAAAGAAAGGATGGGGACAATTTTGGAAGAAGGAATTGCCCTCTGTAATGTTTCAGTCCTGAAATCAAAGACTGTGATGTGCATCTTCATCTCAGTGGTTTTTCAGAATTAAGTGTCTGCTGATATCTCGTTCCTACAAAGAAGATGTGCTACTGGTTGTGGTGAGAGTTTGAGTTTCTTAAAACAAAACAAACAAAACAAAACAAAACAAAAAACCAAAACAAAAACCCAAGTTATGTTATGTAAATATGTTTTTCTTTTATTCCTAGATGTGGGATATGAGAATGCTTCAGATTATCCATAGCAGTGAACTATTTGCTCTTGAGTGTGGCAGGGGTGCGATTCTGCCAGCCAAAGATACTTTAATTCTGAGGATTCTGGTAAAAATGCCAGGGTCCTTAAAGTGCCAGTAGTGGTGGGGCTGGCCAGTAGCTGGGGCTTAAAGTGGCTAGGATTCTGAAGAAGAGGCAGCTGCTCCTGGTTGCTGCTGTGGTTTATCAAGTGGTTGTAGGCAAAGACACAAGAAGAAGTTGGAGATATCCTGACTATGAAGGTTGGAATTGCCCCAAGGAACCCATTGCCCCAAATTCCACCTCCTTTGCTCTCTAACCTTCTTTCTCTCTTTCTTAGTGTTGAAGTGTTAGAATAAGGTTTGTCGGTAGAGGGAATAGAATAAAATAAAATTGGAAAACAAATACACCAACAATAATTAGCTTTGTCCTTGTGGTAGGAGGGGAACTACAGGAGAAAATTCAAAGGACTAACATATGAAAGTAGAGTTGGAAGGCAGAGTAAAATCCCTTTCCTCATTAGGGCTACATACAAGAAATAGAATAGAACATCCCACACCCTCAGAAACCTGAGATAAGCATGAGAAAAATGAATGCTGTGTCGCTGATCTATAGTTCTGTGTCAGGAGTTTCAGAATGTTGTGAGCACATTTCTTTTCTTGAACTCACCAGCCTACTACAATTCTTCAATGTACCTTTCGCTTCTTTAAGTAAGACAAAACTGTCCCTTCTATTTTAACCATGAGTCCTGATCCATTTATTTCCACTGGGGAGCAATAGTTTAATGTCTGTAAAAGGTACCCAAGGATTCAGATTCATTCAATGATATTATTATGAAATTCCACAAGCAGTAACTAGTAAATATGTAAATTTCTCTAATACCAATTAAGGAAAGTTTCTGGGAATGCATGTGTGCTAAAATGTAGTTTCTCCTCAATTAAGCTTTCTTAAGTACAGAAATGAGGTTGCCTAAATCTTGTCACCAAAACTCAAGCATATTTGGAAATGAAGAGAGCAGTCTGGAGAAAGAGTCATAAGTGTATCAAGAAACACAGCTGGTCTTTGGTCTTCATTGGGGCATTTTCTTTCTTTCTTTCTTTTTTCTTTTTTCTTTTTCTTTCTTTCTTTCTTTTCCTATTTCTTTTTTTTTTTTTTTTTTGAGACAGGGTTTCTCTGTGTAGCCCTGGCTGTCCTGAAACTCACTCTGTAAACCAGGCTGGCCTGGAACTCAGAAATCTGCCTGCCTCTGCTTCCTAGAGTGCTGAGATTACAGGAGTGCACCACCACACCTGGCTTGGGATATTTTCACAGTAATAATCTAAGACTATTAAGATGACGAGAGTTCCACCCCCCCACTGGCATCCCCTGTGGTCCTACCCTTTCAGCAGGACTGACTGAACTTTGACCAAGCATCTGAAAATGTCTACACTTGCATACTTATAGTCTGTTCTCCTCTCTGCTCACTAGCTGACCTGAGCATCCAACCTACTTCTGATCTGATTATATGCTAGAAAACTATACACACACCAAAACTCACCTTAAATATAGGTACTTTATGTAAATGGAGATTTCCCCCATCCCCATTGCTCCCTACCAGTGGTGGAAGTTTAAATACAACTAGCCTACTACCCTTTGTGCACATGCTATTACCTCCCCTAAGGTTCTAATAGCTAGTTATCCCATCTACATAATGTACAGTATACAGAGAATAGCTCTGCAGATCCTTAGGGATGGAGGATAGCATTAATAGGGAATAGCATTCCTTTGAAGTATTCTGTGTATCCTTAAGATATTTTGTTCCTTTTGTCAAAAGGACAAATCGGCAACCAACAAATTGGGAAAAGATCTTCACCAATCCTACATCAGATAGAGGGCTAATATCCAATATATATAAAGAACTTAAGAAGTTAGACTCCAGAAAACCAAACAACCCTATTAAAAAATGGGGTACAGAGTTAAACTGGGAATTCTCACCTGAAGAACTTCGGATGGCGGAGAAGCATCTTAAAAAATGCTCAACTTTATTAGTCATTAGGGAAAAGCAAATCAAAACAACCATGAGATTTCACCTTACACCAGTCAGAATGGCTAAGATTAAAAATTCAGGAGACAGCAGGTGTTGGAGAGGATGTGGAGAAAGAGGAACACTCCTCCACTGCTGGTGGGGTTACAAATTGGTACAACCACTCTGGAAATCAGTCTGGCGGTTCCTCCGAAAACTGGGCACCTCACTTCCAGAAGATCCTGCTATACCACTCCTGGGCATTTACCCAGAGGATTCCCCACCATGTAATAAGGATACATGCTCTACCTTGTTCATAGCAGCCCTATTTATAATTGCAAGATGCTGGAAAGAACCCAGGTATCCCTCAACAGAAGAGGGGATGCAAAAAATGTGGTATATCTACACAATGGAGTACTATTCAGCCATTAGAAACAATGAATTCATGAAATTCTTAGGCAAATGGATGGAGCTAGAAAACATCATACTAAGTGAGGTAACCCAGACTCAAAAGGTGACTCATGGTATGCACTCACTAATAAGTGGATATTAACCTAGAAAACTGGAATACCCCAAACATACCATACATCAAATGAGGTACAAGAAGAAAGGAGGAGAGGCCCCTTGTTCTAGAAAGACTCGGTGAAGAAGTATAGGGCAAAACCAGAACGGGGAAGTGGGAAGGGGTGGGTGGGAGGACAGGGGGAGAGAAGGGGGCTTATGGGACTTTCGGGGAGTGGGGGCCTAGAAAGGGGGAAATCATTTGAAATGTAAATAAAAAATATATCGAATAAAAAAAAAGACCAAAAAAAAAAGATATTTTTTTCCTGACAGTGTTCATCACATATATCAACCAGCCTTCTTTCTCCACCGTTTCTGATGCTCTGATATAAGCTTCTTAGGAAAACATTTTTATATATCTTGTACTTCCCCAAGAATAGCATGTTAATAAAATATTCTGGTATTTGAAAGAATTGTTTATGATGTAAAAATGGCTTTTATTGTTAATTCTATTTTTATTTAATAAGAGGAGAGCAATATACTGCATCTTATTCATGAACAGGAATTTGGGAAGACATATATCCATACATATGGTACAAGAAAGGTAAACATCAACTCAAATGTATGCGTGTATAGAGTATGTTTTTATGAGCTTCTATTTGTCTGGGTTACTAGGAAAAAATCAATTAATTTCACAGGGGCATCACACTCGGTCTTTTAAAAAACCAGATGGCTTAATTGGTTAATCAGTGGTGCTCTAAATAGATGACACTTGGTGGCTCACACAGGGAATAAAGAGGAGTGGTTGCAGCAGTACACTTCGTCCCTGGACTGTTCAAATATTTCTAATATTCAATTGTACAGTCAATTTCAAAGTAATCGCTCTTATCCATCAACACCATTAAACAACTATTTCTTTAAAAACTGGTATTTGGCCATCCACTGATGACACTTAAATTTCTTAATGTTTCCAGTTTAAGTGAAAAATCAACACTTTTGAAATTATCTATCTATCATGATTATCTTTTTGTTGTTGTATGACTAAGGGAAGTAAATGATTGAGATTTTAAAATATGCATAGAAAGGGCATCTGGAGAGATGGCTCAGCAGTTTCAGGTGCTTTTTTTTTTTTCAGGGAACTAGAGATTGGAATCTGCACATATACCAGGCACTCCCAAATGCTGATAACTCTAGCTCTAGGGGAATCTGATACCTTTTTCTGATCCCTGCAGGCATTGATAATAATGAACATGTATAAATCACATACACACACGCACACACACACACACACACACACACACACATTTGAAACAAATTTAAAGACAAGTTATTATATGTGTTAAAAGTGCCAGTCCATTAGCACTGAACCATTCAGCTTTGTGTAAATTCTATTAAGTTCATTAAACAAAAGACATGTCAATGCACTTCCAGTAACAGTTTTAGAGACTACAGCTACAGTATGAGATATAATTATGGAATTTCTAATAAGGTCTGTCATTTGTCCATTCACTTGGGATATCATACTTTAACATGCTGTAATCCTGTTACATTGTTGACTTGGATGTAAGTTAGAGTAAGAAACTATCACTCATTGCTATGTTTCCTATTATCTTTACTATTTTTGGTGTCTAATCGTCTTTACAATTTAGGAAAGTTGATGGCATTTCTAGGGCACATCACTCCAAAAAGATGACAACAGTCAGTCTGCCAAATCTAGAGAAATCAAACATTTATTTTAAATGATATCAAAGTTATCTACAGAGCTTTCCCCTCATCTTTCTTCTCATTAAAATGATAAAACTTTGTTTTGCTCAATAAGTTTTTGTTAACTCTTCAAGATTTTTTTCTTTCATTTTATCTATTTCCCCCTTTATTGAAAATAGATTCTTTTTATCATCCAATAAATCTTCATTCCAGTTTTCCTTCCCTCTGCTCTTCCCAATTGCTCCCCACCTCCACTCTTCTCAGGATGTACCTCCCTTTTGGACTCTCCTTAGAAAAGAATTGGCTTCTAAGAGATAACAATGAAACATGACAAAATAAAATGTAAATGAACTATATCATAGTTGGACATGGCAACCCAACAAGAGGAGGACAGTTCCAAAAGCAGGCAAAGGAATCAGGGACCCACTTGTTCTCACAGTCAGGAACTCCATAAAAATACTGAGCTAATAGCTATAACGTATATGCAGAGGACCTGTCTTCTGCTTGCTGCTTCAGTCTCTGTATGCTTATATGCAATTGCTTAACTGATTCAGAGGATCTTGGAATCCTGGTGTTCTCAATCACCTTTGGCTCTTACAATCTTTTTGCCTCCTTTTCCATGATGTTTTCTTGTGGGTGCTACTACTAAGAGTTTGACATTTTTTTTACCGGACTCGGACAAGGAAGTATGCTCAGGTAAGAATATTAGAAACAGTGACCATGGGAGGAGCTTTGCTTACTACTTTGCTGAATCTTATATGATCTTCTTGCTTACTTAATTATTACCTTGTGTGATCCTTTTGCTTACTACTTTACTTAATTCCTATTTTATATGATTTTATTTTTTACTACTTCGCTTGATTATTTTGTCTTTGATCTAAGAACTGATCATGTTTTTTGGATATACCTAGAAAGATATAGAAGCAGACAGAATAGAGATAAAGCTGCTTCAAGCCTCAGTATGATCTTGAGTCATGTAATAATTTTGTATAACCATTTTCTTTTTCAATGCTCACTCTCTAGCTTGAGACCTTGTTGATTGAGATGGCTTGGTCATTTTCTGAATTCTGAGGGAAGGGCTTTGATTAAAACAACCCATTTAAACACTCTTTACTAATTTCTGACTGTGGGCCTCTACATCTGCTCACATCTGCTATGAGAGGAGGCCTTTTCTGTAAATTACTGGATAACATGCTGATCTATGAGTATAGCACAATACCAATAATGACTATTTTAATCATCTCAGCTGGCCATCATTTTTCCCAGGCATGACTTCCAAGGGTGGGACAAGGTTACCTTCAATTGAGTGGTTGACCAAGGGGGTTCCATGGGAATTTTCTAACATTCCACACGTTTGCCTGGACAAAGGGTTGCTTTCCACAAAGTGAAATCAGGACCCCATTGCCTAGGAAAGCACCCAGACAACACACTGAAGAAGTTGAGTTGCTACCTACATGAAGCCTTAGATGAATAGACATTTTTCATCTAGGAGGCTACTTTACAGGCTATAAGCTTGCCACAAAACATTTAACCTGCAATCTGTCCTGCATGCAAATTATGCTAGGGCAATGGTGGCACAGAACTTGTGGGAGTGGCCAACCAGTGTCTGATTTGACATAAGTCCACTCTATGAGAAGAAGCACAAATTCAACACTGTATGAGTAACCAAAAACCAGAGGCTAGATAGCCCACAGACCTCGCACAAAACCACACACTACTGTTAAAATACAAATAAAAATTATTTGAGAATTTCATCCATTGTATTTTGGTCATGTTCATCTGTCATCACTATCTTCCTCAAGTTTCACGTGCCTCATTCTAAAGACAGCGTTTCTATGTATAGCTTTGGTTATCCTGAAACTCACTCTATAGACAAGGCTGGCCTCAAACTCATAGATCCATCTTCTTCTGCCTCCCAAGTGCTAAGATTAAGGGCATCCAGCACCATTGCACAGAGACTTTATTCATTTAAAAAGAAATTCATTGAGTACAGTCAGTATTGCCTATATACTCTTGGTTGAAGGGTGGTATGCTAGAACATATTGGATCTTTTGGGGCTTATAGCCTTAAAGAGTGCTCTCTCTCTCTCTCTCTCTCTCTCTCTCTGTGTGTGTGTGTGTGTGAGTGAGTATGTCTTTCTTCTCTCTCCCTTTGTTCTTCTCTTTTCTCTCATTAAGTAACTATCAATTTCCATTAACTTCTCAGTTCTTCAACTAGCTCTCGTATCCACCTCCTCCATTCTGAAAATGTATTTGTCTCAAGATTTCAAAGGTCTTGATATGCTGTCACAACTTCTCTGTGCCCACATTTGCAGCTTTTCTGTTGTGTTTGGAAAACACTCTTCATTATACTCATCCACCGCCTCTGGCTCTTTTGCTAAAGTTCTTATTGGTAGTCCATTTTGTTCAAAACCACAACTCATAGTTGCCAGTATAAGGTTTTATGTGGTAACTTGCCAAAGACCAACTTTGGCATGGAGAGGGGTTATGAGAGAAGGGGTATCTGAGAGGTTTGAAAAGAAGACTTGAAGTCAAATCATGGATCCAGCTGAAAGCTAGTGTTCTCTCTCCAAATCCTACTTGCTCTTTGTGTGTGCATGTGTGTGTGTGTGTGTGTGTGTGTGTGTGTGTGTGTGTGTGCATGCATGAGAGAGAGAGAGAGAGAGAGAGAGAGAGAGAGAGAGAGAGAGAGAGAGAGAGATCCAAGAAGTTCTCTGTTTTTATCCTAAAAAATTCTCTGGATAGCTCATCTCCTGCAGAACACAGGTCTAGAATTTTATTTTACATATCAATGCAGTTATTTACCCCAGCTTTCCTTTTGATTATGAGTCAGCATCCCTTGAGCCAAACCCTTTGATTCTAAAGAGACAGCAAGACAGCAAGCATATACTTTTTTTTCATAACACTGCAAAAGAAATCCGAGGTCTGTCTGCCTCTGTTAAACACAGAATATGAAGTAATTGTGTGGGACCCTGCCCTGAAATCACCATTTTCACCATGCCTGATCATAACCTTTCACTGTCCTAAGCTGATCCTGAACTCAGGAATCTATCTATCTTTATAAGCATAAACAAAAAACTTAGCTGGATAGATCTTTTGTTCATCTCACAACTCCCTAAATCTTTATCTCCTTCTTTAGCAATTTTTTAAAAAGTTGGCTCACAGTGCAGAAGCTTTTGTTGCTTGAGATTCATGAAGCCCCTCATATAATTCACATTGCATCCTTGTGTATTGCATAGTTGAGAAATTACACATTTTTGAACTCATGTATTTAGAGTTCTTTTCCATAACCTTAAGGTTGTCCTGGAGGTACAAGTGTTTGCCATTCTCCTGAGACACAGCCAGACCTTCAACTCCTGAGCTACTGTTTCTAATTATTCTAGAGTCACTGACAGTAACCTGGAGGACATTCCTTGAAAGGAAAGAGTCCTCTGCTGCTAGTACTGGTTCCAAAAAAATATGTACATTGTTCTACAAACAAGCCTTATGCCCACAGCCACCATCCACACTCATGGAGGCTTACACTGGAGCCCTGTTCTAGGGACAGGAACCATGTTGCTCTGTCCCCATCAAAGCCACACTTAGCTCCTTAGTCACGCTAGCTATCTGTGTAAAATAACATGTTTATCCTAATTTACTATGACCAATGAGATCAATGCATTCTGTATTTTGACTTAGTGTAAAATTATTTGTTAACCACTGTTATTTTTTTTAATAGTATTAATTCCAGTCTTGTCAAATAGATACAGTCCTTTTCTGGAGTGTGAAAAGTACAAATAAAACTTCAGTAAAAGACAGAAAATATGGAAATGAATAAAAAGCCCCCTGCATGGCCAATAGGAATACCTCATTCCAGCGCATCCGGTTAGGGTGTCACTAGTAAATGTGTGCTGTGGAGGAATGGTAGTCCACTTATCCTTCCTGCAATAAGGTCCTTTCATAGCACATAGAATCTCCTATTACTTATTACCATTTAATTCAGTCAGCTTCCTTAATGATTTGATTGCATATGTTTCAGACTTCTCTGAAATTTTTCACAGAGCAATTCGGTTAAAAACACCAATCCATTATTCATGGTGTGACTTTGATATGAAATGTAACCTCAGAAAACCCAAATGTTGTATGTTCTGCTTCTAACTACTGGAAGAAATGTATCCTGATGAATCTGCTGTAGTCAATGAAGTAATAACTCAATGGATTTGTATTCCATTACTGAGAGGCAGGTCTAACAGAAGGAAGAATATTATTGCACTATCATCAGGAGTTTGTTCCTCGACCTTCTCTTTGTCTAAGCTCTTGGTTACTTTGAGGATGGGGATTTCAGTCACATGTTCAACCTTGCCACAGATCTAAAGAAACAGTATCAAAGACAGTACCTCAGATTGAAACTTCTGAAACTGACACCAAATAGCATCCTCTAAA
Source organism: Apodemus sylvaticus (assembly GCF_947179515.1). NCBI lineage: Eukaryota > Metazoa > Chordata > Mammalia > Rodentia > Muridae > Apodemus > Apodemus sylvaticus. The sequence goes on along the minus strand of NC_067474.1, from coordinate 3,033,607 downwards.
TTTCCATGCTCAGGTGTTTCTCACAGCAACATCCCTATATATTTTTCAGTCAGTTTTATGCATATTCTTTATGGTATGCTCCTCACTTCCACAGTCAGAATAATACATAATCTTCTCTCCATTTCCTTTGCCACTGTGCATGCTCAATCAGATTCTGTGTTTGGAACCCTTGCCAAGAAAAGAGAGCATTCATTATCTGCAGCAGAGAAAGGGAAAATGTAAATCAATGTGTCATTTCTTTGCCAGTGACTTTCCAAAGGTTAGCCAATCTGGCTCCCATCTCTGATCAGTGCCACACCCCTTTGCCAAGTGTCTTCAAGCTCCCCATCTTCTGACAGGCACAGCCTTCCTTCTCTTTCTAGTTTGGCTGACTCTCCTCTTTCGTAGTTTTAAGAGAAATATCATGTCCTCAGAGAAGTCTTTAGTAATTATGCCATGTTATTTTGGAGATCCTGCACTTTCTCATTGAATCCTGTTTCTTTACTTGCATATTTATTTTTCGCAATAGTTTATTGGTTTAATAAATGCTTGAGAGAGCATAGAGATTACCCAAATACATTGACTACTATGTAGAGAACGCACAAACAGGCTAAATACTCTATCACTATTTTAAATTATACATTAACCATAGTATAGAATAATCTCCTAGGGATTACCAAGAAAAAAAAAACAAAGATCTAAGGTGCAACATTAATTGGAAAACACATTGTTTATTGGAATATTTTTTAGTTTTCTTTCTTCTATCATTGAACCTGTATCCAATATGTTTCTACTGTAGGCTATGTTTACTAGAATCAAACTACATTCAGCTATGGCTAACCTGTCTTTGAACATATGCTGTAGGCTGCATTTTACTAGAGCAGTGGACACCAAGCTGTGAGACTAAACTTTTATCATCATCTCTATAAATCAAGATGAAAGCCGTAGACTTCCTCCTGTGGGCCTCACACTGGCTATAGGAAAACAAAAAGGTGAAATACTTAGAGCATGAAAAGCAATTCCAAAAACAAATATTTGGCATTAGCAGGGCACCATTCAGTAGTCTGGGCTTTGTTGTTGCTGTTTTATATGTAATTTCTTTTTCTTTCCTTTTCTTTATTTTCCTATTCTTTTTTCTTTTCTTTTCTTTTCTTTCTATTTAATTATTTAATTGGTTATTTATTCATTTATAAATCTAGATGATGAAGAATAAGGAAGCATGTAACTGCAGGCATCAGGCTAATACTATGCTATTACTTTAATGTCTCTCTGGCACCAACTGGAACTTAAATTTCCTCCCATTATTTTATATGATAACATGCATTCAGTTTTATTTTAAAATAAGTAGAAACCCTTTCTAAGACAAGTGTGAGCTTATGTTTCCCACATGTTTATATTGTTTTCATTATGTGTTTATTTTCTAGAGCATTACAAATGCCTAGAAATTACAAGTGCCTGCCAAAATAAAATGACATTTATTTCACATGTGAGAAATAGAAAGACACACTGGGACGTGGACCAAACATTTTTTGCCAAAAGCCACTAAGAATTCATGCATCTTTGGCTATAACATCAGGCCTTTAAAAGTAAAAATTGTTCAATTTAGTCTCTATGTTAACAATCAATAAAATAACATTTAGTGTTTATTAAATTTAATTGCTAAACATTAAAATAAATGTGTACTTTTCTGATAATTGTGCTTTTAAAAAAGTTATTTTTATCAGTAAAATGAATGCTTAATTGAGTTCAATAAAACATTGATACAAGACTGGACTTAATCCAAGTGTAAAATAAAAATTAGAGTTATGCTTCATGTTACTAATCTCTATGCACATTAATGTAATTTAAATTCTGTTTAAGTATAGCTTACATCTACTCCACTTTAATGTTGGAAATATGCAAAGAGACTAATTATGACAATTACAATGAACATTACAATGATGCCTTCAGTTTTTCTACCACTTTCTAAAGATTTTAACAGTCATCCTCATGCTCTGTATTCTTTTCTTTCTCTTCATCCTTTGGTGCCAAATATAGAAAAATAGATTGTTAGAATTCAAGGACTAGCTTTGAATTAATTTTATAATCTTCCTACATTCTGACTGATTGACTATTTGTGTGCGTGTATGCCCTTTCTTCAGGAGGTCATCAGAGCCTTGGTTTCTCCAAACAGGAAATGTAAAGGACATTCTCTGGTCATCCATCCTTGCTGTACAACAGATACACCATGAAATGAAATGTCTATATGTCCAACAGAAGTAGTGTCACAGACACCTAGGCAATATTTTCATGTGACCCCATATAAGTACTTGAGACACTTCCTGAGTCAGTTCTTTATAGAGATTCAATGTTGAGATGATGGACTTTACTGGAGTCTTGGATGCCAAGAGACAAAACATCCTTGGCCATCTTTCAATAATGAGAGCTTCTGATATCTTACTAATATGTGGCTTAAAGGGAAAAACCACTAAATTTTGACTCATTTGGGGGGAGTACCATCATAGTGATAGGGGAAAGGGAAGAGAGCACGGGGTTTGTAGAAGGGAAACTTGGAAAGGGGATAACATTTGAAATGTAAATAAAGAAAACAACCAATTGAAAATTTACAAATGTGAGTGCTTCTATGGAGCATGAATTAAAAAATATACTAGGTAGAAGAGTAAGACAAATTTTGTTAAACAATACATATCAAATACTATGCAACTGTGGTCCAAGGGATATTGTCTATAAAATATAAAATTTCAGGGTGAATTTAAATCTATTAAACCAGAAAGAATTTTAAAATATGTATGTCCCATTCAGTATTTGTGTCTTAAATACACTAGTTTTGTTTTGCTTCTGCTTATCTGAATTTCAAATTTAATTAAGCATCATGTAGGTTCTTTCTTTTATTAGATATTTTCTTTATTTACATTTCAAACGTTATTTCTTTCCAGGTCTCCCCCTCAGAAACTCCTATCCCATCCCCTTCCCCCTGCTTCTATGAGGGTGCTCCCCCCATCCACCAACCCATTCCCACCTCCTCGCCCTGGCATTCTCCTACACAGGGGCATGGGATTCTTTTTAATTTTTTGTATTTGTTAAGTTCATTCTCATAGAATGCAATGTTAATTCTGTCCCACATAAAATAGCTAGTAAAGATGGGATCCTTAGAATCATTTGCATATTTTAAAACTTTCAGTCATCAAGTGTCAAAGGTAGAAATTACACCATGACATTTTTTCCACAATGTCAGTGTTTGTCTTAAAGTGCTTTTTTACACCATTAGTAGAAGAATCAGTATTTTTTATTGATAAAATGTTGGATAGAATGCTAAAGGGTCTAAACAAGTTATATTTTCAAACACGTGACAATAATACTTGGGACACAAGAGGTTCTATTTTTAATTTTAAACTTTTAAGCAGAATGCCATCAAGAATAATCTGCTCAGTAAACATTTGGTCTTGAGGCTTAGCATTTCTCTTCGCTCAGCAAACACAATCACAAATGTTAAAGGGGAGAGAAAACCGACGCCAACGGCATGTGTGCTTTACCAAGCGATGCCTCTGCCAATAATATATTTAGAATTTTTTTCTGATGCAATTGGGGAAAGAAATTATAAACATAGCTAAATGACAGGGCAGACAGACTTAAGCAAGAACTTTCTTGGTGTCTAGGCACAAGTTCAAGGGTCAGCTCTATTATTTACTGGTTATGTGACCTTGCACACACTGTCTGCATGTTATAAATTATCATGAGTTCCATAAAACCAAAGAAAATAATAATGTTGGCTTACATAATTGTTTTTATATTTCTCAAATCCTTGCAGTGCATCTTGAGAGATTTAGTGTGTGCTATCTTAGGGATGAAAGTTATTTTTAATATGAGAATCTGACATTTGTTATAAGTCATTAGAATTAAAATGAAGCCCATGTTAACATATTTTATTATGAGAATATATGCATGTAAGGAACCTGGGGTGGAAGATTTGGTTTTCAGAAAAAACAAATGTTTTATTGTGGATATCTTTCCAGATTTGATAGTCTGTATTCTTAGCAAGAAATTCCATTGTCAGTTTATTGAATCTTATTTAACTCATTTATTTTTTCTTATCATTTAAAACATATTTATTGTATCTCTACTAGTATGTATTTGACATAAACATGATACAGAGAAGAGATCATGGAGAAGGGTATGGAGAGAAAAAAGAAGAGAGAAAGAATGTCAACTTATAGTTCCTTGTTACCTTACATGAAGCAATATATTTTATCCCATTACATTTTATTTGTGTCACTTTCATTCTGCTCTCAGTATGAAGAGACAAGGTTAATATAGTTTCCAGCAAAGACCTGACAGCTATTCTGTTGATTAACTTGTGTTACATTTGAGCAGCACTCCTGCAGCCCAGAATGGTGAAGGATGACTTAGCTGAAAAGAACAGGCAATGCTCCCTGCAGAGGAAAGGGCAGGGATTCCGAAGACAACAGTGTGCAGCCACTACTGGAACATATATGCACTGGTAAATGCTCTGGAAAGTCCTACATTAGAGTAAAACTCCCTAAAAAGAAAATGATCTTTCCTCTCTATAACAAAGCCTGAAGGAGTAGCACAGCAGAAGCTAATCTTACAGTGCACTTCAGTTTGGATGCTGTGTTCTTCAGGACAGGCTGTACTGATGCAATGAATGAGATGGGTTACATTGTAAAATAACACTCTTCACAAAATGCACCAAATTTCCTTTGAAAGAAATATACCCTCTCTCAAGAACTCAGTGACCAAAGTTAACCTCATATAGCATCCCTCCATTCTGTGGAAAGTTAAACATTTTTATAAACCCTAGAAGTTCTAAGGAAGTTGAAAAAGGCAGAGCAGCACAATACAAGTGTCTGTTGGATGAAAAAATATGTAGAGACTTTCTATTTTACTCTTCCTAAAATCTTTGGTTTATACTATGCATTTCAAAATGTGTATTGTTATTTAAACAAAATATTTTGAATTTGTGTTATTACCATTACACATATAATTCTACAACTTAAGGGTTTTTATTTAACACTATGGGAATATTCTATCTACCTATCTTTCTTTCTTTCTATCTATCTATCTATCTATCTATCTATCTATCTATCTATCTATCTATCCATCTAGATATCCACGTTCATTTATATTGTACTTATTTAATCTGTACCAAAACATTGTGACATCTGACATACTAATTATGATTGTTTATGTCATCAATATTTTGCAATTTAAAGTTATATTTAATATGATTGCTTATGATTATGAGTAAAAATATTTTAAAAAGAAATGCATGTAAATAAATTGTAGGTTAAACCTAAGTGGTCTTTTCAGTTGTAGTGGATACTAGTGAATTTCATCTTTCCATTCTTCCAATTATGTATATGACAGGAAGAAGTGAAAGGGAAACTTGGTCACTGTTTTCTTATCCCCCATTTGAATACTTTCTGATTAAATGGAACTAATCATGTTTTCTTCATCCATCGATGTGTATTTAGACTATTTGCCATAGATTCCTTGTGGGACAAACTGAGTCATAGACATATATATGCAGGTGGCTCTTTATTATTTACATTCTGAAATCATTTCCATTGCTTTTTTCCAGAACTACAATAACTGGATTATAGATGGCTAATAATTACAATGAAGATTTAAAAACTGGAGAACAGTAAATAAGAGATATTTGACTAATTATCTGGATAGATACTTTAGCAAGATATTGTGCAAATGGGAAAAAACCCACAGGACAAATGCTTAGCTCAATGTACCATTAGAAAACTAAATGCTCACCTAATAATGAGATACACTAGATTTGTATGATGGTGGCTAAAGCATCAACAGTGCAATAGCCAATAGACCTGAGGAGGCAGAGAAAGAGTAAATGGTTTTCTTTATGAGTAGAGAAAGAAAAAATGAAATCCTCAGCGGTTTCTTATCAATGCTATGCAGTCTTCATATATGACACACAACTGGATCTTTAAGCACTTACTCCAAAGAATCATATGCATGCAAAAATCTGGCAAGACTATATCATTATACTTATCTATAATTCTCCTAATTTTGGAACAACAAAAATATTTTCAATTGGTGAGCAGACAAATTACCTGGCATATTATATTAAATAATATTACACCACACCCGTAGTGAGCAACCAAGTAGTAAAACAAAGACAGATCTGTATGCTCACTGCTAAAAGAAAGGAGCCATCAGGAAATCCAAATTAATAAATAATTCCAGCTCTATGACATTCTTAAAAGAGGTTAAAGAATGGATGCCTGCATTTTGATGAATCAATGAACTTTTGTTCAAAACCATGAAGTCATGCTGTATTACATTGTAGGAATATATGTAAACACAGAGACACACATAACGTAAAACATGAACTCTAGAGAACAGGAAGACCATGCCTGAGAAAAACTTTGCCCTGGATTACAGGACTTGGTTTACAGAGTAAGCCTGAAACAACCCATAGTCAGGCACCATAGGGCCTGGGTGGACAGCACACAGATGAGGTGACCCGTGCCCAGTGCATAGACAGGGCATAACACTCCTGAGATGATGCCAGACACCTAGATGCCTGGGTGCCACTAAACTGAACAAGTAAGGAGTGGAGAGATGGAGAAGTGGGAGATGCAGAAAGGTGTATGTATGCACAATGAAGGGGGTTAGAGCTAGAGACTCAAAGTGAGGAACAGCCTAAGTGAGTGGCCAGCAGTGCCAAAGGGGGCCATGGTGAAGTCCTGCCCCGTGCTGCCACAGAAGGCCATATTTGGGTCCATGACCCTGCAGCAATGAGGTTCCATTACCTCTAAAGTTCAGCAGATGTCTATGGTTTGGGCTGCCACCTGGAGCCAAATTGATGTCTGAGGACTATACAAAGCTGATCCCATCTTTCTGGGTATGGTACTATCCTCACGGCAGGACAGGAGAAGAGCTGAGCTTGCCCCTCATAAAGGAAGCACAGTAGAGCTGGCCCTGGTTGCTAGGGATGCAGGCAAACTGGCCCTGAGGCTGTGAGCACAGAAGAGCTGGCTTTACCACTCTTCTGCCTTGCAGTGGCAACGGCGGCGAGGAAGAGATACTTTCCCCCTCTTATTCCTTGCCACCTACTGCAAACAGAAGAGCTGGTCCTGCCCTGTCATAGGCTGCAGTACTTGGGCAAGCAGGTACTTCACCTGCCTTGGGCAGCATAGTAGAGATGATACTTGATGGCAGGGATGCTGGTGAGCTGGGGGACTGAGCACAGGGGAGCTGGCCCTGCAACTTTTCTGCAGTGTTGTAGCTTGGATTAGGAAAACAATTCATCCCTACCTGATCCTTCTTCACCCAAGGAAGCCTAGAAAGCTGGCTCAACTCTTGAGAGAGAAGACCCTGTACCTCTTTTGGCCAGGACAGTAGATCTATCCCTAGTGTTGCGGGTGGCAGGTGAGCCAGTACCAAGAACAAGAGAGCAGCAAATTTCTCCCAGCCCCTTGCTGGCTGTACCACTCAGAAGAGGAGGTCCTGTACCTTGCCTGGGTTCAATTGAGCCACCCTGAGGGTATGAGAGCAGGGAGGGAACTGGCTCTGCCTTTTGCTCAGCAGCATAAAGTGAGCTAGAGAGCTCACCCTGTTATTGTGGATGAGGAAGAGCTGTCAACCTGACCAACTCAGCTACAATCCAGGCCCAGATCCAGGATTTTGAGTTGGCCCACCTGAACATCTACTCCATATATGAATTGCTAGAGGGTGCAAAAGGGGCTTATCCTAGAGATCCGAAGCAGGATGATCTCCATAACACAGGATAACAACAAGATACTTGAGAGAAATCCTGGTGAGGACCTAATATCGACAGTGTAGCAGGAGACAGAGACCTCAAATCAACCTATGTTTCATTACAATGAACATTTACAAGTAAAGAATTGTGGACAAAGGGGTAACTGTATACCACACTGTCACACACTACAGCTTCCAGAATGAGATATTGTCTTCCTCTGTGCAGAAGTTGCTAGGATGGGGAGTAGGTGTGAAGGGAAAGGGAAATGACTGGGATAAGGGTGTATGGTGTGAAATAAAAAAAAAAAAAAGATTTTAAAAAATGAACTCCTGCATGGAAGATGGTTTTCAGTTGCTAGAAATAGATTAAGATAACAGATGTGCTTATTATCCATATTTTATTATTACATAACATAACATTTACATGGGCAAAACGAACCCCCTACTCCATTGATAATTACAATTAGTATATGCTAATTAAAAATTTTAAAATCAGTTTAGGGTTGTAGTTCAGTGATAAATATGTAGATATGTAAATATTCAGTATGAACCCAGTGGTACAGTGCATTGAATTCAATCTAGAGCACTATATATATGTAAATGTATACATCTGTCTACATGTAAATATATATGTTCATATAAATGTTTATATGTGTGAATATACATATATAAGTATAAAAATGTATGTGAATGTTTATGTATATATACATGCATGTATATATGTCTATATATGTATATCTGCATATTGTATATTTATGTATATGTATATATTTGTGTATGTGTGTATGTGTATATATGTATGTTTATGTGTTCATGTGTGTATGTGTATATATGTATATATGTAGGTAGCTATATATGTATGTATATATTCATATATGTATATATGTATGCATATCTGTATGTAAGTATATATGTATGTATATGTGTATGCCTGAGTATGTATATATCATGTAATATGTATGAAGTATATATTTTTAAATATTGTATATACTGTATATGATATATAATATATAACATAAAATAGTGTTTATAATATAAAACATTAATTACATGTAGAACATATATAATAAGCATATATAATGCTTATAAACATATACATATGTGTTTGTGTTATATTTTGAACCCAATGCCTTATACCACTATGTACATAATTTACCACTGAGGTACATCCCTAACCTGATACTATAATTTATAATTTTTAGCATAAAGTAATTGTATCTATTAATGGAGTAGACTGTGATATTTTTCTCTGTTTTATATATATATATATGTAAAAGTCAACTTATCATACTTGTTTACTAATTTTAAATTAGACACTAAACTAATGTGGTACACTACCAATGCCAGAGCCTATATCTGGATTTCTGTGCTTAGTGAGTACGTATTTTCTCATAAATGTTAGAGTGTTCTAAAACTAATATGCACTAATTCAAAAGAGAATGATTATATGTGTACCATGATCTATGAATATTACACATTTGAATATAAATATCAAAATAAAGATTTCTGTTTTATACAATGAATATGTTAATACAAAATTTATACAAACTTGGGAAAGGGTTTGATTGAAAATAATAAAATTTTTTTCATTAAACCAAAACCAAGAAGTTGATGGATATGAGGAGGTTTATATTTTTGGCAATATATAACCCCACACCACTACCACCACCCGCACACACCTGGATTTTATGTACCCTACCTGCTATTTTCTGGTGTTGTCCTTTTGTTTTTACTTCTGAAGTCTTCTTTCCACCTAGTATCCAGTGCACAACCTTATAAGCAACCAGCTCAATCATTAGACACTCAATAAAAGATGTTTCCCTAAATGAATTGTCAAACTACCCTCTAAATTCTTGGGTTTGGGCATACTTATTGATAAAAGTATTGAATTACCCATGACTTGGGTTTATAATTGAAGCAGTCCATTTATTTTTGAGTGATTCATGCTTCAAATAAGAAATCCTTTCAAAGACTTAGTGAAGCAGTATTCGGCAAAACCAGAACGGGGAAGTGGGAAGGGGCGGTTGGGAGGACAGAGGAAGAGAAGGGGGCTTACGGGACTTTCGGGGAGTGGGGGGCTAGAAAAGGGGAAATCATTTGAAATGTAAATAAATTATATCGAATAAAAAAAATTTAAAAAAAAGAAATCCTTTCAAGGTTTAACTTTTCATAACTTTTTATGTAAGTTTCTTCATACAACACCTTTTGACTATATTTCTCCAGCCCATACATGTCCTAAGATAAAACTCTGGGAATAAGGGCAGCAACAGAATACTAGGCACAAGACAGAAATGGTGCAGGAACTAAGACTCTGGTAGAAAGACTGTCAGGATGATTGAGGATAGAAATACAGAATACTCAAGAAGACATGATTATTTGATTGAATTGTATAAATCACAATAAAATTTCACTTTAAGGTTTAATTTGTGCCAAGTTCATCTCATTTGGAAGAAGCCTGTATAAGAACACCAATAGCGTATGCTCTAAGAGCAAGAATTGACAAATGGGACCTCATAAGGTTACAGAGTTTCTGTAAGGCAAAGGACACCATCAAGAGGACAGATTGGCAACCAACAAATTGGGAAAAGATCTTCACCAATCCTACATCAGATAGAGGGCTAATATCCAATATATATAAAGAACTCAAGAAGTTAGACTCCAGAAAACCGAACAACCCTATTAAAAATGGGGTACAGAGTTAAACAAAGAATTCTCACCTGAAGAACTTCGGATGGCAGAGAAGCATCTTAAAAAATGCTCAACTTCATTAGTCATTAGGGAAATGCAAATCAAAACAACCCTAAGATTTCATCTTACACCAGTCAGAATGGCTAAGATTAAAAATTCAGGAGACAGCAGGTGTTGGAGAGGGTGTGGAGAAAGAGGAACTCTCCTCCATTGCTGGTGGGGTTGCAAATTGGTACAACCACTCTGGAAATCAGTCTGGCGGTTCCTCCGAAAACTGGGCACCTCACTTCCAGAAGATCCTGCTATACCACTCCTGGGCATATATCCAGAGGATTCCCCACCATGTAATAAGGATACATGCTCTACTATGTTCATAGCAGCCCTATTTATAATTGCCAGATGCTGGAAAGAACCCAGGTATCCCTCAACAGAAGAGTGGATGCAAAAAATGTGGTATATCTACACAATGGAGTACTATTCAGCCATTAGAAACAATGAATTCATGAAATTCTTAGACAAATGGATGGAGCTAGAGAACATCATACTAAGTGAGGTAACCCAGACTCAAAAGGTGAATCATGGTATGCACTCACTAATAAGTGGTTATTAACCTAGAAAACTGGAATACCCAAAACATAATCCACACATCAAATGAGATACAAGAAGAAAGGAGGAGTGGCCCCTGGTTCTGGAAAGACTCAGTGAAACAGTATTCGGCAAAACCAGAACGGGGAAGTGGGAAGGGGTGGGAGGACAGGGGAAGAGAAGGGGACTTACGGGACTTTCGGGGAGTGGGGGGGCTAGAAAAGGGGAAATCATTTGAAATGTAAATAAATTATATCGAATAAAAAATTAAAAAAAAACAGTTCTATCTGCATGTTCTCAAAAATATCTATAACAATTGGCATAGACAGTTGTGGACAAAGATAAACATGATAGTTGCAGTTTTGAGCATTTATTATTTGACAAAAATCCAGTATGATTAAAAGCTTATTTAATCTCTTTAGCTAGACCTCTCTGTCCTGTGAAGTATATGACATTTTTAGCCTTAGGTTCCCAAATTGTAAACCATGCACAGAGACATTATGGACAATGTTTCAGACTTAGTACACATCTGAGCAGAATCAGGATCACATTTGTGTTTGAGTTACTCCAAAGTCCTCAATAGTAATAACTAGGTTGAAAGGAAAAATGAGCAAGGTAAGAAATGGAATATCCTGGAAGATAGTAAATACAGTGAGGTAGACTCCAGCATCTACCAGAGAGAATATTAGCAAGTGTAGATTCTGGGAAGAGGAGATCTTCAAATGGAAACACAAACAATGTAAATGTCTTAAGAGGCCATTAGGCATAAAGCAATTGGTTGACATTGACATTACATGTTTATATATAAAGAAACACATATTTTTCTCTGTCAGAAACCATAAAGTCATTTTTCTGTTACCATATCATAAGTCCGTCTTCTAAATAAGGGGGAAATAATGAGATTCCATAAAGGAACAGCTGTTTAGAATTAATTCATGCACATGCTATCTTGAAAGTAGAAAAAACCATGGAAAGAGTGCTCTGAGCAAAGTTGCAAAATTACCCTTTATATGTAAGAGTAATTTTACTTTTTTTTTTTTTTTTTTTTTTTTTTTTTTGCACAACGTGAGCACATTTGATCTTGTGGCAGAGATCTAAAGCTGAAAAAGAAACTAATTAAAAACAAAAAGGTTGCTCAGGGTTGAGACTTTAGTGCTCCACCCAACCACACAAGTCAAACTTGAACTGCTGGAATCCTGTTAAACTCTCTGTGCTCATTGCCTTTCAAGGGAAACCATAATTTTAATTCTTGAAATGAATTCATGTACTGTTTCTTGATATTACGAAAAACTCCAGCGGCTAGATATTTTAAAATCAGTGCATTATTTTATCACACAAAAGAAGGGTTACCTTCATTAGTTTAGGTGGAAAATTTCTCAATAACCATAATGATGAATCATTTCTCTCTTCTGAGAGATTGAAAAAAAAATATTTTAAAGGTGGGTGCTGTAATTTTACAGGAAAATAAGAGATCTTTTTAAATGATAATTCCAGCTTATTATCATTTGAACAGCCTTTCTAACAACTAAGAAAAAATGTATCTTCATCTCCTATTTCATAAATTTACTGTTGCCAACACTATGTCTATACATTTAAATAGGATAAAATTTCTTAAGTGTTAACTGAATAATGCAATCTTGTGACTTCAATATAAAATATCTCCAGAAATTAAAAATGAGTTGTGGCTTGCCTTTTAGAGCTGTCCCACAAATTTCCAGCTTTGTGTTTGGTTTTACTGAAGTGGAAAGCAAATTTAAGATTAAATGGGGAAGAAAAATAATAATAGGGTTATGAGAAAAAGATCAAAGAAAAATTCTTGAATACTAGTCTATTAAGGGGGCAGAGAAACAGTGAAATGTAAAGTCTTTATATTTGGGTATCATTTTTTAAAATTTATTGATTTATTTATTTACATTTCAAATGATTTCCCCTTTTCTGGACCCCCACTCCCCAAAAGTCCCATCAGTCCCCTTCCCTCCCCCTATTTTCCCACCCAACCCTTCCCACTTCCCTCTTCTGATTTTGCTCTATACTGTTTCACTGAGTCTTTCCAGAACAAGGGGCAACTCCTCCATTCTTCTTGTGCCTCATTTGATGTGTGGATTATGTTTTGGGTATTCCAGTTTTCTAGGTATTAACCACTTATTAGTGAGTGCATACCATGATTCACCTTTTGAGTCTGGGTTACCTCACTTAGTATGATGTTCTCCAGCTCCATCCATTTGCCTAAGAATTTCATGAATTCATTGTTTCTAATGGCTGAATAGTACTCCATTATGTAGATATACCACATTTTTTGCATCCACTCTTCTATTGAAGGATACCTGGGTTCTTTCCAACTTCTGACAATTATAAATAGGGCTGCTATGAACATAGTGGAACATGTATCCTTATTACATGGTAGGGAATCCTCTGGGTATATGCCCAGGAGTGGTATAGCAGGATCTTCTGGAAGTCAGGTGCCCAGTTTTCGGAGGAACTGCCAGACTGATTTCCAGAGTGGTTGTACCAATTTGCAACCCCACCAGCAGTGGAGGAGTGTTCCTCTTTCTCCACATCCTGGCCAACACCTGCTGTCTCCTGAATTTTTAATCTTAGCCATTCTGACTGGTGTAAGGTGAAATCTCAGGGTTGTTTTGATCTGCATTTCCCTAATGACTAACGAAGTTGAACATTTTTTAAGATGTTTCTCCACCATCCGAAGTTCTTCAGGTGAGAATTCTTTGTTTAACTCTGTACCCCATTAGAAGTTAGTGAGAATGGAATAATTCCAAACCATCAGGCTTATTTAAGACTTTAGTGGATGAATGCTGCTAAAATACAGACCAGGACACTAATGGAGGGAAAAGTCATAGGTCTAGCTTCAAGACATGCTTACAAGTTCAATAGTCAATGCTGCTAACTGAATTATTCTGTTCTTAATAAATTTCAAAAGAAAAATTGAAGCTGTATAATGTTTGTCATGATTGTCCACTGTTCTTGGCATAAAAACATTCTTTTTTTTCATTTTTTAAAGTTTTTTTATTATTTTTTATTTACAACTCAAATGATTTCCCCTTTTCTGGCTCCCCACTCCCCGAAAGTCCCATAAGCCCTCTTTACTCTCCCTGTTCCCCCATCTACTCCTTCCCACTTCCCTGTTCAGGAATTCCCCTACACTGCTGCACTGAGTCTTTCCAGAACCAGGAGCCACTCCTCTGTTCTTCTTGGATATCATTTAATATGTGGATTATGTCTTGCGTATTCGAAGTTGTGATCCACAAAGAGTCATAACTGCTGAGAATTCTGTTTCTTTAAATGTTAGGTAACTGAATTTGCAGGAAAACTATAGATTAGAATTAGACTGTGAAGATGACCTCAGAGGGAGCAGGTAAGTTCAGCTAATTCCTTCATGAGAGGGGAGATAACTTCACCAGCTATTTCCATCTTTCTTTAGTGGATTTTTTAAATTGAGATTGGAATTCTCTGGGAAAAATAATATAAGCATAAACTTATTTTAGGACATGTGGTCATAATTGTCTTTGAGTGATGAAATAAATTCATTCTTATTTTACATTTTTTGGACATTTGAGAGAGAATTTCAATTTCAGCTCTTCTCCACATTTTAAAGATTTGAAGTAGTGGCCATAAATGTATTCAAATATCCAAATGTCCACGAGTACAGATATGCATCTAGCATAATCACCTGTAAACTTCTACCCAATTGCTTTGTTTGTTTTTATCAATAATTTATGTTCTATTCATTTAATGTGCATAACAAAACCCAGGGAAATATTTAATGTAATTAAAATGTATTGGGAATGGAGCAGACATACTAAAATGGGAGAAAGGGGATAGCTGACAATATCAAGAGTGGTGAGTTTGCAAACAATTCAGAAATTTAATGTAATAGAGACTAAAGCGTAAGTGATGGCTGTGAGCATCTGCCCTGTATTTGTCTCTGGCAGAGCCATATCAGGCTCCTGTAAGCAAGCACTTCCCAGCATACTCAATAGCATGTGGGTTTGGCAACTGTTTTTGGGATGGATCACCAACCATTGGACTGAGTGTGGGGGTCACCGATGGAGGAGTTGGAGAAAGGACTGAAGAAGCTGAAGGTGTTTGAAGCCCCATGGGGAGAGCAACAGTGTCAACCAGCCTTAGACCCCTACAGCTCCCAGAGACTGGACCACCAACTAAAGAACAGACATGGAGGGACCCATGACTCCTGCCTCACATGTAGCAGAGGATGGCCTTGTTGGACTGATGTGGAAGGAGTGGTCCTTGGGCCTGAGGTGTTTCCGTGCCCTATTATAAGGGAATGCCAGGGGGTGAAGATAGGAGTGGGTGGGTGGGGGAGCACCCTCACAGAAGCAGGGGGAGGGGTGGGGGAGAGGTTTCTGAAGAGGAGACCTGGAAAGAGGATAACATCTGAAATGTAAATAAGGAAAATATCCAATAAAAAATCTGGCTTTCAAGTAATGTTTAACAACATAAAAACATAAAAATGTTAATACGGAATGATACAATAAAATACGTGAAAAAAACTAAAAAAAATATGATAGCAATTAGTGTATCTGACACCTTTGTGGTATAATCTAATGAAGAAGCAGTTATAAAACTCTGTGATCCACATTTCTGTTGTGCAGGAAAACCCCAAACACCAAGCAAGAGCTTGTACAGGACATGTTGATGGCATTGTGGATTTTAAGAGTCCATACCATGAAAGATCCTAATGTTAATTGAAATTGAATGAATGGATAGATTTCATTAGCAAAGGGAAATAGAGTAGAAAGTTATGGATGAATGGGGATGGCTCGAATGGGGATCAAGTGGAGAGGGAGAAGACTGTTTTATGGGAGGGAATATACCCATACTGAGACAGCTAAAATCAAGGGATATTTGAGCAATTGTATGGAAACTTAATAGAGTAGAAACTTCCCAAAATAAACATATATGAAGTAATCTAAGAGAAATTGCCAAATAATGGGGAAGACATAGTTTCAATTGCCCATCTCTTATCACCAAACAAAGCTTCCAGTACCAGGCTTGGGTGACATATAATTGAGTTTTTGTCCTAAGGGACTGCACTGTAATGCCCAAACCACCCAGGGTGTTGACAAGACTAGAGATCACTCTACAAAAACTGAAAGCAAGGCCAATTCCTGTTGACAACTGCAACTTCACTGAACATGAAGCTATCGAGCTGTTGCCTCCCTGGCATTTTCCTCTCCATCTTTCAGGATGGTTATTACAGAAACGTACTATGCGTACTATCAAACAGGAAATGTAAACAGCATGCCAGCCACAAAACATTTACCTAAAGTGGTGTACTGCCTGCAAATACACACTGGAGCAATAGTGACACAAAGGCAGTAGGAGTAAGCAATAAATAACTAATCTGACTTATGGCCTACTCTGTGTGATAGAACCCATGCCTCACACTGCTTTGTTGGTCAAGAACCTGAAATTAGACAGCCCGTGGACCTAGAGTAAAAACAAATAATACTTGTCTAAAAATTTTAAAAAAAACAATAATATAATTATTTTAATGGTATTCAGCTATAATCCTAGATCTGTGCCTTATTCAGCCATCAGCAAAGAAACTGTCTCCCGTGTCCTCCATGTACTAGATGGTAATTAACCTTCCCCTCACCAGTCCCAGGAATCTATGCTGAAGTGAAGGTTGTTAGATTATAAAGGCTAGAGGTAGTTTAGGTTTTAGACTGGGACAGTGGAAAGACTACCCACTGACAAACTTATATGTTAACTCTAAGAGGAAGGGTTTATTATAAATGAATTGCTGAAAGTCAGGCTTTTCTGAAGTTGAATGTTTTTGCCAATGGGATTCTTATAGTCAAACAACTACATTCCTTATGCATGGTTTTATTCTAAATAATCAACAATATTTTGTTTTGTTATATGTTATGTACATATATTACACTACTAAGAAATTATATTTACATATAATCACATATTTCCTCAGAAAAATTTCCCATTGGCATATTAATATTAAACCATTAAAATGTAAGAAATATATAACAGAACTTATTTATATTTTATTGCTTCTTTTTATTTTTTTCTATTTACTTCTTTTACATTCTTTGCACTATCCTCTTTTCTTTATATTTAGGGAAGGCAGAGAAAACGTTCTGAACTTTTGAGTATCAAGCTATTTACAATCTTTAATAACCGAAAAATGGAAAACTCTAATATGGCTTTTTGGCAAGTTTATGGATAGTTGCAAGGCTTGTTTTAAATGGTAGCATTGACCCATAGGCACTTTTGATGCTCATCATGCTTGAAAATAAACAAGGAGTGTCATGAACAACAAACATTATTTATCCTTCAAACAAAGGACAAAGTGGCTTTGAGTGTGTGTGTTGGGCAGGGATAGCTGAGAAGTCCAACCATTGATATCCTATCATTGTGATCAAGGTCAGCAGTGAATTATCTTCCAAAGTTATATGCCTGGAGCAGCTTCAAACGGGAAATAGCAAGGGTCAGATGCACTTCTCCCCCTGGAGGTTCCCTACCTCAAGGGACCCTGCCATGCATTATTACTAGCACACATTCACAGGTGAGAATCAGAGGCTGCCTACCAATAAGGAACAGGAACAAAAGAATATTTTGTATTTAACCCTATCACACCCTTCGACGTCTCTCTCTCTCTCTCTCTCTCTCTCTCTCTCTCTCTCTCTCTCTCTCTCTCTTCTCTCTCTCTCTCTCTCTCTCTCTCTCTCTCTCTGTATATATATAGTGATAGATATATATTCTTCTATCTCAGTCCCTCTTTATGTGAAGGCATTAAACATATTATGAATTTTAAATTAACATTTAATAAGCAATATGTTTGTACTCTGTGACTTTGCATTTTGTATAAAGGCCAACATGGACTTTTTTTTTCATGAAACTAAAGATTCTAATGTCTGCTAATGTTAGCTTTCATCTTAGGTACAATATTTTACAATATCAAACAAGACTCTAAGAAAATGCCATGTGACTCTCAGGTATGCACCCCAAAATAAAATGACCCTTCCAGACATCAGTTACCTGTTTAAGAAATGTTTCATCTGGCCCATTAGTCAGCTTTCTGGCTTGAAACAAGATGACAATGGTTTTAGAGTTTTTTAATACTCAAAAATGATAATTTTAAAATGATGTACAGAGTTAAACTTTGTATTGACTCAAACATAAGCAACTAATTTTTTCCTTAGTGAAAGCTTTACAGTTCATATTATGAACTTTGTTGACATAGCCCAGAGGCCTACAACATGGCATTTGGACATTTCAGAAAACAGACAAAACTGAGAATTGACTTTGTGTCTTCTTCCCTATCCCTGGAACCAGGTTATAAAAGTTAAGAAAGATTTTCTAACCAGTTCCTATTGAGATACTAAGACCAACATTTAGTAGTTTGTTCACACCTTGCCTTGGCACACAGAAGACACAGATAAGTGTGCCTTACTAATTGTCCCAGGAAAAATCATTGTATTTTTTCAAACATACCTCCCCACGAATATCCGCCTTTTCAGCAAATCTGGCCTTAAAATAGGCACATTTACTTCTTCTTGATAGATAACATCATAAAAAGTAATCTTGTATTCATTTTTTTTTTTACTGGAGTGGCATATTCTTAAACTTAGCAAATTGTGAGATATGTTTCTTCTTTTATGAAGGCATTTGGCGAATTCTTTTAAATCTTAGGATAGTAAACACACAAATAATTCTAGACCAAATAATTTTAATCACTCCATTAAACATTTAAATGCTATCTATTTTAGAACTGAAGTGTGATTATTCACTCTCTAGTTTACTATTGCTCTTATCAGGAATAGTTAAGGCATTGCCTAGCTGGTGATTTATACCAATAGTTTAAAACCATCATTTATTTGCTTAAGATGTCTGTAATTTTCAGAGTAAAGTCATTAGATTAGAGTGTTCTGGGCTGGCAAAGGAATGAGGGCCTCTTGGGAATGAGCCAATGTGTAGCAGTTGTCAACTTTTTTGACATAAATGCTTTCTCATGGATTACTCCAGGCTACTGACACAACAGGTGTGAGCACGTGAACACAGAAATACAACACTTCTTGGGTCACCCGTTTACCACCGATTAAATCTCAGCTCTTCTACATGAGTTCTGTTATGTGGGGAGATTTATTTAAATGCTTTCTGTTTGTGGTGATAGGTCATGGATTTAGTAGAGTTTGCTACTGTGTGTTCGTGGTATGTGTGTCTGTGTTTCTGTGAATGAGCTGTGTGTATATTTGTGTGTGTGTGTGTGTGTGTGTGTGTGACTGTGTTTATGCTCTGTGTGTGTGTGTTTGTGCTGTGTGTCTGCTTTTATGTCTGTACTGTGTGTGCATGTGTGCCTCTGTGTTTCTGCTGTGCTGTGTATGTAGGTGTTTGGGCCATGTGTATGTGTCTGTTTGTGTGTCTGTGTTTGTTGTGTGTATATGTGTATGTCTGTGTTTATGCTGTGCTGTGTGTGGTTGTATGCTGTATAGGTATACATGGGTGTACTTCCCCATGCATGCATGTATGGACTCCAGTGATTAACACTGAATATCTTTTCCTAATGATAGTCATGTTATCTTTTGAGACATTGTCTTACTCTGAACCTAGAGCTAATAATTTTGGCTAAACTGGCTTGCCAACAGCCCATGGCATCTATTCATGTCCATTATCTACACACTTAGAGTGTGTACGTGTTTGTGGTCCAAGCTCAAGTCCAAATCTTTACTCACTGAGAAACTTTCACCTTTGTCCTACAATTTTGTTTTGAATTATCTGAAAAGTAAAGTACTCTTTTTGAAAGAAAAAGTTCTTTTATCTCTGAGCAATTACTCAATTATTAGTGTCTTGTTTATTTATTTAAATATTCCTGAATTTTAGTTATATGATTACTGAAAAGTAATATTCTAGAAGATAACAAATACCTAAAAAAGATTAACCATATTATTCTTATTCTATCTTTTATCATTTGAATTTTATTTATAATTTTTGTTAGTTTTCATTTACTAATACAAAAATCAATTTTATATAAAGAATTGAAGGAAAAAGATTCGGTATAAAAGCATTTTCAATAGCAAGTTATCATATTGAAAATAAAAGGTTCTTATTTATTAAAAAAACTATAAGTATTTTAAAAATAATACATAGCATTTTAGATAATGTTCATCAAATTCTCCTGTGAATAACCAGCTGTGATTTAAAAATGTAACACTGAGAATATGTTCCTATGATATTACATTTTGGCAATAAATGAGAAACATTAAAATAGTATCAGTATTTTAGACTTAATGTAAGATTCCCAAATTACAAAAGAGAAAATAATATTAATGTCTAAAAATAAAAATATAATGAAAGAAATTATGTTAGCTATCTTTAAAATATGATACAAAGAAACAATAATGATTTAAAAAAAACAGACATACAGATCAATAGAACAAATTCTTGCATCTATAGTCTGTTGACTTTCAAAATATGTGTTGAACATATTGTAGGGAGAATGCATAAGGTTTTTCATTTAATGTTGCTTGAAAATCAATTATCCCATCAAGAAGATTAAAGCTAGTTCCTTATCTCTCATAGCTTATTATGTCAAGTAAATATGGATTTAGTATATTACATATATTATCATAAACTATTAGAAAAAACATATAGAAAGTTCTCAAGATACTTGAATGGATAGAATTTCGGAAGCAGTTAACCACACAACACAGGACAAAAACATAAAAATATACAAGTGTGATTATGTCATACAAATAGATTTCTGTAGAGCAAAGAAAGCAATCATTGGAGTGCAAACAGAAAGTGTTTGCATAATATATTTCTGACAAATGGCTAAGATGTAGAATAAAAAAGAATTAAAGAATTAAAAAAATGTAACCCCCCTGAATAACTTAATTTAAAAAGCATGTAATAAAAAAAAGTGGATATTTCTTAAAAGAAGACAGATATATGACCAGTGAGTGTGCAAAAACCCTTCAGCCTTTCAGCATCACAAACACCAGGGAAGTTAAAAACAAACCACAATGGGATGCCATCTCACTACATCTCACTACAATGACTATCATCAAAGCAACAAAAGAGAATGTTTGTCAAAATATGAAGAAAAATGGAAATCTTGTACCTTGACACTGAGACTGAAAAGTTAATTAATAACAACCATTGTGGGAAACAGCATGGCTTTAAGCTTAGATTACCATATGAATATGCAGTCCCTCTACATGGTGCATATCCAGAGAAAATGAAATCTGCATATTAAAGAAACTCTTTTATCACCTCTGCTGGCTATTTCTAAGATGACCAGACATAAGTGAGAGTTATCTGAAAAGAGGAATATTCAATTGAGAAAATGCTTCCATTAGAACCATTTGTAAGACTTGGCTCATTTTTAATGAGTGATTAATTGGGGATGGCTCAGGCCATTGTGGATGGGGTCATTCCTGGGCAGGAGATCCTGGTTTCTGTAAGAAAGCAAGCTGAGCAAACCACTGGGAGCAAACCAGTAAGCAGCAATCCTCCATGGCTTCTGAATCAGCTCTCCCAGGTTCTGGCACTGTTTGAGTTCATGTCCTGAATTCATTCAGTGATAGACTTCAACTCCCCAGGTTGCTATTGGTCATGGAATACTGTTGTAGCAATTGTCATGGTATATTGTCAAGACAATAATAACCCAAATTAAGTCACCACCCATATTTATAATTACATAATTTACAAAGGCTGAGAAATGGAAATGATCTAAATGTCTTACCTTTGAGGAATGGATACAGAAAATTTGGTACACACATACAAGTGATTACTGTTCAGGTACATATGATATATCTTTTCATTTGTGTCAGGTTTAATATAACTGAAAATCATTGTTAACTTGAAAATAACTGAGCACAGAAAGGCAAGTACATCAAGATCTCATATATTTAGAAAGAACTCAGGTATCCCTCAACAGAAGAGTGGATGCAAAAAATGTGGTATATATACACAATGGAGTACTATTCAGCCATTAGAAACAATGAATTCATGAAATTCTTAGGCAAATGGATGGAGCTGGAGAACATCATATTAAGTGAGGTAACCCAGACTCAAAAGATGAATCATGGTATGCGCTCACTAATGAGTGGATATTAACCTAGAAAACTGGAATACCCAAAACATAATCCACACATCAAATGAGGTACAAGAAGAATGGAGGAGTGGCCCCTTGTTCTGGAAAGACTCAGTGAAGCAGTATAGGTCAAAACCAGAAAAGGGAAGTGGGACGGGTTGGGTGGGAAAACAGGGGAGGGAAGGGGGCTGATGGGACTTTCAGGGAGTGGGGGTCTAGAAAAGGAGAAATCATTTGAAATGTAAATAAAAATATATCAAATAAAAAAATAATACAAACTTTTGTTGATCTCATAGCATTTTGACAGTGCATGGATGCCAAAAGCTAGGAAGAACAGGGAGAAATGGACTGAGATGGGGAAAGGCTGATAAATTGCGAGGAAGAAACAGTTGAAAGGGACCAGAGATCCTGCTGTGCTATTACATTTAGAGATAACATATGCAGCTAAAGCTAGGGGCAAATGACCACAATCCCACCTGTTTAAGAAGCTGAGGCAAAAAGATTATGAGTTCAAGGCCAAAGACTAAGGAATGACTTAAAGATCAGTTAGCAAATCTTTGTCCAGAAAACCTAAACAATAAAATGACTGCTTAGGATACAGCAAAGTTGAGTGCCTAACGTGGGACCTCAGGAACATGTCCTGATATAGAAAGAAAGAATCTTCACATGGTGACACTTTAGTATGTCCAATTTCAGTTATAAATCAGTTCTTAAAATGGAACCATGCTGAACACATTTTACTTTTGTTTTACTTTCCCTGTAAAATTAATGTATATCTAAACAAACACTTTCAAAATTGATTATAGGTCTAAAATCATATTTCCAAAGAATTTAAGTAAAATGAGTAAGAATACAGCTGGTGTTAGACTACTCTGAAAACATTAAATCCAGAAGGTAGCTGAGAAGCAGCCCAGAGAGTTTCATTACAGAGATGAGTCCACCTAAGTGAGGCATTCCTTCTGCTTAAAGTGAAGTGAGAGTAGGAAGTTTAAGTATATTAAATTACTTTAAGAGAAGAATAATAGAGCAACGTAATAAAGAAAGGATATCTTGGTTTGATCTTGGGTTTGGGTTTACATTAGAAAATATTTACTTATAACTAAATCTGGATGAGTGTCATTTATATAGAATTACCATATTTGCAAGTATAAAGGTCATTTTTGCATAATAACTACACTTTAGCTTCAGAAACAGACTCTTGTCATTTAGAGATAGATCCTATGTGGATTTGCTGAGTTGCTTCCACATTCTGAAATGGGAAATGATCTTATCAGCCGAGGGTCATTTTGATGAGATCAAGCATATTTATATACTACTTCTAATAAATAACATTGTTTTGTGTCAACAGTAATTTATTTTCTGGAAGAGATCCAAGATTTTATGCTCACTTCTTGATGCTGCATTTGTCTCACTCATGATGTTGCATTTGTCTTCCTCTTGTCTTTTCTTTGCTCGTGCCTCACATATCTGACTTTTGAAAGAAGTGGAGACTGAGGATAAAACCATTCAGAGACTGCCCTATCTAGGGATCCATCCCATAAAGAGTTACAAAACCCAAACACTATAATGGATGCCAACATGTGCTTGCTGATAAGAGCCTGATATAACTGTCACCTGGGAGGCTCTGCTAATGCATGACAACTACAGAGAGGGACAGTCTCAGCCAACCATTGAACTGAGCACAGGGTCCCCAATGGAGGAGCTAGAGAAAGGAACCACAGAGCTGAAGGGGTTTGCAACACCATAGGGGGAACAACAATATGAACCAACCAGTACACTCCAGAGCTCCTAGGAACTAAACCACTAACAAAAGAGTATGCATGGAGGGACCCATGACTCCAGATGCATGTCAGCAGAGGATGGGCTTGTTGGACATCAAAGGGATGCAAGGCCCGGGGTTCTGAGAAGGCTAGGGGAATACCAGAGCAGGGAAGTGGGAATGGTTGATTGGTGAGCAGGGGGAGGGAGATGGGCTAGGGAATGTTTAGGGGGAAACCAGGAAAGGTGACAGCATTTGAAATGAAAATAAAGAATATATCTAATAAAACAATAGAACAAGAAGAATAAAAAAGAAAGCAACTAATAACATTTCAGCATGTCATCTGTGTATTATATGTATTATCTCTACTAAAGATGAAGCATTCTTTCAAAACAATTTATGGTTTACTAGAAATACAAAAGAAACCTGGGCATGTTAAGGCATGCTTATGATATCATCAACTGAGAGTCAAGTTAGAAAAATTACCAAGAATTCAAGACCAGACTGGGCTACAAGAACGAGGTCCTTCCAACAAGCAAACAGGATTCTACCTGAGTTAGGGCCTGCCTAGAAATTATGCTCAAGGACAATGACCACTGTGAGAATTCAAAGTTAAGTAGAGAGATCTGTAAGGCTGAAAGTGTTGGAAAATGAGCAGAGCACATCAGGAAGCAGACACAGCACAAGAAGACTGGTACAGGTCTGTCAAGTTGAAAGTACTATAAGCCCCCTGCCCCCACTGGCTTGCTCCTACCACTGACAGAACCAGCAAGAAATTCAAACAACAGGTTACTCATGGAGAAACCCAGAACATCTTACATTGTTCTGATGGAAACAGCAAATTCCATAAGCAACAAACAAATGATAAAGGAATCAACAGAAAATTGTGGACAGGGGTTAAAAAGGTGGTGGTTTTCGACACCTCCATCCACAATACTTACAGGACTAGTTTCATCTAGAGAAAGCTCATAGAACACTTGTGGGGAATTTTGTACAATATCCTGACAGATTTGGAGTAGGATAAACAAAAGCCAAACTCATATGGGCAGAGCTTCCATCACATATAGGCCTACGCAAAATAATTGTCAAAAACACCAGAGATTGAATTGCTTTGAGACTATTGGTACAGACTAAAGGATAAAATAATAAAAAAAAAAAAATTAAGTGAGCAAATCTTACCTAAACTTTAGAGAACACTGAAATCTATGTGGTAGATGACAGAGCTTAGGTAAAGTCTAAAAGATTGGACAGTTCAATGAAATAGACAAGAATTATTTGAATATAAAAAGTGAAATGCACAATGCCTTAAGTTACAAAAATAGCAGGACTCTGTCAACAAACCCTAAATTTACATATTACATACTAATAAAGGAATACCTTCAAACAGTAGGAGTAGGCATTCTCATATTTGATGAAGTAAATGATGCCTAAACCCTAGATGGTTGCCCTCAGAAAAGTGAAATTAGATCCATATCTCTTACCTGATAAAGCCAACCAATTTAAATTACTAAAAAGAAGAATTTAAAATTTAGTATACTGGAAATGTGAGGAATTAACAGAAAAAACACTTCTAAGTATAGGTATAGGGAATAAATCTCTGCAACATAAAAATAGTGCCAAATATTGAATGATAGGATTACATAAAATTAGAAGGCTTCTGCCCATCAAAGGAAATCATCTACAGAATGAACAGAGAGCTGGAAAGGTGGGAGAAATCTTTTTCCCTGCTTGATTTCAGACACACAGTTATTGCCTAAATATACTGAGAGGTGAAATAATCAAAATAAATGAGCATCAATAAATAACTTCCAGTAAGTAGACTAGTGAGCTAAAGAGATAGTTCTCAGAAAAAGCACAACTGTCTAACACATATTTGAAAGTGTTAAACATCTTTAACCAAGAACGGCATGAAAATTAACACCATGTTGAGCATCTAGAATGACTTTTAGCAGGAAAATAAATGAGGAACTCTTATTAGCAGCTGACAAAAGTGTATGCTTGTACGGACATTATGAAAATCTGTACAGAGACTTCGCAAAAAACTAAAATTAAGACTGCTATAAAATGAAGCTATTCCACTTCTAAAGACTCCAAATGCTACCATAGGGAATTTGTACATCTGTTTCCTGGTTTTCTAACTACAATGGTAAGAAATCTCCATCGAAGTCTACCAAATAACTGCTTTGGATCAGTGGCAGAACACTTACCTAGCAATCACAAGATCCACACAAATACTAAATAAATCACCACCAATTGAAACTCAGATGATACAGTTGTGCTATAAATATACAATGAAGTTTTTTAAAGCTCAAAGATAACTAAAATTATAAAATCTTCAGGATTATGAATGGATCTGTGCCTTAGATAGGGTTTCATTGTTGTGAAGAAATCCCAAGACCATGGCAACTCTTATAAAGGCAAACATTTAATTTGGGCTGGCTTGTAGTTTCAGAAGTTCAGTCCATTATTGTCTTGATGGGAAGCATTGCATTATATGGGCAGAGTTGGAGCTAGAAGAGGCAAGGGTTCTATATCTTGTTCTGAAGGAGTCTCTATTCATCAGGTAGTCACTGGTCAGAGACTAAGATAGGAGCATCAAAGCTCACCCCCACAGTGACCTTTACTCCAACAAGGCCACACCTACTCCACAAAGGCCATACCTCCTAATAGTGTTTTTCCCTAGGCCAAGCATATTCAAACCACTATAATCTGGAATTTATTTTACTAAATGAAGAAACCCATATTCAAACAGAAGTGTTACACATTATTTTTATAGGTGGTGAATGACAGTTCTTAATGGTATGTATTCAAATTTATGTCTGTGTGAATGTAGGCAAAGTAATGCTACAAGAAAGGGGCCCACTGGAGGGAAAAATGGGGTAGCTAAAAAGGAGAGTGTGCTGGTTGTTTCCTTCAATTCATGTAAACTAGAGTAGAGAGAAACTCAAGTGAGAAACGCCTTCATAACTCCACATTTCTCCAACCATCCTCTTTGATCCCCAAAATAATGACTCTGAGACTGATGTATATATGAATAAATGCTTAGGCCATCAGCCGGGGCCTGTTCCTCTACTACCTCATAGCAACCATTTGCTGAGATATAGAACCCTTTGTTCTATTCTTGGAGTGCCATATGCCTTGTTACTTCTCAGAGTTCATGTGCCTATATTCCTCAGAGTTCCTAGGCAAATCTTTTCCCAGGCCTCCATCTCTATCTCAGAAGTCCTCAGTCTGGTCAGGAATTCACCCTCTATTTTTTTTCCTAAGCTAATAGGCTAACAGCCTTCTATCGACAGGTGAAGCTTCCATACATTGCACCAAAAAGTCTCTCTATACCCTCATTGGACTGTCAAAATCGACAATAGAAGTTGTAGGCTCTGCTTACTGTGACAATTACAGCCCTGAGCAGGTGCTCCTGGATTATATAGAAAACCAGGTTGGGAAGCATAGATAACAGTTTAGCAAATAGCAGATAGCACGCTTCTTTAGTTAATGCTTCAGGTTCCCAGGTTCCTGCCTTAAACTCCTACCCCGATTTCCTTCTTATTTGGCTTGTCAAATGGAAGTTATGAGATGAAAGGATCGCTTTTCTTTCTTCCACACTTAGTTTTAAACAGAAATTTTCACAGCAACACAGAAGGAAACTTGTATGGAGGGGTATCAAATACGTATGATATGAAAGTGGAAAGGACATTGGGATTAAGAGGAGAGGAAAGGCAAAAGCAGGAGTGTTGGGGAGTGATTCTAATGCTTTGTCTTAATTCAGCTTCAAACATCACACAGGAATCCATATGTCCAGATGCGGAGGGTCCCTGTCCCCAACTAGTATTCTGTTGATAAGTAAAGAGCCAAAAGCCAATGTCTGTGAGGAGAGAAAGAGGTGGGGCTTTTTGGGTTCCCTGTCAAGAAGGAGGTGGAGAAGAAGGGGAGGGGAAGAAGGGTTCTGCCAATGAGAGGGACATAGGATGGATGATCAACATTGAGAAAAAGCTGGAAGGTAGGACTTAAGAGCCTACCTCTTAAGACCTGTAAGAATCAGGGAAAGTGGCCCAAGGGGCCAATTCCTCAATTGGGTCTATGGTAGCAACGATAAAATACAGATTTAGCAAGTATTAATTCAAGAACACAGTTGCAGAGTATATGCTAGCTTTGGAGAGATTTGGAAGTTCCCAGCTATTGAACTAGCCCAGGCATACCTAAGTATAAAGGGTGTGTGTGTGCGTGTGTGTGTGTGTGTGTGTGTGTATGTATGTACCATGACCCACCAGGAGCTCAGAGCTCCCTAATCACAGGAGATTGAAGCAGCATGGGAGGGTAAAGCAGGAGAGGAAATCAGGAAAATAAAATATATATGAAAATAACATTGTTATCTGATAGAGTATAAACTAATTAAATGCAAACTATGTTTAATGAATGTTGAAAATATAACATTACAAAAAGAAAGATACAATGTAAGAAAATAAAAGTTTGCATGTGTCAAAGAGGAAATAATTAATTCTTAAATTCTTAGCATATGTCTATCATGTGTTTTCCTCATTTATTGTTTAATTAAGCCATATTTGTAACTTTAGTACAATACTTACTCCCTCCTCTATAACTAGTTTTTCTGTGTAAGTTCCTTATATGATTCCTGAAATTGATATATTGTTTACGATCCTTTAATCTTTTCTTATGATGGTTCCCTTTCATAATCTGTCTCCCGTTTGCCCACTAAACACCATATAAATTTGTTTGTGATTATCCTGCTTTGTCTCATTATGGTGTGTGTAGAAATTTTAGTCCAGTCATCTGATTTCTTTTAAAATGTATTTCTGTGCCTAAGTTGAAACCCCTAAGTAACTGATGTTTGTCACTTTCCTAATCAATACACAGGCTTGACATACACTGGAAATGCCAGTCACTTTAAATTCCTACATAAATGAAGGGGATTATAGTCAAAGAGAGGAACCAAAACAAACCAGATTCAGTCTGTCAAAGATAAAGTGTCTGCCTACCTGCTTATCTTGCAACTCACATTATATCCCTGTTACATCTTATATTTTTGATTTGTGCAGTTTCTGCCCCTTTTGTAGCAATTGGCTTCATTTTAAGGACCACAATGGCCATGAGACTGGAAGCTGAAAATGCACTGTACTGTGTTTTCTACTCAAATAGATTGATGCTAGAGCATCTAATTCATTCTTCAAATGTTCAGGATGAGTGTTTCATCTTAACTTGATCTCTTTCCTATTATTTTCCTCTAACCTCTGATGCATGCTCAGTTTTAAGGAAACACCAGAATCTCCCATTTTCTCTTTCATGGAAAGGTATGGCACCTCATGTAAGAAGCTCCGCCTAAAAAGAGATCACTCATGAAACATCCTTCTAGAGACTCTACTATACCTCTGGGTTTTGTCTCTGTGTTCTTGTTTACTATACATTTGTTATTTTGTGCTAGCCCTTCCCTGGGCACCCTGTCTTAATACCCAAACCTCTGACAAGAAAGGAGTTTCTTTCAATACACCTATAAAGATTTACTCATGGGTTTTTGCCAAGCATTTGTCACACAGTCCTGTAGCTGCCTGCACTGTTCATCTTTCTGACTCATGGGACAGTGGGCTCCTCATCAAAACTTAAGCATGTCTTAACTTCAGTTCTCTGTCTCTCACTGTGTGGAGCAGAGTCCATATGCCACCTCCCTTGTCTCCTTCTGCTTACTCTCTTAGCCCACATTTTCCTCCTGAACTTGTTCCAGGGAAGAGTTTAATCTAATCCCTGACATGGAAGACAATCCCCAACCTGCTATAGTTGGAGAAAGCCTGCAAAGAGCTGAGTCGATTGGTAATTTCCAACTTTCTGAGTCTTATCCAGAAGGCGGGTGCTTGATATTTACCTTTGATTATGTTACTGAAATGCACACTCTAATAATAAGGGGAAAGGTCTTGTTACAGGAAGGAATAAAAATAATACAAGAATACTTATTTATTTAAAAAAAATCAGTTCTGTTAGGAAATCCCATCTTGTGCTAGACTTTTCAATGTAGCACCTCATTTGGAAAAGGAAAGGATATAAATAGTCTTATTCTTTCTTCCTATATCCTGATGGCATAGGACAGACCTGCTACCTATAAAATGCATACATTGTTTTTTATTTCAAAATTAGAGGTATAGGTAGTAATAAAAAAAATTGTTGTTTTGATAGTTATACTTCTTCCCTCTTTAAAAGCTTCCAATAACAGCTATACATTTTACCCAATATCACAAACCCACTTACTCTAGAAACAGATGTGATTCATGTATGTATTTTTATTCATTCATCAGCTATTATTTGAATGCTACTACCTGTTCATTATAATGACAGGCATCAAACTGTAAGAGCCACAGGAAAGTTAGTCCTTCTTTGTAAATGCTCAAATCAAATGTTTCAACACATTTAGAACTCAGAAACATCCAAGTGGCTTATTGGTTTTTCTTTAAGTAAAGCCAACAAATTCAGCTACAGGCACCTAGTAGTTTCATGCTCCTTCAATTTCTCGACCCTCTTTGGGAGTCAAAATTGAAAACAATATAGGTATTTTAAAAGATGATACTTGGCCAGAAATATATATCCTTATATTAAATTTCGATCTGGAAATAGAATCCACTTGGGAAACTGCCTCTACTCCCCAGTTGCCAATGGAGCCTCATAGCAGGAATATAACCCCGTGAGAGATATATTGAGTATATGCGAATGATCTCACTGGGGGTTAACATGAAACAGCTGTCTGATTTGGGAGCCAAACTTTGATGTAAAAAATAAAATTAATGGGACAGTTAACATAGTGGAGAAGAAACTGAAACTGAAACATGTAGCAGGCTTGCTTTACGTCAGTGTTCGATATTGAGCATATTTCAACATATGCACAAGGCAATCACCCTCTATATTAGCAGTGACTTGAGAATTGACTTTGTCACACTCAAGGATGAAGAAATTGTCATAACTTTTCTTATTTTTTCTTTCTCTCCTGTACTTATTTCACTGTTGCTTCTTTCTTTCTTCATCACAATTGCACAATAGACTTTTATCTGTGTGTATATATAATAGATATAGATGTATATGTGTCTATATATATATAGAGAGAGAAAGAGACACACATATACAGAGAGAGAGTGAGACGAGAGAGAGAGAGAGAGAGAGAGAGAGAGTGTCTTCATTTTCTTGGTACAGTGTCTCACTATGGACGCCAGTCTGGCTTAGAAATCTTGATTCTGCCTCTACCATAGCTGTCCAATAAGAGATGTATTCTACCATACTTTTTTCATATTTCATTTATTAATTCAGATTCCTAGTTTTTTTTAAGTACTCAATTACATTTACCTCCCAAATCCTCCCAGTTCAACCCCTAAATCTCAAGCAACTGAATTTTATGTTCTCTCTACATTATCAAAACATTGAGCCCAGTTTGTGCTGCCCATATACTGCTAGTTTTGGTTAACCTATCATTGACTTAAAGAAAACTGGCTCTTGATTTCTCAGTAGCCATCAATTGCCAATATTTTTTGGGATTAATAGAAGTCCTATTCTGTGGTTCCCACCGCAAAGGCTAATACTGTCATCCGCAATGAAATTGCGTATGCCTTGCAGATGATATTAAGATCATGATGAGTTTATTTTGAGAATTCCCTGTTGTGTCTGGAAAACACTGTTTCCTTGTAATCAGCTCACTTTTGATGATCTCTAAGTGTTATGGGAAGGGCTGTGATACAGATACTCTACTTAGGATTGAATGTTCCTTAGTCTCTTACTATGAATAGTAGTCATTTGTGGGTCTTTCTGTTAGTTGCTATCTACTGCAAGATGAAGCATCTCTGATGAAGGTTGAGAAATGTACTACTGTATGAGAATAGCAATAAGTCCTTAATCTTAATGTCCAATTTAAAGAATATTATGCTAGTGCTGATGATATATTTTGCTGCAGTTTCTTGGCCCCACTAATGATACCACCTATAGGTTTCATTTTGTAGAATAGGCCTTAAACGCAATCAAAAAGGTCTCTCACTTTCGGGTACCATTTCATTAGTGAGCAGGACAGTTTCAGGGATAGGTATTATTGTGATTTACCTACTCACAGTAGAGTGAGATAGATGTATACATCCAACACTGTGAATTCTAATCAGTAGGGGTGAAGCTTCCAGGTCATTTCCAGCATGATTTATCATGTTTTATTACTGAGATATGTGACACATACAGCAATAGGGATTTTACTGTCAATTTCTGAGGAATAGCCAACAGTCATGGCAATAGCCTGAGCTGTGGAGGGATTTATGGGAACTCACAGGCCAACAACTGCAAAACATTTGCTGATTCCTGGTAGTGGAGTCATATTGCAAAGGTTTGAGTTTACTAGGGGTATTGTCTCTCCATTGTAGGATAATTCTACTATAACTCTTTCACATAAGTATATTTTAATAAATGCGTACTGATAACAAATCTGGGTCTGAAGTTTGGTATTTGAAGTATTAGGGCAATGTAAAAATCAGAGGAAGACACTGATCATACCAGTGTTAAGACCTAATGGGGCTGCCATATACATCTTTGCCTTGGTAGAAAGGTGATTCTTCATGATCCAGTCTTGTAACTATGCCTGCTTGACCAAGTACGTGTTTCTTTTTTTTTTTTTTTTTTTTGCATTTTTTTTTATTATTCGATATAATTTATTTACATTTCAAATGATTTCCCCTTTTCAAGCCCCCCCACTCCCCGAAAGTCCCGCAAGCCCCCTTCTCTTCCCCTGTCCTCCCACCCACCCCTTCCCACTTCCCCGTTCTGGTTTTGCTGAATACTGTTTCACTGAGTCTTTCCAGAACCAGGGGCCACTCCTCCTTTCTTCTTGTACCTCATTTGATGTGTGGATTATGTTTTGGGTATTCCAGTTTTCTAGGTTAATATCCACTTATTAGTGAGTGCATACCATGATTCACCTTTTGAGTCTGGGTTACCTCACTTAGTATGATATTCTCTAGCTCCATCCATTTGCCTAAGAATTTCATGAATTCATTGTTTCTAATGGCTGAATAGTACTCCATTGTGTAGATATACCACATTTTTTGCATCCACTCTTCTGTTGAGGGATACCTGGGTTCTTTCCAGCATCTGGCAATTACAAATAGGGCTGCTATGAACATAGTAGAACATGTATCCTTATTACATGGTGGGGAGTCTTCTGGGTATATGCCCAGGAGTGGTATAGCAGGATCTTCTGGAAGTAAGGTGCCCAGTTTTCGGAGGAACCGCCAGACTGATTTCCAGAGTGGTTGTACCAATTTGCAACCCCACCAGCAGTGGAGGAGTGTTCCTCTTTCTCCACACCCTCTCCAACACCTGCTGTCTCCTGAATTTTTAATCTTAGCCATTCTGACTGGTGTAAGATGAAATCTTAGGGTTGTTTTGATTTGCATTTCCCTAATGACTAATGAAGTTGAGCATTTTTTAAGATGCTTCTCCGCCATCCGAAGTTCTTCAGGTGAGAATTCTTTGTTTAACTCTGTACCCCATTTTTTAATAGGGTTGTTTGGTTTTCTGGAGTCTAACTTCTTGAGTTCTTTATATATATTGGATATTAGCCCTCTATCTGATGTAGGATTGGTGAAGATCTTTTCCCAATTTGTTGGTTGCCGATTTGTCCTCTTGATGGTGTCCTTTGCCTTACAGAAACTTTGTAATTTTATGAGGTCCCATTTGTCAATTCTTGCTCTTAGAGCATACGCTATTGGTGTTCTGTTCAGAAACTTTCTCCCTGTACCGATGTCCTCAAGGGTCTTCCCCAGTTTTTTTTCTATTAGCTTCAGAGTGTCTGGCTTTATGTGGAGGTCCTTGATCCATTTGGATTTGAGCTTAGTACAAGGAGACAAGGATGGATCAATTCGCATTCTTCTGCATGCTGACCTCCAGTTGAACCAGCACCATTTGTTGAAAAGGCTATCTTTTTTCCATTGGATGTTTTCAGCCTCTTTGTCGAGGATCAAGTGGCCATAGGTGTGTGGGTTCATTTCTGGATCTTCAATCCTGTTCCATTGATCCTCCTGTCTGTCACTGTACCAATACCATGCAGTTTTTAACACTATTGCTCTGTAGTATTGCTTGAGGTCAGGGATACTGATTCCCCCAGATTTCCTTTTGTTGCTGAGAATAGTTTTAGCTATCCTGGGTTTTTTGTTGTTCCAGATGAATTTGATAATTGCTCTTTCTAGCTCTGTGAAGAATTGAGTTGGGATTTTGATGGGTATTGCATTGAATCTGTATAGTGCTTTAGGCAAAATGGCCATTTTAACTATATTGATTCTGCCGATCCATGAGCATGGGAGGTTTTCCCATTTTTTGAGGTCTTCTTCCATTTCCTTCTTCAGAGTCTTGAAGTTCTTGTCATACAGATCTTTCACATGTTTGGTAAGAGTCACCCCAAGATACTTTATACTGTTTGTGGCTATTGTGAAGGGGGTCATTTCCCTAATTTCTTTCTCAGCCTGCTTATCTTTTGAGTATAGGAAGGCCACTGATTTGCTTGAGTTGACTTTATAACCTGCCACTTTGCTGAAGTTGTTTATCAGCTGTAGGAGCTCTCTAGTGGAGTTCTTTGGGTCACTTAGGTAGACGATCATGTCGTCTGCAAATAATGATAGTTTGACTTCTTCCTTTCCAATTTGTATCCCTTTGACCTCCTTATGTTGTCGAATTGCCCGAGCTAGTACCTCAAGTACAATATTGAAAAGATAAGGAGAAAGGGGGCAGCCTTGTCTGGTCCCTGATTTCAGTGGGATTGCTTCAAGTTTCTCTCCATTTAGTTTGATGCTGGCTACCGGTTTGCTGTATATTGCTTTTACTATGTTTAGGTATGGGCCTTGAATTCCTGTTCTCTCCAAGACTTTAAGCATGAAGGGATGCTGAATTTTGTCAAATGCTTTTTCAGCATCCAATGAAATGACCATGTGGTTTTGTTCTTTGAGTTTGTTTATGTAGTGGATTGTATTGATGGATTTCCGTATATTGAACCAACCCTGCATTCCTGGGATAAAGCCTACTTGATCATGGTGGATGATCGTTTTGATGTGTTCTTGGATTCGGTTGGCAAGAATTTTATTGAGTATTTTTGCATCGATGTTCATAAGGGAAATTGGTCTGAAGTTCTCTTTCTTTGTTGGATCTTTGTGTGGCTTTGGTATCAGCGTAATTGTGGCTTCGTAGAAGGAATTGGGTAGTGTTCCTTCTGTTTCTATTTTGTGGAATAGTTTGAAGAGTATTGGTGTTAACTCTTCTTTGAAGGTCTGGTAGAATTCTGCACTGAAGCCATCTGGTCCTGTGCTTTTTTTGGTTGGAAGACTTTCTATGACTCCTTCTATTTCTTTAGGCATTATGGGACTGTTTAGATGGTCTAGTTGGTCCTGATTTAATTTTGGTATTTGGTATCTGTCAAGGAAATTGTCCATTTCCTCCAGATTCTCCAGTTGTGTTGAGTATAGGCTCTTGTAGTAGTATCTGATGATTTTTTGGATTTCCTCAGTTTCCGTTGTTATATCTCCCTTTTCATTTCTAAGTTTGTTAATTTGGATACTTTCTCTGTGTCCTTTGGTCATTCTGGCTAAGGGTTTATCTATCTTGTTGATTTTCTCAAAGAACCAGCTCCTGGTATTGTTGATTTTTTGTATGGTTCTCTTTGTTTCTACTTGATTGATTTCGGCCCTGAGTTTGATGATTTCCTGCCTTCTACTCCTCCTGGGCGAAATAGCTTCTTTTTGTTCCAGGGCTTTCAGGTGTGTCATTAAGCTGGTAATGTATGCTCTCTCCATTTTCTTTTTGGAGGCACTCAGGGCTATGAGTTTTCCTCTTAGCACTGCTTTCATTGTGTCCCATAGATTTGGGTATGTTGTGTTTTCATTTTCATTGTGTTCTAAAAAGTCTTTAATTTCTTTCTTTATTTCTTCCTTGACCAAGGTATCATTGAGTAGAGTATTGTTCAGTTTCCACGTGTATGTGGGCTTTCTGTTGTTTCTGTTGCTATTGAAGACCACTTTTACTCCATAATGATCAGATAGGAGGCATGGGATTAGTTCGATCTTCTTATATTTGTTGAGGTCTGTCTTGTGACCAATTATATGGTCGATTTTGGAGAAGGTACCATGAGGTGCTGAGAAAAAGGTATATTCTTTTGTTTTAGGATAGAATGTTCTATATATATCTGTTAAATCTAATTGGTCCAAAGCTTCAATTAGTTTCATTGTGTCCCTGTTTAGTTTCTGTTTTCCTGATCGGTCCATTGAGGAAAGTGCAGTGTTGAAGTCACCCACAATTATTGTGTTAGGTGCAATGTGTGCTTTTAGTTTTAATAAAGTTTCTTTTACAAAAGAGGGTGCCCTTACATTTGGGGCATAGATGTTCAGGATTGTCAGTTCTTCTTTTTGTATTTTTCCTTTGACCAGCAAGAAGTGTCCCTCAGGGTCTCTTTTGATGACTTTGGGTTGAAAGTCAATTTTATCTGATATTAAAATGGCTACTCCAGCTTGTTTCCTGAGACCATTTGCTTGTAAAATTGTCTTCCAGCCTTTTACTCTAAGGTAGTGTTTGTCTTTGACCCTGAGGTGTGTTTCCTGTAAGCAGCAAAATGTAGGGTCCTGTTTACGTATCCATTCAGTTAGTCTGTGTCTTTTTATTGGGGCATTAAGTCCATTGATGTTAAGAGATATTAAGGAATAGTGATTGTTACTTCCTATCATTTTTGACGTTATTTTTTAAATTTGAATGCTTAACTTCTTTTGGGTTTGATGAAAGGTTACTATCTTGCTTTTTCCAGGGTGAAGTTTCCCTCCTTGTATTGGTGTTGTCCTCCTATTATCCTTTTTAGGGCCGGGTTTGTGGATAGATATTGGGTAAACTTGGTTTTGTCATGAAATATCTTAGTTTCTCCATCTATGGTGATTGAGAGTTTTGCTGGATATAGTAGTTTTGGTTGGCATTTGTGTTCTCTTAGAGTCTGCATGAGATCTGCCCAGGACCTTCTAGCCTTCATAGTCTCAGGTGAAAAGTCTGCTGTGATTCTGATAGGTCTTCCTTTATATGTTACTTGGCCTTTTTCTCTTACTGCCTTTAGTATTCTTTCTTTGTTTAGAACATTTGGTGTTTTGATTATTATGTGACGGGAAGTATTTCTGTTCTGGTCCAGTCTGTTTGGAGTTCTGTAGGCTTCTTGTATATTCATGGGCATCTCTCTCTTTAGGTTAGGGAAGTTTTCTTCCATAATTTTATTGAAGATATTTGCTGGCCCTTTAAGTTGTAAATCTTCACTCTCCTCTATGCCTATAATCCTTAGGTTTGGTCTTCTCATTGTGTCCTGGATTTCCTGGATATTTTGGGCTACAAGCTTTTTGCATTTTGCATTTTCTTTAACTGTTGAGTCCATGGTTTCTATGGAATCTTCAGCATCTGAGATTCTTTCTTCTATCTCTTGTATTCTGTTGTTGATATTTGTATCTCTGTCCCCTGATTTCTTCCCAAGGCTTTCTATCTCCAAAGTTGTCTCCCTTTGAGTTTTCTTAGTTGTTTCTACTTCTGATTTTAGATCCTGGATGGTTTTGCTTAGCTCCTTCACTTGCATGTTTGTGTTTTCCTGTAATTCTTTAAGAGATTTTTGTGTTTTCTCATTCATGAGCTCAGCCTGTTGACCAAAGTTCTCCTGTATTTCTTTAAGAGATTTTTGTGTTTCGTCTTTCATGACCTCAGCCTGTTGAGCAAAGTTCTCCTGTATTTCTTTAAGTGTTTTTTGCATTTCCTCCTTGTTGGCTTTTGTATTCTCCTGGATTTCTTTCAATGATTTTTGTGTTTCCCTTGCAAGGGCTTCTACCTTTTGATCCATTGTCTCCTGAATTTCTTTACGTATGACCTTCATGTGTTCCTGTACCAGCATCATGACCAGTGATTTTAAATCCAAATCTTGTTTTACTGGTGTGATGGGGTATCCAGGACATGTTGGTAGAGGAGAATTGGGTTCAGATGTTGCCATATTGCCTTGATTTCTGTTAGTGACGTTCCTGCGTTTGCCTTTTGCCATCTAGATCTCACTGGTGTTAGTTTATCTTGTCAGTGCTGGACTCACCAGTGCAAGCTGCCCCTTCCCAGTTGGCCTCTGGTGCACAGCTTACCTCCTGCACTGCTTGTAGACAGTGTGCTGCTGCCCAGGCTGTTCAGATCCCAAAGCAGGCACCCGAAGGCTCCCGCTGGGGCCCGCTGGATTCACTGGAGCACACTGACTTCTCCCAGCTGGCCGCCCGGAAGCCCAGCTAGCCACTTGCAGGACTTGGAGATGCAATGCTGCCGCCCAGACTGATCTGGATCCGGAAGCGGAGAGAGTAGAGCTAAGGCCTTCTGCCTGAGGCCTTGCCCCAGATTGTGTCTGTGGAGCAGATGGAGCCCGTGTGCACTCCCAGGGAGTGCCGACGGTGTATGCTACTGTGACCTCCCCCGAGTTCCGCTCACTCCGCTGGGCAGCCGATCTGCCAACCGGGCTATCGCACACAAGGTTAGCCTGGCCGCCCAGTCCCTGAGTCCAGGCAAAAGCCTGGGAGGCCAAGGTCCGAGCAAAGTTCCCCTACGGCTTTGACTGTTAATTGGGTTTGCCAGGTGACTAGGATGGCGGGCGTGTGTGCCCGCGCTCCCTGAAAGCGCCAGGAGAGTCTGCTTTGCTAACAATCACCTGGGCGGGTTGACTCACAGATGGCCCACCAAGCCGCCCAGTTCTTGGGGTCAGTCCTGTGCCTTTTGGGGCCTGGACCCCCGCTTTGTTAGCCTTAGGCTATGCCTGTTACAGGTCTGCCCGCCTGAGCTCTCTGTCGTCCTGCAGGCAAAATGGCGGCGGCGCGCTCGCAGGCCTGGGCAAAAAACCTCCTGGTTGGGTTGGCACCCCGATGGCCCCCCGACCCGCCCAGGGCCTGGGTGCAGGCCAACGCCCGTCGGGCTCAGACCACCGCGGTGTTGGCCTCGGATTATGTTTGTGTACCTCAGTCTGTCCGATTCCTGGAGTACGGAACCAAGATGGATCCTCCTCTCCTGACTGGTGGGAGGCCGAGTTCTGAAGTGGCCTCCGTGCAGGAAAGGCGCCGCACAACTGCAGCTGCTTGCTGTCCGGCTGGTCAGCGAAGGTCAGTGGTCGTGGGCGCAGGGCCTAACTGGTCCCTGTGACGCCTTGGTTCCACTGCTCCAAGTACGTGTTTCTTTGTGACAAATTCATTTTCCCAAAGACAGGGTTTTATTTTCTGTTGTCTGAGAAAGTACAATGCACTGCAGTTTTTTGTTTTTTTGTTTGTTTTGTTTTGCTTTGTTTGTTTATCTTATAGTATAGTTTCCCTTTATCTATGCCTCACCAGCATTAGTCACAACTCCTACTGCAGAGGGTACAGGAGGGAATGCCATTTATAATATCTTATTACACATTTTATTAATAACTAGCAAAAAGGAACTTGAATGCTTCAATCACTATGCACTTTGGCAATGATATCATTAAACATTTGAATAGATTGCTTCTTTCTCTGCATATATTGAGTTTCACTACTGAGCTTCAGTTTTATATTTGTAGTGTTAACCAAATTCTATAACAGAAGTCAAAAAGATGGAAATGCTTAAAACTTACAAATGGAAGACATAATGTTTGGAAGGAGGTGTGATAGAAATTTGAGAGAGTTTTAGGAAGTGGAAGAGTTAATATGATCAAAGCATACTGTATAATTGCATACATATATACATAATTTTGAATAATAAGATTAAAAATGGAATATTAGCAACTCTGATTTGTTATATACAAAACATATCTATCAAATTATCACATTCCACCTCAAAAATATAGACAATTATACTGGTAACTCTTTGCAGCTTAAAGACAAAATATAAAGTTTTATCACTTTTAATTTAGAATGATTAGTTACTCCAAAATGTTATTATAATCTTACTAAATGATATCATAATTCTAATTTTAAAGCTGGTACAACTGAGAATCAGGAAATTAGAAATTAAGAAATAATTTAGAAATATTATGTATTTGTAATTATTATCCTATAATGATGGATATGAACATGTATGGATTCCTGCTCTTTACGTTCTACCTATGTATCAATCCTTGTGTTATATTCTTACTTGTATCTCTTTAGCATTCTGTAATAGAAAATAAATGAGAAAGAAAGAAAACTGAAGAAAGCTGGGATACTTTGAGAAGAAGGAATGACGCCTAATGCAAATGATGTGCTGGGCTTAAAATTAAATATCAAATAAATATAAGAACCACTATAGAGGTTTAACAACCCCTGTTAGGTCAGGATTTTTCAAGCCATGATCCCAATTTTTACTCATCTTTTGAGTTTCCATTAATCAGAAAACTATATCACAGGTTTGCTTCTCTCTGTCCCTCCTGACAAATTAAGACAGCTCTCAACTAGACAGTAATGGCAGTTCTTCACAATTATTCTAAAAATAGGCAGGGTAGAATCCTCTCCAGAAACTGCCTTGTCATCCTAATGCAATTATGTAACTGTCTAATCAGTCTGTCAGTTCAGTGCTTGGTAGGCAGGGGAAAATTAATGTTGCCAACCTGAAAGACTAACATCTAGAGACAACTGATCAATTGTCCCTGATTCTGCAATAAGTCAGTTTATTCACCATATACTTTGGGGCTGGTAATAACTTAAAAGACATGAGCTAGTCACCAATTTCATATTTAGCAAGTTCATTTTAATATCCACAAGTTTTTGCACCCAAATATTGGCTGAAGACTTGAATGGTCTGTCTAGAAAATGAGGAATTGATGGAGTTTCCTGTGTTACCCACAATGAGATGATTTTCCTGGATTAATGTTGTCATTTTTCATGATCCTTTCACTGTTCATGAATATCTGTGTATCTATGAGGATACTTTTATTTTTTCATTAAGTGGAAGAAATAAAACATATCACTATAAATTTAAAACTGATAGGATTTGAAAGCTTTATGTCCCTGAAAAAAGATACTATTTTTGTTTAAATCTTTGTCATCATGAGTGAGTTATAGAAATTGGAAGGATTTGCATCCAGAATACTCTACACTATGCAGTAGAATTAATTTTAATTATAATTTTAAGCATATAGAACTTTCTAATTAAAATCTGTTTATTATTTCAGTGACATAGACTTGGCATCCTTCAGGTCTGAACATGACTTATAGTCTGCCAATAAGTTCTAAGTGACCTTTGGAAGCAATTTAACTTCTTTGTTGCTTAGTATTATATAGTACTTATATAGTATTATATTTTATAGTATTATATAGTACTTTGTTGCTTAGTATTATATATTGTTTGTATATAAAACTAGTTATATTGTTGCCTCAGTTCTAAAACTGTGCTATGAGAAACTTAAGGAGAAAATTCTGGGATAGAATTGTACATTATGTAACTTATCTGTTTCCTTACTATCTGCTACAAATGTACACACACACACACACACACACACACCTCCTTAATCCTAACATTGTTCCTTTACAGGTGCTATAAGTATCTAATTGGATTGTATGATTATATTCTACCAAGTTTGCCTTTTATTTTAGACTACTTTCTGCTCTTAGAGTGCTACTTTCAAATTCCTCCTTGGCACATCCAAGCAGGGCCTGCAAATCATGTTGTCTTTGACACGATTCAAAGAGGCATGGCCAAATAAGTCCGACTTAGGAATGGCAGCCCGCCGAAAGTGGTGTGTTCCTTAGTAACATCATGCAAACTGACAAAGTTGTTTGAAAATATATTTCTGTACATGTACATATATGCATGTAACAAGAATTAATGTCCAGATGAGTATGAATTTTGAAAAGGGTAAGAAAGTATATGGGAGGTTTGGAGAGAAGAGAGAGAAAAAGAGCAAATGTGTATGTATACTTATATTATAATTGCAAGTATAAAAAATAAACAAAAAATAAATAGAACTGTACCTTTATGTTTAGCATGTGTGAACCCCTGGGAAACAACTGGCATTTCCCCCACAGATGGAACCCAGTGCACAAATCCTTTAAAGTGTTTGTGTATTTAAACACTAAAATGTAGTCTATGCAAATAATGCAAACAAAAATTACAAATGTGAAGAAGAAGACGTGCTCCACCAAATTTTAACACTGGCTTGTCTATGATAACCATTAGTGGTCATCTCTGGGTATACCTGTTAGTGTCAGAGAAAAGTGGTTAGAGGGTGTGGAGAGGAGGTATTGGAGGGACTGTGAGGAGAGGTGGAAACAGTGGTTGGGTATAATTAATAATAATAATAATAATAATAATAATAATAATAATAATAAAGAACCAGGTTATTCTAAAGACTGTATAAACCTTGTAGTATCTTGGCTAGGTATGAGTCCTGTTCACCAGTCCTACATCTTTTTCTGATGTTAAGTGGTGATTAATTGTGTGCTGATCTGATATTATTATAAAGTACTATGGTCAGCTATAATCAAAACATATGTCTCCTGAAACAGAAAGATTAAGACCAAGGGTTATATTCTACCATATTCTAAAACAGAAAAGAAGAAGATTTTAAACCACGTGTAGCTCTAAACTGTGATTCACTTTCAGCTCCAAGCTATTCTTTATGCATCCTTTTCAATGCTATGTTGTGAATTTAATTCCATAGCAGATAATTTTTGCTTGATGAATGATTCAGAGAGAGTAAAGAAAGAATAGCTTTAGCATAATTTTTATATTTTACATATTGTCTGGCACGTATGTACCTATAGAAAACCTACAGGGCCATGATTTAGAAAGAAAATTATACAATTCTTCTTTAAATTTTTTCTGCTTCTCTGATCAAACATAAAGCATGGAAGAATGTGTCTTTCTCTTTTGCTTCAATTTGTGCGTAACTTTCTTAAGCATTCCAGGATCACCTGCCCATGGAATAGCTTTGTTTGCTTGTTTGTTCATTTCTTTTATGTTTGTTTGTTTTCTGCATTAGCTGCCTTAGCCTCAATTCTACAGATTACTGAGACTGTAGTATATATGTGTGTGTATGTATGTATGAATGTATATATGTATACATGTGTGTATATACTAAGTTGCCCCTCTGTGTGTGTGTATGTGTGTATGTGTCTATGTGTGTGTATGTATCTTCGTGTGCAAGTGTTTGTATGTGTGTATGTGTATGTTTGTGTGTATGTGTGTATGTATATGTATGTATGTGTGTGTATGTATGTGCGTGTATGTGTGTGTTTGTGTGTATGTGTGTGTGTGTGAGCACATGTACACATGTTTGTTATGCCAACCACAGGTTTGTTCCTCTTACCTCATTTAGCAGTTGAGATAATCCTACACATGCATACCCATAATCTGGGTTATCCCTCAATTTAGATTTCTTCTCAGATAACCCAATGATATCCAACATTGTCAATGAAAACTAAGCAGTCAGTGCTAATAAGGGTGAATACAAGTTGTAGGTATGCTTGGCTACTTTGGAAATATAAAGAGTCTGAACGTTAAGAGTACATTCTTAGCTCTCAGTCTACACATGAAGGTAGAAAACTGGCTGATATTTAATTTCAGTGTTAAGATTTAAATTACAGACCTTTGCAGAAAAGGTTTTGACAGAAATATGTATGGGAAAGTATTAATTTCATAACACAATTTAAAACATAGAAGACGATTCCTAATGGATGCTTTCTTTAATCCTTGCAAGTTTACTAGCATACATAAGGTTGTTCAATCTGCCTAGTTGGAGTAGCCCATGATGAGAAGGGATGAAGAAGACAGCTGGCGCCCTTTGTACACACCGAAGCCAACATCACCGAAGGCCCAAGTCTGATAGATGGAGAGCTCTTGATTGACATTGAATGTTAAAGACAATGACTTCTCCAGTTCACATCTCACACATTCTTCCATGCTCTTCTTTCTCCCAAACTTTTGAGTTATATTTTTTTTACTGGCAGTCTCATGAATATATTATTTAAAATCCCTGGGATTTTCAGCAGCCCCCCTGATAATTTATCACCTGGGGATAAAGCACGAAAATGCATGAATTTATGCTGGGGAAACTCCAAGGGCAGATAAAAGATTCACCTTTTATTTTCTTTTGTCCACAAATAAAATTGCTGCACTTAGGATGCTGCAATTTTCATGTTGAAAATCTTTTGGGAAAGTGTATGTGATGTGAAATTCTTATGAATA
This sequence comes from Apodemus sylvaticus, assembly GCF_947179515.1. Taxonomy (NCBI): domain Eukaryota; kingdom Metazoa; phylum Chordata; class Mammalia; order Rodentia; family Muridae; genus Apodemus; species Apodemus sylvaticus. Next base: position 2,989,598 of record NC_067474.1, on the reverse strand, counting down.
ATAAAATATATCCCAAAGCTTCCGTTAATTATTCCATTTCTCTTATGAGTATAAAATTAATGGATTAAGATTAATGCTGATATATATCAGCATTTTATACACACACACACACATATACATTGATATCCTGTTGTTCAATATTTGACAGTGTGTTTGTCTCCTGATTAAACTTGACTTTACCTTTTGTGGAAATGCATCAAAATACTTCCTCATATACTAAAGAATATATTTGAAGGAAATATACAACTGACTTCTTCCTCCAGTTCTATTTAAGTGTTTATTGACCCCCATTTGTCAGTGACAATTACTCTCTGAAGAGTCCTTTGATAAGATGCTTGCTTGTACATGCACAGGTACCTAAATTTTATCTCCAGTGCCTGTTTGAAAATGTCAAAGGTTATGATGTGGGTTTCTGTTATGAACAGTAGTACATTGGAGACAGGAGCTAGTCTTGTCTAAATGTGGAGCTTAATGGAGAGATCTTGTCTCAAGGTGGTGGAAAATGTTTGTCATATGTGAGGTCGTCCTCCAGACACCACATGCATATTTATATAACAACATATTTAATGGTGCATACATGTGAACATGCACACATATATACAATATGCACATACTGATTTTTTTTTGTTTTTTCAAGACAGGGTTTCTCTGTGTAGCCATGGCTGTCCTGGAACTCACTCTGTAGACCAGACTCATCTTGAACTCAGAAATCTGCCTGCCTCTACCTCCCAAGTGCTTGGTTAAAAGGCATGTGCAAATATTGCTCAACATATTTATTTCTTTTATATATGTGAGTATAAACCAGAAGAGGGCATCAAATTCTATTACAAATAGCTAGGAGCTACCATGTGGTTGCTGAAAATTGAACTCAGGACCTCTAGAAGGGAAGTCAGTGTTCTTAACCACTGAGCCATTTATTTTTTTTTTCTGAATTTTTAAGTAAAGACATTTTCTTATTTCCAAAGACCCACTCATCCATGATAGTTTGTGTTAAATTTATGCCTCAGTCAATTTCCAGAGATTTAATTTCTGGCCTTTTTATCACAGTGCTGCAAAACATAAACCAGAGTCAACTGATCAATATTTCTCATGGATCTAGGAAGGTGGAAAAAGTTATGCTACAAATCCAAGTCCAATTTTGTTGGCTTCATTCTTTCAATACATTTTTTTTTGTAGCCATTGTCCACCCTCAGCTTGGAGAGGGGTTCTGAGGAAGGGATATCTGGGAACAGGGAAAACAAATGACTTGAAGTCAAATTCTGGATTGATATTGTCTCTGCTCAGACATTCAGACATCTCTCCAGCTGCCTTTCTTTCCTTTATTTTTTATTGGATATTTTCTTTATTTACATTTCAAATGTTAACCCCTTTCCTGGTTCGCCCCCACCATGAAATTTCCTATGACATCTCTCCTGCTTCCTCCTGTTTTTATGAGGGTGTTCCCCCACCCACCCATCCTCCCATTCCCCACCTCTGAGCCCTCACATTCCCTACACTTGGGGCATTGAGCTTCTTTTCCCATTGATGCCCATCAAATCTATCTTCTGCTGCATATTTGACTGGAGCCATGGGTCCCTCCATGTGAACTCTTCTTTGTAATCTGCTTTATTCTGGAGATCTTCAGACAGTTCTCTCTCTCTCTCTCTCTCTCTCTCTCTCTCTCTCTCTTTCTCTCTCCTTCTCTCTTTTCTGCTGAAGACAGTTCTTCAAATAGTTCTCTCTTGCTATTAGAAAAATGTTCTCTGGGTAGCTCACCTCTTGTAGACATTAAACTGGACTTTTTATTTTACCTATCAATCCAGTCATTTACTTCAGATTTCCATTTAATTATCCTATGAATTAGCATCCTGTGACTTCTTTCTTTAATTCTTGGGAGACAGCATACACACATTTTCTTTTAACTTTGCAAAATAAGTTAGAAATATGCCTGACTGTGCTAACATAGATAAACTAGCTGGGTAGGACCCAGTCTTGAAATCACCATTTCTCCCACACTTGGGCTGGGATTTACTATGTCCCAGGCTAATCTTGAACTGAGGAATCTGCCTGCCTTTGTATCTGCCTATATCTTTCTGACAAGCTGCCTTATTAATGCAGCTGCTTCTATTCCTTTAGATCCACAAAGTCCCTCATATAATTGATATTGCATCCCTATTTTTGGTATAGTTGAGAAATGATATATTTTTGAACTCAGGTTTTTAGAGTTTTTTTTTTTTTCTACAGCCTTGAGGGCTGTCCTAAAGTCCCAGGGTTTACCATTTTTTTCCAGAAACATTAGCCACACCTTTGCCTCTTACATACGTGCTATCTCTGATTACCATGGAGTTACTAATGTTAACAGGGAGAACATTCTGCTATCATTTCTTCTAGGCTCTGCTCCACAGTTACCTGGAAATAGCCAGGTATACCTGGCTTTTTATAAAAGGGGCTGTTTCTCTCCTTCTCTCTGTCTTTCCCCATCTTTACCCTTTCTTCTGCTCTCCCCTCTCCCCATCCCTACCATGTTCTTGGTCTCCCCCACCTCTCTCTCTCTCTCTCTCTCTCTCTCTCTCTCTCTCTCTCTCTCTCTCTCTCTCTCTCTCTCTCTCTCTCTCTCTCTTTCTCCCCACTCCCTTCCCAACTCCCTTTCCCATGTCATAAATAAACTATTCTATACTAAACCTGTTCTATGACTAGCACCTCAGGGAGGAGTGCCTCAGCATGGGCATACCTTGCTATGCCAAAGCATATCCTGGCCTCTTTCTTACTTTATAAAACATAACACTTTCCTCAATGGAGGAACATAAAATATGCATATAATTATACAAACATACTTTATCCCCACAGCAGTTACTGACACATTGGGAAGTCTATGTCTGCTGGCTTGTCCCAGGAGGGTGAGGAGGGACCATGTCCTCAGGAACCATATCATTCTGTCCCTACCAAGGTCATGTCAGACCAGATTTTCTAGTGTACCCATGATGATGAAATAGCTCATATAGTAAATAATTATATTTTTAAGACCTACAGTCCTAGGCATGTACTTAAGATGCTAGGAAATAATCTTCTATGATGGTCTTATTACTAACTATCATATAAGGCATTGCTCTACTTTTCTATTCTGTGAGGTGTTAGAATATGCAGTGTTAGTATATACATCTCTATTATCTTCTTAAGATTATGTAAATTCTTATCATGTAATATTTTGGGGAAACAAGGAAAGTTGACACATACTTTTGGTTTTCTGTTTAGAGTGTGAGGAGAAGTTTCACTGGCCAACAACAAGAAAGGAAGTATCCCACAGTGGGAGTTGGCAATTTTGTTTAATATCCTATGATTATGCAACATTTCTCTCTAAGACTCAAAGAACATTGTTGAAGATGGAACATAAAGAATATAAGATCTAGAAAATAATGAGGGTTTGGAACACCACATTTTGGTCCAGATACATCCATTATAATTATGAATATTGCACAACTACACTTGCACAAATGGGAGCTCTCAATAGGCAACCACAACCTTGTAAAGAACAAAAAGTATTGCTTCTTCATATTTCCAACCAACTGGTGGCCATTGGCAGATTCTGTGTTTTACTGTTATCAACTGAATAAGCTCTCCAGGCTCCTGTGTAGAATTCTAAAGCAATTGTTATACAGATGGTCCTGATTAAACTTTTTGGTTATCAATGGAGAAAAGAAACAGATAAACATGAATATGTAAAGAGGTCATATAGGCTGGAATAGGGCCTATGAGGGGTAGAAGTCAGAGAAGGGAGAGTGGTAGTGACTGAAATCAAATGCATAGCAGACTTGCAGACAGGTATGAAAATGTCAAAGAACAAATCTAATAACAAATATAGAGAAATAGTAAATATCTGCTTATCTCATTCTGAAATTAAGTATTGAGGTTTAATAGAAGTCTTTGTCTACTCAACAAACAGAACATAGACACAAAAACGCACACATGTAAATGTACAGAGATTCAATTACATACACACAATATATTCACATTCAGGCTAGCACATACACACACATACACACACCCACACACATATATATAATGTGTACATTATACTCTCATACATACATGCTCATATATATAATGTGTACATTATACTCTCATACATACATGCACACACATATGTGCACACACATATATACACACAGACACAAACATATACAAAAAGAGACACAATAGTAATAACAGTTTTCTTTGGATTATAGAACATCTCATTCCTTTCTCATTGTGACTTAATGAGGTTTCAGAGGAAGAAAGATGTACCTAGACTGAAAACTAAAGGCTGTTTCTTCCTAACATGGACATGCAGAACTGTTTGTATCTTCCTTCCTTGGATATTTTTGCTTCTTCTACCTTTCCCTGAGTTCTCTAACAACTCTTCTCCCCATCTCTTATTTGTGTAGATGCTGGATCTAATACCTACATTATGCAAGGTCTCATGATCTAGTATTACTTTATAACACATACTGTTTTATTTATGCTATTTTTAATATTTATATTATAATAGTAATGGAGACAACTGGGAGAGAAAGTTTAGAGTAATTGAGGGCAGTCCACTCAGAAGACAGAAATCCACTAAAAAATTGAGATCTCTCTGTGAAAGTGATTATATTTAAATGTGAGAGATCAAATACCTGAAATTTGAGTCATTCTCCTTCATGTAGTTTTTGAATCCTATGAAATAATAGCCCAAATAAATGACATTCTTATGGTCAAATAATACATTCCAGACAAATTAAAATATTGAAAGGTTACAAAAGTCATAAATTAAAGTGTAGTATCATGAGTATTCAAATAAGTTATTAGAATAAAAAAAATGACAGTCATTTTGAGGCTTTTCTAACAGTTATAGTTTAAGAAATAAAATCGGTCCATTGTATCAATCCAGTAATAAAAGTTCTAGGCCTAGAAACAAGATAGGCTGAAGGGTATAACAAGCTAACTATTTCAAAACTTTGTCCCTGAGATGCTTTATTTGTGATATGTCTAAGTTATTTTTCTATCTGCTCTGCCTAAATTTCTCTGTGGTCACATACCAGAGAACCAACACTGGCAGAGGTGGATACTTTTCTGGGACAGAGATGATAATGCAGCTTGGAAATGATCTTTTCCCTTCTGTTTAAAAAAAAAAAACTGTCACCCACTATCAAAATGATTTCCTTAATTTAACAAGATTCATTAATTTAAAGAGATTAAAAACAGTCTTATTAAAGGACATTTTGACAAGAAAAGGAGTTATAATAAAAGCTGCAAAGCAGCAGTCTCCCCTCTTGTCAAAGATGCTGCAGAGTTTTGAGCAAATCTTCATTCAAAGTGAAGTTCATGATCTGATTCCATTAAAAGAAGTCTTCAAATGGGACAGAAAATAAAGTTTGTGGTGGTTCAGAATACTAACCGTGCTACTCACTGGCACACAGAGCATTCTGTGTTCTCCTAGAAAATGTTTCTAAAAGAAATGTCAAGGACAAAGATGCAAAGAAAAGCCCACACATGGGAGACAACATAAAAGCCACAAATACTCCAAACAAGGACAAGGACTTCTCTTGACATCGGAATTGAACTCATGCCCCTGCATATGCCTGGAAGGCCCTCTACCACAGAGCTTCAGCTCCAGATTTAGAACTTTTAATTAACTACATAATATGCTTTCATGTGTTAGACACAACAGCTTCTCAGTTAGAGGATTTTATTTCGAAGTTATATACAACAAGGGTGTTGTACTGAAACAGTATTTATTCTATTATATAGGACACATGTTAAGAATATGTGGTATATTTAAACAGTGTAAGAGAAGCAGAACATGATTCTGATCTAGGTACAAATGTAAATAAGTACAGGAAACAACAGAAATATAACACATTTATATTCACATAAAATTCAGAAGTTTAGATGCACTCAAGTATGCATATCCACGCGCACCTCTAGTTGGAGAGTTTAAGATTATAGATATGCAATGCCTTTTCTAAATAAGTCATCACTGGCTAGTATAGGGTAGAGGTTCTGTGTTTATTGGATCTTCTGGGAAACAGATACTAATATTTGTGAAGAAAAAAATACATTGGCAGACATTTTGTACACAATGTTTTCAGGAGATTACAACAGAAGGAAGATACCACATCTATATTTTAACTTGAGAAAGGAAAAAAATTGGGTAAGTGACTAGATAGGGAGATTTTCAGCCTACAGTACAGGCTTAGAAATTTCTTGAGTAGCTAAGGAGTCAGCAGCACAGCAATAATTGCACATGCAATGAGTTGCAGGCCAGAATCCATTATCATTTTGGACTAACGCTTTTGTGTTCTTGTAGAACAAGGTCTTGACAAGAAGAGGATCCTGAAGATACCATCAGCAGTAGACTAAAGGTCAGCGAATACTCCACATGGCTCTGAAGGAAATGGAGAATCATCTTTGCTTTTTATTTAGAGTAGTCTCCAGCAAATTATGGTTTGATAGAGAAGGCTCAGGTTGCTGATCGGTTGCCTGGATTGCCTTTATTAAAGTTCTTAAGCAGAGGCCAGGTTGCTATCCTGCTACTTTGCAATATTAGAGGATAAGCAGCATTTATGTACACATAAAGATATATAAATTGTTACTTAATATTTCTAGACAGAAATAATTCTAAGAGGAAAAATATAACTGACTCATGAAAGTAAGTCAGCTTGCTTCTGAGTTAGATTCTTACAATTCACAATTTTAAAGTGTCAGCTCCTGTCCCTTTATCCTGCTTCTGTCCCATTCCTCTTCCTCTCTTAAGCCCATTCATCCTTTTCCTCATCTTTCTAATGTATGACAAAATGTCCCTTGTATTAACCTTGAAACTGGGTCTGTGAGAAGACTAAGTTTTAAAGTGACAAAGCTGGAATTTCTCGATCACTCCTGGAATTGTAGCACATACAAGGGAGAGGCGGCTGGAGCAGGGATTCAAGAATGATGTCAACAATACAGCCAGCTTGAAGCCAGCTTTGGCTTTGTAAGATCCTATTTAAATCAACTAGAAAAAAATGTTTTTCAGTAGTTTTGGAAGTTCTAGGAGTATTTCTACAATTGTTGAGAAAATAGACGTAATGATAACTAAAATATATTAGCAGTATGTGATGTGATTCTTGTCATTAGGGGAAAACCAAAATGGATTTATTCAAAATATTCAAGAGAGAATTCAATATTCAATAGTATGTGATAAATAAGCCTCTAAGTAAGTCTAGGGTGTCAATTAAAATATTAAATAATGACATTTTGATATAGTCCTAATTACACTGAGTAATTATGACACATTCCATATCAAACAAATATAAAAACATGAATAACAAAGTATGATATATTTTTAGAATAGTCTCCAGCAAATTATAGTTTATAAATCCATATTCAAAACTTAAAAATCATAATAATATAACAAATAATGTTCACATTGCCCACTCTTAAATGTTGTTGGAAATTAGCATTAGGATTTTGGTAGGACATCACAAGTTTTAGCATTTAAAGAATCTGGTTATTGTTCAGACCCATTCTGTTCTGGGCAATGCAGTGTTGCATAGGACTGAATCAGTGTGGTCACAATCAAGGCAAAAGATGTGAACTATAAGCCAAGTGTGATGAAGCACACCTGGGATCCTAGAACTTGTGATCATGAAGCAAGAAGAACGCCATGAGTGTAAGGATAGCTTGATCTGTACAGTTGCTTACAGAAAATACATCACTACGAAGTGAGATCCTGCCTCAGAATGAGAAGCCGGGGGTGGAGGGGCAGGACGGGAAGAGAAGAAAGGTGAGTCGTAATGTCCAAGGTCCAAATTTTGCATTCTGTATATATATATATATGAATAGAATTTGTTTGGGTGTTTGCACACTAAGGCCTGGGTAGATTGACAGTAGCCAGCTATGCAGGAGAGAGAGGCCGGAATCTCCATAACTCACTACTCTCAGTCTGGGTTTAAAATCCTGGAAACTCCAGGGAAAGGCATGGTGAGGAACTTACGTTGAAAGGCTGAAGAAGTCGGTGTCTGATGTCATCAGAAGATTCCAACCCAGACTTTGTCTCGTGCAGGAAGGAGGGAGAAACATCATGGATGAACTTCTGCTTCTTTCTTCCTTTCATTTGGTTGTCCTTTAGAAGGTACCACTTCTAATAATGACAAGTCATTCCTATGCATCAGTGCTCCAGGGAAGCACAGACATAGTCACACAGACACACCCATGGGGGCACAGACATAGGCTCAGAGACACATACATGTGCATACACATGTTTTGTGATGTTTTTCCCATCATGATTTCTCCTCCTTCCTCCATGACACCAACTGTGAAAGTCACTGGGTTGGAATCTTTTCATGACATCAGACACAGACTTCTTCAGTCTTTCAATGCAAGTTCATCACCTTGTGTGTGTGTGTGTGTGTGTGTGTGTGTTTTAATCAATCCTAAATGTCTCTTAATTCCATTAAGTAGACAACAAAACCTACTAGCACAGGTATGGGGTACTAAAACCAACTTAATGACACTTCAATTACCCTTGGCAATTTTGAACAAAAGTCAAGTAACAGATATTGTTGGATACCCAAGCTGAGCTCTGTTCCCGGACTCTTGATTACCCAGATGAGTGTCATTCAGATCTAGGTCTGCAGGTCTGCAGCCTGTGACCCTGGCTGCCTCGCTGGGGTTCCTGTGTGCTCCTGTTCCCCATCACTGTCCGCGAGCCCGAGCCCCTCACCCAGGCTGGGGAGCACCCCAGTCACCTCAGCCACACTCATTTCGCTTCCTCTGGTGGAGGAGTTTGCAGCAAAACCAGCAGCACCAGGCCAGGAAGTGGAAGGGAGAGCGCCATTCGCGTTGCTCAGCCAGCTTGCCCTCGGAATCCCAACTGCAACTTTTCCTTTCCCTCTGGTTTTCCCCTCAAAGGCAGCGCGCGGGCGGGGCAGCGGCTGTGGGTGCAGAACAGCGAAAGCCTAGAGCTGGCAAGTGGGTGGGTGGGTGGGGAAGCGGGAGGGAGAGGACGGGCGGAGAGAGAGGGGTGAGGAGAGGGGAGGGTGGGTGAGATTCTGCTCTCCTGCCACTCCCAGCCCGTGCGGGGGAGGGGGGATCGGGAGGGGGGGAAGTGGGAGGGAGGAGGCCGCGAGGAGGTAAGGGAGGAGGGAGGGGAGGAGGAAGGGGAGGTGGGAGGGAGGGAGCCAAGGAAGACACTCCAATAATCTGCCTGTTTCCTAAGGCTTGGAGCACTTGTACATTTCTGCAGGCGCTTAGCTAGCCATTCATGGCGGCTGCTGCAGCTCTGACTGCATCTTCCTTCTCTTCTTTCTCCAGCTCTGCGCCTGTGTACAGGAGTGCGTACGACTGTGTGTTGCAGGTGTTTCCAGTTTAATTTTGCCCACGAGGTGGGACTTGGTGACTTTAGCACCATCTTTTTTCTTTTTATTATTATTATTTTTGCCTCCCCACCGTCTGTTGCTGCAACCCTGCAAAGCCTTGGACTCGGAGTAGGAGGGCTCGCCTCCTTTTCAGAGCTCCTGGACCCGGCAAGCCGGCGGGCGACAACCTGGCCACTACACCTGGCAGAACGCGCCACAAGAGGGACCCAAGGCTCCCACCCAGCGGGGCGGCGGTTGAGGTGGCCGGGATGGTTTCCTGTCCTCAAGGATTTTGCATCTGATCATTAGGCATTTCAAAGGGAGGCCCCCGTTCCCCTTCCCCCTCCCTCGCTGTCTTTGTTTCCTTACCCCCACCCTGTTCTCCCCACTCCCCACTCCCCCCCACCCCACACCTCTCTCTCTCTCTCTCTCTCTCTCTCTCTCTCTCTCTCTCTCTCTCTCTCTCCTCCTCCTCCTCCTCCTCCTCCTCCTCCTCCTCCTCCTCCTCCTCCTCCTCCTCCTCCTCCTCCTCCTCCTCTTTTTTAGAACTAGAGATCAGAGGTGGATGTCTCTCTTCGCCAGCCAAGTGTAGTTTCTGGCGGATTTTCTTGCTTGGATGAGTCTGCCTGGACTGTGTGGGCTCCCTGCTGTCTTGCCCTGCAGGTTGTGTCTGCAGCAAGACTGAGATCAATTGCTGGCTGCCTGAGGATGAGAACCTCTTCCCTATCCTGGAAGGGCAGGATTAAGGGAACAGCAATGGGAACTCCAGCATCAATGTCACATACATCTAAAGGAATATCACTTCCATGGAAGTCAGGTGGCCTCTGCCCAGCCCGCCCCGCCCCGCCCCGCCCCAGCTCTGCATCTCCCTCTTGCCCCCACCCCCACCCCCGCCCTCGAACCAGCCCTGTGCTCCCCTGCTCGCCTCTGTTCGCAGCCCACCCAGTGCATCAGGCTCGCCCTGACTCGGGAGATGCTGCAGGGCTCTGTGTTCCAGGTGACTCCAGCCCCAGCCAGATGCAATCCTATGATGCTGGGGAACCTGTGGCCCAGCTCCTTTCCCCGCCCCAACCCTCTGCAGGCTCTTTTCCAGGGTGCGAATTGGTTTCTCTGCCCCCCACTAAAGAGCAACAGTTTGGCTAGGCTCAAGTGGAATAAAGTAGAGGCTGCTCGGTTTCCTGACTGATGGTGGCAAATAGAGGCCAGCAGAGGCAATGCTTGCCTGAGGAGACAAGGTGACAGACAGGGACTGCTTGGGAACCAACCCAGATTTCTTGTTTTTAACTGTTTCCTTTTGGAGGCAGCAAAACATGCCAATAAGTAAACAAGTTGGATACTGGCTTCTCTCTAGGAGACTTTGGACCTGTTCAGGCCATCATGGACTCCTACCTCTTTGCTTTTCCTACCCCCAACCCTGCCTCCTTCTCCAACCCCATTTTGTGCATTTCTGAGACATCCCCCACCTCTTTCCCACCCTCATCTGCATCTGGGCGCCTACAGACACTTTCCTGGCTTAGACTTCCATAACTGCCCAGGATAATTCCGAATCAGGCTGTTGGAGGGAGAAGAGAGAAGAGGGCCTGGCTTCGGGGAAGGGATTTCTTTCACAATTCTGCGGTTCCATTTTTGTTTTTTGTTTTGTTTTGTTTCTTTGTCTTCTTTTTTTTTTTCTCAAAAATTGAACTCTGCGCAGGGCGGCGGCAGCGGCAGCAGCAGCAGCGGCAGCAGTGGCTGCTCCAGCTGAAGGGCCATCAGCAGTGGAACCAAGGCGTCACAGAGACCAGTTAGGCCCTGCGCCCACGACCACTGACCTTCGCTGACCAGCCGGACAGCAAGCAGCTGCAGTTGTGCAGCGCCTTTCCTGCACGGAGGCCACTTCAGAACTCAGCCTCCCACCAGTCAGGAGAGGAGCATCCATCTTGGTTCCGTACTCCAGGAATCGGACAGACTGAGGTACACAAACATAATCCGAGGCCAACACCGCGGTGGTCTGAGCCCGACGGGCGTTGGCCTGCACCCAGGCCCTGGGCGGGTCGGGGGGCCATCGGGGTGCCAACCCAACCAGGAGGTTTTTTGCCCAGGCCTGCGAGCGCGCCGCCGCCATTTTGCCTGCAGGACGACAGAGAGCTCAGGCGGGCAGACCTGTAACAGGCATAGCCTAAGGCTAACAAAGCGGGGGTCCAGGCCCCAAAAGGCACAGGACTGACCCCAAGAACTGGGCGGCTTGGTGGGCCATCTGTGAGTCAACCCGCCCAGGTGATTGTTAGCAAAGCAGACTCTCCCGGCGCTTTCAGGGAGCGCGGGCGCACACGCCCGCCATCCTAGTCACCTGGCAAACCCAATTAACAGTCAAAGCCGTAGGGGAACTTTGCTCGGACCTTGGCCTCCCAGGCTTTTGCCTGGACTCAGGGACTGGGCGGCCAGGCTAACCTTGTGTGCAACAGCCCGGTTGGCAGATCGGCTGCCCAGCGGAGTGAGCGGAACACAGGGGAGGTCACAGTAGCATACACCGTCGGCACTCCCTGGGAGTGCACACGGGCTCCATCTGCTCCACAGACACAATCTGGGGCAAGGCCTCAGGCAGAAGCCCTTAGCTCTACTCTCTCCACTTCCGGATCCAGATCAGTCTGGGCGGCAGCATTACATCTCCAAGTCCTGCAAGTGGCTAGCTGGGCTTCCGGGCGGCCAGCTGGGAGAAGTCAGTGTGCTCCAGTGAATCCAGCGGGCCCCAGCTGGAGCCTTCGGGTGCCTGCTTTGGGATCTGAACAGCCTGGGCAGCAGCACACTGTCTACAAGCAGTGCAGGAGGTAAGCTGTGCACCAGAGGCCAACTGGGAAGGGGCAGCTTGCACTGGTGAGTCCAGCACTGACAAGATAAACTAACACCAGTGAGATCTAGATGGCAAAAGGCAAACGCAGGAACGTCACTAACAGAAATCAAGACAATATGGCAACATCTGAACCCAATTCTCCTCTACCAACATGTCCTGGATACCCCATCACACCAGTAAAACAAGATTTGGATTTAAAATCACTGGTCATGATGCTGGTACAGGAACACATGAAGGTCATACATAAAGAAATTCAGGAGACAATGGATCAAAAGTTAGAAGCCCTTGCAAGGGAAACACAAAAATCATTGAAAGAAATCCAGGAGAATACAAAAGCCAACAAGGAGGAAATGCAAAAAACACTTAAAGAAATACAGGAGAACTTTGCTCAACAGGCTGAGGTCATGAAAGACGAAACACAAAAATCTCTTAAAGAAATACAGGAGAACTTTGGTCAACAGGCTGAGCTCATGAAAGAGAAAACACAGAAATCTCTTAAAGAATTACAGGAAAACACAAACATGCAAGTGAAGGAGCTAAGCAAAACCATCCAGGATCTAAAATCAGAAGTAGAAACAACTAAGAAAACTCAAAGGGAGACAACTTTGGAGATAGAAAGCCTTGGGAAGAAATCAGGGGACAGAGATACAAATATCAACAACAGAATACAAGAGATAGAAGAAAGAATCTCAGATGCTGAAGATTCCATAGAAACCATGGACTCAACAGTTAAAGAAAATGCAAAATGCAAAAAGCTTGTAACCCAAAATATCCAGGAAATCCAGGACACAATGAGAAGACCAAACCTAAGGATTATAGGCATAGAGGAGAGTGAAGATTTACAACTTAAAGGGCCAGCAAATATCTTCAATAAAATTATGGAAGAAAACTTCCCTAACCTAAAGAGAGAGATGCCCATGAATATACAAGAAGCCTACAGAACTCCAAATAGACTGGACCAGAACAGAAATACTTCCCGTCACATAATAATCAAAACACCAAATGTTCTAAACAAAGAAAGAATACTAAAGGCAGTAAGAGAAAAAGGCCAAGTAACATATAAAGGAAGACCTATCAGAATCACAGCAGACTTTTCACCTGAGACTATGAAGGCTAGAAGGTCCTGGGCAGATCTCATGCAGACTCTAAGAGAACACAAATGCCAACCAAAACTACTATATCCAGCAAAACTCTCAATCACCATAGATGGAGAAACTAAGATATTTCATGACAAAACCAAGTTTACCCAATATCTATCCACAAACCCGGCCCTAAAAAGGATAATAGGAGGACAACACCAATACAAGGAGGGAAACTTCACCCTGGAAAAAGCAAGATAGTAACCTTTCATCAAACCCAAAAGAAGTTAAGCATTCAAATTTAAAAAATAACGTCAAAAATGATAGGAAGTAACAATCACTATTCCTTAATATCTCTTAACATCAATGGACTTAATGCCCCAATAAAAAGACACAGACTAACTGAATGGATACGTAAACAGGACCCTACATTTTGCTGCTTACAGGAAACACACCTCAGGGTCAAAGACAAACACTACCTTAGAGTAAAAGGCTGGAAGACAATTTTACAAGCAAATGGTCTCAGGAAACAAGCTGGAGTAGCCATTTTAATATCAGATAAAATTGACTTTCAACCCAAAGTCATCAAAAGAGACCCTGAGGGACACTTCTTGCTGGTCAAAGGAAAAATACAAAAAGAAGAACTGACAATCCTGAACATCTATGCCCCAAATGCAAGGGCACCCTCTTTTGTAAAAGAAACTTTATTAAAACTAAAAGCACACATTGCACCTAACACAATAATTGTGGGTGACTTCAACACTGCACTTTCCTCAATGGACCGATCAGGAAAACAGAAACTAAACAGGGACACAATGAAACTAATTGAAGCTTTGGACCAATTAGATTTAACAGATATATATAGAACATTCTATCCTAAAACAAAAGAATATACCTTTTTCTCAGCACCTCATGGTACCTTCTCCAAAATCGACCATATAATTGGTCACAAGACAGACCTCAACAAATATAAGAAGATCGAACTAATCCCATGCCTCCTATCTGATCACTATGGAGTAAAAGTGGTCTTCAATAGCAACAGAAACAACAGAAAGCCCACATACACGTGGAAACTGAACAATACTCTACTCAATGATACCTTGGTCAAGGAAGAAATAAAGAAAGAAATTAAAGACTTTTTAGAACACAATGAAAATGAAAACACAACATACCCAAATCTATGGGACACAATGAAAGCAGTGCTAAGAGGAAAACTCATAGCCCTGAGTGCCTCCAAAAAGAAAATGGAGAGAGCATACATTACCAGCTTAATGACACACCTGAAAGCCCTGGAACAAAAAGAAGCTATTTCGCCCAGGAGGAGTAGAAGGCAGGAAATCATCAAACTCAGGGCCGAAATCAATCAAGTAGAAACAAAGAGAACCATACAAAAAATCAACAATACCAGGAGCTGGTTCTTTGAGAAAATCAACAAGATAGATAAACCCTTAGCCAGAATGACCAAAGGGCACAGAGAAAGTATCCAAATTAACAAACTTAGAAATGAAAAGGGAGATATAACAACGGAAACTGAGGAAATCCAAAAAATCATCAGATCCTACTACAAGAGCCTATACTCAACACAACTGGAGAATCTGGAGGAAATGGACAATTTCCTTGACAGATACCAAATACCAAAATTAAATCAGGACCAACTAGACCATCTAAACAGTCCCATAATGCCTAAAGAAATAGAAGGAGTCATAGAAAGTCTTCCAACCAAAAAAAGCACAGGACCAGATGGCTTCAGTGCAGAATTCTACCAGACCTTCAAAGAAGAGTTAACACCAATACTCTTCAAACTATTCCACAAAATAGAAACAGAAGGAACACTACCCAATTCCTTCTACGAAGCCACAATTACGCTGATACCAAAGCCACACAAAGATCCAACAAAGAAAGAGAACTTCAGACCAATTTCCCTTATGAACATCGATGCAAAAATACTCAATAAAATTCTTGCCAACCGAATCCAAGAACACATCAAAACGATCATCCACCATGATCAAGTAGGCTTTATCCCGGGAATGCAGGGTTGGTTCAATATACGGAAATCCATCAATACAATCCACTACATAAACAAACTCAAAGAACAAAACCACATGGTCATTTCATTGGATGCTGAAAAAGCATTTGACAAAATTCAGCATCCCTTCATGCTTAAAGTCTTGGAGAGAACAGGAATTCAAGGCCCATACCTAAACATAGTAAAAGCAATATACAGCAAACCGGTAGCCAGCATCAAACTAAATGGAGAGAAACTTGAAGCAATCCCACTGAAATCAGGGACCAGACAAGGCTGCCCCCTTTCTCCTTATCTTTTCAATATTGTACTTGAGGTACTAGCTCGGGCAATTCGACAACATAAGGAGGTCAAAGGGATACAAATTGGAAAGGAAGAAGTCAAACTATCATTATTAGCAGACGACATGATCGTCTACCTAAGTGACCCAAAGAACTCCACTAGAGAGCTCCTACAGCTGATAAACAACTTCAGCAAAGTGGCAGGTTATAAAGTCAACTCAAGCAAATCAGTGGCCTTCCTATACTCAAAGGATAAGCAGGCTGAGAAAGAAATTAGGGAAATGACCCCCTTCACAATAGCCACAAACAGTATAAAGTATCTTGGGGTGACTCTTACCAAACATGTGAAAGATCTGTATGACAAGAACTTCAAGACTCTGAAGAAGGAAATGGAAGAAGACCTCAAAAAATGGGAAAACCTCCCATGCTCATGGATTGGCAGAATCAATATAGTTAAAATGGCCATTTTGCCTAAAGCACTATACAGATTCAATGCAATACCCATCAAAATCCCAACTCAATTCTTCACAGAGTTAGAAAGAGCAATTATCAAATTCATCTGGAACAACAAAAAACCCAGGATAGCTAAAACTATTCTCTGCAACAAAAGGAAATCTGGGGGAATCAGTATCCCTGACCTCAAGCAATACTACAGAGCAATAGTGTTAAAAACTGCATGGTATTGGTACAGTGACAGGCAGGAGGATCAATGGAACAGGATTGAAGATCCAGAAATGAACCCACACACCTATGGCCACTTGATCCTCGACAAAGAGGCTGAAAACATCCAATGGAAAAAAGATAGCCTTTTCAACAAATGGTGCTGGTTCAACTGGAGGTCAGCATGCAGAAGAATGCGAATTGATCCATCCTTGTCTCCTTGTACTAAGCTCAAATCCAAATGGATCAAGGACCTCCACATAAAGCCAGACACTCTGAAGCTAATAGAAAAAAAACTAGGGAAGACCCTTGAGGACATCGGTACAGGGAGAAAGTTTCTGAACAGAACACCAATAGCGTATGCTCTAAGAGCAAGAATTGACAAATGGGACCTCATAAAATTACAAAGTTTCTGTAAGGCAAAGGACACCATCAAGAGGACAAATCGGCAACCAACAAATTGGGAAAAGATCTTCACCAATCCTACATCAGATAGAGGGCTAATATCCAATATATATAAAGAACTCAAGAAGTTAGACTCCAGAAAACCAAACAACCCTATTAAAAAATGGGGTACAGAGTTAAACAAAGAATTCTCACCTGAAGAACTTCGGATGGCGGAGAAGCATCTTAAAAAATGCTCAACTTCATTAGTCATTAGGGAAATGCAAATCAAAACAACCCTAAGATTTCATCTTACACCAGTCAGAATGGCTAAGATTAAAAATTCAGGAGACAGCAGGTGTTGGAGAGGGTGTGGAGAAAGAGGAACACTCCTCCACTGCTGGTGGGGTTGCAAATTGGTACAACCACTCTGGAAATCAGTCTGGCGGTTCCTCCGAAAACTGGGCACCTTACTTCCAGAAGATCCTGCTATACCACTCCTGGGCATATACCCAGAAGACTCCCCACCATGTAATAAGGATACATGTTCTACTATGTTCATAGCAGCCCTATTTGTAATTGCCAGATGCTGGAAAGAACCCAGGTATCCCTCAACAGAAGAGTGGATGCAAAAAATGTGGTATATCTACACAATGGAGTACTATTCAGCCATTAGAAACAATGAATTCATGAAATTCTTAGGCAAATGGATGGAGTTAGAGAATATCATACTAAGTGAGGTAACCCAGACTCAAAAGGTGAATCATGGTATGCACTCACTAATAAGTGGATATTAACCTAGAAAACTGGAATACCCAAAACATAATCCACACATCAAATGAGGTACAAGAAGAAAGGAGGAGTGGCCCCTGGTTCTGGAAAGACTCAGTGAAACAGTATTCAGCAAAACCAGAACGGGGAAGTGGGAAGGGGTGGGTGGGAGGACAGGGGAAGAGAAGGGGGCTTGCGGGACTTTCGGGGAGTGGGGGAGCTAGAAAAGGGGAAATCATTTGAAATGTAAATAAATTATATCGAATAATAAAAAAAATGTAAAAAAAAAAAAAAAAAAAAAAAAAAAAAAAAAAAAAAAAAAAAAAAAAAAATTGAACTCTGCGTGGTGTTTGGCTGGTTTTCCCCGTCTGAGTAGGACCTGGTGTAGAGGCCTGCTCCTTTCTTCTGGTGTTTCTTTGGTAGGGACCTGGCCAGAGGCCTGTGAAGGAGCAAAAGGAAGAGCTTGGGCACCAGGAGTCTGCTTGGCTTTCTCTCAGTCTGCAGCCAGGTGACCACACCCCTCTGACTCTGCCCTGGGGAAGGAGGAGGGTGTGGATAGCCTGGGATGTTCAGAGGGAAGCTCATTGGTTTTTGCCCCTGTGCTCTCATCCCTTGGGAGCCCCAGGACTGTGTAGGATGGTGGCCAGGCCCCCAGGGAGACATTTAGGGAAGCTCTTTGCCTTGGGGACAGACTAGAGCAAGAAGGAACCCAGTGTGCTGTGGTCACTGCCCTCTCAGAATCCCCCTCCCTCTCTCTCTCCTTTACTCCTCCAGTCATTGCCTCAAGACTAGGAAGCCTGAAGGAATTGCAGCCAGGCTCTCTCCAAAGCCCACCAGCTCTCTTGGTTTAAGGCAGACAGCTTGTGTTCTTGCAGCTTACCCTTTGAGGGAGATGGACAACCCTGGAAGGTATCCCTGACTCCTGGAGACAAGCCTATCCCATATCTTAGCTCTGCCTTTCTCTCCTGACCACCTCTAGGCTGGTCAAGGATGACTAGATAGACAGCCAGGGGGCAAGGGGAGGGAAGAGGAGGACAAGGGAAGAGCCCCTACACACTTGCAGGCCAGAGTCTGTCCTGAGAGCAAGGCCTGGAAGCATATTGTCTCAGGGAAGCTTGGACTTGGATCTGGGGGCCCCTGGGTTGTAGGCATGGATGTAAAGAGCTTAGTGGCCTGTACTCTGGAGCTGGGCATGGAGATTTTCAGGTGATTTGATTGGATCTGCCAAGGGTTGGAGAGTTTGGGGGTCAGTGAGCTGTGTGTCCGCCTTGTTCTCTGCTCCAAGGATGTGTATATCCCTGGGAACACTCAAGGAGGCAGGATTGTTCACAATCAGATAGGTTCTTCATGGTCATGAAGAAGTGTCACACCTTTCAAAATGAGGTTTGGGGAAGAGATTCTATAAGGAAGAGTAGGATTAGTTGTTCCTGGAGACACTGGTGGGAGGAGGGGACACAGTTGGCCTCTTGTTCCTTTCAGGCTAGGAGGATTCCAGGAGAGGGCCTGTGGTGATCTAAACAGGGAGATTTCAAGTCCCTCACCAGGGATTAGACTCTAGCAGGCCATCAGGACTCTCTCCTAAACCCATCTAACATCAAAGAGTAAGTGGTGGGAAAGGTCAGAGGTCAGGGGTTGGATGAACCTTCCTCACCCCATCTTCCCCCCAATGTCGTGTTATGCCTGTGTCTGGTACTGGCTAAACTGAAGGAAGGGCTCAGACTCCCATTCCAGAGGGAAGGAGTCTCATGGAGGGAGAGGAATCCTGTTCATCCAGGGAAGAACATGCCCTTGTCCCTGTCTTTCCCTTTAAGAAATGGAAGAATAGGGGGGGAAAGTGGCTTTCCCAAGCCTACTTTCTGATCCTAGCACTGAATTCTGGTCTGCCCAACACATACCTCAGGTCCCCAACCCAAGGTCTGCTGGAAGAGGTGGGGCCTAAAGAAAGAGGAACACAGGGCAGGGGAGGGTCCAGCCCTGATGTGGCCTAGAAAAGTATCCTTCAGATTTATGTTTCTAGAGATACAGGGTAGGAGGGGGCATTGCCTGTCAGCCTGGAGCTCTGGGTGATGGGGTGCCGCTAAACAGATTATTAGCATGGAGAGATGGCATCTTCTCAGGCTCTTCTAAAGTAGCTGTCCTCTGAGAGTGAACTCTCTGTGCTGAGCTTTTAGACAAACAAGATTTTGTTTTCTTGTGGCTCTAATTCTTGTGGTATCATTTGGAGTGGTGGCTGTGCCCATCCAGAGCTATGGGTAGAAGAGACTCTACCTGCTTGGCTACCTTGTTAATACAAGGAGGAAATCAGCAGCAAGGCATCAGGGCAGAAGGGTAGACCTCATCTCCATCTGGTCATAGCCTAGCTTCTCCAAAGAGTCCTTCCTGCCTTCTGTTCCCTTTCTCTTCAGAAGGACAGTCTCTTTTGCTACTGTAGCTCTTAATACACCATAAACTTATGGTCCATAGGCAGCCACACCCAACTAGATTCTGACATCACAAACGCAGGAGGGTGGTGGCCAAAATGGTATGTTGTCTAGGCTGCCTCCTTACGCCAGGCCTACAGGGTTGTGTTGGCTTGGGATCATATATCCTTTGAATGGTTGAAAGAAGATGGATGTAGAGACTGTGGCATTGCTGGGTCAGATGTTCTTGAGATGGCTTGTCTGTGCTAGCAAAGACCATGTACTCTGGACTGGAGCACTGAGCCGCCATTTGTATATCAGTCTGAACTGCCTCAAGGTTCCAGGTGTCTGGTGGGTTTTTAGTTTCCTTTATTTACCCTTTCCCTCAAAGACACTCTGCAGACTGAACCGGTCATCTGGGGGGGAGGGGCTCTGCTCTCTAGGCTTCTCTATTTTAAAGAGTGGGGTGGGTGACCCAGCCTTGACAAAGGCCGGTGAGAGCTAGAATCCTAGCTAACATATGAACCAGGGTATAAAGGCTTTGCAGCAAAGAATTCAGAGCCCCAGGATTGGGGTTAAGCCTTGAAAGGAGCCTTGGATGCTCCATTTGGAAGGAAGAGGTAACAGACTCTGGTTAGGGTTATTTCCAGGATGAAAGCTGGGCAGTGGACTTCGTTGGTGGTAAGATTTTATACTGAGTCCAGGTTGTGGTTGTATGTTAGTATCTTCCATGACCCAGAATCTTCAGCCTCAGTATACCTTGCAGGCTGAGCTTCCCTTTGGGTGCCAAGGACATCAGCGCTGAGGCTACCTGGGAACTGAGACCATGATAGTTTGGGTAAATCCAGTAGAGCCCTGGCTACAGCTTTGTGAGTACTTGTATGGTGGGTCCAGGAGGGTTGATCTGAGTCTGGGAGATTCCTTAGGGTCCTGCAGGGTTCCAGCTACTCTCTGTGGCCTGCCTTGAAACCCTAATCTTTGCCTTGCCCGACCATGCCAGCTGACCCTTCCAGTATGGAAAGGATGGTGGTCCCCAACTCCAGATGAATCTTGAGTACCTGGTATATGATTATCCTTGGCCCTTTCTGCCTATGGCCCTTAGCAGTGTTGTGACATTTTCTCTGTGACCTGGAGTCCCCATCTCAGGTTCTCCATTGAGAGGCTCTTGTAGGGCTCATGTGCCTTTGGGGGGGGGGGGGCACAGTGGCAGACTAGGAATAAGAAAGGAACAGGATACAGTGAGTTATATCCTGGCTTTCCCCCACCTCTCTTGAGTTGTTCTGGAGGGCTGCAGACACTTTGAACCTGTACATCTATGAATCCAGGCCCTGGGTCAGAGTGTCCCTTCCAACCTGGATGTCTGACCTCTCAGAACCAGGAAACATCCCCCAGGAGGGTTAGTTTCTTTTAAGGGTCTCCCTTGTGGAATTAGAATGACCCTGTGATCCTGTGATACCACTAAGAGTAGGGCACAGGTGAGTCCACCCTGGCTGTGGGAATCTTCCTTCCCCAGGTCTAGAAATGTCAGATCAACCAGAACTTGGCAGAATTTGTGACATAGGACACAATTTTTCATTAAATGCCTGGACCCAATGTGTGGACTTCTAGATTGTTTTTAGGGTACGTAGCCTTTCCTTAGAAGTTGGGCAACTGACTCTATGACCCTCATTCCTAGCCCTGAGCTCAGGCCTAGAAGAGATGTCCTTGCTAAGGTGTTCTCCATTTGCTGGAGGGAGGCAGCTCCCACTGTGTATGGGAAAAATTAGAACATCTATTGCAAATTATTCTTGCTGCCTACAACAGGAGAGATTTAATATTTACTGTATGGATTAGAGATATCCAAGCATATGGTAATTTAATAAATATGAGTGTTTTGGGTTTGTGAGATATATTTTTTATTGCTAAATCATGCATAAGCATAACAACATGGTGCCCTTGTTTCAAGTGGTGGAGGACTGCATTTGGAGGGGACTGGATAGGAGAGGTGACTTTGGAATCTGTTCTCCTACTTATTACTCAGTTCTTTGATGAAGGAATTTGTTAACTGGTATGGATACATGGGATATAAGATGGGACCAGGCTGAGTAGGACCAGGAGTGGTTCCTTTCTCTATCACAGGTTTCAATGCTGGTCATATCTCCCAGGAGCCATGCTGTCACTCAAATGGCACCTTCAGCAGTGGATGCATCATCAAGAGTTGCCCACAGGCATTTGTATCACAATTCCCAGTTGCTCAGGTTTTTTTTTTTTCCGAGAACTATTTGAGTTATATAAGCAGGGCTGATTATTCCCATTTTATAGATTCATTAAACAAAAACAAGAGCAGAACTGGAGTCTTAGGTAACTAGGTACTGGGCGTGGCCTCCTGCAAGACCCTGCCTCCTCTTTGGGGGAACTTTGCCAAAGGCAGAGTCTCCTCCATTCCTGTGTCTTCCTCTGGGGCAATGTTTACAAATTCAGGGTCCCCAGAGGCAGCAATCCTGTGAAGGCTGGCAGCCCCAGGGCTCCTTGGAGCCTGCAGCCCTCTCCAATTACAAAGAAACTCAGAGGGCTCTGCTGAGCTATTTACATGGATGGCTGGGGGAAGGGGCACTCAGCAGGACTGGAAGTCCTTCTCCCTGGCCTCCACTCCTGTCTCTGCTGCCTCTGCCTGGCTTGTACAGCCACAAAGGGTCATCTGGTTTAGGGTGGTTGAAGACTCAGGATTCTAATTCCAAGCATTAGACTTGGAGCTTTGGGCAATTTCTGTTTCCCACTGTTCTTCCCAGCCGGGCTTCTCTCTAGCTGCGGACAAACCCTTTTGCTCTCATGGGCCTGAAGTTTCTTATCTGTAAGACAAGAGAACTAACATAGGAGTGTCCCTCGGCATAGCCTGGCGAAGAGAAAACCGTCCACATGTGAGCACTGCTACTAAGAGCAGCTCTTACTGAGAGCTCAGTAACTGATCACAGTATCAAGTATTAGATAACTGATTACAGGAAGGACTAGAGAGATGATCATAGTTATCATTTATTCAATACTTACTGTATCCCAGAATACTGCTCCAACCCTGTCAATTAAATGTACACCAGTTCTGTTTACAGATGGGAAAATTGGGTCTAAGAAGGACCGTGGTTTCATACAGTTTGACTTTTGAATATTAAGGTGACTGTCTATATCCTTCTGTATGCTGTAGATACATAAATGTAATTATGTGCCTAGATATACAGGCACACATAGGTGAATATATTACTATTGATACATTAATAATAAAATAAGAGGCTGGACATGAAATCAGGGAGGTTCTCAAGGCTTTATTTCACACCCTTCTAGTTCCATGGGTGAGAACTACTCTGGCTGGCAGTGCAGGGAAGGCTGGCAGGATGCTCATGAGGATAGTGTTTGCAGAACATCCAAGCCTCAGCCAGACCTCTAATGGAGAGGGAGGCTTTGGTGGGAGGCTTTGGTTTCTCCCCCCAATCTGTTCCCAAAGTACTGGCCTTCCTGGAGGCTGTGTTCCACCCTTTTGCCAGGCACCCTTAGCTTTCCCACATTGACAGGGGAGGAGAGGGCTGGGTAACTTCTCTTAGAGCTTTAGGGTATCAGACCTGTCTTAAGAGAGGGTGTGTGGTGGGGAATCTAAAGAGCTGGTCAGCTAGAGTTGGCAGCCGAGGTTGGAAGTCGCATCCCTGGGTGGGGAGTCCTAGGTGTTCCTGGGCCTCCATTTTGCTGTCTCTGTGAATCGGTAGTCTTCACTGCCTGCGTCCCCTTCCTCTTCCTACACTTGTTGTGCCTCTTGCTCGTAGATGTGCCATCTCTCTCCTGTAGGGAAAAGCCATGAGCATGAGAGATGACAATCATTGTTCCCCCATGGAGAAAGCTCTCTTTCTCCCCCCTCTCTCTGCCTTTCCACTGAGGCACCGCCTTCCACCTCTACCAAACATATTCCTCATTCTCTCTTTCTTTTTTATGAAACACCCAACAGGCACTGTCAGGCACAGTCGGGTCTAGTAGTCATGAGATCTTTTAATAATTAAATAACCTTAAATGCCATATTTGGTGGATCTCTGACACTTTTGAAAACCATCTATCTACATACAGCATGCCGAATTTCTTAAAACCAAACAGTCTTAACTTATCTGGGACCCCTGAGTAAACCAAGGGGAGACGGAATCGCTGCAAAATGCATGAGAAACTATTAAAAATACTAGCATGCTAGGGTCACTCTGTATATGAAGAGTGAGTGACTCCAACCATCCACACTGAGGACTTTGTACACAGACCCCAGGGCAGACTCCATTAGGCACAATGTGAGTGGTAGAACAGTAATATCCTTAAACAGATTGGTCCACTAGGGGATGAGGTAAATGGCCAATGGTCAGTCCGGTCAGTCCTTTGGAATGCATCCTCACCCCTAGGTCTCTCTTTCCCCTTTGTGGTCTGAGGAACGCAACCCAGCCCCTGACCCTTTTTAAGTTTCTGAGTTAACTCTTTTAAATTGTTAAACATTGATTATTTTTAACTATTTACTATGTGAATAACCTTATCAGAGCTGCCCTCTTGGTATGTTGTTCTGTTATATATAACCTGATAAACAATATTTAGTTCTATAAAGATATTTGCAGGGAATATGCAAGGTGCACAGATCAGTTAAGGATGAATTTTTGCTTCCTGTTTGAGCAGGTAAAAGACAACTGTCTTTTTTATGAGCTGGTTTGATCAATAACCAAATGGTAATATATCTGCATGCCATATCAAAAGATGATTTTTGATGGTTTCCTGGACCAAAGAGTTTCTCAGAGCAGTCATATCCCTTGAAGAAGGCAGTATGGCCCAATGACTGCAGTGGATCAAATAGTGCCCCCCCACTCCCCCACAGTTCATGCTCATGTGGATTCCTTTGCAAACAGTGCCTTTGCAGATGTAGGGACTTGAGATGAGGTTGTGCAGTGCTGCTGAGACAGGTCCCAACCCCATGACTGGAGTCCTCATTAAGGCCATTTGAAGACTCAGATGTGTCCATAGGATGTTTGAGCAGAGAGGCTGGAGTGAGACATCTACAAGTCAGAGTATGGGAAGGGTGGACAGAAACCACAAGGAGATGCTGGAGGCAAGGGAAGGCTTCTCTGCAATACTCTGAGGGAACAAAACCCTCCTCACACTTCAGATCCAGACTCCTTCAGAACTGTGAGATGCACTCTGGTGACCCAGCTTGTGACACATCATATGGCAGCCTCAGGAGCCCGTGCAGGATTCTAGGGACATGGATGGTTGGCCATGGATACATAGCCTTATTTCCATCCCCATGGAGATGAGTGGCCTTAGGGGATGCTCACCGATCCCTTCAAGTCTTGTTTTCATCTCTGACACAGAAGTATTTTCTTACATGGCTGTGTGAGCAGAGTGTTAAGAATTCCAAAATACAGGGCTGGAGAGATGGCTCAGTGGTTAAGAGCACTGACTGCTCTTCCAAAGGTCCTGAGTTAAGTTCCCAGCAACTGCATGGTGGCTCACAATCATCTGTAATGGGGTCTGATGCCCTCTTCTCTGTGTCTGAAGACAGCAACAGTGTACTTACATACATAAAATAAATAAATCTTTAAAAAAAGAAAATAATTTCAAAATAGGGACTTGAGAGATGGCTCAGAAGTTAAGAGCACTGACTGCTCTTCTAGAGGTGCTGAGTCAATTCCCAGCAACCACATGGGGACTCACAACCATCCATAAGGATATCTGATCCCTCTTCTTGTGTGTCTGAAGTTAGCTACAGTGTACTCACATAAAATAAATAAATATTATTTAAAAAAAGAATGTCAAAATAATGATAATGGAGCACATAAGCAAGTGTTAGGGACCTTCTGGGGGAGGAATCCATCCCAGTATCTGGACACATATGCCAACAGTGCTGAGGCTGAGATGTCCTGCTCCTTGAGTTGACTCTCTTCTAGTTTTGGTTTTGTGCATGTCCAGTTGGAAATCAGTGCCCCAAATTTTTATCTGATGAGAGTCACATTTACTTAGGTCTTGGATTTTTATAATATTTTTAACCCATGATCATATTGTGTTATTGTCAAAGGAATTTTTGAAGATGTGATTAAAAATAATAGTGACTTGACATTGACATAATCAAAAGAGAGGCCATGTGATTGGGCTCAATCTCACTACATTCCTCTAAAAGCAGAGTGTTCTTTATGGCTGGTGACAGATGGAGAGAGGTCAGAGAAATTTGAAACATGGGACTGTTTAGAGTGCCCTTGCTGATTTTGAAGATGATGAGCTGCAAAGAAGGCCTTGAGAGAAGGCTTTTCATGCTGAGTGTGAGCTCTGATCAACAGTCAACAAGGCTTCTGCCCTATAGCTGCATGAAAAAGTTCACTCACTGTCTACAACCAGAAACAATTTAGAATGGGCTTTCTCCCTAGCCCTCCCATACTGGCACTGGGTTTCAGATTTTAAGTCGAGAACCCACTCATCTGTATGGACTTCTGACCCACAGAACCATAAGATGATACAGTGCTCTTTTAAACCCTTTTTCTTCTAGTAATTCTCTGGCTAAAATTAGCAAACAAATATAGCCCATTGAAGTGTCAGCTATTAACTCCTTAAGTGTTTCGTAACTAGGACCTCTGGAAGTGGATGATTCCAAACATGAAAATAAATGAGTGTATGTGAGGTATCTATCTAGTGGTAGAGGAAAATGGCTTGGCTTAGAGGATATAGTTAGCATGCCTTTCTGACAGTTTCAGGAGAGATGTGATGCCTCCTATACATAAAAAAAAAAAAAGCAAGGGACTTTTTTTTAAAAAAAAAGTTATGATTACTGTTGAGGTTTTAAAAGATCATCTTTACCCTTTTCTTCTCTCTTTATGTTTTAAGTTTTAGGAATTCTCCAGAAAAATGCAGAGAGATGTCTATAAAAAAAATTGTACTGAGCTACCTAATGACCCTCTAAGTGACAAAACACTACACTAGAAGCTGAGTAAACTCAATCTGAAATTCATATTTTAATAGGGGCATCTGAACATGTTGACTCTATCAACCAATAGGGAAGTAAAACATGCATTGTGGGCTGAAGTTACCTTGGACAATAACCATTCTGCTAACATTCAAGAATATTTAGAAAACAGCTGTGATAGTATAGGATGGTATATTCATTCACAATGTAAGTGAGTCTGTCTTCAGGCAAGAACAACAATACTATTATCTTTGTGGTCTGAAGCAATACTACAAGGGGAAAGAGCAGAAGGTAGAGAGAAGAGAAGAGATCATGGGGTAGGAATCTTGAAAACATGGCCATGAGGGCTGGCCAGTTGGAGTAAGAGCAGCCTAGATGAATATGACCAATCATATTGTGGGATTATTGGCAGGGAGGTCAACATAACAGCAGAGAGGGTAGATATCTGCCCAGCTCTAGTGCTCACTAAGCCTTTTTATTAATATGAAAATTTTAGGTCTCTCATGTAGGAATTGAATGATCAAAGGAGTTGTAGAAACCTCCAGCTGAGGAGCCCCGGGGACTACTGTCACGGAAAACCACTTGAGTAGTGGCTCTGAGGCTCTTGACACCTCATAAACTGCCACATAGCAGTCTGTGGATTAGAGGGGGAAATCAGTGGTGCTGGTCAGCCTAATACACATCCTCACCCATGGGATTTGCTGTTCCCAAAGTTCTGTTGGCCGCCACCATCGCCCCCCCCCCCCCCCACATCCAAACCCACTGGCAAGTTCCTTGAGTCAGCCCTCACTTACCATCCTACTCACAATCCACAGTTCTGTTTTAGGAGGTTTGGTGGCAGCTCTGGCCACAACCACTACACAGGAAGTTAGGATGCAGGCAAGGACTCCTGTGAAGCTCATAGCTGGTGGTGGCATCCTGAAGCACCAGATGTGGGCATGCTCCCCATCCTGAAAGGCTCCAGGACAAGTGGGAGTGCTGCTCTTTGTAAGTCTGTGGGAGGAGAGCAAAACATTACTGGGGTGAGAAATGGGGGGTGAGCAATGGGGAAACCATGTGGTCTCACACCTGTACCTGAACCCCAAGCCACCCCACCTGCTCTGGTCCCTATCTCCAATGCTGCTACAGAGTTTCCAGCACTCAAGTGGATTCTCCCTAAGTTTTATTTTGTGCTTTGACTCCAAACTCTGGTAAAAGTAAGGCAAATTTCATTATGTTTTAGGTCCATTTTATACTTAACCACTCTCAGTATTTTTTCTAGGATGCTTTTGCAGTCCTTAAGCAGGCCTTGAGAGACTACCAGAAGAATGTTTCATTGTATTCTTTTCCCAGTCCACAGGAGTAGCTTTCCTGCCAAGAATAAACAAGTCCTAACTCTGCAGACACCTACACAACTAGGTAGGAATCTATTACTGAACTGTGCTTTCAGCTTCACTAAAATTATGTCAAAGAACAGGAACAAGTGTAGAGCGAAGGGGTGGGGGAGACACCTGTTCTCTCAGAAGCCAGAATCCCCAGCAAGCTGCCTCAGGCACAGCTAGGGAAGATGGAGCAGGCTGCAGTCTATTGGCACCAGCGTTCCATTCCTGTGCACAGCCAGTCAACAGTTCCTCACACATAAACACAAACAACCCCCCACCCAGAGAAAAAAGAAAAAATATCATCTTAACAAGGAATGAACACTAATCTCAATATGAGCAGAAGAGTCCAGAGTAGGTATAACTGCTGGGACCTCCAGAGATGACACAGACCAAGGGTAAATCTGAGGAGAGAGAGAGGCCCTAAGAGCTCCCTGGCTAAGGTCACATTGACATTGGCAACCTCATTGCCAGGCTGGAAAGCAGCAGGGCACAAAGACTGGGAAGGACCGGTCCTTGCAGGTTTCAGCATGTGCACCAGGCTCTCCTTCCTACCCTTCCTGACTGAGGTAGGAAAGTTCCCAGGCCTGCCAAGATTGTTCTTAGCTCCCTTTCACTTTTTGGCTGAGGTCAAAGTCCCTGGACCCTGTGATCAGCACCCAAGGCAAAGTTGTCCCAGGGCGATCCTTCAGGAACTGAGGTAGCTGAAGTCAATAATAGGTCTCAGCCCCTGTTCTGAGTCCACTTGGTTTCTCAGTCATTATCCTGTGAGTCAGGGGAAGATCAGAGAATGGTCTAAGGTGGTGCTAAGCTGCCAGAGCCACTCTAGCTCTGAACTCTCTGAGAACTCTCTAAAGTTACTCCCTCCACCCCGCGCCCCAATTTTTGGTTTCACTGGCCTCAAGAGAGCATTCAGCCCAGGAGTGGGGATCGGCCAGGCACAGGTGGGGAGGAGGCCCTCTTGTTTGCTTTTTAGCCCTAAGCAGGCTAAACTACTAGCTAGACAAAAGGGGCTTCTTAATGGTTTGGGGTGATAGAGATCGGCCCAGAGCCACAAGGGTATAAAAAACAATCAATTCTGAGACTGCATACCTCAAATCCAATGCAATCTATTCTTTTGGGGGAAGGGTTTTAGAAAATTTTAGATTACTTTAATCCCTGCCAGGACTAAATTCAAGTCATCAGACTTGGTGACAAGTGCCTAATTTACCAGCTGAACCATCTTGTCAGCTCCTCCAACAGTTTTGAAATTTAACAATAATACAGAAATGATAAAAAAAAATTCAATTTTTCCTCCCAACTCCTGCTCCCACAATGATGACTTTGAAACTAATCATTTATTAATAGATTCCTAGGCTGTAAGCTTTAGTTCATTTCCTTACTAACTCATACCTTATGTAACCCAATCAAACTATTCTCTCTACCACACAGTTACTTACCAGTTCTCAGCCTCGTGTGTCCAAGCCTGGTGCTAACCTTCTTTATTCTATCCTGAGTTCAACCACCTGCTGGCTTATGTACATCTCCTCAAGCTCTGCTCAGATCTCATGCTTTGGGCCTCCACAGTGTTCCCTGGCGAATCTCCCTTTATCCTGAACATCTACCTGCTGGTTAGTTACCACTCCTTCTGTCCCTGACTGCTTCTTCCTTACTGTCTTCCTTCAGCATCTCTCCCAGTGTGTCTTTCGAATCTCTCTTTATTCTCTCACTATTTCCCAGAATCCTCTCTTCTCCTGCCTGTGCCCCACCTCCAATTTCCTACCTCAGCTCATTGGCCATAGGCTTTTTTATTGTCAGGTGATGCTTATAAGAGATTATCTCTCTCTCTCTCTCTCTCTCTCTCTCTCTCTCTCTCTCTCTCTCTCTCTTTTTAAAATATTTTTATTTTCTACATTCTTTGTTTACATTCCAAATGATTTCCCCTTTCCCGGATCCCCCCTCCCCATATGTCCCATAAACCTTCTTCTCTCTATCCATTCTCCAATCACCTCCCTCCTTTTTCTCTGTTCTTATATTCCCCTCCAATGCTAGATCAATCCTTTCCAGGATCAGGACCCTCCCCATACTTCTTCATGGGAGTCATTTGTCATGTGATTTGTGCCTTGGGTATTCAGGGCTTCTGGGCTAACCTTACTTGGAACTTAAATAAAAATGAAAAAAACTAAAGAAATTATTCAAGAAACATGGATTCCTTGTGCAGTTTAATCAAAGGCACAAGCTATGAAATATAGTCTACACTACTTGTGAGGCCTATATTGTGCTATAATTTCATTCTAATCCCTGTGGATTTTGAAAACAATAATTATTAAATGCACATTTGTGTTCCAGCTACAGAAGTCACACATGGATTTGGAGGTTCCCTAGTGGGGAAAGGCCAAGAAAACCTGCAGTGTAAAAGATAAATCACAAAATGGCCTGCATGAGATTTTTAGTTTTCTCATTAAGCAGCAGCAAACTCTGCTTCTGAGCAAGACACTGACTTTGCTTATTGCAAGCAAAGCTTAGTTAGGTGAAAGCAGAGATTGAGAGCAAAATCATCTGAATATGAGAAAGAAATCAGAAGCCTGTAGAGCAGTTCATAGTCTAGATGTCAGCAGTGTGATGAACAGTGAAGAGGGGAGGCAGCTAGGTAAAAAGATGACTTAGTGCCATCCTTACCTCAGCAGATGAGCACATCTGTGGAACATGGTGTGCAGTTACTGATCTAGCAAATGTGTTTTCACCACCTTATCTCCATTAACATCACCAGAAACAATTGGCTTTATTTGGCATTGACAGTTATTGACTGTAAAGGCATATACCTTTACAGTTTGTCTTGAGGATATATTATGTTTACATCCCTGTGTCATAACTAAGGCAGAAGGGATCCCTATCATCTGTGTCTTCCAATAAAGAAGATATTAATGAAATATAGTGCACATTATGTAGAAATTACCTACAGGGCACAAGGTGTCTATTGATTTGGACTCATTGGTAACACATAAGTGCATCAGAGGACTGAAAATAAATCCAACTATAATTTAGTAGTCTTCTAATTCAGTAAAATGCTTAGAAATCTAGTGGTGTAGCACATTCAGAGACATTAATTCCCTGGTGAAAGATAAGTCATTGCACTGGGCCACTCCCACCACAAAGAAAGAAGCACAACATTTAGTGTGCCTGTCAGGACTCTGGAGACAGCACACATCTCACTTGGATTTGTTATCCCAGCCAGTATACCAAGTAGCCCCGAACGCTGCTAGCATTCTGTTGAGGGCTTAAAACAGGAAAAGGTTCTGAAAAGAACCAGGGTGCTGTGCAGGATGCTCTACCAGTTTCACGGTCAGATAAGAGTGTTGTTTGGAGCCTTTGGCAGGCCCTTATTGTGAACCATAGTTTTGAAATTTGGACCAATGAATGTTCTACTGTCATCACCTCAATCCCACCATTTCCCCTTTTAAAGGCAGGTCTTGGCCTGCTATTCCATGTTAGTGGAAATTGAGCATGTTGAGCCAGGGGAATGTTAGGGAGCCCCAAGAAAACACACGTATGATCCAATCAGATGCAACTCAAAGCACGGTTTTAATAACTCTGCTCAGTTATAACTCAGGCCCTCTTTCCCAATGCATCACCATTGTGCATGTTGGTTTTGATGATGGGTTGTCCCCAATGTCTATAGGGGCAAGGCTTTATGTTAAGCATCAAGCAGAGAATACATGTGCAAGCATCTAATTGGAAAGCTACTGTGACTTTTAAAATAATTGCCTGGTGCTGGAGGTCACATCATAAATTTGACTTCTGCTTCCATCTAAATAGATGGCCATTAGGCAATGGATGAGCCTGTAACCTGGGGATGCATGTTTGTTGTGGGGAATACCCTGAGACACTGGTCTTGCTGAAGGTGTAATCTGGAAACTCTGGTCTTGTTGGTGATTAACCTAGAGACTGGATTTAGGCTCAGGCTTTTTTGGGGTCAACTTGAAAATTAGTGCTAGGTATCAGGCTGTGAATTTTCTTCAATTCAAAGTTATGTGTGGTTCTCTAAAATGGAGTCTGACATGAAACATTTTGGCATTTTAGTGAGGAATGGCAAAGGAGATGCTTTAGCTTCGGTAGGCCAAGATCTGGGACCTACTCACATAAACTCAGGTGACAATAGTTCCCTGTTATGTGTAATTTTACAGCACCAGTCTAGAGACACACAGGTCTCCTGTCGCTCCTTTTGACTGTCTGATTCACTGTCAGTCTCAGGAATCGGATTTTTTTCTAGGAAATTTCACAAAAAGAGATCACTGAAAGAAATACTTTTAAAGATAAAGATATTTATAAATTAGCATATTTTGTGTGTATAAAAATTCTAACATGTATATGTCATATCTTAAAGAACAGATAAATTTTTCTTGTATGAGTGAGGATTATGTCCAATATGAATAATATCTCCTGATCTAGCAGTTGTAAACTCTTTAAAATTAAATTAGAAAAAAAAATTACTACCTTAAGGGATTCAGACTGTGTTAAGTACTAGAATTTGGATAGCAATCAATGAAGTAACCTTTGGACCAGAATTGTATGTTACATATATCATGTCCTTAAAGGTCCTTAAATTTTTAGTGTAACCTTATGTTATCTATTGCAAAGAAAGACTCAGACCCATATTATTATTTTATATTTCTTTTACCTATGTGGATTTATTGATTAAATATATTTTCATCTTTTCATGTAAATTTTGAAGTTTAATGTCATAAGGAACAAAATGAAATAGCGCCACATTAGGAGGTTTAACTTACTTGTAATCCATTTGATATTATGTACATTATATTAAATACAAACCATGATCTCATGTTTATAATCTATACATAAGTAATAAAAGGGCATATTTTAGTAAGCCATGTATTTGTGTTTATTGCTTGTTGGAATTCAATTTCCATAAAATTTCACATGAAGTCCTTTAGCAAACATATTATTAGGGCAGAAAGTAAACCAGACATGTGTGGAGCAGAAGAGTCCTGAAGGGCATTTTATCTGAGAGGAAAATTAGCTGCAGAAATAGCTGCCAGTGACATCCAGCACAGGGCAGCACAAATGTTCACTGCTGACACCAGTCTGTCTGTCTGTAGGCAAATAATTCTTTGATTATCAGTTGGGTTCTGTGAATATCAAAGTTTCTACTTCCTTTGTTAGTATCCAACTGAAAGTCTAAAACAACCTAGAGCTGGAAAAAGTATCCAACATTATGACATTAAAGTCTGATGACTTGAATTTAATCCTGGCAGGGATTAAGGTAATCTAAAATTTTCTAAAACCCTTCCCCCAAAAGAATAGATTGCATTGGATTTGAGGTATGCAGTCTCAGAATTGATTGTTTTTGATACCCTTGTGGCTCTGGGCAGATCTCTATCACCCCAAACCATTAAGAAGAGGGAGATGCAGAGCTGGGGCGGGGTGGGGCGGGGCGGGCTGGGCAGTGGCCACCTGACTTCCATGGAAGTGATATTCCTTTAGATGTATGTGACATTGATGCTGGAGTTCCCATTGCTGTTCCCTTAATCCTGCCCTTCCAGGAGAGGGAAGAGGTTCTCATCCTCAGGCAGCCAGCAATTGATCTCAGTCTTGCTGCAGACACAACCTGCAGGGCAAGACAGCAGGGAGCCCACACAGTCCAGGCAGACTCTTCCAAGCTAGAAAATCCTCCAGAAACTACACTTGGATGGCGAAGAGAGACATCCACCTCTGATCTCTAGTTCTAAAAAAGAGGAGGAGGAGGAGGAGGAGCAGGAGGAGGAGGAGGAGGAGGAGGAGGAGGAGGAGGAGGAGGAGAGAGAGAGAGAGAGAGAGAGAGAGAGAGAGAGAGAGAGAGAGAGAGAGAGGTGGGGTGGGGGGGAGTGGGGAGTGGGGAGTGGGGAGTGGGGAGAACAGGGTGGGGGTAAGGAAACAAAGACAGCGAGGGAGGGGGAAGGGGAACAGGGGCCTCTCTTTGAAATGCCTAATGATCAGATGCAAAATCCTTGAGGACAGGAAACCATCCCGGCCTCCTCAACCGCCGCCCCGCTGTGTAGTGGCCAGGTTGTAGCTCACTGGCTTGCTGGGTCCAGGAGCTCTGAAAAGGAGGCGAGCCCTCCTACTCCGACTCCGAGGCTTTGCAGGGTTGCAGCAACAGACGGTGGGAAGGCAAAAATAATAATAATAAAAAGAAAAAAGATGGTGCTAAAGTCACCAAGTCCCACCTCGTGGGCAAAATTAAACTGGAAACACCTGCAACACACAGTCACACACACTCCTGTACACAGGCGCGGAGCTGGAGGAAGAAGATAAGGAAGATGCAATCAGAGCTGCAGCAGCCGCCATGAATGGCTAGCTAAGCGCCTGCAGAAATGTACAAGTGCTCCAAGCCTTAGGAAACAGGCAGATTATTGGAGTGTCTTCCTTGGCTCCCTCCCTCCCACCTCCCCTCCCTCCTCCCCTCCCTCCTCCCTTTCCTCCTCGCGGCCTCCTCCCTCCCACTTCCCCTCCCTCCCGCCCCCCCCCCCCCCCCCCCGCACGGGCTGGGAGTGGCAGGAGAGCAGAATCTCACCCACCCTCCCCTCTCCTCACCCCTCTCTCTCCGCCAGTCCTCTCCCTCCCGCTTCCCCACCCACCCACCCACTTGCCAGCTCTAGGCTTTCGCTGTTCTGCACCCACAGCCGCTGCCCCGCCCGCGCGCTGCCTTTGAGGGGAAAACCAGAAGGAAAGGAAAAGTTGCAGTTGGGATTCCGAGGGCAAGCTGGCTGAGCGACGCGAATGGCGCTCTTCCTTCCACTTCCTGGCCTGGTGCTGCTGGTTTTGCTGCAAACTCCTCCACCGGAGGAAGCGAAATGAGTGTGGCTGAGGTGACTGGGGTGCTCCCCAGCCTGGGTGAGGGGCTCCGGCTCACGGACAGTGACGGGGAACAGGAGCACACAGGAACCCCAGCGAGGCAGCCAGGGACACAGGCTGCAGACCTGCAGACCTAGATCTGAATGACACTCATCTAGGTAATCAAGAGTCCTGGAGCAGAACTCAGCTTGGGTATCCAACAATATCTGTTACTTGACTTTTGTTCAAAATTGCCAAGGGTAATTGAAGTGTCATTAAGTTGGTTTTAGTACCCCATACCTGTACTAGTAGGTTTTGTTGTCTACTTAATGGAATTAAGAGACATTTAGGATTGATTAAAACACACACACACACACACACACACACACACACACACACACACGGTGATGAACTTGCATTGAAAGACTGAAGAAGTCTGTGTCTGATGTCATGAAAAGATTCCAACCCAGTGACTTTCACAGTTGGTGTCATGGAGGAAGGAGGAGAAATCATGATGGGAAAAACATCACAAAACATGTGTGTGCACATGTATGTGTCTCTGAGCCTATGTCTGTGCCCCCATGGGTGTGTCTGTGTGACTATGTCTGTGCTTCCCTGGAGCACTGATGCATAGGAATGACTTGTCATTATTAGAAGTGGTACCTTCTAAAGGACAACCAAATGAAAGGAAGAAAGAAGCAGAAGTTCATCCATGATGTTTCTCCCTCCTTCCTGCATGAGACAAAGTCTGGGTTGGAATCTTCTGATGACATCAGACACCGACTTCTTCAGCCTTTCAACGTAAGTTCCTCACCATGCCTTTCCCTGGAGTTTCCAGGATTTTAAACCCAGACTGAGAGTAGTGAGTTATGGAGATTCCGGCCTCTCTCTCCTGCATAGCTGGCTACTGTCAATCTACCCAGGCCTTAGTGTGTAAACACCCAAACAAATTCTATTCATATATATATATATATATATATATACAGAATGCAAAATTTGGACCTTGGACATTACGACTCACCTTTCTTCTCTTCCCGTCCTGCCCCTCCACCCCCGGCTTCTCATTCTGAGGCAGGATCTCACTTCGTAGTGATGTATTTTCTGTAAGCAACTGTACAGATCAAGCTATCCTTACACTCATGGCATTCTTCTTGCTTCATGATCACAAGTTCTAGGATCCCAGGTGTGCTTCATCACACTTGGCTTATAGTTCACATCTTTTGCCTTGATTGTGACCACACTGATTCAGTCCTATGCAACACTGCATTGCCCAGAACAGAATGGGTCTGAACAATAACCAGATTCTTTAAATGCTAAAACTTGTGATGTCCTACCAAAATCCTAATGCTAATGTCCAACAGCATTTAAGAGTGGGCAATGTGAACATTATTTGTTATATTATTATGATTTTTAAGTTTTGAATATGGATTTATAAACTATAATTTGCTGGAGACTATTCTAAAAATATATCATACTTTGTTATTCATATTTTTATATTTGTTTGATATGGAATGTGTCATAATTACTCAGTGTAATTAGGACTATATCAAAATGTCATTATTTAATATTTTAATTGACACCCTAGACTTACTTAGAGGCTTATTTATCACATAGTATTGAATATTGAATTCTCTATTGAATATTTTGAATAAATCCATTTTGGTTTTCCCCTAATGACAAGAATCACATCACATACTGCTAATATATTTTAGTTATCATTAGGTCTATTTTCTCAACAATTGTAGAAATACTCCTAGAACTTCCAAAACTACTGAAAAACATTTTTTTCTAGTTGATTTAAACAGGATCTTACAAAGCCAAAGCTGGCTTCAAGCTGGCTGTATTGTTGACATCATTCTTGAATCCCTGCTCCAGCCGCCTCTCCCTTGTATGTGCTACAATTCCAGGAGTGATCGAGAAATTCCAGCTTTGTCACTTTAAAACTTAGCCTTCTCACAGACCCAGTTTCAAGGTTAATACAAGGGACATTTTGTCACACATTAGAAAGATGAGGAAAAGGATGAATGGGCTTAAGAGAGGAAGAGGAACGGGACAGAAGCAGGATAAAGGGACAGGAGCTGACACTTTAAAATTGTGAATTGTAAGAATCTAACTCAGAAGCAAGCTGACTTACTTTCATGAGTCAGTTATATTTTTCCTCTTAGAATTATTTCTGTCTAGAAATATTAAGTAACAATTTATATATCTTTATGTGTACATAAATGCTGCTTATCCTCTAATATTGCAAAGTAGCAGGATAGAAACCTGGCCTCTGCTTAAGAACTTTAATAAAGGCAATCCAGGCAAACGATCGGCAACCTGAGCCTTCTCTATCAAACCACAATTTGCTGGAGACTACTCTAAATAAAAAGCAAAGATGATTCTCCATTTCCTTCAGAGCCATGTGGAGTATTCGCTGACCTTTAGTCTACTGCTGATGGTATCTTCAGGATCCTCTTCTTGTCAAGACCTTGTTCTACAAGAACACAAAAGCGTTAGTCCAAAATGATAATGGATTCTGGCCTGCAACTCATTGCATGTGCAATTATTGCTGTGCTGCTGACTCCTTAGCTACTCAAGAAATTTCTAAGCCTGTACTGTAGGCTGAAAAATCTCCCTATCTAGTCACTTACCCAATTTTTTTCCTTTCTCAAGTTAAAATATAGATGTGGTATCTTTCTTCTGTTGTAATCTCCTGAAAACATTGTGTACAAAATGTCTGCCAATGTATTTTTTTCTTCACAAATATTAGTATCTGTTTCCCAGAAGATCCAATAAACACAGAACCTCTACCCTATTCTAGCCAGTGATGACTTATTTAGAAAAGGCATTGCATATCTATAATCTTAAACTCTCCAACTAGAGGTGCGCGTGGATATGCATACTTGTGTGCATCTAAATTTCTGAATTTTATGTGAATATAAATGTGTTATATTTCTGTTGTTTCCTGTACTTATTTACATTTGTACCTAGATCAGAATCATGTTCTGCTTCTCTTACACTGTTTAAATATACCACATATTCTTAACATGTGTCCTATATAATAGAATAAATACTGTTTCAGTACAACACCCTTGTTGTATATAACTTCGAAATAAAATCCTCTAACTGAGAAGCTGTTGTGTCTAACACATGAAAGCATATTATGTAGTTAATTAAAAGTTCTAAATCTGGAGCTGAAGCTCTGTGGTAGAGGGCCTTCCAGGCATATGCAGGGGCATGAGTTCAATTCCGATGTCAAGAGAAGTCCTTGTCCTTGTTTGGAGTGTTTGTGGCTTTTATGTTGTCTCCCATGTGTGGGCTTTTCTTTGCATCTTTGTCCTTGACATTTCTTTTAGAAACATTTTCTAGGAGAACACAGAATGCTCTGTGCGCCAGTGAGTAGCACGGTTAGTATTCTGAACCACCACAAACTTTATTTTCTGTCCCATTTGAAGACTTCTTTTAATGGAATCAGATCATGAACTTCACTTTGAATGAAGATTTGCTCAAAACTCTGCAGCATCTTTGACAAGAGGGGAGACTGCTGCTTTGCAGCTTTTATTATAACTCCTTTTCTTGTCAAAATGTCCTTTAATAAGACTGTTTTTAATCTCTTTAAATTAATGAATCTTGTTAAATTAAGGAAATCATTTTGATAGTGGGTGACAGTTTTTTTTTTTTTAAACAGAAGGGAAAAGATCATTTCCAAGCTGCATTATCATCTCTGTCCCAGAAAAGTATCCACCTCTGCCAGTGTTGGTTCTCTGGTATGTGACCACAGAGAAATTTAGGCAGAGCAGATAGAAAAATAACTTAGACATATCACAAATAAAGCATCTCAGGGACAAAGTTTTGAAATAGTTAGCTTGTTATACCCTTCAGCCTATCTTGTTTCTAGGCCTAGAACTTTTATTACTGGATTGATACAATGGACCGATTTTATTTCTTAAACTATAACTGTTAGAAAAGCCTCAAAATGACTGTCATTTTTTTTATTCTAATAACTTATTTGAATACTCATGATACTACACTTTAATTTATGACTTTTGTAACCTTTCAATATTTTAATTTGTCTGGAATGTATTATTTGACCATAAGAATGTCATTTATTTGGGCCATTATTTCATAGGATTCAAAAACTACATGAAGGAGAATGACTCAAATTTCAGGTATTTGATCTCTCACATTTAAATATAATCACTTTCACAGAGAGATCTCAATTTTTTAGTGGATTTCTGTCTTCTGAGTGGACTGCCCTCAATTACTCTAAACTTTCTCTCCCAGTTGTCTCCATTACTATTATAATATAAATATTAAAAATAGCATAAATAAAACAGTATGTGTTATAAAGTAATACTAGATCATGAGACCTTGCATAATGTAGGTATTAGATCCAGCATCTACACAAATAAGAGATGGGGAGAAGAGTTGTTAGAGAACTCAGGGAAAGGTAGAAGAAGCAAAAATATCCAAGGAAGGAAGATACAAACAGTTCTGCATGTCCATGTTAGGAAGAAACAGCCTTTAGTTTTCAGTCTAGGTACATCTTTCTTCCTCTGAAACCTCATTAAGTCACAATGAGAAAGGAATGAGATGTTCTATAATCCAAAGAAAACTGTTATTACTATTGTGTCTCTTTTTGTATATGTTTGTGTCTGTGTGTATATATGTGTGTGCACATATGTGTGTGCATATATGTATGAGAGTATAATGTACACATTATATATATGAGCATGTATGTATGAGAGTATAATGTACACATTATATATATGTGTGTGGGTGTGTGTATGTGTGTGTATGTGCTAGCCTGAATGTGAATATATTGTGTGTATGTAATTGAATCTCTGTACATTTACATGTGTGCGTTTTTGTGTCTATGTTCTGTTTGTTGAGTAGACAAAGACTTCTATTAAACCTCAATACTTAATTTCAGAATGAGATAAGCAGATATTTACTATTTCTCTATATTTGTTATTAGATTTGTTCTTTGACATTTTCATACCTGTCTGCAAGTCTGCTATGCATTTGATTTCAGTCACTACCACTCTCCCTTCTCTGACTTCTACCCCTCATAGGCCCTATTCCAGCCTATATGACCTCTTTACATATTCATGTTTATCTGTTTCTTTTCTCCATTGATAACCAAAAAGTTTAATCAGGACCATCTGTATAACAATTGCTTTAGAATTCTACACAGGAGCCTGGAGAGCTTATTCAGTTGATAACAGTAAAACACAGAATCTGCCAATGGCCACCAGTTGGTTGGAAATATGAAGAAGCAATACTTTTTGTCCTTTACAAGGTTGTGGTTGCCTATTGAGAGCTCCCATTTGTGCAAGTGTAGTTGTGCAATATTCATAATTATAATGGATGTATCTGGACCAAAATGTGGTGTTCCAAACCCTCATTATTTTCTAGATCTTATATTCTTTATGTTCCATCTTCAACAATGTTCTTTGAGTCTTAGAGAGAAATGTTGCATAATCATAGGATATTAAACAAAATTGCCAACTCCCACTGTGGGATACTTCCTTTCTTGTTGTTGGCCAGTGAAACTTCTCCTCACACTCTAAACAGAAAACCAAAAGTATGTGTCAACTTTCCTTGTTTCCCCAAAATATTACATGATAAGAATTTACATAATCTTAAGAAGATAATAGAGATGTATATACTAACACTGCATATTCTAACACCTCACAGAATAGAAAAGTAGAGCAATGCCTTATATGATAGTTAGTAATAAGACCATCATAGAAGATTATTTCCTAGCATCTTAAGTACATGCCTAGGACTGTAGGTCTTAAAAATATAATTATTTACTATATGAGCTATTTCATCATCATGGGTACACTAGAAAATCTGGTCTGACATGACCTTGGTAGGGACAGAATGATATGGTTCCTGAGGACATGGTCCCTCCTCACCCTCCTGGGACAAGCCAGCAGACATAGACTTCCCAATGTGTCAGTAACTGCTGTGGGGATAAAGTATGTTTGTATAATTATATGCATATTTTATGTTCCTCCATTGAGGAAAGTGTTATGTTTTATAAAGTAAGAAAGAGGCCAGGATATGCTTTGGCATAGCAAGGTATGCCCATGCTGAGGCACTCCTCCCTGAGGTGCTAGTCATAGAACAGGTTTAGTATAGAATAGTTTATTTATGACATGGGAAAGGGAGTTGGGAAGGGAGTGGGGAGAAAGAGAGAGAGAGAGAGAGAGAGAGAGAGAGAGAGAGAGAGAGAGAGAGAGAGAGAGAGAGAGAGAGGAGAGAGAGAGAGAGAGAGAGAGAGAGAGGTGGGGGAGACCAAGAACATGGTAGGGATGGGGAGAGGGGAGAGCAGAAGAAAGGGTAAAGATGGGGAAAGACAGAGAGAAGGAGAGAAACAGCCCCTTTTATAAAAAGCCAGGTATACCTGGCTATTTCCAGGTAACTGTGGAGCAGAGCCTAGAAGAAATGATAGCAGAATGTTCTCCCTGTTAACATTAGTAACTCCATGGTAATCAGAGATAGCACGTATGTAAGAGGCAAAGGTGTGGCTAATGTTTCTGGAAAAAAATGGTAAACCCTGGGACTTTAGGACAGCCCTCAAGGCTGTAGAAAAAAAAAAACTCTAAAAACCTGAGTTCAAAAATATATCATTTCTCAACTATACCAAAAATAGGGATGCAATATCAATTATATGAGGGACTTTGTGGATCTAAAGGAATAGAAGCAGCTGCATTAATAAGGCAGCTTGTCAGAAAGATATAGGCAGATACAAAGGCAGGCAGATTCCTCAGTTCAAGATTAGCCTGGGACATAGTAAATCCCAGCCCAAGTGTGGGAGAAATGGTGATTTCAAGACTGGGTCCTACCCAGCTAGTTTATCTATGTTAGCACAGTCAGGCATATTTCTAACTTATTTTGCAAAGTTAAAAGAAAATGTGTGTATGCTGTCTCCCAAGAATTAAAGAAAGAAGTCACAGGATGCTAATTCATAGGATAATTAAATGGAAATCTGAAGTAAATGACTGGATTGATAGGTAAAATAAAAAGTCCAGTTTAATGTCTACAAGAGGTGAGCTACCCAGAGAACATTTTTCTAATAGCAAGAGAGAACTATTCAAAGAACTGTCTTCAGCAGAAAAGAGAGAAGGAGAGAGAGAGAGAGAGAGAGAGAGAGAGAGAGAGAGAGAGAGAGAGAGAGAGAGAGAGAGAGAACTGTCTGAAGATCTCCAGAATAAAGCAGATTACAAAGAAGAGTTCACATGGAGGGACCCATGGCTCCAGTCAAATATGCAGCAGAAGATAGATTTGATGGGCATCAATGGGAAAAGAAGCTCAATGCCCCAAGTGTAGGGAATGTGAGGGCTCAGAGGTGGGGAATGGGAGGATGGGTGGGTGGGGGAACACCCTCATAAAAACAGGAGGAAGCAGGAGAGATGTCATAGGAAATTTCATGGTGAGGGCGAACCAGGAAAGGGGTTAACATTTGAAATGTAAATAAAGAAAATATCCAATAAAAAATAAAGGAAAGAAAGGCAGCTGGAGAGATGTCTGAATGTCTGAGCAGAGACAATATCAATCCAGAATTTGACTTCAAGTCATTTGTTTTCCCTGTTCCCAGATATCCCTTCCTCAGAACCCCTCTCCAAGCTGAGGGTGGACAATGGCTACAAAAAAAATGTATTGAAAGAATGAAGCCAACAAAATTGGACTTGGATTTGTAGCATAACTTTTTCCACCTTCCTAGATCCATGAGAAATATTGATCAGTTGACTCTGGTTTATGTTTTGCAGCACTGTGATAAAAAGGCCAGAAATTAAATCTCTGGAAATTGACTGAGGCATAAATTTAACACAAACTATCATGGATGAGTGGGTCTTTGGAAATAAGAAAATGTCTTTACTTAAAAATTCAGAAAAAAAAAAATAAATGGCTCAGTGGTTAAGAACACTGACTTCCCTTCTAGAGGTCCTGAGTTCAATTTTCAGCAACCACATGGTAGCTCCTAGCTATTTGTAATAGAATTTGATGCCCTCTTCTGGTTTATACTCACATATATAAAAGAAATAAATATGTTGTGCAATATTTGCACATGCCTTTTAACCAAGCACTTGGGAGGTAGAGGCAGGCAGATTTCTGAGTTCAAGATGAGTCTGGTCTACAGAGTGAGTTCCAGGACAGCCATGGCTACACAGAGAAACCCTGTCTTGAAAAAACAAAAAAAAAATCAGTATGTGCATATTGTATATATGTGTGCATGTTCACATGTATGCACCATTAAATATGTTGTTATATAAATATGCATGTGGTGTCTGGAGGACGACCTCACATATGACAAACATTGTCCACCTCCTTGAGACAAGATCTCTCCATTAAGCTCCACATTTAGACAAGACTAGCTCCTGTCTCCAATGTACTACTGTTCATAACAGAAACCCACATCATAACCTTTGACATTTTCAAACAGGCACTGGAGATAAAATTTAGGTACCTGTGCATGTACAAGCAAGCATCTTATCAAAGGACTCTTCAGAGAGTAATTGTCACTGACAAATGGGGTCAATAAACACTTAAATAGAACTGTAGGAAGAAGTCAGTTGTATATTTCCTTCAAATATATTCTTTAGTATATGAGGAAGTATTTTGATGCATTTCCACAAAAGGTAAAGTCAAGTTTAATCAGGAGACAAACACACTGTCAAATATTGAACAACAGGATATCAATGTATATGTGTGTGTGTGTGTATAAAATGTTGATATATATCAGCATTAATCTTAATCCATTAATTTTATACTCATAAGAGAAATGGAATAATTAACGGAAGCTTTGGGATATATTTTATTATTCATAAGAATTTCACATCACATACACTTTCCCAAAAGATTTTCAACATGAAAATTGCAGCATCCTAAGTGCAGCAATTTTATTTGTGGACAAAAGAAAATAAAAGGTGAATCTTTTATCTGCCCTTGGAGTTTCCCCAGCATAAATTCATGCATTTTCGTGCTTTATCCCCAGGTGATAAATTATCAGGGGGCTGCTGAAAATCCCAGGGCTTTTAAATAATATATTCATGAGACTGCCAGTAAAAAAAAAAAAATAACTCAAAAGTTTGGGAGAAAGAAGAGCATGGAAGAATGTGTGAGATGTGAACTGGAGGAGTCATTGTCTTTAACATTCAATGTCAATCAAGAGCTCTCCATCTATCAGACTTGGGCCTTCGGTGATGTTGGCTTCGGTGTGTAGAAAGGGCGCCAACTAAGTCTTCTTCATCCCTTCTCATCATGGGCTACTCCAAATAGGCAGATTGAACAACCTTATGTATGCTAGTAAACTTGCAAGGATTAAAGAAAGCATCCATTAGGAATCGTCTTCTATGTTTTAAATTGTGTTATGAAATTAATACTTTCCCATACATATTTCTGTCAAAACCTTTTCTGCAAAGGTCTGTAATTTAAATCTTAACACTGAAATTAAATATCAGCTAGTTTTCTACCTTCATGTGTAGACTGAGAGCTAAGAATGTACTCTTAACGTTCAGAC
This sequence comes from Apodemus sylvaticus, assembly GCF_947179515.1. Taxonomy (NCBI): domain Eukaryota; kingdom Metazoa; phylum Chordata; class Mammalia; order Rodentia; family Muridae; genus Apodemus; species Apodemus sylvaticus. The sequence continues at coordinate 2,945,223 of NC_067474.1, read as the reverse complement.
TCTTTATATTTCCAAAGTAGCCAAGCATACCTACAACTTGTATTCACCCTTATTAGCACTGACTGCTTAGTTTTCATTGACAATGTTGGATATCATTGGGTTATCTGAGAAGAAATCTAAATTGAGGGATAACCCAGATTATGGGTATGCATGTGTAGGATTATCTCAACTGTTAAATGAGGTAAGAGGAACAAACCTGTGGTTGGCATAACAAACATGTGTACATGTGCTCACACACACACACATACACACAAACACACACATACACACACATACATACCCACACATACATACATATACATACACACATACACACAAACATACACATACACACATACAAACACTTGCACACGAAGATACATACACACACATAGACACATACACACATACACACACACAGAGGGGCAACTTAGTATATACACACATGTATACATATATACATTCATACATACATACACACACATATATACTACAGTCTCAGTAATCTGTAGAATTGAGGCTAAGGCAGCTAATGCAGAAAACAAACAAACATAAAAGAAATGAACAAACAAGCAAACAAAGCTATTCCATGGGCAGGTGATCCTGGAATGCTTAAGAAAGTTACGCACAAATTGAAGCAAAAGAGAAAGACACATTCTTCCATGCTTTATGTTTGATCAGAGAAGCAGAAAAAATTTAAAGAAGAATTGTATAATTTTCTTTCTAAATCATGGCCCTGTAGGTTTTCTATAGGTACATACGTGCCAGACAATATGTAAAATATAAAAATTATGCTAAAGCTATTCTTTCTTTACTCTCTCTGAATCATTCATCAAGCAAAAATTATCTGCTATGGAATTAAATTCACAACATAGCATTGAAAAGGATGCATAAAGAATAGCTTGGAGCTGAAAGTGAATCACAGTTTAGAGCTACACGTGGTTTAAAATCTTCTTCTTTTCTGTTTTAGAATATGGTAGAATATAACCCTTGGTCTTAATCTTTCTGTTTCAGGAGACATATGTTTTGATTATAGCTGACCATAGTACTTTATAATAATATCAGATCAGCACACAATTAATCACCACTTAACATCAGAAAAAGATGTAGGACTGGTGAACAGGACTCATACCTAGCCAAGATACTACAAGGTTTATACAGTCTTTAGAATAACCTGGTTCTTTATTATTATTATTATTATTATTATTATTATTAATTATACCCAACCACTGTTTCCACCTCTCCTCACAGTCCCTCCAATACCTCCTCTCCACACCCTCTAACCACTTTTCTCTGACACTAACAGGTATACCCAGAGATGACCACTAATGGTTATCATAGACAAGCCAGTGTTAAAATTTGGTGGAGCACGTCTTCTTCTTCACATTTGTAATTTTTGTTTGCATTATTTGCATAGACTACATTTTAGTGTTTAAATACACAAACACTTTAAAGGATTTGTGCACTGGGTTCCATCTGTGGGGGAAATGCCAGTTGTTTCCCAGGGGTTCACACATGCTAAACATAAAGGTACAGTTCTATTTATTTTTTGTTTATTTTTTATACTTGCAATTATAATATAAGTATACATACACATTTGCTCTTTTTCTCTCTCTTCTCTCCAAACCTCCCATATACTTTCTTACCCTTTTCAAAATTCATACTCATCTGGACATTAATTCTTGTTACATGCATATATGTACATGTACAGAAATATATTTTCAAACAACTTTGTCAGTTTGCATGATGTTACTAAGGAACACACCACTTTCGGCGGGCTGCCATTCCTAAGTCGGACTTATTTGGCCATGCCTCTTTGAATCGTGTCAAAGACAACATGATTTGCAGGCCCTGCTTGGATGTGCCAAGGAGGAATTTGAAAGTAGCTCTCTAAGAGCAGAAAGTAGTCTAAAATAAAAGGCAAACTTGGTAGAATATAATCATACAATCCAATTAGATACTTATAGCACCTATAAAGGAACAATGTTAGGATTAAGGAGGTGTGTGTGTGTGTGTGTGTGTGTGTACATTTGTAGCAGATAGTAAGGAAACAGATAAGTTACATAATGTACAATTCTATCCCAGAATTTTCTCCTTAAGTTTCTCATAGCACAGTTTTAGAACTGAGGCAACAATATAACTAATTTTATATACAAACAATATATAATACTAAGCAACAAAGTACTATATAATACTATAAAATATAATACTATATAAGTACTATATAATACTAAGCAACAAAGAAGTTAAATTGCTTCCAAAGGTCACTTAGAACTTATTGGCAGACTATAAGTCATGTTCAGACCTGAAGGATGCCAAGTCTATGTCACTGAAATAATAAACAGATTTTAATTAGAAAGTGCTATATGCTTAAAATTATAATTAAAATTAATTCTACTGCATAGTGTAGAGTATTCTGGATGCAAATCCTTCCAATTTCTATAACTCACTCATGATGACAAAAATTTAAACAAAAATAGTATCATTTTTCAGGGACTTAAAGCTTTCAAATCCTATCAGTTTTAAATTTATAGTGATATGTTTTATTTCTTCCACTTAATGAAAAAATAAAAGTATCCTCATAGATACGCAGATATTCATGAACAGTGAAAGGATCATGAAAAATGACAACATTAATCCAGGAAAATCATCTCATTGTGGGTAACACAGGAAACTCCATCAATTCCTCATTTTCTAGACAGACCATTCAAGTATTCAGCCAATATTTGGGTGCAAAAACTTGTGGACATTAAAATGAACTTGCTAAATATGAAATTGGTGACTAGCTCATGTCTTTTAAGTTATTACCAGCCCCAAAGTGAATGGTGAATAAACTGACTTATTGCAGAATCAGGGACAATTGATCAGTTGTCTCTAGATGTTAGTCTTTCAGGTTGGCAACATTAATTTTCCCCTGCCTACCAAGCACTGAACTGACAGACTGATTAGACAGTTACATAATTGCATTAGGATGACAAGGCAGTTTCTGGAGAGGATTCTACCCTGCCTATTTTTAGAATAATTGTGAAGAACTGCCATTACTGTCTAGTTGAGAGCTGTCTTAATTTGTCAGGAGGGACAGAGAGAAGCAAACCTGTGATAAAGTTTTCTGATTAATGGAAACTCAAAAGATGAGTAAAAATTGGGACCATGGCTTGAAAAATCCTGACCTAACAGGGGTTGTTAAACCTCTATAGTGGTTCTTATGTTTATTTGATATTTAATTTTAAGCCCAGCACATCATTTGCATTAGGCTTCATTCCTTCTTCTCAAAGTATCCCAGCTTTCTTCAGTTTTCTTTCTTTCTCATTTATTTTCTATTACAGAATGCTAAAGAGATACAACTAAGAATATAACACAAGGATTGATACATAGGTAGAACGTAAAGAGCAGGAATCCATACATGTTCATATCCATCATTATAGGATAATAATTACAAATACATAATATTTCTAAATTATTTCTTAATTTCTAATTTCCTGATTCTCAGTTGTACCAGCTTTAAAATTAGAATTATGATATCATTTAGTAAGATTATAATAACATTTTGGAATAACTAATCATTCTAAATTAAAAGTGATAAAACTTTATATTTTGTCTTTAAGCTGCAAAGAGTTACCAGTATAATTGTCTATATTTTTGAGGTGGAATGTGATAATTTGATAGATATGTTTTGTATATAACAAATCAGAGTTGCTAATATTCCATTTTTTAATCTTATTATTCAAAATTATGTATATATGTATGCAATTATACAGTATGCTTTGATCATATTAACTCTTCCACTTCCTAAAACTCTCTCAAATTTCTATCACACCTCCTTCCAAACATTATGTCTTCCATTTGTAAGTTTTAAGCATTTCCATCTTTTTGACTTCTGTTTTAAAATTTGGTTAACACTACAAATATAAAACTGAGGCTCAGTAGTGAAACTCAATATATGCAGAGAAAGAAGCAATCTATTCAAATGTTTAATGATATCATTGCCAAAGTGCATAGTGATTGAAGCATTCAAGTTCCTTTTTGCTAGTTATTAATAAAATGTGTAATAAGATATTATAAATGGCATTCCCTCCTGTACCCTCTGCAGTAGGAGTTGTGACTAATGCTGGTGAGGCATAGATAAAGGGAAACTATACTATAAGATAAACAAACAAAGCAAAACAAAACAAAAAAACAAAAAACTGCAGTGCATTGTACTTTCTCAGACAACAGAAAATAAAACCCTGTCTTTGGGAAAATGAATTTGTCACAAAGAAACACGTACTTGGTCAAGCAGGCATAGTTACAAGACTGGATCATGAAGAATCACCTTTCTACCAAGGCAAAGATGTATATGGCAGCCCCATTAGGTCTTAACACTGGTATGATCAGTGTCTTCCTCTGATTTTTACATTGCCCTAATACTTCAAATACCAAACTTCAGACCCAGATTTGTTATCAGTACGCATTTATTAAAATATACTTATGTGAAAGAGTTATAGTAGAATTATCCTACAATGGAGAGACAATACCCCTAGTAAACTCAAACCTTTGCAATATGACTCCACTACCAGGAATCAGCAAATGTTTTGCAGTTGTTGGCCTGTGAGTTCCCATAAATCCCTCCACAACTCAGGCTATTGCCATGACTGTTGGCTATTCCTCAGAAATTGACAGTAAAATCCCTATTGCTGTATGTGTCACATATCTCAGTAATAAAACATGATAAATCATGCTGGAAATGACCTGGAAGCTTCACCCCTACTGATTAGAATTCACAGTGTTGGATGTATACATCTATCTCACTCTACTGTGAGTAGGTAAATCACAATAATACCTATCCCTGAAACTGTCCTGCTCACTAATGAAATGGTACCCGAAAGTGAGAGACCTTTTTGATTGCGTTTAAGGCCTATTCTACAAAATGAAACCTATAGGTGGTATCATTAGTGGGGCCAAGAAACTGCAGCAAAATATATCATCAGCACTAGCATAATATTCTTTAAATTGGACATTAAGATTAAGGACTTATTGCTATTCTCATACAGTAGTACATTTCTCAACCTTCATCAGAGATGCTTCATCTTGCAGTAGATAGCAACTAACAGAAAGACCCACAAATGACTACTATTCATAGTAAGAGACTAAGGAACATTCAATCCTAAGTAGAGTATCTGTATCACAGCCCTTCCCATAACACTTAGAGATCATCAAAAGTGAGCTGATTACAAGGAAACAGTGTTTTCCAGACACAACAGGGAATTCTCAAAATAAACTCATCATGATCTTAATATCATCTGCAAGGCATACGCAATTTCATTGCGGATGACAGTATTAGCCTTTGCGGTGGGAACCACAGAATAGGACTTCTATTAATCCCAAAAAATATTGGCAATTGATGGCTACTGAGAAATCAAGAGCCAGTTTTCTTTAAGTCAATGATAGGTTAACCAAAACTAGCAGTATATGGGCAGCACAAACTGGGCTCAATGTTTTGATAATGTAGAGAGAACATAAAATTCAGTTGCTTGAGATTTAGGGGTTGAACTGGGAGGATTTGGGAGGTAAATGTAATTGAGTACTTAAAAAAAAACTAGGAATCTGAATTAATAAATGAAATATGAAAAAAGTATGGTAGAATACATCTCTTATTGGACAGCTATGGTAGAGGCAGAATCAAGATTTCTAAGCCAGACTGGCGTCCATAGTGAGACACTGTACCAAGAAAATGAAGACACTCTCTCTCTCTCTCTCTCTCTCTCTCTCTCTCTCTCTTGTCTCACTCTCTCTCTCTTGTCTCACTCTCTCTCTGTATATGTGTCTCTCTCTCTCTATATATATATATATAGACACATATACATCTATATCTATTATATATACACACAGATAAAAGTCTATTGTGCAATTGTGATGAAGAAAGAAAGAAGCAACAGTGAAATAAGTACAGGAGAGAAAGAAAAAATAAGAAAAGTTATGACAATTTCTTCATCCTTGAGTGTGACAAAGTCAATTCTCAAGTCACTGCTAACATAGAGGGTGATTGCCTTGTGCATATGTTGAAATATGCTCAATATCGAACACTGACGTAAAGCAAGCCTGCTACATGTTTCAGTTTCAGTTTCTTCTCCACTATGTTAACTGTCCCATTAATTTTATTTTTTACATCAAAGTTTGGCTCCCAAATCAGACAGCTGTTTCATGTTAACCGCCAGTGAGATCATTCGCATATACTCAATATATCTCTCACGGGGTTATATTCCTGCTATGAGGCTCCATTGGCAACTGGGGAGTAGAGGCAGTTTCCCAAGTGGATTCTATTTCCAGATCGAAATTTAATATAAGGATATATATTTCTGGCCAAGTATCATCTTTTAAAATACCTATATTGTTTTCAATTTTGACTCCCAAAGAGGGTCGAGAAATTGAAGGAGCATGAAACTACTAGGTGCCTGTAGCTGAATTTGTTGGCTTTACTTAAAGAAAAACCAATAAGCCACTTGGATGTTTCTGAGTTCTAAATGTGTTGAAACACTTGATTTGAGCATTTACAAAGAAGGACTAACTTTCCTGTGGCTCTTACAGTTTGATGCCTGTCATTATAACGAACAGGTAGTAGCATTCAAATAATAGCTGATGAATGAATAAAAATACATACATGAATCACATCTGTTTCTAGAGTAAGTGGGTTTGTGATATTGGGTAAAATGTATAGCTGCTATTGGAAGCTTTTAAAGAGGGAAGAAGTATAACTATCAAAACAACAATTTTTTTATTACTACCTATACCTCTAATTTTGAAATAAAAAACAATGTATGCATTTTATAGGTAGCAGGTCTGTCCTATGCCATCAGGATATAGGAAGAAAGAATAAGACTATTTATATCCTTTCCTTTTCCAAATGAGGTGCTACATTGAAAAGTCTAGCACAAGATGGGATTTCCTAACAGAACTGATTTTTTTTAAATAAATAAGTATTCTTGTATTATTTTTATTCCTTCCTGTAACAAGACCTTTCCCCTTATTATTAGAGTGTGCATTTCAGTAACATAATCAAAGGTAAATATCAAGCACCCGCCTTCTGGATAAGACTCAGAAAGTTGGAAATTACCAATCGACTCAGCTCTTTGCAGGCTTTCTCCAACTATAGCAGGTTGGGGATTGTCTTCCATGTCAGGGATTAGATTAAACTCTTCCCTGGAACAAGTTCAGGAGGAAAATGTGGGCTAAGAGAGTAAGCAGAAGGAGACAAGGGAGGTGGCATATGGACTCTGCTCCACACAGTGAGAGACAGAGAACTGAAGTTAAGACATGCTTAAGTTTTGATGAGGAGCCCACTGTCCCATGAGTCAGAAAGATGAACAGTGCAGGCAGCTACAGGACTGTGTGACAAATGCTTGGCAAAAACCCATGAGTAAATCTTTATAGGTGTATTGAAAGAAACTCCTTTCTTGTCAGAGGTTTGGGTATTAAGACAGGGTGCCCAGGGAAGGGCTAGCACAAAATAACAAATGTATAGTAAACAAGAACACAGAGACAAAACCCAGAGGTATAGTAGAGTCTCTAGAAGGATGTTTCATGAGTGATCTCTTTTTAGGCGCAGCTTCTTACATGAGGTGCCATACCTTTCCATGAAAGAGAAAATGGGAGATTCTGGAGTTTCCTTAAAACTGAGCATGCATCAGAGGTTAGAGGAAAATAATAGGAAAGAGATTAAGTTAAGATGAAACACTCATCCTGAACATTTGAAGAATGAATTAGATGCTCTAGCATCAATCTATTTGAGTAGAAAACACAGTACAGTGCATTTTCGGCTTCCAGTCTCATGGCCATTGTGGTCCTTAAAATGAAGCCAATTGCTACAAAAGGGGCAGAAACTGCACAAATCAAAAATATAAGATGTAACAGGGATATAATGTGAGTTGCAAGATAAGCAGGTAGGCAGACACTTTATCTTTGACAGACTAAATCTGGTTTGTTTTGGTTCCTCTCTTTGACTATAATCCCCTTCATTTATGTAGGAATTTAAAGTGACTGGCATTTCCAGTGTATGTCAAGCCTGTGTATTGATTAGGAAAGTGACAAACATCAGTTACTTAGGGGTTTCAGCTTAGGCACAGAAATACATTTTAAAAGAAATCAGATGACTGGACTAAAATTTCTACACACACCATAATGAGACAAAGCAGGATAATCACAAACAAATTTATATGCTGTTTAGTGGGCAAATGGGAGACAGATTATGAAAGGGAACCATCATAAGAAAAGATTAAAGGATCGTAAACAATATATCAATTTCAGGAATCATATAAGGAACTTACACAGAAAAATTAGTTATAGAGGAGGGAGTAAGTATTGTACTAAAGTTACAAATATGGCTTAATTAAACAATAAATGAGGAAAACACATGATAGACATATGCTAAGAATTTAAGAATTATTTCCTCTTTGACACATGCAAACTTTTATTTTCTTACATTGTATCTTTCTTTTTGTAATGTTATATTTTCAACATTCATTAAACATAGTTTGCATTTAATTAGTTTATACTCTATCAGATAACAATGTTATTTTCATATATATTTTATTTTCCTGATTTCCTCTCCTGCTTTACCCTCCCATGCTGCTTCAATCTCCTGTGATTAGGGAGCTCTGAGCTCCTGGTGGGTCATGGCACATACACACACACACACACACACACACACACACACACACACACCCTTTATACTTAGGTATGCCTGGACTAGTTCAATAGCTGGGAACTTCCAAATCTCTCCAAAGCTAGCATATACTCTGCAACTGTGTTCTTGAATTAATACTTGCTAAATCTGTATTTTATCGTTGCTACCATAGACCCAATTGAGGAATTGGCCCCTTGGGCCACTTTCCCTGATTCTTACAGGTCTTAAGAGGTAGGCTCTTAAGTCCTACCTTCCTGCTTTTTCTCAATGTTGATCATCCATCCTATGTCCCTCTCATTGGCAGAACCCTTCTTCCCCTCCCCTTCTTCTCCACCTCCTTCTTGACCGGGAACCCAAAAAGCCCCACCTCTTTCTCTCCTCACAGACATTGGCTTTTGGCTCTTTACTTATCAACAGAATACTAGTTGGGGACAGGGACCCTCCGCATCTGGACATATGGATTCCTGTGTGATGTTTGAAGCTGAATTAAGACAAAGCATTAGAATCAATCCCCAACACTCCTGCTTTTGCCTTTCCTCTCCTCTTAATCCCAATGTCCTTTCCACTTTCATATCACACGTATTTGATACCTCTCCATACTAGTTTCCTTCTGTGTTGCTGTGAAAATTCCTGTTTAAAACTAAGTGTAGAAGAAAGAAAAGCGATCCTTTCATCTCATAACTTCCATTTGACAAGCCAAATAAGAAGGAAATCGGGGCAGGAGTTTAAGGCAGGAACCTGGGAACCTGAAGCATTAACTAAAGAAGCGTGCTATCGGCTATTTGCTAAACTGCTATCTATGCTTCCCAACCTGGCTTTCTATATAATCCAGGAGCACCTGCTCAGGGCTGTAATTGTCACAGTAAGCAGAGCCTACAACTTCTATTGTCGATTTTGTCAGTCCAATGAGGGTATAGAGAGACTTTTTGGTGCAATGTATGGAAGCTTCACCTGTCGATAGAAGGCTGTTAGCCTATTAGCTTAGGAAAAAAAATAGAGGGTGAATTCCTGACCAGACTGAGGACTTCTGAGATAGAGATGGAGGCCTGGGAAAAGATTTGCCTAGGAACTCTGAGGAAGATAAGCCCATGAACTCTGAGAAGTAACCAGGCATATGACACTCCAAGAATAGAACAAAGGGTTCTATATCTCAGCAAATGGTTGCTATGAGGTAGTAGGGGAACAGGCCCAGGCTGATGGCCTAAGCATTTATTCATATATACATCAGTCTCAGAGTCATTATTTTGGGGATCAAAGAGGATGGTTGGAGAAATGTGGAATTATGAAGGCGTTTCTCACTTGAGTTTCTCTCTACTCTAGTTTGCATGAATTGAAGGAAACAACCAGCACACTCTTCTTTTTAGCTACCCCATTTTTCCCTCCAGTGGGCCCCTTTCTTGTAGCATTACTTATGCCTACATTCACAGAGACATAAATTTGAATACATACCATTAAGAACTGTCATTCACCACCTATAAAAAATAATGTGTAACACTTCTGTTTGAATATGGGTTTCTTCATTTAGTAAAATAAATTCCAGATTCTAGTGGTTTGAATATGCTTGGCCTAGGGAAAAACACTATTAGGAGGTATGGCCTTTGTGGAGTAGGTGTGGCCTTGTTGGAGTAAAGGTCACTGTGGGGGTGAGCTTTGATGCTCCTATCTTAGTCTCTGACCAGTGACTACCTGATGAATAGAGACTCCTTCAGAACAAGATATAGAACCCTTGCCTCTTCTAGCTCCAACTCTGCCCATATAATGCAATGCTTCCCATCAAGACGATAATGGACTGAACTTCTGAAACTACAAGCCAGCCCAAATTAAATGTTTGCCTTTATAAGAGTTGCCATGGTCTTGGGATCTCTTCACAACAATGAAACCCTATCTAAGGCACAGATCCATTCATAATCCTGAAGATTTTATAATTTTAGTTATCTTTGAGCTTTAAAAAACTTCATTGTATATTTATAGCACAACTGTATCATCTGAATTTCAATTGGTGGTGATTTATTTAGTATTTGTGTGGATTTTGTGATTGCTAGGTAAGTGTTCTGCCACTGATCCAAAGCAGTTATTTGGTAGACTTCGATGGAGATTTCTTACCATTGTAGTTTGAAAACCAGGAAACAGATATACAAATTCCCTATGGTAGCATTTGGAGTCTTTAGAAGTGGAATAGCTTCATTTTATAGCAGTCTTAATTTTAGTTTTTTGCGAAGTCTCTGTACAGATTTTCATAATGTCCGTACAAGCATACACTTTTGTCAGCTGCTAATAAGAGTTCCTCATTTATTTTCCTGCTAAAAGTCATTCTAGATGCTCAACATGGTGTTAATTTTCATGCCGTTCTTGGTTAAAGATGTTTAACACTTTCAAATATGTGTTAGACAGTTGTGCTTTTTCTGAGAACTATCTCTTTAGCTCACTAGTCTACTTACTGGAAGTTATTTATTGATGCTCATTTATTTTGATTATTTCACCTCTCAGTATATTTAGGCAATAACTGTGTGTCTGAAATCAAGCAGGGAAAAAGTTTTCTCCCACATTTCCAGCTCTCTGTTCATTCTGTAGATGATTTCCTTTGATGGGCAGAAGCCTTCTAATTTTATGTAATCCTATCATTCAATATTTGGCACTATTTTTATGTTGCAGAGATTTATTCCCTATACCTATACTTAGAAGTGTTTTTTCTGTTAATTCCTCACATTTCCAGTATACTAAATTTTAAATTCTTCTTTTTGGTAATTTAAATTGGTTGGCTTTATCAGGTAAGAGATATGGATCTAATTTCACTTTTCTGAGGGCAACCATCTAGGGTTTAGGCATCATTTACTTCATCAAATATGAGAATGCCTACTCCTACTGTTTGAAGGTATTCCTTTATTAGTATGTAATATGTAAATTTAGGGTTTTGTTGACAGAGTCCTGCTATTTTTGTAACTTAACGCATTGTGCATTTCACTTTTTATATTCAAAAAATTCTTGTCTATTTCATTGAACTGTCCAAACTTTTAGACTTTACCTAAGCTCTGTCATCTACCACATAGATTTCAGTGTTCTCTAAAGTTTAGGTAAGATTTGCTCACTTAATTTTTTTTTTTTATTATTTTATCCTTTAGTCTGTACCAATAGTCTCAAACAATTCAATCTCTGGTGTTTTTGACAATTATTTTGTGTAGGCCTATATGTGATGGAAGCTCTGCCCATATGAGTTTGGCTTTTGTTTATCCTACTACAAATCTGTCAGGATATTGTACAAAATTCCCCACAAGTGTTCTATGAGCTTTCTCTAGATGAAACTAGTCCTGTAAGTATTGTGGATGGAGGTGTCGAAAACCACCACCTTTTTAACCCCTGTCCACAATTTTCTGTTGATTCCTTTATCATTTGTTTGTTGCTTATGGAATTTGCTGTTTCCATCAGAACAATGTAAGATGTTCTGGGTTTCTCCATGAGTAGCCTGTTGTTTGAATTTCTTGCTGGTTCTGTCAGTGGTAGGAGCAAGCCAGTGGGGGACAGGGTGCTTATAGTACTTTCAACTTGACAGACCTGTACCAGTCTTCTTGTGGTGTGTCTGCTTCCTGATGTGCTCTGCTCATTTTCCAACACTTTCAGCCTTACAGATCTCTCTACTTAACTTTGAGCTCTCACAGTGGTCATTGTCCTTGAGCATAATTTCTAGGCAGGCCCTAACTCAGGTAGAATCCTGTTTGCTTGTTGGAAGAACCTCGTTCTTGTAGCCCAGTCTGGTCTTGAATTCTTGGTAATTTTTCTAACTTGACTCTCAGTTGATGATATCATAAGCATGCCTTAACATGCCCAGGTTTCTTTTGTATTTCTAGTAAACCATAAATTGTTTTGAAAGAATGCTTCATCTTTAGTAGAGATAATACATATAATACACAGATGACATGCTGAAATGTTATTAGTTGCTTTCTTTTTTATTCTTCTTGTTCTATTGTTTTATTAGATATATTCTTTATTTTCATTTCAAATGCTGTCACCTTTCCTGGTTTCCCCCTAAACATTCCCTAGCCCATCTCCCTCCCCCTGCTCACCAATCAACCCACTCCCACTTCCCTGCTCTGGTATTCCCCTATACTGGGGCATCTAGCCTTCTCAGAACCCCGGGCATGCATCCCTTTGATGTCCAACAAGCCCATCCTCTGCTGACATGCATCTGGAGTCATGGGTCCCTCCATGCACACTCTTTTGTTAGTGGTTTAGTTCCTAGGAGCTCTGGAGGGTACTGGTTGGTTTATATTGTTGTTCCCCCTATGGTGTTGCAAACCCCTTCAGCTCTGTGGTTCCTTTCTCTAGCTCCTCCATTGGGGACCCTGTGCTCAGTTCAATGGTTGGCTGAGACTGTCCCTCTCTGTAGTTGTCATGCATTAGCAAAGCCTCCCAGGTGACAGCTATATCAGGCTCTTATCAGCAAGCACATGTTGGCATCCACAATAGTGTTTGGGTTTTGTAACTCTTTATGGGATGGATCCCTAGATAGGGCAGTCTCTGAATGGTTTTATCCTCAGTCTCCACTCCTTTCAAAAGTCAGATATGTGAGGCACGAGCAAAGAAAAGACAAGAGGAAGACAAATGCAACATTATGAGTCTAAGAAGTGAGCATAAAATCTTGGATCTCTTCCAGAAAATAAATTACTATTGACACAAAACAATGTTATTTATTAGAAGTAGTATATAAATATGCTTGATCTCATCAAAATGACCCTCGGCTGATAAGATCATTTCCCATTTCAGAATGTGGAAGCAACTCAGCAAATCCACATAGGATCTATCTCTAAATGACAAGAGTCTGTTTCTGAAGCTAAAGTGTAGTTATTATGCAAAAATGACCTTTATACTTGCAAATATGGTAATTCTATATACATGAAACTCATCCAGATTTAGTTATAAGTAAATATTTTCTAATGTAAACCCAAACCCAAGATCAAACCAAGATATCCTTTCTTTATTACATTTCTCTATTATTCTTCTCTTAAAGTAATTTAATATACTTAAACTTCCTATTCTCACTTCACTTTAAGCAGAAGGAATGCCTCACTTAGGTGGACTCATCTCTGTAATGAAACTCTCTGGGCTGCTTCTCAGCTACCTTCTGGATTTAATGTTTTCAGAGTAGTCTAACACCAGCTGTATTCTTACTCATTTTACTTAAATTCTTTGGAAATAGGATTTTAGACCTATAATTAATTTTGAAAGTGTTTGTTTAGATATACATTAATTTTACAGGGAAAGTAAAACAAAAGTAAAATGTGTTCAGCATGGTTCCATTTTTAGAACTGATTTATAACTGAAATTGGACATACTAAAGTGTCACCATGTGAAGATTCTTTCTTTCTATATCAGGACATGTTCCTGAGGTCCCACGTTAGGCACTCAACTTTGCTGTATCCTAAGTAGTCATTTTATTGTTTAGGTTTTCTGGACAAAGATTTGCTAACTGATCTTTAAGTCATTCCTTAGTCTTTGGCCTTGAACTCATAATCTTTTTGCCTCAGCTTCTTAAACAGGTGGGATTGTGGTCATTTGCCCCTAGCTTTAGCTGCATATGTTATCTCTAAATGTAATAGCACAGCAGGATCTCTGGTCCCTTTCAACTGTTTCTTCCTCGCAATTTATCAGCCTTTTCCCATCTCAGTCGATTTCTCCCTGTTCTTCCTAGCTTTTGGCATCCATGCACTGTCAAAATGCTATGAGATCAACAAAAGTTTGTATTATTTTTTTATTTGATATATTTTTTATTTACATTTCAAATGATTTCTCCTTTTCTAGACCCCCACTCCCTGAAAGTCCCATCAGCCCCCTTCCCTCCCCTGTTTTCCCACCCAACCCGTCCCACTTCCCTTTTCTGGTTTTGACCTATACTGCTTCACTGAGTCTTTCCAGAACAAGGGGCCACTCCTCCATTCTTCTTGTACCTCATTTGATGTGTGGATTATGTTTTGGGTATTCCAGTTTTCTAGGTTAATATCCACTCATTAGTGAGCGCATACCGTGATTCATCTTTTGAGTCTGTGTTACCTCACTTAGTATGATGTTCTCCAGCTCCATCCATTTGCCTAAGAATTTCATGAATTCATTGTTTCTAATGGCTGAATAGTACTCCATTGTGTATATATACCACATTTTTTGCATCCACTCTTCTGTTGAGGGATACCTGAGTTCTTTCTAAATATATGAGATCTTGATGTACTTGCCTTTCTGTGCTCAGTTATTTTCAAGTTAACAATGATTTTCAGTTATATTAAACCTGACAAAAATGAAAAGATATATCATATGTACCTGAACAGTAATCACTTGTATGTGTGTACCAAATTTTCTGTATCCATTCCTCAAAGGTAAGACATTTAGATCATTTCCATTTCTCAGCCTTTGTAAATTATGTAATTATAAATATGGGTGGTGACTTAATTTGGGTTATTATTGTCTTGACAATATACCATGACAATTGCTACAACAGTATTCCATGACCAATAGCAACCTGGGGAGTTGAAGTCTATCACTGAATGAATTCAGGACATGAACTCAAACAGTGCCAGAACCTGGGAGAGCTGATTCAGAAGCCATGGAGGATTGCTGCTTACTGGTTTGCTCCCAGTGGTTTGCTCAGCTTGCTTTCTTACAGAAACCAGGATCTCCTGCCCAGGAATGACCCCATCCACAATGGCCTGAGCCATCCCCAATTTATCACTCATTAAAAATGAGCCAAGTCTTACAAATGGTTCTAATGGAAGCATTTTCTCAATTGAATATTCCTCTTTTCAGATAACTCTCACTTATGTCTGGTCATCTTAGAAATAGCCAGCAGAGGTGATAAAAGAGTTTCTTTAATATGCAGATTTCATTTTCTCTGGATATGCACCATGTAGAGGGACTGCATTTTCATATGGTAATCTAAGCTTAAAGCCATGCTGTTTCACAATGGTTGTTATTAATTAACTTTTCAGTCTCAGTGTCAAGGTACAAGATTTCCATTTTTCTTCACATTTTGACAAACTTTCTCTTTTGTTGCTTTGATGATAGTCATTGTAGTGAGATGTAGTGAGATGGCATCCCATTGTGGTTTTGTTTTTAACTTCCCTGGTGTTTGTGATGCTGAAGGGCTGAAGGGTTTTTGCACACTCACTGGTCATATGTCTGTCTTCTTTTATTACATGCTTTTTAAATTAAGTTATTCAGGGGGGTTACATTTTTTAATTCTTTAATTCGTTTTTATTCTATATCTTAGCCATTTGTCAGCAATATATTATGCAAACATTTTCTGTTTGCACTCCAATTATTGCTTTTTTTGCTCTACAGAAATCTATTTGTATGACATAATCACACTTGTATATTTTTAAGTTTTTGTCCTGTGTTGTGTGGTTAACTGCTTCCAAAATTCTATCCATTCAAGTATCTTGAGAACTTTCTATATGTTTTTTCTAATAGTTTTTGATAATATATGTAGTATACTAAATCCATATTTACTTGACATAATAAGCTATGAGAGATAAGGAACTAGCTTTAATCTTCTTGATGGGATAATTGATTTTCAAGCAACATTAAATGAAAAACCTTATGCATTCTCCCTACAATATGTTCAAGACATATTTTGAAAGTCAACAGACTTTTTGTTCTGTTGATCTGTATGTCTGGTTTTTTAAAAATCATTATTGTGTCTTTGTATCGTATATTAAAGATAGCTAACATAATTTCTTTCATTATATTTTTATTTTTAGACATTAATATTATTTTCTCTTTTGTAAGTTGGGGATCTTACATTAAGTCTAAAATACTGATACTATTTTAATGTTTCTCATTTATTGCCAAAATGTAATTTCATAGGAACATATTCTCGGCGTTACATTTTTAAATCACAGCTGTTTATTCACAGGAGAATTTGATGAACATTATCTAAAATGCTATGTAGTATTTTTAAAATACTTATAGTTTTTCTAAAAAATAAGAAACTTTTATTTTCAATATGATAACTTGCTATTGAAAATGCTTTTATACTGAATCTTTTTCCTTCAATTCTTTATATAAAATTGATTTTTGTATTGGTAAATGAAAACTAACAAAAATTATAAATAAAATTCAAATGATAAAAGAGAAAAATAATAATATGTTTAATCTTTGTTTAGGTATTTGTTACCTTCTAGAATATTACTTTTCAGTAATCATATAACTAAAATTCAGGAATATTTAAAGAAATAAACAAGACACTAATAATTGAGTAATTGCTCAGAGATAAAAGAACTTTTTCTTTCAAAAAGAGGACTTTACTTTTCAGATAATTCAAAACAAAATTGTAGGACAAAGGTGAAAGTTTCTCAGTGAGTAAAGATTTGTACTTGAGCTTGGACCACAAACACGTACACACTCTAAGTGTGTAGATAATGGACATGAACAGATGCCATGGGCTGTTGGCAAGCCAGTCTAGCCAAAATTATTAGCTCCAGGTTCAGAGTAAGACAATGTCTCAAATGATAACATGACTATCAATAGGAAAAGATATTCAGTGTTAATCACTGGAGTTCATACATGCATGCATGGGGAAGTACACCCATGTATGCCTATACAACATACAACCACACACAGCACACACAACACAGACATACACATACACACAGCACAAACACAGACACACAAACAGACATACACATGGCCCAAACACTTACACATACAGCACAGCAGAAACACAGAGACACACATGCACACACAGCACAGACATATAAGCAGACACACAGCACAAACACACACACACACACACACAGAGCATAAACACAGTCACACACACACACACACACACACAAATATACACACAGCTCATTCACAGAAACACAGACACATATACCACAAACACACAGGAAAAAACTCTACTAAATCCATGACCTATCACCACAAACAGAAAGCATTTAAATAATTCTCCCCACATAACAAAACTCATGTAGAAGAGCTGAGATTTAATCCCAGGTAAACTGGTGACCCAAGAAGTATTGTATTTCTGTGTTCACATGCTCACACCTGTTGTGTCGGTAGCCTGGAGTAATCCATGAGAAAGCATTTATGTCAAAAAGCTGAC